>NC_137780.1:8002222-8602222 GCF_963455305.1 Plecotus auritus
TGTAACTGTGTTATAAAAGGAGGTGCCTCCAGAAGTTCTTCGCTTTTGTAACCGTATCTGTTCCACTGCATGTCGCCTCTCCCCAAACAACTGCTAGGAGCTGGGTCCCAGCAAAAGCAACGCTATATTCCCAGCTTGTGTGGTGGGATTGGTTGCCTAGCATTGCAGTAAATTCTGCAAAAACAGTTGGCAGAAGGCTCAGACTCACTGGGCGAAGTGAATTAAGCAATCACACAAGACTGCGGGGCATATTAAAGAGGAATGTCCAAATTAGAGCACATGATACTCCCTTCTCCCGGCCCCATTTCTCCCGGTAGAACGCGTTGGCTGCCCAGGCTGTAATTCAATATGAAACAAGGCTCTTATTAAGTAGATACAATGAAATAGGGCCGAGTTTTTGGTTGCATTAGTGGAGTTAAATGCGTTTTATTAGCACTCATTAGGAGGAAGGGAAACTTGGAGCGAAGGATTCATTAGCCAAAAGTGGCCCCCAAGCAGTCGGGTGATTAAAGGGCCAGGGGCCGGAGGACGGATTCTGGGCCACACACAGCAGATTCGGGAAGTGCGTCCCCCGTCTCCTGCGTGATGAGAGTGTCTGAGAACAGTTTCGGGGAAGAAATGTGAGGTCCAAGTGCAGGTCAGCTGGAAATATGTGCTTCTTTCTAAAGCTGTTAATTTGACAGAAGGCAGAAGCCCCAGAAAGAAAGCACAATTGTGATTTATGCTTTGGATGGGAGAGGAAGTCATTTGCTTTCGGGATTTAAAAAAAAAATGCTACCAGTTATCCAATTTTGAAGGACAGATCACGAAAACTGCTTTTGTTTTATTTTGTTGTTAGAGAAAACCACACACACACACACACACACACACACACACACACACACACACACACACCATTGCTCTGAAATAAAAGTCCCCCTCCTCCCCCGGTAAAATGAGCATCTTGAACAGCTATTCCTGCTTCATTCATCTTCACCAAACATAATTTTGAGCGAAAGGGCTGAATGATAATAAATTTTAAATAACCCCGGAGCTACAGAATTTGGGAGTCTCATTGTCCTGTTCTGTCTCCATGATGCGGCTCTCTGCAGTCAGTAGCCGGTCTGGTGAAATGTGTCAGCTCCTGGCCCATTATTAACTCCTATTACATCTCGGCTTTCAAGTGTCTGTGTCTTGGATTCTGGCCTCCCCTTTCCCATCATCAGCAGTAGCTCTACAGCCGGCTGTCCTATGAGCCCAGCAGGTTCCAAACCAAATCCATCACCAAGGCCCTCCCTTCTCCCCCCTGCCCCCCCCACCCCCGCCTTCCCGTTAGTGGCATCACGGTCCTCAGCGCCATCCAGGGTGCAAACCTTAGCATCATTTTTTTTCTTGCCTTTCACACGCAATCTCTAGCTCCTGAGCCCTGCCACACACCCGCCTTCATCCTCTCTCCTCCAATCCAGGTCTTCATCCCTTGTCACTTGACAATGGGGAGAGTCTCCAGTTACCAAGACGACGCCACACCTTACACACAGATATCCAATGGATCTTCCAGGAGCCCAGCTCCGAAGGAGCAGCTTTTCTGGCCCACAATCCTCAGGGGTTTCATCACCTCAGTCTGTGCAATGAGCACAATATACTCTGTCTCAGAGCCGCAGAGTTCAAACAAGACAATGGATCAAGCCCGCATATTTGCCACCCATGATTCACTTCTCTGTTGCTGTTCTCATTCAATCCTCTTGGCCAGGATTACACCGCCCTCATCGACACCAATTCAAATTCTATTCATCCTCTGAGCCCCAACCCCACTTGAGCCCCTCAGATGTAAGGGACTCCTCCCTGTTCTCAGTGAAGAGATCTTTTGTTATTCTTATCAGTTAGCAAATGCTATAATTTAAGGACAGGGTTTGCATCTAATTGACTTTTAAAAAGTATGTTTTTATTGATTTCAGAGAGAGGAAGGGGGAGAGAGAGAGAGAGAGAAACATCAGTGATGGGAGAGAATCATTGATCAGCTGCCTCCTGCACACCCCCTGCTGGCGATCGAGCCCACAACCCAGGCATGTGCTCTGACTGGGAATCCAACCAGCAACTTCCTGGTGCTCCACCAACTGAGCCACACCGGCCGGGCTAAAAGATCTTTATGAAGTCCCCTACTTATGTATTCCAGAATTATCCACTACTAATAAGACAGCACTGCAATATTCTTGCCAACTATAAGAAGAGCAAAAATTATTCTTTAATTTTAAAAATGTGAACCATGTCAACTTTCTTTGGACTCAGGATGTCAAACCCGATTTGGGACTCGAGTTCTGAATAGAATGCATGCGTTGGACACAAAACAGTACCTTCCTTCTCCAAGACTCTTCTTGGAAGCCGAGAGCTCTCTGTGTCCTGGGGAGGTTTCTGTGTCCTCAGGAGTTTGCCACGGGCTCCGTGGACCTGCCAACCTCTGTGGTAGACTTCTTTTGTGCCTTAAGGGTCCTCGGAGCCTTATATGGAGGAAATAATGTACAATCATTAAAAACTCCCGAGATTCTTACTTGAAACCCATGGGTGAAAATTAATTCCCAAGAATGAGAGCACTTTACTATTATTTTTTTCAATCTTAAGCTTCCTTCTCTCTCTCTCTCCCTCTCTCTCTCTCTCTCTCTCTCTCTCTCTCTCTCTCTCTCTCTCTCTTCTGGTGATAAAACCCAACAGATAACATAGCCATGTGGGCATCTCTCTGCCACAGGCTGTGTGGAGTGTATTCAGAGCTGTGGAAGGGAACGCACATGAACAGGCACGATGGCCCAAGGCCTCAGCTGCCCCAGGGAGGGGGAAGACACACTGCCAGTCCGTGACAGACTTGGGACTAAGGGGTATTTATTACTTGGTTAAAAATGGCAGTTATTTAGGGTTTGGTTTGGATAAAAATGCCCTGATGAAAATTCTGATTCTGATTTTAACGGAGAACTTATTTTCACTTTTGGGCACACTGTATCTTTTTTGCTTTCTGACTATAGGTGGCACATTTATTCACTCACTTATTCATCCTGTTACTAGGCCTCGGTCCATTCTTGGGAAAACTAATGCAAATGACCTCCTGTTATGGTTTAATTTACATTTCACTAATGACTAATGACACTGAACATCTTTCATGTGGTTAATTGGTATTTATATATGCTCTTTGATGAAGTGTCTGTTAAAATATTCAGCCTGATTTTTGGTTTGTTTTCTTATTAATTTATAAAAATTCCTTATATTCTGAAAACAATTTTTTTCTCACCGAACGTGCTTTGCAATATTTTCTCCCAAACTGTGGCTTGCTTTTTCACTTTCTTTCTTTTTTTAAAAATATGTTTTTATTGACGTTTTTAGAGAGAGAGGAAGAGAGAAGGAGAGTGAAACATTGATTGGCTGCCTCAGGGATTGAACCTACAACCTGGGTATGAGTCCTGACGGGGAATCGAACCAGCGACCTTTCGGTGCCTGGGACAATGCTCAACCGACTCAGCCACACCGGCCAGCCCGATTCACTCCTCAGAGTTTCTAATTGTCCTTTTGCTTTTCAGCCTCCTATGCTTTTCCTTCTGTTGCTCAGCACACCTGCCCTGTCCTACTGTGTGTGAAATCCCGCTCATTCTGCAAACCTCCACTGTCTGTACCTAGCCCCGTGGTCGGCAAACTGCGGCTCACGAGCCACATGCGGCCCTTTGGCCCCTTGAGTGTGGCTCTTCCACAAAACACCACGGCCTGGGCGAGTCTATTTTGAAGAAGTGGCGTTAGAAGAAGTTTAAGTTTAAAAAATTTGGCTCTCCAAAGAAATTTCAATCGTTGTCCTGTTGATATTTGGCTCTGTTGACTCATGAGTTTGCCGACCACTGACCTAGCCCAGTGCCTTGCACACAGTAGGTGCTTAATAAATAATGAGTTAATGTTTGCTCTATCTCTGCTATAGATCTTAGGATCATAGGAGGCAGAAATGACGTCTTATCACCATACAGCTAAGAAAGGAAAAAGAAACACAAAAACTCCATGGACCTCACGGGGCGTGCGAGACCCCGTGTCAGAAATGTGTGTTTGGGCTGCAGGAACACACTGCAGGCCCGAGCAGAGGAAAGTACACTGGATAGTGGCGCCAGTTGGGTCCACTCCAATTTGGCACAAACAACCCCGCTTTCTCTCCAGGGTTCTTTCTCTCAGCATCACTTATTAATGCTAATTAGTCGAGGGTGTGCCGTGATGCAGAACACTTGCGACCCGAAAGAATTAAAGAGGGAGACTGTCCTTTCTCAGAAGGCCCGGGAGGGTCAGCAAGAATAAGCCATGGGGAGGGAGGAGGGAGGGAGGGGAGGGCGGAGGGACTTGTCTCCCCAAAATTGCACTGAATTAAGTGCAAGTAAAAATAAATCCACATATAAAACAACTGTGCAAATGTGACCAGTATTTTCACAGCTGGGTTTCTTTGCCTAAAATACTTAGCACTTACTTTAGGAAAGTATCTTCTAAACAGAAATGGTCTGACCGGGATCGCAGGAGCTGAGCGCCCCCCCCCCCCCCCCCCCCCCCCGCCGCTGGGGGGACGTTGGCTTTGAACTTCCCTTTCGCCCAGATAGGAATAAAAACAATGACTTTTCTTTTTGAACAAACAAGAAGCTTCATCGTCGCGGATTCGCCTCGGGCTGTGGTTGGAGACCTTCAGGTCACCGATAAGGACCCCGACGTCCGGATTCGTAACGTTCGGCACAGTTATATCTGGATTCGGACGCTGACTTTAGAACGCAGGAAAACACCACATCTGTCTGTTTCCATGGCAGTGCAAACACCCCACTTGAATAAGTGCCCGGGAACTTATCATAGCAGGATTAGTGGTTTTCTAAAAAGGATCCGCGTTCGCATTCCTGGTGTTCATTTCCTGCAGATATGGAGAGGGTATGCCACGGGCTTGGGTTTCCAACACGGATGCCGCGGGACGTGACTCGTCATTCTGACTC
This sequence comes from Plecotus auritus, assembly GCF_963455305.1. Lineage (NCBI taxonomy): Eukaryota > Metazoa > Chordata > Mammalia > Chiroptera > Vespertilionidae > Plecotus > Plecotus auritus. The sequence continues at coordinate 8,007,184 of NC_137780.1, forward strand.
ACTTGTAGGGACTCCCCCTGCGGACGTGCCCCCGGACACAGGAGCATGGGTGGGGCACATTGATGGAAATACAGCCTTCATCTCCCAATGACTAGGAGAGGGGCTGTTCCGATGACTATGCCAGGCTATCCTAGCTAATAAAGATGGCGGCGCCCATAGCCACAAGATGGCAGTGCCCAGTCCCCTCAACCCCACTGGAGTCCCCCAGTCCTTTCAGCCCCGCCGCTGAGAGCGGACAGCGGGGCATGGGGGCTTCGTTGCTGCCACAGCGGCGAAGCAGACAGGCCCCACAGAGAGCAGAGAACCATGGGGAGTGGGCCTAAGCTGTCAGTAGGACATCCCCTGATGGCTCCTGGATTGGAGAGGGTGCAAGTTGAGCTGAGGGCCCCGCCCCATGCACGAATTTCCTGCACCGGGCCTTTAGTCTACATAGAAAATAACATTGTACACGTGTGCGATGCTTAACATGCTGTGTTTGTGTCATCTTCCGTTCATTTACTTAATAGCTGTGTCATGAGTGATGGGACTTCTATGTGTCAGAGTACTAGTTATTAGAATACTCGAGGCCTGATGCACGAAATTCGTGCAAGGGGCTCGGCCCTCGCAACCCCGGCTTCGTCCGGAAGGTCATCCGGAAGGACATCCAGAAGGTAGTTCAGCTGTCCGGTCTAATTAGCATATTATGCTTTTATTATTATAGATACAAGTGGAATAGACATGTTTTAATAAGCTGGCCATCTAGCACACACCATGCCTATCACTAATGGGATTTTTTCCCAATTACTATATATCTAGGTCAAAGCAAGGGAGTCTTCAAAATTATCCCCCAAAGTATACGGGGTAAGAAACCAGTAAGCACAAATAGTTATTCCTTCTTGGTCAGCGTAAGAAAACATTCTTGGGGCTTACAACCCCTGGCGATCATGGCCTTGGATTTGTATGGAGTAACTCGTTGACAACTCTGCACCTCTGGGTCTTAGTTCCCTGCCCAGGTTGTGAGCCCTGAGCGTGGGGGCCTCTGCCTGCCTCACCTGTGCCCCCGTGCCTCCCACCTGCCTCACACCTCCTACTCCTGGGGGAATGCTGGCTGAGGGGGATGTTAAGGAAAGGTGAGGATGACCATCAGCGGTGAACACAGAAGTCAAATGGGAATGTGTTGGCTCTTACTGAGGTTTTCATTTTTATTTTTTAAAATTATCATATGCTCACACTGATCTCCTTTCTTCGGTGTATGGTTCTATGAATTTTCACATCTTTCTAGATTCGTATAACCACCACCATAATAAGGATACAGAATGGATGTATGAGGGAGCCAGCCCAGCCTGTGGGGGATGCTCTCCTGGGGTGGCCTGAGGGGAAATCAGGGAGTCCCAGCTTTGGGGTGTGTCACTTTATTACTGATCCTTCTAGAAGACACACTGTGTCCGATGCAAATCTCCGCTCCTCCTTTCCAGCTGCAAACGTTACAATGAGGACCTGTGGTTTGATTTCACTCCCGACACCCCGACGTATGCCCCGAGGAGGCCGGGGGACTAGGCTGCTCTCTATCGGCTTCCAGAAATTTATCCCCAGATTTAAACATGAAAGCGAACAACACACTCGGCACCAGGGGCAGCCGGTGCTTTCCTTTTTTTTTCTTTTCTTTCCAGTTTCGTATTTTTGTCTTGCAGAGTTGGATTTGGAGCAAAGCAAGGTCAGTGTGGGGGCAAGGCAATATTTAGAAGCGCAGAAGGCTTGCTTCTGTGGTGCCAGAGGCATCACAACCCTTCTTTCTTTGTCGGCAAGAGAAAACAGAAGCTGTCAGCCGGCTGGCAGAGGAAGTCCAGGAGGTTTGAGGTGGAGATTAAACCTGACTCCCAAACGCCAAGGCTCCTGTTCGGCTTCCCCGCTGAAGAGAGTTTAGTCGCTGTTAAAAATGGTTAGCACGCCACACGGGTTGGCTTTGTAAATAATTTAGAGAACTTGTGACCTGGAGCTTTCACGGCGTTGATGTAACTGTTCTGGAAATCTTTCGACTTGAACTTGAGACTCCCTTTCGTACAGCTGCAGCCTGTCCACCATCAACAGCAGTCTGTACCCAGAAAGCAGGAGGGGAGGGGGCCTGGGGTGGGGGAGACACCCTCCAAAGAATTTTGTCGGGATGCAGTTCCCCACCGTGACCACCAGGTGGCCGTCTTCACACAAGCAGTCCCTGCTTGTGGAAGGTCCTGCCGGACTGCAGGGTTACTTCTCGAAGCCCAAGCAATGTTCCCCAAGGGAGGGTCACCGTGCGAATGCAAAGTGAATTCTCCAAGCCAAACGGAACCGTTTTCAGTTCCTCATCTAAGTAGGAGGAACCAGTTGGACCTTGTGTCTATCTTCTAATGTTGTCGGGAAGAACTCATTGGGGGCAGTAGGTGACCAATGGATTTGGAAAATGGTGGGAAAAAACAATCAAACAAACAGAAAAAAAGTGTCCTCTTCCAAAACCTCATCCCCTGGTGTTCGCAACATTCACGGTTCCCAGTGTGCTAACAGGTTTCCGTCCCCAGGGACGTGCTTTTCGGTAAAAACGGACCATGCCGTTCTGGGCTGGCGGCTGCTCTGTGCAGAGACTTTCGGATGCTGCCGTTCCTGCCTGAGCGCGTTCTTCCATCTCGAGCCTTGGCCCCGACACATCACTCTCCCGGGAAGTGCAGGAATGGCAGCTGATTTCTTTCTGCCCAGAACTGGGAGTGCCATTGTAATGGTCGCCTCGTCAGAGGACCCGAAGGTCCAGAATGTACAGAGGAGGCACCCGGTCCGCCCTGGGGAAGAAGTGCTGAGCTTGGGGTCAGCAAAGCAACGTCACCGGAGTTAGCAGTTTCATGGACGCCTTTTCTCTCTCCTCGCTCCTTTTACTTATTCACTTGCTTACTTTTGTTTTGTGTGTGTGTGTGTTAGTTACTCCAAACCAGGGGTCCTCAAACTTTTTAAACAGGGGGCCAGTTCACTGTCCCTCAGACCGTTGGAGGGCCAGACTATAGTTTAAAAAAAAAACTATGAACAAATTCCTATGCGCACTGCGGGCGGGTCGGCTGCTAAGCAGGACAGGCAGCGGCACCCGGCGGGCCGGATCAATGTCCTCGGCGGGCCGCATGTGGCCCGCGGGCTGTAGTTTGAGGACCCCTGCTCCAAACTTGATGCCATCAGTTTAGGAGTCTCTTCCTTTCCCCCTTTGCTTGTCGAAGCACAGACGTTTCTGAGAGCTCTAGCGGTTCCTTATTTACGCCTTAATGAAATTACACTAGATGTGAATTTAAAAAAAATCACCTAGGACAGGGGATGTGCTGAATGAGAAAGCACAATGCCATCCTGTACAGCCGTCCTGGTGGGGCCGTGGCAGGGAGAGGAGAGACACGTATGTCTCTAGGACAGCACCATGCGGAACCCGAAGACTTCTCTTGCTGTTGCTGTGAACTTTTGTTTGGTTTTGTTTAGGGCCTTTGACCCCGTTTCTCCGGCAGCTATGGACAGACACGGAGCTGTCTGCAGTGGGAACAGAACACCCGGCAGCTATGGACAGGCACGGCGCTGTCTGCAGTGGGAACAGAACACCCGGCAGCTATGGACAGGCATGGAGCTGTTTGCAGTGGGAACAGAACACCCGGCAGCTATGGACAGACACGGCGCTGTTTGCAATGGGAACAGAACACCCGGCAGCTATGGACAGACACGGCGCTGTTTGCAATGGGAACAGAACACCCAGCAGCTATGGACAGACACGGCGCTGTTTGCAGTGGGAACAGAACACCCAGCAGCTATGGACAGACACGGCGCTGTTTGCAGTGGGAACAGAACACCCGGCAGCTATGGACAGGCACGGTGCTGTCTGCAGTGGGAACAGAACACCCGGCAGCTATGGACAGGCACGGAGCTGTCTGTAGTGGGAACAGAACACCCGGCAGCTATGGACAGACACGGAGCTGTCTGTAGTGGGAACAGAACACCCGGCAGCTATGGACAGACACGGAGCTGTCTGTAGTGGGAACAGAACACCCGGCAGCTATGGACAGGCACGGAGCTGTCTGTAGTGGGAACAGAACACCCGGCAGCTATGGACAGACACGGAGCTGTCTGTAGTGGGAACAGAACACCCGGCAGCTATGGACAGACACGGAGCTGTCTGTAGTGGGAACAGAACACCCGGCAGCTATGGACAGACACGGAGCTGTCTGTAGTGGGAACAGAACACCCGGCAGCTATGGACAGGCACGGAGCTGTCTGCAGTGGGAACAGAACACCCGGCAGCTATGGACAGACACGGCGCTGTCTGCAGTGGGAACAGAACACCCGGCAGCTATGGACAGACACGGAGCTGTCTGTAGTGGGAACAGAACACCCGGCAGCTATGGACAGGCACGGAGCTGTCTGTATTGGGAACAGAACACCCGGCAGCTATGGACAGGCATGGAGCTGTCTGCAGTGGGAACAGAACACCCGGCAGCTATGGACAGGCATGGAGCTGTCTGCAGTGGGTACAGAACACACCTTCGGGCTACTGTTCTCACCAGGGTGGTTGGCCTGTCGTTTCTGCCCCCACGCGTATTTATTAAAGCTCAGTGTCCTCCCAACTTTGGGGTTTCTAACCCCATTTCTGATATCATTTGTGGATGAATTTGACCAATGTTTACTACTTACTGTGAGCTTCACGCTGTGGATACAATGAAAATGCCTCAGAACCACTCCTCTTTCTCAAAAGAAACCAGTGAATAACGTTCTACAAACTATTTCCTAACTACACTTCTGGTTCAGATGGAATACAATGAAAATATTTAGGGCTGCTGGTGTTTGTGGTATAGAACAATTTTCTGGTTTTGGGTTATGTAACATTTTAAAGTATATAGTTGTTATGTTTAGAGAGCGCTGTTATTCAAATACGGGAAATAATGAGTCACATTACAGTGGAGGTGGAAGGCATTCAGATGCTCTTTCCAATATTGTTTAAACCTTTTTATAAAAATTATTTTTAGAGAGAGAGGAGGGAGAGGGGGGGAGAGAGAGAGAAACATCCATGTGAGAGTGGAACGTCGATTGGCTGCCTTCTGCACGCCCCCTACTGGGGACCCAGCCCACAGCCCAGCATGTGCCCTGACGGGGAATTGAACCGGCAACCTTTGGGTGCATAGGATAATGCCCAACCGACTGAGCCACACCGGCCAGGGCCCTCCAATATTATTGAATTCGCCTGATGGATGCCAGCAGAGAGGCAGGGATTGCTATATCAGGTCTATAAACAGGAAAATCGAAATTCACCTAGTGAAGCGATTTTCACTTGGCCTCAGTAGCCTGCATATGATTATTTTGCTTTTATTCTTATACTTAAGCCATGACATCTGTTTCTAAAATGTTCTGGAATGGGAGAACGAACAGGAAGCAAGTTCTGCAGCTGAACCCCCTTTCCCTCCAAGCGCAGCATCCATGGTGATGAATGAACCGAGGGGAAGGCATACAAGCAGCCCCGAGCTGAAAGGAGAAACCCTGCCTGGTTAGGTGGACCTTGGCTAGCATGAGACGGGGAGGAGCCGGCCCTGTGTTTCCTCTGAAAACCGCTCTCGAAAATCCCGAGCAGTGGTCAAAAGGCCAAACGAGTGTGTGTGTGTGTGTGTGTGTGTGTGTGTGTGTGTGTGTGTGTTCTTGAACGAGGCAAGATGAAATGGTGGCAAGAAATTTGCATTTTTTTTTTTTTTTTGAGGATGTCACATTGGGGCCAGTTCTTCTGATTTGAGAAAGGAACCAAGCCAGGCCTCTAGGACTTTGTAAAGCTGTGAAAATACGTTTGTGGGAGCAGAAAGGGCCCCTGGGAAGTCGGTGCGAGATACATTCGGTGCCAGGGAAGTGTCCTCCAGACTCTGTCGTCTATTGGCGAAGCCCTGACTAGTTGGCCAACGATAAACTTTTGCATTCATTGGCTGCTTCCCAATGAAGGCGGTGATTCATGAACTCACCAAGGCTTGCGGGAGGTCAACCAGCACTCTGTCGCGGGCATGGGAAGGACCCGGCTTGAGTCTCGCCCTCAGGTGGCTCCGGTCTAATGGGACAGCAGATGTATCCCTCATCTCACCGAAAAGACCACATTGTGAATTTCAAATGATACAAAGGGTCCCAGCGCTCCCACAGTTGATCCTGCCACACACTAGGATGTATTTGAGCACGGCCTTAGAAGGTAACTAGCGTTTGGTCAGCCAAGAAGCAGGGGGAAATTAACAATACCATGAATGCCCTAACCGGTTTGGCTCAGTGGATAGAGCGTCGGCCTACGGACTGAAGGGTCCCGGGTTCGATTCCGGTCAGGGGCATGTACCTTGGTTGCAGGTACATCCCCAGTGGGGGGTGTGCAGGAGGCAGCTGATCGATGTTTCTCTCTCGTCGATGTTTCTAGCTCTCTATCCCTCTCCCTTCCTCTGTGGAAAATCAATAAAATAAAAAAAGAATACCATGAAAATACAGATAGCGTGGCATTCTGTGCTTGGGGAAGAAGCGGAGAATAGTGTGGCTGGACCATGCGTGCGTGGGACGGAAGTAGCAAGAGCTTAGGATGGAAAAGGTACATGGAAACAATGTGATGATAGTTGTGGGTGCCATGACAAGGAGCATCGTGTTCTTATGTAACACTACGATGCTTGACAGCTAAAAAGCACACAAACAAAACGCCGCCTCCTGATGTTATCGCTCAGGACTCTAAGGCACAGGACCCCCGGTGCGCATGGCTTAGAAAGGCATTTGATTGCTTTGCTTAAGACGCCCATTAGATTTCAGGCACAGCTGAGTTCAGTGGACCAATGGCATTGCCAGGATCCATCGCCAGGATCCATCGCTCTGTTAGCCCTGGGTTGGTTCCATTCTCAGGCTCCTGGTAGGAAGGTCTGACCTCCGCCTGCTGCATGACCTTCAACTCCCAGCTGGAAAACCCAGTCTCCTTCTGGCTTAGGTGACAATGTCGGCACTTTATGCACTATTTATTTCTATCTTCACAGCTTGGTAGTTAGAGGAGAGAATCTGTATGATATGGGTTCTTTGAAATGTATTCGAATTGCTTGATATCCCTGTAAATGTTAAATTCTGTAAATAATTCAGGAACTTGAAAATAAGTTTTCTTTTCCAATTATTGAGAGCAGTTGCATACGTTATGTTTTTAGATAATAACCTTACTAGATTTTTTTGTCTGCTAAATATTATATCTAATAACAAATATATAATTATATATAACTAGAGGCCTGGTGCACAAAATTCATGCACAGGGGGGTCTCCTCAGCCCAGCCTGCACCCTCTCCAATCTGGGACCCCTCGGGGGATGTACAACTGCCAGTTTAGGCCCCATCCTGGGGATCGGGCCTAAACCGGCAGTCGGACATCCCTCTCACAATCTGGGACCACTGGCTCCTAACTGCTCACCTGCTTGACTGCCTGATTGCCCCTAACTGCCCCCCCCCCGATGGACTGGTCACCCCCAACTGCCCTTCCCACTGGCCTGGTAACTCCTAACTGTCTCCCCCACCAGCCTGGTCACCTCTTATTGCCCCCCCTGCTGGCCTGGTTGCCCCCAACTGCCCTCCCCGCCAGCCTGGTCACCCCACACTGCCCCCCTCTGCCAGCCAGGTTGCCCCTCACTGCCCCCACCTTGCTGGCCTGGTCGCCCCACGCAGCCTGCTGCTCAGTCATTTGGTCGTCCCTCACTAATGCCCCTGCCACCCTGGTCGCCCCATGCAGCCTGTTCGGTTGTCCATTCGGTTGTTTCAGTTGCGATGGTCACTTAAGCTTTTATATATATAGATAATATATAAAAATACGTCATAACATGATTATATAATATATAAAATATACATTATAACATATATAATAACAAAATTATATAAGGTATGAAATATACATTATATATATTATTCATCAGACCAAAAATATATATAACTATATGTATACAACTATATAAAGAGAAAATTAGACTCAAATACACGTTTACTTATTTATAAAGTATAATTTATTCTATATCAAGTGATATCTACTCATATTGCTAGAAATAACAGTCCCCTACATTTTTAATTTCCCAGAAAACTCCTTAAAATATCTACAGATCTCCTAGTGCCCACAGTCCCATAGCCAGGACAGGTCTGCATTGATTCTCTCTAACGAGGGCCGCTTGGCGAGGTTCAAATGCTGGCTTTGAAGTAGCACTCACTGAAGTTGCCCGAAGCCCGGCTTTCTTTGTTTGGTTTAAGACTGTAACTGTTTTTCTCTTGTTGGTCATGATACTAATATTTCTTTTTAAAGAATGGGACCCTTCTACCAACTATCTTCTTCATCCAAAAGAATGGATACACACACACATATACAGTACGTATGTATGATATATTACACATCTCATGAATATATTTATGTTGGTTATACACTTTAAATTCCATTTAAAGCCTATGTCTGTGGTAGTAGGAATCAGAGCACAGACCCCCACCCTAGAGAATGTCAGAGGCAGGCCCGTCGGGGATCTGAAAGCGTGGAGAACTCAGAAGGTACCTGCAACCATTGCCAAGGTTACCTGCGGCCAGGGCGCATGCCCAAGCCGGTGGAGAAGCCTCTCCAGTATGAGACTCCACGTGTGTGGTATGGAACCCATTACCGGGTTTTCCGTTATTAACGAGCAGACCTGAAGGCCCTGTAACGTTGCTGCACGAGAAGGTTTACTCCTGGCTGAACACAATCTGTCCACAAACCCACCCGAGTCCAATGTCCGCCACACCCAACCTCTCAGCCCAATTGTTCTGGGGTCCTAAGACTGATAATCTGACTTTTCACATCTCCATCTTAAACGTGACTTTAACCAGAAGTGACAGCGTGGACCCTGCCGTGTGGACTGCGGGGGCGGGGGGGTGGGTGCGGGGAGAGGAGGAGAGGAATGTTTGTGGCAGAGCTGCTACCCCAGGGAGGGTGACAGTTGTAGTCACAGGCGTCTCGGCCGGGGGAGGTCGCCTATTGGCTTTGATTATAGGAGCCGAGGCCGGGGATCCAAGCCAAGTCCCCTCGCAGGGAGGGCTCACCTTTATGAGAACCCGGGGGTATTGCCATCATAAATCTCCGTGACTGCGAGACGGGCTGCACGCGGGCCCCGTTGTTAGCTGGCACTCTGCGCAGACCTTGCCAAACACGGGTCTCCTTTCCAATTACTTTGGCAGGTGGGCGTAGGGAGGGGCACAAGGGGAGCGGGGACCAGGCTCGCCCTTCCTGGCACGATTCAGTGTGCCCTGGGCTATAAACCATCGAGGGAGGGCGGGGGGGGGGGGGGGACCTGGAAAGAACCTCAGGATTGTCCCAGAGAGCTGCCCTAAAACTTAATTTGTCATGACATCTCCCCATATGTTCATAACGATTATGGATAGCCAGGTTTTCTGAAACAGTCCTGACTGGAAGTAGCCCATCCTAGTGTTCCTCAGAGAGAACATTTTTCCTTATGAGACCACGTGCTCCAGATCTGGGTCTGGAAACTCTTTTCAGAATATCCTCCTTCTGCCATGGGTTCCACAACGAATCTTCACTGCCCTTTGTCCCCATTCAGGTTGAAATTGGTGACAATGCAGAGTCCAACTGGGACACACGCTGGCCCTCTAGCACCTGAGGCCTCCTAGTCCTGATAAGACTTCCAAAGACACCTTTAGGTTGTGAGCCTGCCCCTTACAGGGACCAACCAAGTCAGGAAACAAACGAGATGGTCCCTTGCCCAGCTGGCGTGGCTCAGTGGTTGAGCATCGACCTGTGAACCGGGAGGTCACGGTTCGATTCCAGGTCAGGGCACATGCCCGGGTTGCCAGCTCGATCCCCAGTGGGGGGCGTGCCGGAGGCAGCAGATCCATGATTCTCTCTCATCATTGATATTTCTCTCTCTCTCCCTCTCCCTTCCTCTCTGAAATCAATAAAGAATTTTTTTTTAAAGAGATAGGTCCCCCATCTGTGAATGAGGTTTTTCTCACCCAGGGCACCGTCCCTGGTCATTGGACATGACCCCCCCTGTGCTGGGCCAGGTCACCCGGCTTCAAGCATAGTATCCCTGCCGTGGGACTTGCTCCATCCAGACTCATGCTCGCCCTGCCTCTCTTCTGATCCCAACTGACTTGCTAACCTGAAATGGGAAGCAGCAATGGGAAGGGAAGGAAAAAAGGATGGGGGAGGACAGGATGGTGAACAAACTGGAAAGACGGTGTTCAAGACACCATCTGAGGAGGAGAAAGACCTGTCTGAAAATAAATTAAGCCACATAATGACTCTTCCTTTGAATGCCTTATGTCACGGTCAGATTCACCTTTCGTTTATCTCCACAGGGTGCCACAGGGCAGAGAAAACTAGGGTGTGATGGGACAGAGAACTTGGGCTTAGCCTGACTCTCAGCCACCTGGTGACTCGTACCGCCCCTCAGGCCCCAGCAGGATCCGAGTGATGAGCAAGGCCCAGCAGCTCCTCACCTGTGGCCTAACCCGGGGTTTCTCCCCGGCACCACTATTGCCATTTTGTCAGGAAAATTAATCCTCGCTGTGCGTTCCATCCCGTGCGACGTAGAATGTTGGCTGCTTGTCTCTAGCCTCTCCCTACCAGAAGCCAGCAGCACCCCGACCAGAGGTGACAACCAAAAAATGTCCCCAACTTATCAAATGGCCCTTAACGGAAGCAAAGTCCCTCAATTTTTTGTTTGTTTGTTTGTTTTTAATATTTTTATTCATTTCGGAGAGGAAGGGAGAGGGAGAGAGAGAAACATCAATGATGAGAGAGAATCACTGATCAGCTGCTTCCTGCACGCCCCATACTAGGGATCAAGCCTGCAACCGGAAATTGAACTGTGACTTCCTGGTTCATAGGTCAATGCTCAACCACTGCGCCATGCCCGCCAGGCCAAAGTCCCTTGGCTTTGAACCACTCATCTAATCTGTGCGATTATGATATCCTTTTTCCTGCAACGTGTTTTTCTGGGACAAGAGGACACTTCTCAATGATTCCTTAGAAAAGCGACCTCTTCGAATGAGTCCAGTCCCTTTATTTTGATTAAGTGTGTGTCTCCTTATCACCAGTGTGAAGGGAGATACAATCTCGTGTTCCTCTCGGGTCGCACAAACAAGTCACAGTGACTCATTCATTGTGGGCACCAGGGGCCTCTGCCGGCAGGTGCTCCGGGGATGTGCATTATAAATCATAATTCTCGGAGGCGCTTGGAGCTGCTGTCACAGGGCTAGGGAACAATGACTTCGGGAAAAAAATTTTTAATGAGGGAAGTTCCTTTCTACTTATTTGCTTGATTCCTCCAGCCATCACACATGCACAGGAACTGCTTTATGCTTTATTGCACGCCTTGATCTTAGAGTTCCGGGCTTTTACCAAAGTGACCAGCTGCGACAAAGAAATCCGTCAGGAATGTCAAGACCATTGGGGCTTGGACGGGACAGTCCAGAGAGCGCTGGGATCCTGCACAGTCCACTGTTACAACCTGAAGGAAAGTCTCCTCAGATGTCATATATCCATGAAGAATTTCCGGTCGGGGATACTGTTGTTTTGTCTCGGGGGTACCTTCCAAGCAGTTTCCTGACACAATCAAGAAGCGCAGAGGGCTGTAAAGCTCTGTCATGTTTAAAGAACTTTGTTTTTGTTGCCAAATGTGATCTGAGACTTGCCTTTGTTATAACCAGTCCGTGAGGTTGGGAGGAACATCCAGCAATTCGGTGGCTACGCAGATTCACTTAAAAGAACATCATCATTGCCTAAAACTACATGGCTTAGGCCAGTTCACACCACAAGGGAAACTTCTCTTATCTTTGCAACAACCTTAAAAAACCATTGCTTCACTTGTTTTCTCCTTTAAGGAAAATATTCTAAAATACTATGTGCGGGCATTGGGCTGGGGATAGGATGGTAAACAAAAATCCCCCTGTCCGCGTGATGTGAAGGTTCAGCAGAGTAAAGGGGCATTAACGACACACTTTCATGAATGGCCCACGCTCTGAAGGAGAGGCACGTGGCCCTGTATGAGATTGGCTCCATTCAGTGGGGATATGAAGGGCCATTAGGAGTTAACTTGATGAAGAAGGGAAAAGATGGCGCTCAAGAAGGGAACAGCGCATGCAAAGTCTCTGTGATGAGAGGAAGAAGGGTGAGGATGAAGGTGACCAGTGTGATTGACACTAAGAAGGTACATGGAGAGAGTGATGAGAGATGAGTTTGCGAGGTGGGCAGAGGTCAGATTTTTTAGTTCAGATAACTAAGTCTTGCACGCAATGAGATGACAATGAAGAATTTTAAGACAAGGGTTGAAATGGTCAGTGCTATTTAAGCAAGAGGTTGACAAAATCGCATTTTGAAATTATTTTGGCTGAGGTTAAGGAAGGGATAGGAAGGGCACATAGGGAGCGTGCTGGTAGGGAGTTGAAGGGAGTGTTTCACTGGTCCAAGCAACAGAAGATGACTGCTTGCATTAGAGTGATGGAGACAAAGACAAGTGACCAAGTTCAAGAGTTATTTGTTGAGTCACATCCATTGGAATCTGTGGTACACGTATCGGTGTGGGGAGAGAGGGATGAGAGGTGGGAGAGAGATTGTGAGGATGACCCTGGGAACACTGGATTCATAAGATTATTTTGGGTGGTTAACTTTCGGGTGTGCGGTAGAGAAGGCATGATTTGGATGGCTTCTGAAGTGGTAGCAAATTTCATTTCTTGACCTGATGGTAGCAAGGACATTCCTCTAATAATAGCTTACGAAGCCATGCATTTGCTTTTTTTTTTTTTTTAATATATTTTTATTGATTTCAGAGAGGAAGAGAGAGAGAGAGAGAGAGAGAGAGAGAAACATCAATGATGAGAGAGAATTATCGATGGGCTGCCTCCTGCACGCACCACACTGGGGATCGAGGCTTCAACCCGAGCATGGGCCCTGACCACGAATTGAACCGTGACCTCCTGGTTCATAGGTCGACGCTCAACCACTGAGCCACACCGGCCAGGCCCTGCATTCATTTGCTTTGCGTTGCTTTTTGTACCCATATTTTATTTTATAATACAAAGGCAGAAGAAAAGGAAATGGAACTTCTTTGGACAGGCCTCAGTGTATTCCAAAAAATAAAATAAGTGGCTAGAGAGATACACTGCTGTACTGCACAAGTCGTAAAGACACAGTTCATGCTTCCCAAACACGCAGGAAGGTTGTTTCCGCTGAGAACTAAGTTAGAACATTAATTCAGAAGCACAATCCAGAGTTTGACTTGTCTCCAACTGAATTACGTGTCATGGCGTTATGTCCGAAATTTACCTCATCTATGTTTCATATGTGTCCTCAAGGCTCTCTCTCATTGCCATAAAATCCTTGCAACCTGAATGGTTGGCTGTGTCCAAATAATCAACATCAGTGTGAACACCCGAGGCTGAGAAAGGGGAAAGGTCACTGTTGAATCCAGGGGTGAGGCCTTGAGATGAGAACTACTACTTGATTCCTTGGGTTATTTCAGCAAGACTTCCCAGCACCGGGAACAAAGGGAGGGTGAAAGTTTTAAGAGCTTCCCTGGTGCCCAGAAGATGTTTGATTTGGTTCACTGTTGTGAGGCAGCCACAGCTGTCTGCTTGTCGAAGGAGCTGCAGGAAATCTGTCATCCTTCTTAAAAACAAGCAAGGGCCGAAACCGGTTTGGCTCAATGGATAGAGCGTCGGCCTGTGGACTGAAAGGTCCCGGGTTCGATTCCGGTCAAGGGCATGTACCTTGGCTGCGGGCACATCCTCAGTGGGAGGTGTGCAGGAGGCAGCTGATCGATGTTTCTCTCTCATCGATGTTTCTAGCTTTCTATCCCTCTCCCTTCCTTTCTGTGAAATATCAATAAAATATATTAAAAAAAAAAAAAAAAAACAAGCAAGATCCCTGGTCTACCTCCTTCCCAGGCTGATCGTGATGAAGAGACAGGCGTCTCTAATGACCAACCATTTATGACAACTTGCAAAGGCTCTCAATAGGAGGAGGAAGCCTGTGCATCAGCATGCGGTGCTTTTCTGGAGCACCAGGAAATATTAACCCTGATGACCAAGTGATGTGAAACAAAGACGATTGTTGAGATGCCATTTCTGGAAGCAGGCCAGCACTGTCACTGCCCTTGGGAGGGGAGGGGTGGGGGAGGGGGCGCCGGGCGGTTGCCCTGAAGAACAATGATATTCATTCTGGTGCCAGCTTCCGGGCCAAGCCACCTCTGTGACCTAAGGGACAACATTAAACGGCAGAGGAGGGGTCTCTTTTCTAGTGGGAATGAAACCACCAGGTTAGCAGTCTCTTTGTGACATTTGTTAGCGGGGTTATTGGTCAAAATCAGCAGGTCACCTGTCAGAGGGAGTCAAGGCATGAATAGTCCAGGAAGTATATAGGATGCTGCTTACTTAAAGAAGATCTGAGCACTGTCCATGTGCCAAGTATAAAATATTACCAGATAGTAATTGACAATATACTGTGAAGTCTCAGCTTTTATTAAAAAAATAGAATCCTAGAGTTAACTAGTGGTTTACTTAGGAGAGGTTTAAAAATGATGTATTCAGCCGGGCCAACTTGGCTCAGTGGTTGACCTATGAACCAGGAGGTCATGGTTCGATTTCCAGTCAGCGCTCAGGTTATGGGCTTGATACCCAGTGTGGGGTGTGCAGGAGGCAGCCAATCAACGATTCTCTCATCATTGATGCTTTTATCTCTCTCTCCCTCTCTGAAATCAATAAATAATATTTTTTAAAAAATTTAAGAAATGATGTATTCATTCGTTATTCCTTTTACCCAAATAAACACTTTATAAAATTAGGTCTTATTGCAGAATGTCTGTATTTCAAGGAGATAAAGAAAAAAGTGAAACCCAGTCAGCAGAATAGCTGCAAATGCCATGAGCAGGAAAGCTGCAAATGCCATGAAAAGGAGAAATATTGGTGACAGATGTTTTTGAATTATTGGAGGTCCCTCCCTCCAGACAGCATCTCCATCATATTTCTGACACTGCCTCTGCCCCAGGCATATGACAGGCACCATAATGGCTTTTACAAGTGTGCTGGGTGAAGGGATGCTGTGAAATAGTAGCATCCCTCTCACCTCGTACCTTTATAGCAGCCTTGTAAATAACTTGCCTTAATCTAGCCACCCAGCAGGACACAACTCTATTGAAAAAGAAATCCTACACAATACCAACGGTTCTCAAAGGAAATACTCAGAAGAGTGGGCATTAAACCTACTAAGGTACGGTGGTACCAGTGTTTAGATATCTCTGACAACTGAAGAGAAAACACACTCTTGTGAGATTCCTACACTAGAAATAAAGTAGGATAATGCTACTTGAAGGACTATGATAATTTAAATGTGTATTATAAATCCTAAGACAATTCCTTAAAACAACAACAAAAGAAGAATTATACGACTAAGCCCAAAAAGAAATAAAATTGGATTTGGAGAAATGCTCAATTAATATAAAAGGGGGCCAAAAAATTTAAAAAAATATAAAGAGCAAATGGGAAAAATAGAAAACAATTAGCAAGACAACAGATTTAAACTCAACTTTAGTCACATTAAATGCAAATGGTCTAAATAATCCAATTAAAATCCAGAGTTTTCCAGATTACATAAAACAGTAAGACCTAACAGTATACTATCTACAAGAGACCTACTCTAAATATAAAGACACAAATAAAGTAAAAGAAGGAAAAAATTAAAGAAAGCTGGAGTGGCTAAATTAATAGACAAACTAGGTTTCAGAGCAAAAAACTATTCCTACGAATGAAAGGGTCATTTGGAATTAATAAGGGATCAGTTCATTGAGAGGGTGGAATAGTCCTGAATATTTATGTATAGAGCATCGACATCCACGAAGCAAAATTTGATGGAAAGCAAAACTGAAAGAAGAAAATGATAAATCCACAATTGTAGTAAGGTTTTCCAACAGCCCCCCTCAATAATTCATGGCATAAATAGAAAATCAGCAAGGATCCTATATAATAAAAGCCTAATATGCTAAGTGTCTGGTCATCCAGTTGTCCATTCAACCAATCAAAGTGTAATATGCTAATGATATGCTAAGGTCGCTCAACCACTCGCTATAATGTGTACTGACCACCAGGGGGCAGACGCTCTGACTGGTAGGTTAGCTTGCTGCTGGGGTCTGGCCGATCAGACTGAATGAGATGGGCCGGACACGCCCTGGAGCCCTCCCGTGGTCCCTCCCCAGCTGGCCAACCTCCGTGTCCCTCCCCGGCCCTGATAGTACACAGGTGGGGTCCCTCAGCCTGGCCTGTGCCCTCTTGCAATCCAGGACCCCTCAGGGGATGTTGGAGAGCCAGTTTCGACCTGATCCCGCAGGCCAGGCCAAGGGACCCCACTGGTGCATGAATTCATACAGCGGGCCTCTAGTATAGTATATGTGAACAATACTGCTAACCAAGTTTACCTATTTGACATCCATAGAACACTTCACCCAGCAACAGAGTAAACATATTTTTCAAGTACATATGAAATATAGACTAAGCTAGACCATTTTTTGTGCCATAAAGCAAGTCTCAATAAATTAAAGGATTTAAGTCATACAAAGAATGTTCTCTAACCCCAATGGAATTAAATTATAAACAAATAACAGAAAGATATGTGGAAAATCTCCAAATATTTGGAAATTACATAACAGACTCAAAATAACCTGTGAGTCAAAGAAATAATCAAGAGGAGAAATAAAAAGCAGCCTGAACGGAATGAAAATGAAAGCATAACATACCAAAATGTGTGGGATGCAGAGGGCAATTTAGAGCATTTAACATCTTTATTAGAAAAGAAGTCTCACATCAGTGACCTTCGCCTCAACAGTAACCAGAAAAATGAGCAAGTTAAGCCCAAGGTCAGCAGAAGAAAAAGAAGAAGAGAGATTAGAGCAGAAATCTATGAAATGCAGTTTCCATGTCGCAAAAGACTGGCGATCAAAATCAGCCTAATGGTGTGGGGATATCTCTTGGGAGCTCAACCATGGGTTACATGATTCTCACCACCGTTTTACAGGGGACATGGAAATGGAAATCTAAGCCACTTGACCAGGGAGGGCAAGGTGCAAGTTGCAGGAGGGGGACCGGATGTACTTGCTGGACATCAGCGTTGTCTGTGGTCTCCAAGAGGGGACGTAGTGATCTGCAGGAAGGAAGTGGCAGTGGGAAGATGTAAAGAAGTGGGTGGATCCAGAAACACAAGGAGATTGAGTCAGCAGGGCCATCCACCGGGAAGGGGACTCCATCGAAGGAGCAGCTAGTTTGAGGATGAAAACGACTTGCGTTTTGAAGCGAATTTTGTGAAACCCGGAGGTGTCCAGAATAAATAGCGTCAACAGGTCTCAGCCTGGGCGAGAGAGAAAGGTCTTGGGTGTTAAAATCAAACTTGGGGCTCACCTGCAAGCACACACTGAGGATATGAAAATGCATGAGGTCATCCAAGGTGAGTGCGAAGAGACAGACAGGGAAGGTTTGAGCTTACCAGGGGTCCTCAAACGTTTTAAACAGGGGGCCAGTTCACTGTCCCTCGACTGTTGGAGGGCCGGACTATAGCTTAAAAAAAAAACTATGAACAAATTCCTATGCACACTGCGGGCCCGGGATGAGTCGGCTGCTAAGCAGGACAGGCAGCGGCACCCGGCGGGCCGGATAAATGTCCTCGGCGGGCCGCATGTGGCCCTCGGGCTGTAGTTGAGGACCCCTGGTTAGACCCTTGCGGGGGGGGGGGCAGCAACACTGGAGGTTTCCATTGGCAAAGGGAGTTGTTTGGGAAGGACCTGAAGACAACAGACTATTTAGTGGCCCCCAAAAGTCTCTTGTGCCTGGTGACTGTGTAGAGAACGCCAGTCCCATGGATGAAGGTCTGTGGGACAGAATGAGAATGTTTGCCTCCCAAAGTGAAAACGTCAAAAATCATATCTATGTGGCCCTCGCTGGTTTGGCTCAGTGGATAGAGCTTCAGCCCATGGACTGAAGGGTCCCGGGTTCGATTCCCAGTCAGGGCACATGCCTGGGTTGCGGGCTCAATCCCCAGTGTGGGGCCTCGCAGGAGGCAGCCGACCCATGATTCTCTCTCATCATTGATGTTTCTCTCTCTCTCCCTCTCCCTTCCTCTCTGAAATCAATAAAAATACATTTTTTAAAAGAAAGGATCCTGGACAGAACGAAGGGTCCCACCGTGGAAAACCTACACCAGCAGCTCCCATTGTTCTCTCTAAATGTCCGAGATGTCTTTACAGGGCTGTGGTGGCTGCCCGCCAGGACGGGCAGCAGGAGCTGCTGAGGTGGGTGGGGGTGCCTTCCCCGCCACATTGTGCTTTATTGGACACAACAAAGGACCTAGCCAGCTGCGTGTGCCGGGGAATTGGATGCTCAGAGAGCCCTCTCTGGGCCCATTAAGAGAGATTCTGAGAAAGGAAGCTCAGGCCAGATCAATACATCCTCTGCGTAGACGTCAAATAGCTCATGACGTCGGTCGTGCAGGGCTGTTTTGAGTGAGGATATCCCAGTCTTATGAATTTGACAAGAGTTTGGCTCGGCGCCCCTACAGAATGCAATGTAGGCATAATCCGATCTTCCTGTAATTGTCTATTAAACTTGGCAATCTGGACTAATGTTTTCCTGTGAAGGGAGCCCCGGACGTCACCAGGACAGTGGTCGGGCTAATTAATGAGGCATAATAATGTGCATAATAAAAGCTTATGAGCGGAGTGTTCTTTCCACTGTTCTCCTCTGCCCTTCCCAGACAGAACTGCCGGTCGCACCGGAATCTGTGAACCAGGTTCTGTTAAACACATCTCTTCTTGTAAACAACATCAAGGGGAAAATAATAACTGGACAACCATCTGTTTGATGGAGTCCTTGGCTTTTTTTTTTCCCACTTCCCCCCATTGCATGTTGGAGGAAGTAAATAGGGGAAAAAATTCTAATTATATTGCTGTTTACTGATTTCAGGATAAGTTTTATTGTATTTATTTTAAACACCACTCTGAGCCACACCCAAAGCCTTGCCCATCCTTCTGTGCCTCCCCACTCCCTCTTCTTTTTCTCTTTAGCTTGTAGCTCATTACACTTGAGTCAAGACTGTTCAAACCTTTGCAGCTCAGTAGCACCAGCAATAGCTTTTATGCCTTGGGATCGACAGTCAATTGGGGGAAATCGAGCTCTCACCGGTGCCAGAGGCAAGACCATTGGGCACAGTGGGTAAGATGGGCTGATTTTAGGGAAATCGTTCAACACTCTTACATGAAAAATGTGGCTTCCACAACTTCAGTTCTATAAATAGAGGGTGTCCCCCAAAATGTACACACATACTTTGCTTAATTATAACGGCAGTGTTTATTAAAAAACATTTCATTTTCAAAATTGAGCTGTCAGCTGTTAAAGTGTGTATACATTTTTGGGGGACACACTGTAGTTATTAAGTACTAACTATGTAGGCAGTAGGCACCGAGTCAGACCTGGACGTAAGAATATCAGCCTTGCCCAGCTGGTGTGGCTCAATGGTTAAGCATTGACCCAAGAACCAAGAGGTCAGTGGTTTGATTCCTGGTCAGGGCACATGCCCAGGTTGCAGGCTCAATACCCAGTAGGGGGCATGCAGGAGGCAGCCGATCGATGATGTTGCTCTCCCATTGATGTTTCTCTCTCTCCCTTCCTCTCTCTCAAAATCAATAAAAACATAATTTAAAAAAAAAAGAGAATATCAGCCTTGCCCATCACAAGGGATCACTATTAGGATGAAGTGAGATAAAATACTTGGAGGTTCTCTGTTGTTTGTAAAGCGTGGCCTGCCGGAGATTTATGGGGATTATTATCACAGCAAGGCATCTGATAGTTGAACTGGCTCCTTCAGTGACCCAAAGATCATGGTTACCTAACTGTTCAGGACTGGGCAAGGAAATAACAGTGCACTAGGCAACTCCAATATTTTTTCTAGAACATAGCACCGTTCTTGTTCAAGGTCAGAATTCGTTTGCAGCCACTTTCATGAAAAAGAGGGCGTGTACAGAGCGATGCCTGGTACATGGTGTACGTGCCTGCGTGCGGCTCTCCTCACTGCCAAGCATTTGGAAGTGGCCGTTTTACTGAAACAAAAGGTTTGGACAGAAAGGTTGCATTCCACATGAGTCACAGGCAATGAAGTCATAACCCAACGGCGAGGCGGCCCAGCTCCTGGAAGACCAGACACATCACGAAACAACAGAATTCATCACAGGAGCCATGTAGCCCACAGGAGCCATGTAGCCCGGCCTCCTCCCGAAACTCACTAAGTCACTTTCACACACGTGGGTTGCTAGATGGATGGCTCTGCGAACCTCTCATTCATCCACTTCTCACCTGTGGGGCATGGTGACAAATGTTTGTGTTTTCCCAACAACCCCTTAAGAGGTGCTTTCTGGCACGTATCATTTTTAAATGTAAGTTCATTGAACATTATTATAAGAACATAGTCAGTCACCAGAAAAGGAAAAGCGGGTATCACTGAAAATGCCTCCAGGATATTGCAAAACTAGGGCTTAGTATCCCCGCTAGCTCAAAGGACAGAGACACAAACGAGACGCCGCGTCAATCCTCTGAGAGTTAACGATTTTAGACAACAGCAATCTACATAAACAGATGGAAAAACCCAAGATTAAGATAACAAACGTGGCTTTAAAATTCACGACATAAACAGTAATGGTGTGTGACAGTGAGAAAGAGAGAGAGAGAGAGCGAGTTGGAATTGAGAACTGCTTGGGGAAATCCCAGTTTGGGGCCCAGAAGGAGTCAGGAATAGATCAACTTACAATTTATTCACTAACGCTTTGCAAATGGCTTTCGAGGCATGATTTCATCGGTCTACCTTCTCTTGCATGGGGTTGGTCTCACAAAATTAGGAAGCACCGTCCCGTTAGAGGCAAGCTCAGTTTACATCCAGTAGTCCGGCTGAGTACTGCACACTGATTATTCAAAACACAGGCCCGAGAAAGCTGGCTGGGGTGATTGGGGAAATTCAAGGCAAGGCTTATTTGACAGGGGACTGGGAATCCTTTTCCTGGGGCTATTCAATTTTTCTACTTTTTCAAATTCTATTACTCCTTAATCCATTTCTATAACCCACGTCCCAGCCACGCTTCCAGTCAATAACTCTGTCCTTGCAATAGAGCTTGCCTATCTGCTCCTGACCTTGCTGGGCATCATAGGGAAGCCAGCCATCCCCCCGACAACTAGCCAGACCCTCCTCATCTTCTGCATTAGCCCCTGCTTTTGTTTCCTTGGGTCTTGGATGCTCTGCTTCTCTAACTCAAGACTGTACTCCAAACCCACACGGCGACCTTCCTCCCATGTATCCTCAGCAGACTCTCACCAAGGTGCTCCCTGGTTTCACAGACCCCCTCTCCTGCCACTAGCATATTCCTAGTGGATCCTGAGCAGATGGGCAGGCCTCAGCCAAGCCCTTACAGCCAGGGATGAGGATTGATCCCTATCAGAAGCCTGTGTGATTGCCGAAACTGGTTTGGCTCAGTGGATAGAGCGTCGGCCTGCGGACTGAAAGGTCCCGGGTTCGATTCCGGTCAAGGGCATGTACCTTGGTTGCGGGCACATCCCCTGTAGGAGGTGTGCAGGAGGCAGCTGATCGATGTTTCTCTCTCATCGATGTTTCTAGCTCTCTATGCCTCTCCTCTCTCTTCCTCTCTGTAAAAAAATAATAAAATATATTTTAAAAAAAAGAAGCCTGTGTGATTATTCTGTCATCAAATACTTACTTACTGAGCACGCACTATTTATCAGGCTTGGTTTTAACAAGTTATTAACAAGACAGATAAGGCCCCTGTCTTCATGAAAATCATATATGAGTGCGGGAAACATAAACAAGTAAACTAATGATACATAAGATAACTTCAAATTTTATAGCTAATATAAAACAACCACTATGAATAAAGAATAGCTCATGATAAAGCCTATATTTGTGGCATGTTTTTATGTGCGCTGTCCTAAATAATTTATGTAGATTTAATCTTTAGACCAACCCCACGAAATAGGGACGATGGTTATCCCCGTTTTACCAGTGAAGAAACGAAAGCTCAGGATGTTAAGACACTTCCCCAAGGCCTCATACGTTGGGATGGTTTGACTCATTCCATCAACTCGTCTTCAGTTGTTTTCCATCTACATAAATCCTTCCCCCAATGTGCTCCTCCATTGAGCCTTGGCCCCAAGGAGCGGCGATTAAAGTAGAATGAGGATGATCTGTGAAGATGCTCTTTAATGTGCTAATGCCCCACAGATCCAAGCGAGGTTCAGAAAAGGCCAGAAATATAGTTATCTCCGTGGAAGCAAACATCTTTTATTTGTTTTGTGCTTGGCAGCAAGACGAGTATATTTAATAACTACCTAATTTATTATTAACTTTGAGATTAAGAACACCTGAAAATATCTCTTTGGCTTGTTCTTTGAATTAGCTAAGGGCAAATCAGGAATTTTGCCAAACAAGGCAATGGGGGGAAAAAACAAACGAACGTCTACTGGAAAATAATAAGGTTGTAGGTGAGTCAAATGAGAACCATTCCACTGTGCTCAGAAATAATTTTTGAAAATGAAATGAAATTGTCACCGCTGCGTTCAGCCATGACGAGCTCTCAGAAAATTCAGAAGGAAAAATGCCAGAACCCTAATCAGTCATGAGGGAAAGGCTGGAGTGCTGGGGAGAAAGCAAGACCCAGCCCATGCTGAAGAGAAGCAGAGAATCACACACAGGGAGGGGAAAAAGAATTCAAGGTCTTCGGATGATCCTAGTTCTCAAAAGAAACAAAGTTCCGCCTTAGCCAATTTGGCTCAGTGGATAGAGCGTTGGCCTGTGGACTGAAGGGTCCATGGTTCAATTCCTGGTCAGGGTACATGCCTGGGCTCAATCCCGAGTAGGGGGCATGCAGGAGGCAGCTGATCAGTGATTCTCTCTCATCATGGATGTTTCTATCTCTCTCTCCCTTCCTCTCTGAAGTCAATAAAAATATATTTAAAAAAGAAACAAAGTTCCCAACCAAGACTGGCTGGAACATCATCACCCCCCCTGGCAAAGGTCCACCATGGGAGGAGAGCCCTTTCCCAAGACGGTGAAGGGGGCTTTTGTGATGGGGGACTGTAGTCCTGTTGTCACCAGGGTGGCCTTCTGCCTTGGGTTGAACTGCAGACTAATATTTTAACTTCTGGTCTAGTACATGTCAATATTATTTTTTAATACAGTTCTTTGAATGTCCCCATTTCATAGGCTCTATGAGGGTAGACCTCAATATTTCTACAACGTTGATGACTGAGGAAGGGAAGGACAAAAGGGTTATTCAAAAATTGCCAGGAACACACACCCCACCTTTGGCTGTGTGAAGGTGGACACGGGAACTCTTGGTAGGGCAGCCTCTTTAGTTGCTTTAGTGAGCCCTCTTGGTCAGTGAAGGTCTCCTTAACCTTGATAACCACTGGGTTTCAATAAAGTAGTCCAGAGGCAAGCTTTCCTCTGACGAAGCTGTGCTTTGTTTAATAACATGCCGTGGGGGGTGGGGTCCTATAGAAAATTCACACCACAGTGCTAGCCAGAGTCTGGTATTTCAGTGGGATACCAGACCCACGGGAGAGCCCTAGTGCCCCAAATGGTAGGTAGTAAGCAGGGCCGTGGAGAGGAGCTGAAACAGGAAGTCAGCGTTGACAGGGAAGTGGAGAGATGAGAGAGGTTGGAACCAGCCCACCAAGGTGCCTGGGACACGGATGAAACAGAAGAAGTCAAAGGAAATAAGAGTAACCTCTGACCGTCTGGGATACGTGGCTTTTCTGGACATTACGCTTCTGAGTTGTGTTAGATTTTCATCTGAGGCAGTTTGTGAGAAAAGGGTACTATCTCCCCAATTCAGATGCCGCTGGCTTAGAGTGAATGGTAATTGAAGGCCAAGGTAACGTGCAAAGATCACCCTTGGGAAAGCCTTGCAACTCCTTTGTGTGTAGTTGGAATTCAATCTAAAAGCGTAGCTCTGTGCAGACAGATTGCTTAAGAAATCAAGAATTCTTTCTATAGGTTTCATACATAGTATGAATAGCAATGGTTTCCTTTTCTTATTTGACTCGATAGCATCCATATTAGTATTTCTGTATTACCTAGCTAATGGCTATTAACTAGAATAATGCCCAGTTTATTTCAAAACGTTGGGTAATACAGATTTTCTACGCAATCATACCATTCTTTCCCCACTTGCCACCTCGACCTCTGATGACAGCTACTGGAATTTTAGAACACTGTGAGTATTGTTTTAAGATAGAGGATTCTTTTAAGATTCTCTTTGTTTTGACTCTTTAACTGTACACTTCATGCAAAATACCAATATTGTCAAACTGGACCTAATTATTAATTTTATTTCCAAATAAGTTGTTTTGTTTTTTTTTCAAATTCCATCAGACACTTCTTCCAAACCTGAAAAAGCCCTCATTAACCATAATCACTTTTATGGTGATGTGTGGCGAATAGTGGCAGATTTGAACTCTAAAAGACCTGGGTTCCAGCCCCAGCTCTACCATTTACAAGGTGCAGACCCCTGGAGACTCTGCTAACATCTCTATGCCTCAGTTTCCACATCTGAAAAGAAATAATAAAATAAAAATAATAGCCTATCACATAGGCTTATTGTGAAGAACACATGAGAAAGTCAAAGTAACTGGCAGGGCCAATCCTCCCAAGAAGTTTGTTATTCTTTTCTTGTTTGGCCTCTTCCGTCAGGGCAGCCTGCCGGCCATTACTTCGCATTCATCATTTCAGCCACAAGATACGTGCCACGCTTTCCCCAGCTTTCTGGTCTCCTAAGGACATACTCATAGATCTTTGGGACGTGGTTGGTGGGTCTTGCTTTCCTGCGTTTTGGCCTCCTCGTCTGACCTCCGGTTCTACACTGAATCCTATGCTGGATCTGGCCAGGGCAGTGTCTTAGGAGGACTGGCTTGTGGGACAGAGGAAGGCTGGGTCAGCGCTGCCCCGGCCATCCCTTCGCTGCTTGAACTTCAGCTCTTCCTCTGAAGGACAGAAATAACAGTACATCCATCTCACCTAGGGGTTCTTCATGGGAAAACCCACATACAAAATGCAATGGGGATGTAGGTGTTTATTATTACTTTCGCACAATACCCTTCTCGGTGAACCATAGCAGCCTTCTGCTAGTTCTGTTGTATAATAATAATAATGTAATTGTGCAATAATAGGTTCCATATTTAGCTTATTATATGTCGGACTCAGAAATCTGTTTGTCACATGTGTTCAGTTATCCCCGTGTGCCAATGCTGTCCCCTTGATTCCGTTCCTGTTCACCACATGTGGACCAGCTGCTCTCAATGCTGTAGTGCACAAGATTCTCTCCCCACCCCCTCACCACGAGGCACAACGCGGTGCTGGAGGCGATGCTGCTTCCTGCTTTATGTGGTTTGGTCTTCTTTCCGGGGACCACCTCTCCCAGTTCTTGGCTATCATTTCCCTGGCCCAGCACACTCGTGTCTCAATACTCTTTCCAGTTCCCTGATTGAGCGAGTGAGCTGGTTCCATGTGAAGAGGAGCTCTATTCCTGACTTCTCAAGGTCAAACAGGAAACCCTTGGGTTCAGCTCAACCCCAGGGCACATGGGTGGCAACACGTTTGAACTTGTTTATATCCATTCATTTGCATTCTCGAGTGTCTTTTCCCAGGGGTGTGGCTGATGCTCCTCATTAGATTGTATGTGGGTCACCCAACACAGAGAAGGACCCATGTCCAAATGTCACGGAACCACTGGACCCCTTTCTTACCAGAAAAGACAGTGATAATTGGTCAGGAAAACTTGTGAAAGGCTTTTCAAGGGACCAAAAAGATTGCTGAGCAGCTTTTCAGTGGAGAACTAGGCTTTGTCTAGTCTATTCTGCCAGGTTCTATGATTCTATGAGGTCTGCAGTCTTCATGGCCTTTGAGCTATCTTTCAGTTCTCTAAGTTTTAGAAAACTGGCATCAATGCAAATTATTCCTACTCATAGACAGTCAAGTGAGTTTTGTCCGGTGGAGGTGAAATTGATACAATCTTGTGCCCATGTCATAAGCCAATTTTGCATCTATTATACAAATTCATCTCAGCCCCCCTGGCTGCCTATATATGTGTCTGCTCTTTAAATTTTCCTTTGAACACGTTTTCAACGCCTTACTAGTTCCCTCATTAATTAATGAGTTAATTATTTGATGCTTGTTCGTTTTATGTTTGTATTAAAGGCAGGACTTACCCTTCTTTCAAAAATAAATTATCATTTAGTAACTTTATTTAGCTTTTATTTCCCCACGGGTGCCCATCGGACCCCCAGCTCTCCTTCTGAGGGCATGCTCTAGCCTCAGTAGTTTCTTTATGTGGCTCCTGAGGTTTATACTCAGCTGGTTTATCTCTAAATCTGCAAAAACACCACCAGAGGCACTTTATTCTGCCCCCTTGAACTCATCTACAAATAGCTAAATTCTCGAGTTGTCATCTTTAAATTTCCACTTTGATCAGCCTGAAATACCCATTCTGTTAGGATCAGTATTTGTACTTTAATCAGTGGATACATCTAGAAAGGCACCGAGTATCTGATTGTAAGGAAAGGAGTCAGAACAGAGGCAAATTTCAGGGAGCGAATTCCGGGGAGACTGGCTGTTGGGGGGAGGAGAAAACAGAGGGGTCTGGTCGGGAATGCTTGCCCGAGAGGGTGCCCTGGATCTTTGCAGCTGGAAATGGACAGGGAGTGCTCATATTTTCCTGTCTGCCTTTCCAAACGGCCTGTAATACCCGTGTGAGTAGAAATTCAGTCCATCTAGTTCGTTATTAATACCCTCAGCACTTAACTCGGTGCTGGAACCTACATGCTTAGTAAAATATTTGTTAAATGAGTAAATGAATGAGTGAAAGAATGAAGCAATGGAGCCAAGAAAACAGATTATGGGGATGTCAATTTCTTAT
This sequence comes from Plecotus auritus, assembly GCF_963455305.1. NCBI lineage: Eukaryota > Metazoa > Chordata > Mammalia > Chiroptera > Vespertilionidae > Plecotus > Plecotus auritus. The sequence goes on from NC_137780.1 coordinate 8,034,158, forward strand.
GTAATCCAAGGGCATCATAGTTTTCTATCCTGAGCTTCTTGGTCTCCCACTTACTAGCTCTGTAATCTTGGGCCAGTCATTCTTTAAATATATATATATATATTATTGATTTTAGAGAGGAAGGGAGAGAGAGAGACAGAAACATCAATGATGAGAGAGAATCATTGATTGGCTGGCTCCTGCACTCCCCCTACTTGGTGGGGGTGGGGGGATCGAGCCTGCAACCTGGGCATGTGCCCTTGGCTGGAATGGAACCTGGGACCTTTTAGTCTGCAGGCCGACGCTCTATCCACTGAGCCTAACCGGCTAGGGCCAGTCATTCTTGTGAGCGTTCATGACTTTGCCTGGAGATGGGGGCACTGAGGAGGCAGAGCGTCAGCAGAAGCTGCCCAAGGACTAGATGGTGACTGTGAATGGATGGACAACCACGAATGGATGTGGGGGAAGGAAGAAGGGACAAGGGTTCCTTCAGTAGGAAGAGCTGGATGCTCATTCACTCTGCATAAATGAAGGCTCCAGAGAAGGGCCTCATGGGCTGAGCAACCCCACTGATTGGGTTAGCAGAGCGATCCAGGTACAGGGAAAGGTAGACATTGTCTCTGGAATACATTCTCTTTGAGATAGGAATGCACGCTTTCCCACCTGTTCTTGCACAGTCTTACAAATCGTTCTTTCCATATTTGAGCTAAGGCCGTGGTCGGCAAACTGTGGCTCGCGAGCCACATGCGGCTCTCTGGCCCCTTGAGTGTGGCTCTTCCACAAAATACCACGGCCTGAGCGAGTCTATTTTGAAGAAGTGGCGTTAGAAGTTTTAAGTTTAAAAAATTTGGCTCTCAAAAGAAATTTCAATCGTTGTACTGTTGATATTTGGCTCTGTTGACTTATGAGTTTGCCGACCACTGAGCTAAGGAATTAAATCTGCTTTAACACCTTCCTGACATCCAGCACCTTCTCTAAGACTGGCACCAAATGACTTGTATAATCTCATCACAAACAACTCTCCTACACATCCTATACAATAAAAGGGTAATATGCAAATAGACCGAACAGCAGAACGACCGGTTGCTATGATGCGCACTGACCACCAGGGGGCATATGCTCAATGCAGGAGCTGCTCCTTGGTGGTCAGTGCACTCCCACAGGGGAGCGCTGCTCAGCCAGAAGCCAGGCTGACAACTAGCTGCGGGCGAGCACAGTGGCGGTGGCAGGATCCTCTCCCGCCTCTGCGGCAGCGCTAAGAATGTCCAACTGCTGAACATTCCCCGATGGCTCCCGGACTGTGAAAGGGTGCAGGCCGGGCTGAGGGATCCCCTTCACTGCCCCCCCCCAACCCCGCCCCACCCAGTGCACAAATGTCATGCACCAGGCCTCTGGTATCCTATAATTTAGTCCCATTCAACTTCTTACTGTTTCCAAACATGACTTGCCTTCCCCACCCCCCCACCCCCACCCCCACTTTCATGCTTTTTAGTCATGCTGTGCCTTTGCTTTGAATACCCTCCCACACCTCCTGACCTGTTCAGATACAGAACCCCAATATCTTCGTTAGCTGTAATGCAAACCTTCCATTAGACCAGTCCCCCAAATATGCCATCACCCATTTTTCACCTCTGGATTGGATACAGCTTATGTTGTTTATCTCAGTGCAACACATATTACTATCAGGCACTTATAGACCCTCCCTCCCAAATACAGACTAAGGGCTGCGAGGGCCTGGACTAGCTTCCATCTCTGTTCCTTGAAGTGCTGAGTGAGACCCTCTTCTTTTTCTCAGGAAACTGCCTTGAGTTCATGAGTGAGCACACGAGTGCCTGGACATCTCCATCCCATTTGTTGCAGCTGTGATCCCCCCGCCAGATGTGGAGGAGCCAATTTAGACCGTTACTAGGATTTCACAGATTGCTACGACGAACTTCAAAGTCCTTCTCAGAGGAAATTTATGCTCCAGACCTAGACACGCTTGTTCCTGGGAGTTTCGCCATCCAGCCCCTTTCAAACATCTCCTTGCTCTCTGTTCTGCTGCTACTAAACATGCAACTCTTCAAAGCCCTGGCCTATGGTCTCAGGAGACGTGCTGTTGAAAAGAGGATGCTCCCTTGATTGACCTCTGCCAGCATGCCGGGCTGCTGTGCAGAGAATGTTCTGGATACGTCACACGCTCTGCTAACACCCGCCCCACGTGCTCGGCACTGATGGGTGGTGGTTTATAAAGTGCTGTGAAGAATTTTGGAGCGATCCTATTGGAGCGTTAAAGATGAGCTTGTTTCTCAGGCCACCTGATGAATGAATGGGCTTGTTTCACAGTCAGGTTATTTATTTTCGCTAAGGTTCTTTTAAAGGATTAAAAGATTCGAAATGAAGGACACAAGCTCTTTGCTTCCCCCTCTCAGAACGCAATGCTTCACGGTGGAAAGGAGTCATGTTTGTTTCAGCCATCGTTGTGACTGGATCGTGAGGGAGGAGTGTGTATACACCTAGTGGTCCTACACCTGTGGACAGCATGACCACCCTGGGCTGACATACCTGTGGACAGCATGACCACCCTGGGCTGACACACCTGTGGACAGCATGACCACCCTGGGCTGACACACCTGTGGACAGCATGACCACCCTGGGCTGACACACCTGTGGACAGCATGACCACCCTGGGCTGACACACCTGTGGACAGCATGATCACCCCAGGCCGACACACCTCTGGACAGCATGACCACCCTGGCTGACACACCTGTGGACAGCATGACCACCCTAGGCTGACACACCTGTGGACAGCATGACAACCCCGGGCTGACACACCTGTAGACAGCATGACCACCCTGGCTGATATACCTGTGGACAGCATGACCACCCTGGGCTGACACACCTGTGGACAGCATGACCACCCTGGCTGACACACCTGTGGACAGCATGACCACCCTGGCTGACACACCTGTGGACAGCATGACCACCCCGGGATGACACACCTGTGGACAGCATGACCACCCGGGCTGACACACCTGTGGACAGCATGACCACCCGGGCTGATGCACCTGTGGACAGCATGACCACCCCGGGCTGACACACCTGTGGACAGCATGACCACCCTGGGACTGATACACCTGTGGACAGCATGACCACCCTGGGACTGATACACCTGTGGACAGCATGACCACCCTGGGACTGATACACCTGTGGACAGCATGACCACCCTGGGACTGATACACCTGTGGACAGCATGACCACCCTGGGACTGATACACCTGTGGACAGCATGACCACCCTGGGCTGACACACCTGTGGACAGCATGACCACCCTGGGACTGATATACCTGTGGACAGCATGACCACCCCAGGCTGACACACCTGTGGACAGCATGACCACCCTGGGACTGATATACCTGTGGACAGCATGACCACCCCAGGCTGACACACCTGTGGACAGCATGACCACCCCAGGCTGACACACCTGTGGACAGCATGACCACCCCAGGCTGACACACCTGTGGACAGCATGACCACCCTGGGACTGATACACCTGTGGACAGCATGACCACCCCAGGCTGACACACCTGTGGACAGCATGACCACCCTGGCTGACACACCTGTGGACAGCATGACCACCCCGGGCTGACAAAGTGGAGACGCCCTCTCATCATTGCAACAAACCAGGGCTCCCACTGCAATGGGACCATGACTTCGTTTTATTAGAGCATCTCTCTTCATCGACTGACAGTTGTCTGCACCGCAAGGGAATTGTCTGCTGTTAGGTTTCCTTGGTCTGCTTTGAGCAATAGCCAGACCCGCATGACCTCATGAGCTGTGTCTTTGTCAGACCTGTCACCTTAGACTATGTCACAAAGAAGCCTGGAAATGCAGGTGACGTCAACGATGGCCAAAACGCACTTGGAAAAGCCATCTGCCTTCTTCGGCAGGATTGGACCTCCATGGCAGCCCTCCCGGCAACCTCTCCCTGCCTCATTCCAAACCCAACTGGGGCAAACGTGTTGGCCTCTGGCTTTTTGGGGATCCAGACCATGCAAGAAATACCCAGCGTGGGGGCTGCTGCAAGCTGTCTTCCTGGTTTAGAAGACTCAGGGGACAAACAAAAACCACCTATAAAGGCCTTTTAATTTTTAACATAAGCTTCGGCTTGAGTTGTAAAGTGTATTCTCATCGGTCATCTTGATCTGAAGTCCATTCAGTTCGCGAAATTGGTCAGCGTGTAACTGCCACAGCTGCCGGCCTGGGGCACCTGCAGAGAACCCCAAGAGGGGCTCTGCAAACAGACGGTTTTACTGGCAGCGAGCCTGATGGCAAAAATGTCAGGATTTGCTTTTCAAATAAGTGTATGTTCAGTGGCGGGGGGTGGGCGGGGGGAGTCGATGAGCCAGAGAAAGTTCCATTGGTTCAAAGGAGCCTTCTGAGAAACCTGCCACACCGCCTCTGCCTTAGGAAGGTAAAGAGAAACAGATTGGCCTAGATCTAAATAAGGGCAGAAATGCAAGGCAGACCACAGTCCTTAGTGGAGTGTCCTGCCTACGTTCAAACCAAGGACTCCATCCAGCCGTCACTTTATTTCTAACGAAGAGGCACTTCTTCATTTAGACACGAATCCTCAGAAGTTGCTGGAGAAGTTGCTCAGGTGTAGGTGGTGTGTCTGCTGACTTTGCTTTAAATCTCAGCGGGCCACCCAAGCAAGTAAAGGCGGGGCTGGATTAGAAGTCAGCAGAGGTGAGCTCTGAGCTACATTCTGCCCAGTCGTGGTCCTGGGGTCCTGAAGGGATTTCTACTTCGTGCACAGTGGTCACGTGGGTTGGTGGAAGGACCACAGGTTGGTGGCCAACTGAGCAGATGCTGAGATGGGGGCTGGGCAGAGAGGGGCATCCCAACCACGATTGTCACTACAGTCCCTCCCTCCACCCCACGGTCCCTTAGAACCCAAGGGCATCTTTTATAAGAATTAATTCTCAAAAGTCTGTCTCCCCTTGGGGGACTTGCAGTTCAATAACAACGTTTAAAGGCTAAACTTTAGAAAATGATAGTTCAGTGGGGGAGGGAAGTCCACATACTTCCTCCAACCACTGGGTCCCATCCCTGCGCAGCTGGCCTCTCAGACCGGTCCAGCCACCTTCTCCGGGGACACCAACCAGCAGCTGTCCATCTCTTCCTGGCTGGAGCAAATGTGTTGGCCCTCTGGTTTTTCAGGAATCCAGGCCATGCAAGAAATGCCCAATGTGGGGGCGTTCATCTCTGAAACATGGCTTTCCACAGACAGACGTCTCTGGCCAGCCCTGCTTGCAGGGACGGTTCCTACATGGAACCCCAGCTTTGCACACGAATTCTTCTACCCCCCAGGTAGAGACTGTAGACTTCCCAGGGTGCAAAGTGCTCGTGGCTCCGTCCCACCAAGTGCTGGATGGAGCCGTGATAAAGCAGCCCAACATCTAACCGATGAGCCGTCAGTTGTGGGCCCCTCCCATCCACACACTGACCCATGTGCAAAGACAAGGCAGCCCCTCTCCCACGGAGGTGCTGCAGCCTGTGTCTGCCTGCGCAACCCATCTCCAGGGCGTATGGGGGGAGGCGGGCAGCACGGATAATGTGAACCATAAAACGTACAGCTGAGGCTCGGCGCTGCAATTGCAAAGGGCCCTTAACCAGCACCAGGCCCCATCTGCTGCTGGTGTTTGAAGTCTGCAGACAGAGGCCTGGCCCGGTCCGCTCTCGTTTCTTTCTCATGCTGGGCTCATCAGGAGTGGAATGCAGGAGACGGAGCCCCTGGCTGGGGGCTGCTGTCGGGAACCAGAGCCTGGTCCACGGGACGCGCCCTGGACGCCCCAGCTGGCTCCCAGGGGCGGGGGATTCACAGGGTGACCAGGAGCCTGTCTGCTCAGGGGAGGGCTGTGAGTGGTCTAGTTGCCAGGTAGCAAAATGCAGGTCAGCTTGAGAAGAGGATCCAGAGCAGTGACTTCTCAGCGATGTCCCTAGAGCTGGGCCCTCAGAAGGAAAGGAAGTTATTTGGGTCCATGGAGAGAAGCTGGAAGCTTGGAGTTCAAGGGTACATTCTTCCCCTTCCTCCAGTCCTCTCTTGGGAGGGGGGCGGTCTGTTTGAACACTGCCCTCTGCTGGTCAGATGAAACCACCACCTTGGCTTTTCTGCATTTCCAGGAGCCCCATTGCTGAAGGAGCCTTACGGACTAAAATCTCAGATTCCGGTCCCGGGAAATGACTGGTAACCGACATTATGGTTTGACTCAAGTCCCTGACTTGGGCCAGTCCACCAAACCACAAATGTCCCTCAACCTCTTCTGCATGAACTCTGCATCTACCCTTTTTCATTCACTTTTCAAGAACTTTTTGGCCCTTAGAACAATGAAAAGTCACATACAGATGTTCGTCTTGCTGTGTTATTTATAGATATATAGGGGGCCCCTTCCATGCCCAGAATCAGGGAAAATTGCTGGGCAAACCCAGCAAAATTGTATGTCATGTTCATCCTAAAACACCCAGCCCTTACTGGACCATCTGAATTACCACGTGAAGTTGGGAGAGAGATGCTTTCCTTTTCATCTACTACAATATTTCATTCATTTTAACAGTTATGCATCGAGACGTATGTATCAGTTCTGTTCTCACTCCAGATCAATGCCTGCAGAAAAGCAGATTTGGGGGGAGTGGTGTGTTTTTACTGAAGAGAAATAAAAACATGTCCATGCAAGGACTTTTCAGGGAATTTTTATAACAGTATTATTCATAACAGCCCAAAATGAAAACAACCCAAATATCCATCAACTGATGATAGGATATACTAGTATGTTCATTTGATGGGATACCACACAATAGTAACAGGGAACAAAGTATTGATACATGCTACGACACGGGGAATCTCAAAATCCTTGTGCTAAGTGAAGGAAAAATGTATATATCCTCTGTGGTTCCATTTATATGTCATTCTAAAAACAGGCCAGCCTCAGCGATGAAAGCCAGGCCTTTGGCTGCTAGGACTGGGAATCAAGGTGGGTCCCAAAGGGGGCAGGAGGAAGCTTTTGGACATAAGAGACCGGTTCTATATATTGATTGTAGAGGTAGCTACACAACTTCATAAAACTTCTGCAGTTCACTCAACTGGATACTTGTTAACAAACAAACAAACAAAATCAGTCCTCTTCTGTGCCGTGTGAAGAACCCTGCATGCCAGAATGCCCTGGCTGCCATTCCCATGAAGTCCTTGAAGGTCAGGGACAACGTGTGGGTTTCTCCGTTGACTCTGCTCAAACTTGCCAGCCTGCATGGATTTCCCTGACTGCTTACAGTATTTCTCTGAAATACCAGGGAAATTATAGTGTTTATTTTGAAGGGAAAGGCCTTCCACTTTCGAACAGAGATAGTCATCAAAAACAAATCCACTCAGTTTTGGCTTTGGCCTCCCGTGCAGTCCACCCTCTCACCCCAGACGTCACTGCTGCTTCTCCAAACACCCTTCGAACAAGGGAAACTGCCCGGCCCACAGCCCACGCTCAGCTCCGCAGCCATTATATAATTTCTGTCGCCAGGCAGTGTTGAACTGAGTTATGAACACATTCCTCAGTCATGCTTAACAACAAAAGGCAAATGGCTTTCAATTCTTTTGCATCCAGCGTGTCCATCAAAGAGCAAGTTGGGGGCCAAGGTGGGGGGGGGGCAGGCAAAATTATATGAAGCAACACATTCTCTAGCGTAGCAGGCGTCCTGATAGTTCTTTAGAGGACAGCCATAATAAACAACTCTCCCTGAAGGGTAGCAGCACCTGCTACTGATTTTCCTCCCCTCAGACTGGAGCCCACTGGTGGAATTCGACAGACCAAGAGGACGCTGGCTCTTGTGTTTAGGCAGCTGGCAATGTGCTTCCAAGCTGCCCACCAGCACCCGGATGGGGAGTCTGGACTCGGGGATGGATGGGGGAGGAAGACCAGGACAGACAGACAAAAACAGTGCAGGGAGGGGGACCGAGACAGAGAGACACCTGCCAAGACCTGGGGACAGAGAGCATACAAGCCAGGTTCAGTTTCTCCTGGCAACCTGTGCTACTCCCTGAACCTGCCGATTCTCTAACCACTGCTCTGCGATTTTGGATTTTATGAAGTTCCCCGCCCCCCCCCCCCCCCCCCCCCCCCCCCCGCCGTAAGCCTTTCGCGCCAAGCACCCTTTTGTGCTTAATTGGGAGACTCACATGCCATTGGAAGGAAATACAAGCCACATGTTTCTGCTCGTTTACGCTTAAATCATTCAAATGTGGTGTTTTAACCCCAATTTGTCATCCACAGAAACGTTAGGGACTTTAAATAAATCCCGGGAGGCCTGTTCCGAGCCCTCCCCCACTCCTTTGTGGCTCTCAAGTAAATACATACACTTTGCATTTAAGAGTTCCCGGGGAAGTACAGGGATCTGTAGGAAGTTTCAAAACCAAGTTTTCCTCCCTTTGTTGCTTCCCCTCCAACACCAGTCGTTCTCGGATTCCTTTGCTGGCCGCTCCTCCCCCTTTTTTTTTTTTTGAGAAAATAATGATTTTTTTTTTTATAATTTACATTTTATTTTTTTTTATTTTTTTAAATAAATCTTTATTCAGATTATTACAATTATTTCTCCTTTTTCTCCCCATATCTCCCCTCCACCCATTTCCCACCCCACCTTCTGCCCTTACCTCCCCCGCACTGTCCTCATCCATAGGTGTATGCTTTTTGTCCAGTCTCTTCATGAACCCCCCATACCCCTTTCCCCCTGAGAATTATCAGTCCACTCCCTTTCTATGCCCCTGATTCTATTATATTCACCAGATTATTCTGTCCCTCAGGTTTTTAATTCACTTGAAAGGTATTCTTAAAGAAGAGGAAGAAGAAAAAAGTAAAGAGAAAAATTATGAACAACAAATACATATCTATCAACAAGCGAATCCTTCCCCTCTTGAATGCTGGATGCTCCAGGGCTCTGTCACGCCTTCTCTCTTCTCCAGATTCTCTCTCTCGCCTGGGCTGTCAAGACCACTCATGCGAATATCAAACTTTTATCTCTTGTGCTGGCCTCCCCGCTGAGCCTCCATCTTGTACATCCTAGTTTCTGTTAGCTGTCTGCCCTGAGAAGTCACCTAAGCATTCAAATGTCACTTCCCGAAATGACATAAAGATGGAAAGGTGGTTGACATCACCCATCTACGGGGAATTGCAAATCAAAACCACACCGAGATATCACCTCACACCAGTAAGAATGGCTGTCCTGAGGAAGACAAGAGGTAACAAGTGTTGGTGGGGATGTGGAGGAAAAAAGAACCCTTGTGCGTTGTTGGGGAGAATGCAAATTGGTGCAGCCACTACGGAAAGCAGCAAAAATGTTCCTCAAAAAATTAAGACTAGAACTACCATATCCAAAGGAAGTGAAATCAGGATCTCAAAGAAATATCTACACTCCCATGTTTGCTGCAGCATTAATCACGATAGAACAATGAAAGCATTAATATACATATAACAACTTCTTTATCCATTCATCCATAGCAAGAAAGGAAGGAGCCACATGGTCTTACTAAAAATCTACGTTAACGCAACAAGTGGTCTCAGACACCCATGTCTTCTTGGATCCCATTTTGGAAATTAGACATTGACTCACCTCTAATTCTGAAGAAACTGTTTGTCTTTGGGGTCAGAGAATTACCAGAGAAAACTGAGATATGGTTTTCAAAATATAAGAGACCTGAGTTATTAGTTAATATTTTTGCAACGAGAAGTTAATGAAAATTGGCAAAGATCAGCCAGAATCTGGTAATAAGAGAAAGAGCCAAAGAACAATATAATGTCCAACCTTAAGGAAGAATCAGAGGTCTTCCTGACCATGATGCTTTCACCAAAGACGGTTAGAAAACCCACTTTGAAGGAATCCTGGAATCCACTAGACGTTTTATAATTTCAAAAATAGAAAGACTGAGACTTGACCAAGACCGCAAAGGATGAACAAAGATAGAAGAGAATGAACGTGTTAGGGGACTTTCCTCCAAAGCTGCTCAAAGGTCATGTGATTCAGAGTAAGATCATAATACTTTGGAAAGGATGAGTATATTTTATTGTGCTAGTGTATCGGGACCTCTTGTCTTTCCACGGTCGGAATGGCCAATGCCCATGAAGATATAACGTCCTCGCTGAGCTTCTATTACACAGAAGGCTGCTCCTTACGATACCTGGTCCTAAATGGTCCTAAACTCTCAGAATAGAATGGGTTCAGAGGACCCAGCATCCCAAACAGCACCTGTGCCCATGGTGCCTGGCCACAGCCAACACTGTCAATCATTCATTCTGAGGAGCCTAACCTCACCGCCAACTTGGAAAAAGAATTAACGTGGTGATGTTGCCACTGATGAAAACACACTGGCGCGATTGAACAATTTCATCTGAATTCGCCTCTATTAAAGTCACATGTGCGGCAAAGCAGCTGGTGCCTCATATCAGTTACAACAGATGGACTTTGGAAAGTGAGAGCGCAGAAACAAAGGGGGGAGGGGCTTCATTGTAAATGTTCTTTGTAAGCAGCCCTAAATCATCGAGGAGAATTATTACTCCACGGGGAACGTGTACATGGGTGCAAATTCTCTTTTCTTCCACCAACTCTCAAAAAAAATGTCTTTTACCTCTATCCTCAGAAAAAATATATAAAAGCAATATTTCCCACCAACAATATATATATTAGAGGCCCGATGCACGAAATTCAAGCAAGGGGCTTGGCCCTCGCAGCCCTGGCTTCGTCCAGAAGGTCGTCCGGAAGGTCGTCCGGAAGGACGTCCAGAAGGACATCCAGTAGGTCATTTGGCTGTTCAGTCTAATTAACATATTATGTTTTAATTGTTATAGATATATATATTTTTTTTTCCCTGAGGATAGAGGTAGTTCAAAGTTCCAAAGTAGTATCATGGGGCAGGGAGGGAACCTAGGCATAAAATGAAAGATCCTGTTTTCTCCTGGTGGCATACCCTCTACACTACAGCTTAGATCAGTGGTTCTCAACCTTCCTAAAGCCGCGACCCTTTAATACAGTTCCTCATGTTGTGGTGACTCCCAACCATAAAATAATTTTCGTTGCTTCTTCATAACTGTAATTTTGCTACTGTTATGAATCGTAATGTAAATATCTGTGTTTTCCAATGGTCTTAGGTGACCCTGCTAGCGGTTCTCAACCTGTGGGTCGCGACCATTGGCCCCGTGATTCCATGATGACAGCCAGCAGGCAACTCCTCAGAAAGGAGCGTTTCTCACTCCTAGTGTCTGAGTCTAAAACCCTGGGAAGGCCATTGGCCAGAGGATCAAAAGACAGCAACTCCGATGAACCATGAACTTCATTTTTTGTGTTTTTTAAAAACACTGTAATTGATTTTAAAGAGAGAGGAAGGGAGAGGGAGAGAGAGAGAGAGAAACATTGATGTGAGAGAAAAACATCTATCCGCTCCCTCCTGCACACCCGCTACTGGGGATCAAGTCCACCACCCGGGCATATGCCCTGACCTAGAATTGACCCAGTGACCTTTTGGTGTATGGGATGATGTTCAACCAACTGAGCCACGTCCGCCAGGGCCCATGCACTTCATGGTGAGTTAGTCATTTCTCCTAGAGAAGTATCGCCTGGCTTGGGGTTACTTCCTCTGATGATGCATGTTCCAGATGCCCAATAGCCACCATCCACTCCCAGGCATTGACCCCAGAAAGCTGGTTACCCAAGGAATAAAAGGTTTGACCTCACCAACACTCCTCTGAAGGAGTTGGATGCTTTGTTTGGCAATGACTGAAATCGGAGGCATTTCATAACTAGGCAAAGACCAAAGAGTGATGGATGAAGATGGAAGCTGACCACAAACACTATTTAGATACCCAGAGCCTGTATTTATAACAAAGGCGCTATCAGCACATGTTTTGTGTGTATATGTTTTTGTCGGGGGCAGGAGGTCAGTGTCTTTCCTTGGTAGGGCAGGATTGGAGTAGTACCATCATTATACTGTGACTGGAGGCAATTAGTATTCATGGGAGATATATTACCACACAGGCACAGGGAGAGGCCGAGGAGAGAAACATGTATAACCAGTTGGTGCCAACCCCCAGGTCCTCACCTTGTTGATGGAAAATTCTGCCAAATGACTCTCTGTTGACCTAGTATTTGAGAGGGAGGTATTAGGTGGCAGTTATTCCTAAAAGGGGTCAGTCACTCTTCAAGACTACGAAAGGCAGCTGGTGGGGCCATTAGCCACTGTGGTTTCAAAGCCTGGGTATTAATATAAAGCCCGGTGCTCTCTCAGATGTAACCCAGAGCCCTAGAAAAGACTAAACAGTCTCTGTAGGAGGAAGGAGGTCCTGGCTGAAGAGATATGTGATCACAAAGACAAGGGATAGTTCCTGCCTATCACAGCCATCAGCCAAGAAGCTCACGGGATATGCTTCTAATTCATTTTCTTTAGCACATTAGCCATTGGTGGCAGACATGTCTGATGACTACTCTGTGGCAGAGAGGGAAAGGGAAGACCAGAGCTCTACAATATCTGTGCCTGCATCTCCCGGAGACTAAAGGATGCTTCTAGAATGGCTGCTGTATGACACACAGGGTCTGTGGTGTCTACGAGAAGCAATCTTGATTTTGGATACAAATAAAATAAAAATAAAATTTGGCAGAACATGAAATAAGCTTTAAATGCATTTCATATGTTGAACATCCCCAAGAGATAGCACCAGTGGAGGAATTGAACACGATGGGAGCAGGGAGGAGAGCTGTCATTCTTTGATAGGTCACCAGTTCTCCATCAACAAGGTGGGGAACCGGTGGACATGTTAGGTACTAGATCTTAGCATTTTCCTGGATCCTGACGTCAGAAAAACAAAAAAAAGGAGTGCCATTGGGGGTGGGGGGATCAAACTGAGTAAATGAGAAGGAAAATAACCAGAAACCTTTGGATCTGGAAAGAATATTCTGGTGTTAGGAGAAGGAAGAGAGACCAAAAGAATGGAGCAATCTGTCCACATGGTGAATTAGTGGCAGGAGCAGTGGCCTTGTGTGCAGATGTCCCTGGTCCCCAGCCCCACAGATTCCAATTCCCACTCCCATGTTTGCTTCAGAAGCTCCTCTAGAGAAAGCAAGTCATGAGGAGACCCAGAATTCACCCTGCCTGCACAATAGGACAATTACTCCCGCCATACCCCCTCGGGTCTTGGTCCACGGAGGACAATTTTTATTTCTCTGTCCAGCCCACCCCAAACAACCAATGTGGGTTTTGGGGAAAAGGGAGTCCTCGCCATGAGAGCAGAGGGCCTCACAGAGACCCCTCCAGCCCTCCCAGGGCCTGGTCAGCGCAGAAGGCAAGTCTCCCGGGAGCCCCGTGCACTCCAGGGCTCAGTTTATAGCTTGTTGGTTTGGTATTGTTGCTGTTTTTCAAAGCCCTAACCCTTAGGCCATGGCCAAAGTGATTTCTCCTCCTGGGCAGTGCTGGTCAGAGGACAGACCCTACAGCCAGGAAGGGGAGGGGCTGCAGCCAACTGCCATGTCCAGGCTTTGAACATCTCTTCCCCTTCCCCTTCTTCTTCTTCTTTCTCCTCCTCCTTCTCCTCCTCCTCCTCCTCCTTCTTCTCTTTCTCCTTTCTTCTTATTCTTCCTCCTCTCCTCTCTCTCCTCTCCTCTCCCCTCCTCTCCCTCTCTCTCTCTCTCTCTCCCCCCCCCCCACTTTCTAAATAATTGCTACAAGCCTGCAGCACACAAGTCTGACCAAGTATGAAAGAACCTCCCCCCACCCCCAGGAGAGCTGGTCCTTGGATCTTAGCTGTTGGTCCAAATACTTGACATCAGCTTCCTGTCGGAATGGACTCCATCTCAAAGAGAAGGAAAAAATAAACCAAGCAGTTGGTTGCTTATAAGTTGGTAGGAAAAGGCCTTCACATGATAAGCCTGGACTTCTATTTTAAGGCTTTATTTTTCCAAATAAATCCCTATAAACAAGGGTTTTGAAATCTAAACTAGTGGCTGAAAAGCTGGCTGAAGCCAAGGCTGGGGTTCCCTGGGCGGGACTCTGATGAGATAGTAAAAAAACAAACAAATCAAACAAACCCGTCTCCCTGTAGCCTCGCTCTAGACTCCTCCCTGCAGCTGGGAGATGAGGCCGAACGAACGGGACTAGAGGCATCCAGATCCTTTCTTATGGGTGATGGTCTGCATGAAACAGTGTGTGTGTTGGGGAGGGGGGTGCGGGGGCGGCAGGGGGTGACTGTCCCTTAGGACGGAGGGGCGATGGGAAAGGACAAAATGTGGGTTTTCACAAAGCCTTGGTGAAGCATCCTGCAAGATCTCTACGGAACGGGAACACAGACCTTGCTGATTTGGCTCAGCGGATAGAGCGTTGGCCTGTGAACTGTGAAGGGTCCCGGGTTCAATTCCGGTCAAGGGCACGTGCCAGGTTGCAGGCTCGATCCCCAGTTGGGGGGCGTTAAGGAGGCAGCTGATCAGTGATTCTCATCATTGATGTTTCTATTTATTTATTTATTTATGCTTTTTTTGTTTTGTTTTTTCTCATCATTGATGATTCTATCTCTCCCTCTCCCATCCTCTCTGAAATAAGACATATATATACATATATATACATATATATACATATATATACATATATATACATATATATACATATATATACATATATATACATATATATATATATATATATATATATATATATATATATATATATATGAATGAACGGGACCAATCTATTTGTGGTTTGGTTTTTGTAGGCAAGTGATACCCGGAAGTAAGCGCTAGGGTCCTTAGCACCGTGAGGAAGAGAAACCTTATGAAAACCATCGCTGGCTACGCCAGAAGCCCTGAATAGAGACAGAGACGGGCTGACTGCATCCTCCTGCTGCTGTGTTTCTCGAACTTGGACAAGCTGCTCGGACGAAGGCTGAGCTGACGTTTGGAGTCTGAGACGGTGCTCTGGTTGGGGTTTCATAGCTGTTTTGAAAGGCTTGGGTTGTACTTCCTATTGTTTTTAACTGTTCCATTTCCATTTCCCAGATGTTTGCTGCTGCGTCCTTTCCCACAAAGGGGGGGTGTGGGAGGGGGTGCGGGGGGGAGGGTGGCCGGAGAGGAGGGACGGACTCCTTTTGAAAACCTGGACGACTCTGATCCCTTTGGGCCTGAGGTTTTAGACTAAACTAAACAGACCTGGGCGAGGAAAGGTGCTTGCAATGTGTTTGAAGATTCCGGAGAAATCCTCCATGCAAACAACAGAGGCGAGGCCAGAAACAAAGTGTTCATTTCACGTCCCCCCATGAGCCTACCACCTGCTCCTCTGGCGGTTACTCACTCAGCAAGGAGAGGGGGAAAGGCTAATCTCTAGCACATTCACATCAACCAACTCGGGCAAAACTCCGCCTAATTATCCCCTCGAACCTGTGTCCTCTCGGTGGAAGGCAGTCTCCCCAGCTGGCCCGGCGCCAACAGCCACAAGCTGGTGTCCATAAGCGTGGCTAACGACAGCCCCACACGCCAGGAGCGCCGTAATTGCCCAGGGCGGTTCGCAGGTCCCTTACTTTACGGCCACATTTCGGAGGGAGGGTCCGAGGCTGGCAGAGTGGGATTTCTGGAGTGCAGTCTGTGTATTGCACCAGCTTCGCTTTGGACCCCAGATCATTTCCTGGTGAAGCCCTCAGAGGCTTCTATACCCCAAATAGCTGCCTTCCTGACTCAGATCTACCCAGGGGCCACGGGAATGGGAGGAGATGGGAGGGGATAGAAGCAGCACTGGACAAGGAGTCAGAACCCCCTTTTCAACCACTCACCACCAGCCCCAGACATCCTGGGCCAGCCACACAGGGCTCCGTAGCTCATAGGCTACTCTTACCGAGTAGACGGGCAACAAGCATTTCTTGGGAAACCCATTACGTGCAAAGATCTCAACAGCAAGACGTCAATTTTTTAAAAATATGTTTTTGTTGATTTGAGAGAGAGAGGAAGGGAGAGGGAGAGAGAGAAACATCCATCGGCTGCCTCCTGCATGCCCTCTTCCAGGGATCGAACTGTGCCCTGACCAGGAATCGAACCAGCAACCTTCCGGCGCCTGGGATGACACTCAACCAACTGAGCCACACCGATTAGGGCAAGACTACAACTTTAAATAAAACAGAGAGAGTCCCGCCCTAACCGGTGTGGCTCAGTGGATGGAGCGTCGGCCTGCAGACGGAAGGGTCCCAGGTTCGATTTCGGTCAAGGGCATGTGCCTTGGTTGCGGGCACATCCCCAGTGGGGGGCGTGCAGGAGGCAGCTGATCAATGTCTCTCTCTCATCGATGTTTCTAACTTTCTGTCCCTCTCCCTCTCTGTAAAAAATCAATAAAATATATTAAAAAAAAAAAGAGAGAGAGAGTCCCTGTCCCTCACGGAGCATACAGTCTCAATAGACCATCAATAAACATATACATATGATGCCAAGCATTATAGTACTATAGCTAATGATGTAAAAAATAATAATAAAGGAGGCGCAGAAAAGAATATAGAGAGGGGGAGGCTGCTATTTCATACAAGGCTATGAGGAACATCTCCCAGAGGCAATATTTGAACAGAGACCCTTGTGGAGAGGTGTGCCTTGTCTTTGCTTCCTAGATTTCACAGAGACACCAACTGAAGTACCACGTGTCACGGCCCCCAGTGCCTGTGGTCCTGGTCGTTTACCTGTTTCATTTTCCCAGGTGCTGCATGTCTCAAGGCCGGAGTCAGACAGCTCGAGTTCAAGTCCTGCTCTGACACTTCCTGATCATCTCGGACCAGTTACTCAACCTCTGCGTGTCAATGTCCCCCCGCCCCCCTTAACCTGGAGATTATACAGTGCGCTCCTCCTAGGGCTCTGTTGTGAGGACTCAACGAAACCATATTTTATTGTATAAAATATCACAGTCATATTTTACATACATGCACAAGTCTAAGAAGGGTCTTCAGAATACAGCACGTCTCAACAAACACTAACGATTGTACTCATGAAGTGAGTGGTTTTTCTCCACAAATTCCGACTCTGGTACATGGCATCTTAGAGAGACGCAAAGGAACAAACCCAGTAAGTAATCCTTCTGCATATGTCCCCACAGTTGAATACAATACGCCAAATACAACACACCAAAATCTTGATTGCCCCTCGTCCCCTAGCTTCCACGGAGCATTCTCAAGAGTAACAGCAAGCAATATGACAGCCAACTGTCTTTTTTTTGTCTAAACCACATCAGACATTCAATGCCCAAATCACAAGCTTAACTAGACCGTGGAGCATAGGAAAGTCTGAAAAATGCATCAAGATCCCGAGATATTTTCTCTCCTTCCTGGTATTTGTAGCCAGTGTTTCTACAAGAAGTTTGAGGTAGGGTGAGGGTGTCATTTTTCCCAACAGCCCGTCTTTCCCTTAGGTTTCATTTCACACAGATTCTGGTGAAATTATAACAGTTTTACCCATCAAATGCTTCAATGTTTCAAGGATCCGTGTAGGTCTATATCGTATAAGACACCACCTTAAGGAATTGAGAAGTGAACTGTTATTTTCAACTGTATATTCCTTTTTTTTTCCCCAAAAAAGTCAGAATGTTTAGTGAAAATAAGTGTTTTCAACAAACCTGTTTTTAGTTCTTTGTATTTCAGAATATCTACCCATGAAATAATCTCTTTTGTCTCTCTCAACTGTGCTGGGATTCTAGTTACTGTCGTAAAACTCCAGGAGTTATGTACTGTACATAATAAAAACTGATAGTTTATTAAGTCCAATAATAAAGCTATGTACAAAACCAAGGCTAACATATTATTAAGGAGGTAAGCCCCGCCGACCTAGGCTATACCTTTATAGATTTTTAGCATCTGCAGGTAGTTACGCAGGGTTTTACTATCTCCAGTTCAATATAGTCTTCTGATGAAAAACCTACTCACTACTTATCTGGTTATTCTTTTATTGGCTTGCGGTCGGCATGCGTCACAGAATGTAATTTAGTCAGACACCTTGTCCAGCAGCAGACGGGAAGAAAGCTTTGAAACAATGAACAGTCCGTCATTAAAAAATATACAGCAGAAAGCTGAGAAGCCACAGGGAGCCGTGATCCTCCAAGAACTTTGGCTCGAGGAGAAATCTACACCCGGAGTGGGGGTCTGCCCTTTGCAGGCTGAGCAAGCCCTTCAGTGTCCCACTGGCACCAGGAAGGGGGATTGGTTGGTGCCAAGTGGGGACGGGGCCCAAGACATGAGTATCGCCTGCTGGACCGGGGTCAGAGGAGCCCCCATGTCTCTACACCTGTCCTTTTCCACCAGTGTCCCCTGATGAAAATGAGGGAGACTCTGAGATCTAGTAGAAATGTCTCTGAACGAAGACTGTCCATGTGGGGAATAGAGAAACGAGGGACTATGTCAAGGTCGCCTTCAATGACAAGAGAAAAGAGACTGGTTAGTTCAAAGCTTCTCTGTAATGGGCCTGCGATTGTTATTTTACGTGGATGACAAGGCAGGAGGTGTCCACAGAGAAGAGGAGAAGCAGCTAGAGTGACATGAACCTGTGTCCCTTGTCACACTCGATGCTCTTTTAAAGGAAACGCCTTAGAAACAAACATGTTGTTGAAAGGGACCCCCAGAGGGCAATATTGTTTATCTCCAAAATTCGGGGAGCCCTGGCAGCACAGGAGAGTGGTACGAGATAGCAAGAGAGCGTTGAAGAACCGTGAGTGTCTGGCGTATGGTGTTTGGGGGTGAGTTGTTTGCACGTCGCTGTTACATGAATATACTTTCAAAAAAACAAGAATCAAGTTTTCTTTCTCCGTTGTACCATTGTGTTAGGTTGCACTGTGTAAGTCTTTCGAAGGTGAGCAAATATTGAGCCAGGTTTTTAGCCACTTTCACTGAAATCTTTCCGTCTGTGGGTGACTGAGCGAGTCCGTGACCACTGAACCACCTTGGCAGGCACTACACATCTGCTCTCTCGTAAGAAAAGGGAGAGGCGTTTTAGATGTGCAAATGGTGTTTACTTATTTGTATAGGACCTGCATTAGAGTCCACCACAGAAACAGAATCAATTAGAATCAATGGGATATACGTGTATTACTGTGTCTATGTGTGTGTGTGTGTGTGTGTGTGTGTGTGTGTGTGTGTGTGTGTAGAGATTATACCATACTGTCATGAGAGAATAAGAGTGCAAAAGGTTAATAGCACTTTTGTATAATTATAGATACCTTTGACCTCATGGACCCCCTGGAAAGGACCTGAGGGGCCCCCAGTGGCCCACTTTGGGAATCACTAAACTACTGACGTAGAACAGAACATGGATGAATTCCAAATACATATTGAGCAAAAGGCACCAGACACAGCGAAGATGCTCTGTGACTCCATTTGTGTGGCATTGTAGGCGGGGCAGAAGTCATTCAGATGAAAACCACAATTGAAAAGAACATGGGTGACTCCACTTTCTTTTGTATGTTTCTCAGTGACTATGGAGGGCAGACATGGACTGGACGAGGAATAAGGTGGCCTAATGGCAATGTCTCCTGTCTTCATGGAACAAGCACCACTCCGTGTGGGAAGGACAGTCATAAAGGCTGCCAGGTGCATGTTCATTTGACTCACAGACTAGAGGGGAGGGAAGGGCAGGGTAGGCAGGCGTGGGAACCTCAGGAAGATATTATCCAACGTGGGCGTGGCCTGACGGAGAAACAGGACCTATTGGCCCAGGGACAGTGCCTGAAAAGAGGGGGGGGGGGGGGGGCGGGAAGGGAGACAGAAAACCAGCACAGAAATGTAATTACAATAAAGAAATTAAGTCAGCCTACAAATGATTTTTAACTCAGTTAAGATGATTGAAAGAAATTGCATTATTTAATTCACATTCATCGATCAGAGTCAGAGAATTCGCCTCAGTGTATAGCTCCAAAGAATGCTGTTTTAAGCAAGACCTTTAACAAGGGGGAAATCCACCCTTTGGGGTTGGAATGAAGGGGTGGGAGCTGGGGGCGTGGCCTTGGGCTCTCTGCCCCGAGGCCCCGCCCCATGCCCCCGCCGCCCGCCCGCGAGGAGCTGGCCCCGCCCCCAGGTGGCGCAGCGGGACCCCCACACCTGGACTGCAGTCCTGGGCCTGCAGCCGCACCTTGGGGGCAGCCCGGCCTCTAAGCGCAGGCCTTTAGGGGTCCCCGAGGGCCTCTCAATCAATAACCCCCCGGGGTTTCTTTTATGAGGGCTGGATCATGAGGATTTGGAAAGGGGACGAGTAAGTGGCACTTCAAAGACCAGCCCAGCCGCACCTGCAGCCTTTATGAAGGTCTATTAATAGAAAGCACACGATTTCCCACTAATCCCCAATTCATAGGAAATCGATGATTTATGCCTGCGGGCCTAGAGGCTCTGAGGACTGGCTCAGGGGCTGCCAGGGGACGGCTTCGCTGGTCCTACATCTGGCCTGGGCTGTGGACATTCCGGCCTTCCAGTAAATAAATGGAGCACAATTCTGCAGACCGGCCGCCGGTCCTCAGGGACCCAGCTCTTTCTTGCTATCCGAGGACGTCCACCTCCGGTGCAGGGTCCCAGTAAGTAACTGGTTATAGCGGTTCTGAGGCCAGGTGGCTGGGAGCTCATCTATTCAGGGGCAGACGAGACAGACAGAGGTACGGAAGTCTTCATTGTTAAGCCAAGTAGTGTCACACTATGCTCTTTGACATTGTGCTTTTTTTCCGATGCCATCCCATAGAGACTTTCCTTTGCTATTAAATACCAGTTTAAAATGTAAAATTTCCCGCCTCTCAAACGTCGGTTGTACATTCATTTATTTAACCATTTCCCCATTTGGCTGAGAGCGTATGACTGTATTTACTTTCCTCCACTGCAGCTAACAGAAACATGAACATGCTTGTTTAGCCTGGAGACATCATGGAATGTAGTGTGAAGACCCCACACGCAGGAGCCAGATTTCCTGAGTTTTAATCCCCATCCTACCCTTCGCTGTGTGTCTTCGGGCAAAGTGACACCACTTCTCTTCGCCTCAGTTTTCTCACCTGTAAAATGGAGCTATGGGAGTCCGCACCAGAGGAGTGATGGTTGGGTATGAATGATTTGATATATGTCAAGCCCTTAGGATGTTAAGATAACAGCCAGCACATCCTGAGAGCTATGCGGCTGTTGGTTGTTGCTATTATAACGAGACAAACTCGCTCAGCTTTTCTCTATAATTCATCCAGGGTTCACCCCAACTGCACCCACACTGGTGCTTCCGGGTATTAGTCACTGCTCAGCCTCCACACTGGGTGTGGCCACGGGTACTGGAAAGATACAACTGGGGGGCTCGATCACCTGGACTCCCCTTTCCATGACACTGTCACCCTCCTGGTGTTGACTGGCTTCCCCATCCAAAATAACATCATCGGAGACAGAAACCCACCCTCCTTCTTCCCTCCCTTCCCTCTCCCCATCCTTGATCTCTCACAGCCACACCCCCCACCTTCCAACAGGCCTTCCCCTCCCACCACACACAAAGCTAAACCCTCAGGCCCGAGTAGAACAAGAGGACAGGAGTCGAGCTGGGTCCCTAAGACCTGTCTTTAGAGTAACTTTCAACCATAATGTCCAATAGTTTTGTTCTTTGTCTGTGTTTCTTTCCTTCTCCTCTGGACTATGATTTATGCTTTAGGCTGAAATCTATTAGGAGGACATCATTCCTCCTTATATTGAAGAGATGACAGAGAGAAAAGGGAGGAAATACTACATGTAGCCACGGAAAATGACGATCTCTCTCTCTCTCTCTCTCTCTCTCTCTCTCTCTCTCTCTCTCTCTCTCTCTCCTGAGAGCCACAGTTTGGCAAGCACCTCACCTCGGCATTTCTGACATTAATGAGGTAGCAAGGAGTGGGAATTGCCTGCTGAGAGACAAACTTCAGGAGGATTGCTCAGAGCCTCTTGCTCAGCAGAACTGATAAGATTAAGCCAACCGTAACCCAGTAAACAAACCACACAGGAGAGACAGAAATATCTGATGGTCGTGTTCCAAGAAATGCAAGGTTAGTGTGCTGGGCAAACTGTGTTATGGGTGGGGGGGAGGGGAGGGACTGGGTCAGAAAACAAACCAAGGACCTGCTTTCCCGTTTAAAAACCTGCAACCTTGGGTTAGCTTTTATAATCCCGTGGACACAACTCGCAGGAAATGAGTCTGAAAATAGCCCTACCTGAGATCACCCTTTCCCTGTTTCTCACTCTCTCTCTCTCTCTCTCTCTCCCCCCGCCCTTTCCTTCCTCTGCCTTCCACTGAGTTCTCTCCACCTCTCCAGACCTAAGGCTACCTCTCCAGCTGGCCCTAATCCCGGCAGATATTTTTCGTGGGGTAATTCTACACTCTCCCTGGGTACTCCTCGCTGTCCACATGAGTCAGCAAGCCTTCACCAATTTTGTGTTTACTTGCTTGCTGATAAGGGAGGTCATGTTCTCACACAAAGCAAGTGTGCGGCTGTCCGTGGAGCTGCCGAAAGGTCAGTGTTTACGGACTGTTCGTGCCCCGTGCCAGCAATGTGGTGAGGGGAAGCCACCAAGCCTTGACCTACTCATCTGTAGAATGGGACTCCTGCCAGCTTGGCTTCCTGCAAAGGACCACTGTAAGGATTCAAAGAGATAATGGGTGTACGCAGCACCTCATAAATCGGAAAGGCCTCTCCCACATACCGTATCAACTGTTCCTGAACCCAGCTAAGTCTTCTAGGCTAAGATAGTCCTATGGAAGAATTTAACTGCCAGGCCATTCCTGGCCAGATGACATGTCCCGGTCACCTGCCCAGTCTCAGGTTTTTTGTTGTTGTTTGGTTGGTTTTTGTTCATTTTTAATTGATTTCAGAGAAGAAGGGAGAGGGAGAGAGAAATAGAAACATCCATGATCATTGATCGGCTGTCTCCTGCACACTCCACACTGTGGGTCGAACTCGCAACCTGGGCCTGTGCCCTGATCAGGAACTGAACTGTGACCTCCTGGTTCATAGGTTGGTGCTCAATCACTGAGCCAGGCCGGCACGGCTCCCAGTCTCAGTTTTAACTGGCTGGCTCTGTGGGTTAGGCTTGCCCTTCCGTTCCTGAAATTGTTTGTCCTTGTCCCTTTTCATAGATTCCTTTCCTTGCTTCTGGCCAAATTAAGAAGCCATCAGAAACCAATTAGGTCTGTATTAGCTCTGAATGTCCAGTGTGTTGGTTAATTGACTGCAGAAGACAACCTGCAGGGAAGGAAGGTTAGAAGAAAAGGTGGCGAGCTGGGAGAGGCCACATTTCAGAGGGGTTGTAAATTCTCCTCCCGTGGCGATAACCATTAGCTATCCCAGGCCGGATCACTTGTCAAAGTACTGTCAGAAGTATAAAATCTCTCTGGGGCGGTAAGCTGATGAAGAACAGGAGTTGCCTGACCATACACCTTGAGCAATCACTCCTGCACCTCTTTCCCATCTGACACACCCTCACCCTTGGCCAGTTACGACATCACGTGATAAATGATGGAAGGTGCATCCAGGAACAGAAGATTTGCTCGCTGGGATGGAAGCCAGTAAAGGTGACTGCTCATGTCTTCACAGTGCCAGGGGCTCTCCAAACTGGATCGCATCCTCCTCCCTTCCTTTTCATTTACAGGGAGGGCGGGACTTAACCTTAACCCACCCCTGGAAAACGCGACCTGATTGGGAAGTGACAAACCTCGGGAAACATGAGTTTGCAGGGTGACATATTGATTTGCCTGAGGAATGTGTCCCCTATAGAACAAAAACCGCCAACCAAAGAACATGGAACTCCTGAAACAGAATTGGGATGGACACACCAGCCATATAAAACAAACAAAGTAAAATATTCCGAGACAGAGATACTAATAATATAAGTCAGGAGCAAGAGATCATAGTACAAAATACTAAGTACCAAAAATATAATAGCTGAAATAAGGAATCCCATAGATGGAATCAATAATAGAATTGATAAAGCTTTGGGATTGATTAGATATTTGGCAATAAGAAAAAAATAATTTCTTTTACACAAAATATAAAGCAAAAGCTGAAATATATGGAGGGTATAAGTAGAAGTATCAGATAATGAGGTTGCCAAAAAAAAATACAAAACACAAAACATGAATAGATGGGAAAAACATTACAAAAATCTTGATAAACTTTTCAGAATTAACAAAATATGATATAATTTAGTTTTAAAAGGCTCATAGCATGCCTAAATGCATTCTAATGAAATCTAAGAATGTCTAAGATAAAAAAATTATTCAAAATGCTTCCAAAAATAAGAAAAGAAAAAAAATTAACACAGGAGAAAGAATCAAATTTATATCATCTTATTTGGCAGCAACTTGGAAATAAGAATTAAAATATTTTTTTTCCAAGTAAAATAACTTAGATTCAGACATTTTTATTCATGGGGATTGTCACTTAAGTATGAGGATGTAATAAGAATATTTTCAAGCATATGTGCTTCACAAGATTTTTAATATCAATCTCACTGAAAGAAATTACTAAAGAAAGTATGCAAATAAGAGGGCAAATAAATTGAAGGATGCTGTAAGAGATACAGAAATTAAAGGTGATCAAATAGTTTATCTAAGTGGAATCATTTTAAGAGAGTGAGAGACAAAGAGAAAGATATGCATAACAATCAGAAATAAAATTTTACAAAAATAATGGGTAAGGAGTTTCTTCGAGGTAGATAAGCATGCCAAGATATTTACATTGCTAGATCTAGATGTGGATATTGATGAGCTTAAGAAATCTATCCTATATAATAAAAGCCTAATATGCTAAGTGTCCGACTGTTCTTTTGAACGTTCAACCAGTTGCTATGACGTGCACTGACCATCAGGGGGCAGACGCTCCAGCTGGTAGGTTAGCTTGCTGCTGGGGTCCGGCCCATCAGGACTGGGCGAGACAGGCCAGACACACCCTGGAGCCCTCCCTCGGTCCCTCCCCAGCCCCGATCGTGCACTGGTGGGATCCCTTGGCCTGGCCTGCGCCCTCTCACAATCTGGGACCTCTCAGGGGATGTCAGAGAGCTGGTTTTGGCTCAACCCCTGCAGGCCAGGCCAAGGGACCCCACCAGTGCATGAATCCATGCACTGGACCTCTAATATAAAAATAATCATGGGAATGGATCTTGAGTTAAGAATAACCACTGTTTTAAATATATATATATATATCTTTTCAACCAGAAGGATAAAACTTGAACAGATCTAATGGAAACCAGTTAAATGAAAGTAATTTAATACTGCTTCAATTTAGGTCAAAAAATCCTTCGATGTCTCAAAGCTTGTGCTGGTTCCCACAACTTCCTCTTAGAGACTTTGGCTTGTTTTGAATTTTCCACAGTAGTGTGTTGACTCCCAGGATGAGTACGTTAGACTCGGGGCCCCATGGTCACTGTCAATGGCATGGCCTCCACAGAGCATAAGAGCCCACAAAAACGTCCCATGATGCACTTGAAATGCTTTCCTGTAATAAGACAGGCACTTAAAGCCATCTATTAATTTACTCACTCAGCATTGCTCCTGCCCCGGGCTATGCTCCATAGGAATGTGTCATAAATTACAATTATGAAAAAAAAAAAAAAAGAAACACTGCCTAAAAATAGCTTTTCTTCCTTAGAAGGCAGCATTTTTAACAATGTCACAAAAACAGGTGATTGCTTTGGTTAAAAAGTATACACAGGTCCCATTTGGAAGTTATGATAGGGTAAGAATGCGTGAGGGGAATATTGGCTGGCTCAATGCCTTTTCTTTCTCTAGTTAACAAGTTGTCTCTTCACAAGTGTCACTTTGGTGGCCTGCCGGGCATTGTCCCGGTCTCACTATCAATGGGGAAGCTTCGGAAGTTTCCCCATGCAGGTTGGTGTTTGCAGTAGTTTCCTGGTAAACATCGTTTATCAAACAAAAGTTGGTTTCTTTCCATTCTTATCTTGATAGGCATTGGGGTGTCTATTGAGATGCTCAGGTAGTGTTATCTCTTTTAATCTGGAAATGTCAAACATTGCATTGATAGATTTCCGGTGTTGAGCTATTCTTGCACAATGTAGAACCCTGTTTTAAATAGCTAAATAACTGGTATTTATCTATGATTTTTACATCTATGGCCATGAGAGAGATTTATCCATAGCTTTGTGATATTCTCCTAGTCAGTTATGATGTCAGAATTCTGCTAGTCTTGAAAAAATGAGTAGGAAAATGTTCCATATTTTTCTACGCTCTGAAAGGAATTAAATAACAGAAATGACATGTTTCTTGAAGCTTGATGGAATGTATTGGAAAATCACTTCTAACTTTTCTATAAAGATAGGCAGGTCTTTAATAGTGACTTCAACTTATTGCATGATTATTATTCTTTTCAGAGTCTTCTGGAGTCTGTCTTGATACTCTATATTTTTCTAGAAAGTCATCCATTTGATCTATATTCCAAACTTAATGAAAGTATATTCTCTAAAAAAATTATTTGTGACTGCTTATTTTCCCCTAGTTGAGTTATTATATGATTTATTTTTTAATTTTAAATAGCTAAGTATTTATCTATTTTATTGCCCTTTTTCAAGAAAAAAAAAGCTTTCTATTTAATTGAAGGCTGCATTGTTTTTTGTTACTTTTATAGTTTTATATTTCATTAATTTCTGATTTACCTTATTAAATCCCTTGAGTGTATTACTTGGATTATCTCACGTTAGCCCCAATTCCACTCTACGAAGCTGGTACTTTTATTGCCCCTGTTTTATAGGTAACGAGGCTAAGTCTCAGGGTGATAATGAAACGGGGTGGAGATTCAATACCTCATCCAGAGCTACAGACATCCTTACATAAAGGACGGAGCCGGAATGTGGATCCAGACGAGGCGGCTTCCACACGGGTCCACACTGCCTCTCTCTCTCAGGCTGCCACTTTGCTCAAATGCCGTGGAGTCCTCTTTCACCCTTGATCGGGTCGTGACGCTTGGGAGAGAATTCCAGAATAAAACAGTCTGGATGAGACAAAGGGATGGATTATGGGGAGGTGTGCCTTATATACAGAGGCACAGCATTCTTACATCCAAGTAGGCGAGCTTCTCATAATGGCTTACCCCGGCCACACGTTGGAGATTTGAGGGCCTGGGACAGCTCAGTCTCAGGCTGTTGCTGCTATGATTTATAGCCAGGACTCAGCCCTGCACGAAGCAGCCATGGGCTCAGACTCTGGCGCTCTTGGCCTGTCATTCCAACGCTAGTTTTAAGAGGGAACACAAACCACCCTTGAGATGGCAGGCCTATCGCTGAGCATCTACTGGTTGGACGTCCAACGGGGCTCTGCCGAAGCGGAGCTTTCTGTTTTTAGAGCTCGATCCAGCTGAAGTCACGCTGGGTGAGCTTTGTTCAAGGCCTCCTGCCAGATCCGCCTTGCCGCCCGGACCAGCCGGCGGGGCAACACAGCAGGCCAATTAGCCAGCAGCTGTCTGTCCACTGAATAAACGAGGTGAGCGGACAGCAAGGGGCTGTCCTTGCCGGAGACAGTAAGCAGAACACGAGGATTAATTTTCCTGGCCCCAGGGCTCCTTGGGGAACCTGCCATTTATCCTATCTGTACGTTCACATCCCCGGATTTTCATTAGAGGGACTTGACCAAGCAAAGAGATCTCACCCGAACTGCCATGGAGAACATCTGTTTTCTAGGTCATCCCAAGATCATGCTATCAAAACTCTGGTTGTGAGAAATGGTTTTAACCAGAGATGCCTAAAGCTGTACCGTATTGTAGGAGAGAATGCTTTCTAGACTCTACAGTCTGTCTGCCTGGGCTACTATCTCAGCTCCCTCCCTCCTGGTTCTGAGGTTTTGGATAAATTACCTGACTTCTCTGGTCTTTGTTTTCGAGTTTGTAAGTGGGAATAACAGTACCCACATACAGACTTGCTTTGAGGATTAAGTCAGATAATCAAAGCCAAGTGTTTAGAACAGTGCCTGGCATAGGCGAAGGGTTTAATGGATGCTGGTCATTGTGAGCGAACATTCTGAATTTCAACTGGACCAGGAGGTGCGTATCACCACCAGTTTTTGCAAATGATTGAATGAATGGAAGAGGAAGTCACCGGATCATGTCCTCACGCTTCGTGTTTAAATGAACCAGGATTCAATCCTCAACTGTTTGATTCTTGGAATTTTCCACGTGCTTCGCTGAATTTTGCTCCTTGTAGAACAACTTTTACTGACTTGTCCTCTGATGCCAACTGCCCACAAGAAAGGACATGATGAGACAGACCCATCACATCTGTGAGGAGCTCTTGAGGGATCTCGTTAGGACCTTGTCTATCACATCACTCGGCCACTGCTGCATTCATGGGAGAAATTCCTTGGGAATCAGTTTTCAATAAAACCGTGCTCCTTCTGCACAAGTGGTTTGTTTTATTTTTCTTAGGGAGAACTGTGACTAGTCACGGTCCTTCTTTGTTTTGGCTGTTAAGAAGTTTAGAGTCAAATGTGTTGCTTTTCTCAAGTACTTTCCTGTGCTGATCTTATTCCCCAGATTTATGATATTCCTTTTCTTATTTCCCCTTTATTCTCATTCCCTTGATAATATATTTTATCCCCTGAACAATGTATATTTTTATACACTTCTCCAGTACCTTTTTGGGATAAAACAAGAATAAATGTATTTTAAAAATCTAAAAATATAGTTCAATACATGCTTATCTCTTCTCTTGGGTTTGGTCTTTGCTAGTCCTGTTGGGTCAGATATTAGTATTTCCCCCCCTAGAACATAGGACACAATTACTCAGAGCTTCATGATATCTGGTATGTCAATAACAGGTAGAGGCAGATTTAAACTACAGAAACTTACAAAAATAAAAGATTTCATAACCAACCCTATGTTCATTTATTTCAGCCACAAATGATTGACTGCTCGGTTCAGAGAAACTCAGGGGTAGGGGACCAGAATAGCAATCAATTATATCAACGTATGTACAGACCTCCTCAGAAAGCCTTGGTTCAGGTTCCCCTCTCCTGTGCCCTCTGATATCTTTGCATTTATTACACCACAATGTAATAAGGATTGTTTCTTATTTATTATTACTTTCCTAGTAATGCCCAGGATAGTGCCACAGTGGCAGGTAAAGAGATAGATAATACAGATTCAATACATATTTCTTGAATGAATGAATCAAGGGTGCAGAAGGAGAATACTCAACAGCGTAGGGTAGGTGGAAGACAGGGAGGATTTCTGGGGCAGTATCAGGGTAGGATGTGTCTATTAAATAAGAATATGTAAACCAGACAAAGAAGAAGAAGGAGAAAATGCTAAGCAAGCAGAAGAAACATTGTGTGTAAAGTCACAAAGCTATAGAAAGCACAGCATGCTTGGGGAATTGCAAATATTTCAATGCCTCCAGTCCGGGTTCCGTGGGAATAGAAGAGATGGAACTTGGAATGTGGATTTTATCTTGAGCCCCACAGAGAGTCCTTGATGGATTTCAGGTAGGGGCAGGTTATGAGATGATCACGTATGGGTTTTAGAGAGATTACTTGGACTCCAGTGAGGACTGTGGATGGATGGCAGACATTTAGGAGGCTATTACATCAATCCAGCAGAGAAATGATGACGCTTTTAATTCATCAGGTAGTGGGAGTTGCGGGGGAGAGGAGGGGTACACTTGAGAGGTTTTTAGGTGGTAGAATCAACAAACTTCGTGATCAATTGCATGGGGAGGATGTGGGGGAGGGAGGAGTCTACAATGCTTCCCACATTTCTGTGTTAGCTAACAAGCTGAATGTTGGTGTCATTTTCCCTAACAAAAAATAAAATAAGATGGGGGGGGGTGATTAAATCAATTCTGGACACATTGCACTTCTGATGTCATGGGTAGAGCTGAATACAGCAGGCCTTTCAATACAAGGATCTGGAGCCCCCAAGATTGATTTGTCTGAACACTGCATAATTTGGGAGACACCAGTCTAGAGCTAGTAGCTAAAGGCTTGGAGCAGGATGGGGAGGGCGAAGAAGAGAACTCTCTGAGACATGCCCTTTGAGAGATAAGCAGGATAAAGGATCCAACGAAGAAGCCTAAGAAAGATGGCTGGAGAGGGAGGACAAAATTGTGAGATCTCAAGCCAAGGCAGAAAAAATATTGAGACATCAGTAGAGTCTTGCATTTCCAGCAATCGAACTGACACATTATTCCAAACAAGCCTTCTTCTGAAAACAAATGGTGGATGAAATGTAAACATATTTTCAAAAGATTTGCTGAACTGGTAAGGAAGTAAGGAATCCTTAGAAGTAAAAAACAAACAAACAAACAAACAAAAAACAAACCAAATCATAATAAAAGCATGGATTTGGAGAGGCAAGCAGGCACCAATACCCACTTTCTCAGAAAAATAACTATTGAACCCCGGAGGCCTGGAGCTTTCATTTCGCTAGCCATGCAGGATACACAAAGCCAGAGATAATAAGGTAAAGAATCTAACAGGATATGCTGTAGAAATGTGAGGATTCTGGTATAGAAGTGAAAATAAAATCAATAAATCTAGCAGAGAAGAACCAAGAATCTTGCCTACTATGACTTGCTTTTCTCTTCAGTAAAAAAAAATAAAAAAATAAAAAATAAAAATGGAGGGGGTGTGAATCTTACCCTAAGAAAAAATGTTTCTCTTAAAAAGTTGAACGAGTTTTAATGCAGTTGTTAAAACGCATGTCCGACTAGGAGAGGAGGCAATTGTTGGTAAGGAAGTGGAGATGGTGAGTTTCAATTTTCCTTTTAAAAATTTTGGCTACAAAGAGAAAATGAAATAGGACAGTGGCTAGAGGTCGATGCAGGATCAAGGGAGAATTTTGTTTTAAGTTTAGAGAGATTTATTTATTTATAGGCTAAGGGCAACAACCAATTGACTGGGAGTCGTTGAAGATAGAAAAAGAAACATACAGAAGGATTTCTGTCTCCAGGGCCAGATAATGAGCACAGAGCACAGGTGGAGAGGACGGGCCAGAAAAGTGACACTTCTCCATTCATCAATGAACTCAAATAAATAAAATCAGAGCCTGGCCAGTGTTGCTCAGTGGTTGAGCATCGACTTATGAATCAGGAGGTCACGGTTTGATTCCCGGTCGGGGAACATGGCAGGGTTGCAGGCTGGATCCTCAGTAGGGGGCTTGCAGGAGGCAGCCGATCAATGATTCTCTCTCATCATTGATGTTTCTATCTCTCTCTCCCTCTCCCTTCCTCTCTGAAATCAATAAAAGTAAAATAAATTTTTTTAATAAAATAAATTCAGGAATGAAAGAGGAGACGTTATAAATGATTCCATAGAAATACAAAAGCTCATAAAAGATGACTGAACAATTATACCCCAACAGATTGGACAACCTAGAAGAAATGGATAAATTCCTAGACACATGCATGTGAATCGGCAACTGGGCACATCATTAAGCCCACAACACCATGAATGGCCCCATCCCCGGGTTAAGGCACTTTCAGTGAGTGTGGTATGAATCGCCCAGCCTCAGGAAACCTTTCGAAAACAGACTGGAACAGCAGCCCGTCATCCTCAAATGCCTAGGATGGGACAGCAGCATGTGTATTTAGTTTCTAACTCACCTGAAGCATAAACAGAAGGGGTCTCCTGGGCTGGAGTCTACGGATGTTTGCCCCTGGGTGGCTCACCGTGTGCCCGGCCACCTCTGGAACAGGTGGGGCCAGCTTGCCAGGCTGTGATCGGCCACACACTGCAGAGAGCTGCTGGCGGGGAGCGGGGAGGTCCGGCTGGCCGGGTGGGACCCCGCACCATCTGCAGCTGCCTGGGGATCGGATTTCCCAGTCACCTGCTCCGGGCCAGGCTGCAGGAACTGAGCTGTCAGACAAAGGCTGGTAATTACCCCAGACTCATCCACACCTTCCTTGTCTATGTTCTAATTGAGATTTAATGGCTTTGGACACAGAAGGGGGGCTTTTCCTGCCTGCTAGCCTTCCACTCTTTCATCTGAGCATCCAACCAATTAGTTTAGCATCTGGGGTAACTGACAGAAGTCAGGCCTGGCTGCTCGGAATTCCCAGGCCAGGAAGGCCCTGTGTGGTTGGTGGTGGTGCTGATGTGTGTGTTTTCAATGTTACTGGGCTGCCATTTAGAAGCTGGGGACTGAGGTAGAGACGGGGGAAGTTGGAGCACAGGAGGTAATTACGATTCAAGTTGCACGTGACCTTCATTTACACCTCCTGTTTCTCACTGAAACGCTCCGTATACCTGCAGGCAGCAGATTCACCACGTAATATTGGGTATGATGACTCATTTGAGTCTCCTTAGATCTTATCCTTCCAGCATAATTTATAATCCATCCAGAGATGCAATTCAGAGACTTATCACACTGTGTTTTTTGTTTTTTTCTTGCAATTAAATACCTTTGTTATTCTGACTCATTGCCTTTACTTTTTCCACTCTCACCTCTGCTGGCCATTCACCAACCCCAGCAAAGGCGGTTCAACTAAACAATTCCTTGAAATGAGATGAACTGAACCAAGATTAGGCGGCACCCAACTCTAACTGGAGACAGAGACCATTGTTGCCTACGTTTTCTTATCTGCGAGCCAAGAACACTCGGCCTCCTAGATGCACAGAGATGGCATCTCAGTCCTCGGCAAGCACACGTTAGGGCTCAGGCCCCCTTTGATTGGGTTGGATGGACTCCACCCCGGAGGCAGGCAAGAGCCGGGGAGATGGATGATTGCTGGGTACAGGGTGCCCTGCGGCCACAAGCTGATGAGACTGTAGCTCTTCTCTAGACTCTGGAACCACACCTCGGCTTTAAGTAGCCCCTGAAACCGTCTCACCAAGAGTGAGGTGATCATGAACATTAGAACTTGGCTGTGGGCAACTGGTTAGCTCAGATTCTCCTTAACGTGAGAAACAGAGGATTATAACCTTCAGAAATTGTTCTGAGAAGGGGAGGCGTGCATACTTATTAGATTATTGGCTGATGGTCTAGTACCGGATAGAAAAGTGTCGGCTTTGCAAAGCCTGTAAATGAGCTTGCCCTCTGCTGACTCATAAATTTCGACTCTGAGTCCAAGGTGGCCGCCTCCTAGGTCATATTCCAGGAGAAAAGTAGCAGGCATGCGCAGGATTCTTTTTACATATTCAGACATAAATGAGGGAATAACCATGGGGGTCATATAGAGTTGACGATTCCAATCAACCAATCTACAGGTATCTCCTTATTAGAATACGCTTGGGTGCCACAGAGCATACGAAGATGCAGAACACACAGTGCTTGCTCTCGACATGCTTACAGCATCTTTGGGGAGAAAATAACGCAATAAAAAAAAAAGCAGACATTACAGAACTAGCCAATTCAATGTTGAGTTATATAATTTACAGCCAAAATACTCTGGGGAGTTTACCAGAGAGAGATGAAGATAATTTCTAACAGTTACTGAGTGCTTGCTATGTGTCAAACACTATAAATACCTGGCAGACATTAACGTACATTATTAACCCTCACAACCCTCCATAAAGTGGGTACTATTATCATTTCCATTTTACAAAGGAGGGACTGGTGCATAAAGAAGTTAACTTACAGGAGGTGCACACTGAATGGATGACTTAGTCTTCTTAAGGAAATAATTCAGTTGTATAAAAAGATATAAATAGCCATGTTAAAAATACTATTCCAAAGAAAGCAATGAGGTGCAATACTGACGTGGTGATTATGCTAAAAAAAGAAAAAGCCCTGGTCAGTTAGTAATACATGCAGAATTTTTTACAGGAGAAAAAAAAGACATAAAATCCATGGTTTGTTTTAAACCCCCACGTAAACAAGATGTGAATGTGTGGAAAGAGGATGAGATCACATAAAACTGGTCAAATGCTGATTACTGTGAAAGTTAAAGAGTAGTTACATGGAGTGGGGACTTGAAATATTGGGGGACCACTGGGTAACGCACACAGTTAGGTAACCACACCTGAAACTAATACAGAATAATATTGAATGTAAACTGTAATTGAAAAATCATAAAAAGAATAGACTCACGG
The DNA here is from genome assembly GCF_963455305.1 of Plecotus auritus. Classification (NCBI taxonomy): domain Eukaryota; kingdom Metazoa; phylum Chordata; class Mammalia; order Chiroptera; family Vespertilionidae; genus Plecotus; species Plecotus auritus. The sequence continues at coordinate 8,068,151 of NC_137780.1, forward strand.
AGGTCCATTATACTACTGACTCCCCTTTTGTGTACACTTGGAAATTTCCATAATAAAAAATGTAGTATAAGTAGCCCCAGCCTTCAAGACTACCAGTTGACCCTCACTTGTGTAGCCAAATTCCAGGGGGAGCCAAGACGGCATTGACTGGGCTTCCTGCTGACTTTGAACACTTTCCCCATGTGATCATCTGGTGCAATGTGCTCATTACTTTTTCAAAAATAAAAGATCCTAGGCAACTGTTAGAAGCATCAAGACGTCATTCTATTCATCTTGAGCAAAATGCTCCCCCCAGCACAGCTTTTTCCCTGAAAGAGGAGGGGGGGCGGGGAGAGAGAGGCTGGGGTGAGAGGTCGGGGAGGAGAAACGACCACTGAGTTTTTCACTTGCGGGAGAATGGCAGGGCCCTGGGGGGAGACAGCAAATTGAAATTAAGGCTGTTCCAGGCAGCCTACAGGATGTGCCTGCAAATGTAGACATGGCCAAATGGTGAAAAGGTCTGTCTGTGCCCATTCAGATGAAGGGAACGCCTTGTAATGTGCTCCAGCCCCTGGGAGCGCCGGCTGGATGGAGGGACGGAGACCGGAAGAAAGGGATGGATTTGACATAAGTCCTTTAAGTGCTCTGAAGGCTGGGCTCCTCCCTGCGGTTTAATAGCGGGGTCCGCCGGGAGCCACAAGGAAGGAGCCGAGTGAATCCCTACAGCTTTTCGTTTTAAGGATAACAAATCTTAAAACAGGTGTGAGCACAGAGATCCTCTTACTCCTTGTTTTGAGCTGGCTGTGGCCGGCCAGCTCTCTGCGCATTATCATTCCACAGTGAGGCCTGGGCTCAGGGAAGGGAGGAGAGGAAAGAGAAGCTGAATAAACAAGAATGGCTCCGAGTGAGTAATATTAAGTCCGCTGGTCATGGGCTATGAAATTTATTAAACTGTGGTTTCCAAGAGAACGTATTAGTGGAGCTAATGAACACAAATAAAAAGGACGCCTCCAGGAAGTGGTTTCCTGGGCCCAGATGAGACTGCTGAGTAATGGGACAGGAGATCAGAACGTGAAAGGCATCTATTATGGTCTAGAAGGCTGGTTCTTGGAATGGGTTGCCCTGGGGGGGGGGGGGGGGGCGGTAGGAGGGAGACTTAACGTCTGACTTCTCTGAAAAAGGGGCCTAAAGCTTTTCATTTATATTCATTAAGGAAGGAGGTGGTGCTGAAGGCCTCTGGACCCCAGTGCTGCCCTCTGGTGGAGAAGGCAACCATCGTCTTTAAGATGTCATGCCTGGCGAAGGTGGAAGAGGGCGGAGAGGGGATAAATGATAATGGGGAAAAATAAAATAAAATGGCTTAAAAACTCGTACTCTTTGCAACAGCACAGAGGGACCTGGAGAGGATTATGCTAAGTGACATAAGCCACTCAGAGGAAGGTAAGTATCACATGATCTCACTCACAGGTGGAATCTAATGAGCAAAATAAACTATTGTATTAGCTCCTATTTTAATATTTTTTATTGATTTTTTACAGAGAGGAAGGGAGAGGGATAGAGAGTTAGAAACATCAATGAGAGAGAAACATCGATCAGCTGCCTTTTGCACACCCCCTACTGGGGATGTGCCCGCAACCAAGGTACATGCCCTTGACTGGAATCGAACCCGGGACCCTTCAGTCCGCAGGCTGATGCTCTATCCACTGAGCCAAACCGGTCAGGGCTAGCTTCTATTTTAAAGGTGACTCTATGCATAGTAATTGATCACAATATACTTTATAGATTAATACTAACAATTATGGTAAAATGAGACTTTAATATAGCCACATGCCTCACTCTTTATTTGTACCCTAATTGTCATATGTACCATATGTGGCTAATGCTCAAAACCCAACCATACCATGTCCTATTTTTTTTTTTTTGCTTCATGTAACCATGATGGCAACTCCTGGCAAGCAGAGATGGAGGCCCTCTCGTGCCAAAACAGTCTCCTCCACTACGCTTAGCACAGTCTTTGTCCACCTCTTCACATCAAATGACATCCCTTCCACCGTGGTGGTAAAGCCACATGTCTGCTTGGCCTGCCCGGCTCTGCCAGACCCTGCGTGCAGCCTGAGCTGGGGTCTGGGTGGGAGGGAATGGGCGCAGCACAGGCAAGAACTTCGCCGACTCCCACTGTTCTTGATATTCAGCAGCGTTTCACCCGTGAAGGATTTGCTGATTGTTGCACTCTTGTGGGTGAGCTCCAGAAACAGTGTTTTTATTAAATGTTTTCAGTCTTATAGTTGCCTTTGGGGAGACAACTTGCTGAACGCCTTACACAGCCACGTACTATATGAATTCTAGAACCCCAACTGAACTCTAAGCTCTAGGAGGCACCCTATTTAGCACTTACTAAATAATGTAAATTGCTTTTCCCTATCACATCAGGTCCTGAGACAGCAAGAGTTTAATACACTTTAGTAACATTGCAGAATCTATTGCTTGGACATACAGCAAGAAGAATCGCAAAAGCATCCTCAGTATCGTTATCTTCAGAAAGTGAGGAATGTTTGACAAGCTTCACCGGCTAAAGCGGTCAAGGCTTGGGCAAGAACAGGCATGGATATCAACCCAGTGTTCCCAGTTTGCCTCCTTCAAAGACGGGGAGGAGGAAAATAAATACACTTAAATTCCTATAGAATGGAATATTGTTAGTTTTATGGGCACTTCTGTACAGGAGAAAACATAGGCGTATTTTTCTTAAGCCTGTTGAAGAAAATTTATCTAAGGCCACAGTCAAGAAATGGGACGATGATTATGCACCTATCACGTTTTATATTGAGATATGTCCCGAGGCTCGGGAACGGGTTAGAGGGCCGTTCAAAAGTCTCTACTAAGAATCTTCGAATCTTGATTTATGGGTACCTCAACCACATCCATATCCACGGTGGTATTTTCTGAGTTAAAACACGGAAGATTTACCAGTTTTCAACATGCAAGAAGCTCACATATTTATCTTCAAGTGTTACAATGGTGAACTTTCACGGGGCCCCCAAGCTTGGCGCAGACCTCAGATTGTGTTTTTTATTTTTATATCTTTCCTATATTGAAAGACAAATAGTCGAGAGAAAAGCCAACTCTGTAAAAAGAGGGAGCGCAGCTGATACCCAGGTTGGACCACCCAGAATGCACCAGGATTAATGACAACTGGGTCTGACAGCATCCTGACCACAAGAGATGAAGTCACCCTAGGAAGTGTTTTGCAGAAGAAAATAAAATCAGCAGAGTGAAAAAAGAAAAAAAAAAAAAAGCCTAATGTCTGAAATATACATTGTCCAAGCATTTCCCCCCATTAATTTTGGAAGCCCTTGAGTGTTTCCAGGGAAATTTAATCTGCGTGTTTCTGAGCCATTTACACTTAACTCACCACGCCGCCGTTGTTTCGTGAGAGTCATTTGTTGTCCAAGAAGCCCTCTGAACCTTGTTCATAAAGGTTTCTTATGAAAGCGATTGTTTTTCTTTTTCCTTGAAATGAAATTATGCTTCTCCAGATTGAAAGGAACGTGGAAATGAACCCTAAATTCAGAGCTTCTGAGGCGCAAGACAGAAAGGGGATCCTCTTTCAGGTTTCCAACCCGAGGTGCTTTGGTTTTGGCGACATCACAGTAAAGGGCTCAGCTGAAAAGACACAGGTTTATTCCTCCTTGGAGAGCTAAGTAAAGGGAGCCCTCTCGGGCCTTTTCAAAAAGCAAACCAAGCCGGTTTGGCTCAGTGGATAGAGTGTCGGCCCCTGGACTGAAGGGTTGTGGGTTTGATCCAAGTCAAGGGCATGTACCTCGATTGCAGGCTCCATCCCAGGCCTAGGTTGGGGTGTGTTCAGGAGTCAACCAATCAATGTCTGTTTCTCACATCTCTCTCTCTCTCTCTCTCTCTCTCTTTCTCTTTTCCCCTCCCTTCCACTCTCTTTCTCTAAAAATCAATGGAAAAATAGCCTCAGGTGAGGATTAACAATAATAACAAAAGGCTTTTAAGGAATGCAGCCAGCCTGACAATCTACTAGACTTTAGAGTCCAGCCTGAATACAGCTCTGACCTTGACTGTGGCAGGTGAGACCCTGGAAGTCCTAAGGACATGTCATGGTCTTAAGGACTTTGTAGTCCAAGGGACTGAACTGTGAAATGAGGGCAAAGATAGCTCCTACCTCAGAGGACTGCAGTGAGAATTGAATGAGAAAATTGGGCGAGGTGCTCAGCACTACCTAGACCTCAATATATTTCAGCTAAAATAATCATCATTATAATTTAATGACAATGAATGAGGCCCTACAACAGGCATTTCAAACCAAAAACATTCGTTGAGATACAAAGACCACTCTATATAAATGTTCATTCATGCCTGTCTTCACCGACCAGCTCCAAATCACCCTTGTGAGAATGAATGACTTCGGGGGCTCAATGTATTTTGGGGCTGAATTTAATTGAAGGCCTAACTAGACAGCCACTCTGGGAAGAGCCGCTGTGTATATGAGAATCAGGCTGAGTCTGGCCCATGCGTTGGTGGCTGTGATGTGTACTCTGCTGAAAGCGGGGAGGCAGGTCCCAGGGACAAGGTGTCTTGGCTCTGTCTCAGGTGTGTCTCCCAGCATGGGTCCCCTCTCCATGTGGCCTCATTCTCAGCTGTAGTGAGCCGGCTGCAGCAATTCCCTGGGCTACTGATATATTCAAGGAAGAAAGAGATACAAGGAAGAAGGAGACCATGTTTCCTGTGTCTTACTGTCCACCTTGGAGACATAAATGTTTGATCCATTGGATCCTGTTAGTGGATCGCAGAGGATGGGCCACACGGAAAAGGCTACAATCACCACATTCCGTTTCCAATCCTCCCGATGTCAGTGCGGATGGTTTCAGGGTACTCTCTTTCCACTGACTCCACCAGAGGTGTCGATAGCAAGAAGCGCTCTTGATTTTGACCTCACGCTTCAAAGGAGCTGAGTTTCTTATCCGGAATTTTCAAAAGCTTTGAGTCTAAGTAAAGACCATCGAGAGGTTGGGGGCTGAATGCTAAAAGCGGGAGCAGAGAAAGGCCGTGGGACATACTGCTGAAGCCAAACTTGAGTGAAGAAGCAGGAAATACACAACTGGAAATTCTTTTTGAAGATAATACATGATTATTTCAACAATAACTTATTTTATAGGCTGTGCTTGATCATGTTTATCTGCTCCATTAGAAAGCCAACCCGTTAAAATGTCTAATCACCCATCCAGTTTCATTTGCTCACAAACACTAAGAGGGAGGTTTTCATTATCAAACAAACTTGGGCTGTAGCTCCACTTAGCATTTGTCTCCAATCAAACTTATTATCTCCCTCCGAGTTTGGCATGGCGGTAGGAGCATTACAAATATCTATATTGTCCCAGCACCCTATAATGGTATTACAATGACAATTTTATTAGACCCATAAAATGTTTGCAACTTCCCCGCAGCACACTGTAATTTCACCAACAGTTGTAAAAGGTCTTAAATTATATTTGCGCAAAATTGAGATGAATGGGATTGAGCGTTAATGCATTTCTCATTGTGTAATAGGGACTTTCTGTCCCCTCTCTCTTTGCCAAGTGGAGAGCAAAAAAAAAAGCTATCTCGTTCAACTATTTGTCAACTCCCATTAGAAACATTTAATACGAATAAAATTTATGGATTCAGTTTCCAAAGGATACTGCCAGGAGACTTCATGATTACCACATCAGTTCTTAAATGCAGCCATTGTTCACCTTATAAAAATCTATATCCAGCCTGACAGGTATAAAATGCAGCTCTGTGTGCTGAGTCAGCATCAGAGACTTTTCTGGTTGAAGTAGAGTTCATGAAATACAAGTAAATGTGTTCTCAAGGCCGTGAGGAAAGATTGATCTGAAAGCTTTCCCCCAATAAATATGGAACTGACAGATGATGATGCTCTACGCCTATCCTTAACAGAACATAAAATAAAGCATGGTTTGGCTCAGTGGATAGAGCGTCGGCCTGCGGACTGAAAGGTCCCAGGTTCGATTCCGGTCCAGGGCATGTACCTTGGTTGCGGGCACATCCCCAGTGGGAGGTGTGCAGGAGGCAGCTGATCGATGTTTCTCTCCCATCGATGTTTCTAGCTCTCTATCCCTCTCCCTTCCTCTCTGTAAAAAAAAAAAAAAATCAATAAAATATATTTTTTAAAAATAATAAAATAAAGCATGATTCAATCAATCCCATAAGTAGGAAATAGGTGAGTCCATTTTAAAGGTTTTATATGCACACACTCAAGGGTGTATGTGTGAGAAGTGAATTACGAATTTTAAAGAAGGTGCTGTCTTTCACACCGTGAGATTGTGCTGACACGTCCTTGGCATCACATTTCTGGAAGTCGCGATGGCTTCGCACCTGTCTACATTCACGCGCACTATCATTCTTGGACCTGGTTCTTTAAGACACAATTGTTCCCTCCTCTACGCTCCCCACATCTATAACCTATTACTGTCTAATATGTACATAGTTATTTGTGTACGAGCCTTCTCATTCCGACAAAATACGAGCTCCTTATTTTTTTAATATATTTTTATTGATTTCAGACAGGAAGGGAGAGGGAGAGATGGAAACATCCATGATGAGAGAGAATCACTGATCGGCTGCCTCCTGCATGCCCCCTATTGGGATCCAGCCTGCAACCCAGCATGTGCCCTGACTGGGAACGGAACTGGTGACCTCCTGCTTCATAGGTTGATGCTCAACCACTGAGCCACACCGGCTGGGCTGAACTCCTTATTTTATGTGGGCTTTATCTTCAGCTGCACCACACGATTTGCAAATAGTAGGTGTGCTTAACAGGTATTAATAATGGAAATGATGAATGAACAAGGTGTCCTTCACACAGAACTGCGCAATCAGTAGCCCCTAGAACTAACCATTTCCTAAGAGCGAGCATCATGAAAGCAAGGAATTCACCGTAAATATCAGTGTGTAGTGAGCTAGGTGGCGAGGGCGCAGGGAGCATAAGTTACTCAGGGGGAGCGTGTGTGCCCCCGGAGAAGCATGCTTTCCAAGGGACGACTGACGTCATTTAGAGAGAACACATTTTCTGATCCTCACCTTCCAGATTTGTTCCTTTAAAAATCTATCCGCTTGAAGAATGGCTGGGGTTGAGAGTTCCCTCCAGTTCCCCCCTCTGCTGATTGACAGAAGTATACCAGGGGTGGGCAAACTTTTTGACTCGAGGGCCACAATGGGTTCTTAAACTGGACCGGAGGGCCGGAACAAAAGCATGGATGGAGTGCTTGTGTGAACTAATATAAATTCAAAGTAAAGGAGCGGAGGGGAGAGCAAGAGAACCGGATAGAACAGCCGGATCCGGCCCGCGGGCCGTAGTTTGCCCACGGCTGGTATAGACCCAGATCGTGTGGCCAGGGAATGTGAATTTTTAACGGGGCAGCATCCGGTTAAGTCCCTAAACTAAGCTATAGTCCAGCTTCCGAAGCCTGATTACTCATTTCGAGCAAATTAACTAAAGCCCCAATCAATATACTGTATGCTTTATGGTCTGATATCTTTACCCACAGGCAACATTTTTTTAAAGCAGAAATTAGTCACATGACTGGAATTCTCGAAAACAATGCCTGCTTCCTAAGCTGCATGATAGCAGTAAGTCGTCTTGAAAGTGATCAGTAATTGCACCAATATCCACTTTCCTAAAAACTCTACGACTAAGAGCAAGCCAAAAATAAAACATAAAAAAACTGTCCCTGTTGCACTCAAATCAAATGAGATTTGGAGGGCTGCCAAGTCTCGCTTGGTTTTACGCTGTGTGGAGACAGCCTTGCTCCCTCAATCCCTTGTCTTGTCAACATTTGTGGGAAGCAGAGCGCTCATGAGTATTATTCCCCCCATGTAGACAAAGAGAAAACAGCCCTCCTCTTTGCCCCAGTCATAGGAGAAATTGAAAACCGTGGTAGTAGGAAAACAAACCCTACCCCATTCCCTTCCTAACAGAACAACAGCAGCAATAAAAACAAATGGGGCATTGCCCTAGCCAGTGTGGCTCAGTGGATAGAGCGTTGGCCTGCAGACCAAAGGGTCCCGGGTGCCATTCCGGTCAAGGGCATGTACCTTGGTTGTAGGCTCCTCCCCGACCTGGGCTCTGGTCGGGATCTTGCAAGAGGCAATTGCTTGATGTGTTTCTGTCCCATCAATGTTTCTCTCTGTCTTTCCCTCTCTCTTCCACTCTCTCTAAAAATCAAGGGGAAAATATCCTGGGGTGAGGATTAACAAGAAACCAAAACAAACAAATAAAAACCCACAAGTGGGGCATCATATGTTATGGCAGGAAGTGGCTTCAGAGAGAATCCATTCTTTTGAATCACAGCTTGGGAAACTGAGGCTGAGGGAAAACAAATGGCAATCTCCAAGGGACCGGAAAGGCAGCAGCATGGATGGTTTTTGGGAACCAGTCCCCGGGTGCCCAGCTCTGTGCGTTAATAACTCCAGCCTCCTGAATGGAAGGCGTCAAACGGGGCCCATTCCCCCAACCAGTTACAAGGAGCCATGCAAATAAGGAAGTGCTGATTTCACTTGGTGGCTGACTGTGTTTCTGATGGTTAGCACCAACCGGAAGTCTGCTCAGGGTCTGGATGGCTGTCCCAACACTTTTCACCGGCTGTCAGCTTGGTGGGGACAATCAAGGTCAACACCACCTAGCGAAGACGGGCCCAGCATTTCCGCGGCCTCTCAGAGAGCAGGACCTGTTCTCTCGATACAAGTACCTTGACCATCCATGTGTCATGATGACTGGGAAAGAGGGTGGTCCATAGAATCCAAACTGTGACCCCAATGAAAGGAGGAGGGGAAAACGGGACAGAGAGGGTGTCCCAACACCTCCACAAACCTGCAGAAACTAGAAAAACCGTGGAGAAAGCCCTCATTTCCAGAATACATTGGGAAAAGGGGAAGGGAAAAGGGTGTAGGCTTTCTACATGCCCTCCCAACCTGAATCCTACTTGGAAAATTGAGTGGTTATACAAATAGACTTCAGGCCCTAACCGGTTTGGCTCAGTGGATAGAGCATCGGCCTGGGGACTCAAAGGTCCCAGGTTCAGTTCCGGCCAAGGGCATGTACCTTGGTTGCGGGCACATCCCCAGTAGGGAGTGTGCAGGAGGCAGCTGATGGATGTTTCTCTCTCATCGATGTTTCTAACTCTCTATCCCTCTCCCTTCCTCTCTGTAAAAAGTCAATAAAATATATATTTTTTAAAAAAAATAGACTTCAGGATCACAGGGGCCTTGACTCTGAGGGACAGGAAGGCAGAGCTGACCAAACTCAGAAGTAATAAAGACTTCACAGTGAGGTTTTTCTACGTCTTTTGATTATCAATGACTACTCGGATATTTTTTTCCTTCTCGATATTCTCTACAGTAAATCAGAAACCACATGACCTCCCCTGCTCCTGCTGTAATTCACAGAGAAGCATTTTAGCAAGAAAAACAAATGATACTGAGTCAGATTCCAAGGGACCCAATAGGATCATATTTCCAGGCCATGGTTGTGAAGAACATTTATCCAGCCATGTTTTCCCCCCCCCCCCCGGTGGTGTGTGTGTGTGTGTGGGGGGGGGGGGGGGCGGTATGTAAGCTTGGATCTAGCAAAGAGAGGGTGAAATAGGAGGGTAAGGGGAATTTTGATTTTAGTTATCTGAAGAGAAGACTTTTTGATGCTATATACAAATGCTACAAATCCCAAGTTTAGTGGGAGGTTCCGGAAGGAGAAAAGGGGGAGAAAACATGAAAAGAGGAAGGAAGGGAGGGAGGGAGGGAGGGAGGGAGGGAGGGAGGGAGGGAGGGAGGGAGGGAGGGAGGGAGAAGGAAAATGGGAAGAAAGGCAGGAAAGAGAGAGAGAGGGAGGATGAAAAAGTAATGAAACAAGGAAAAAGAGAAGCAGAAAGAAAAAGACTCATACTTAGGTGCAAACCACTACTTGAGAGAAAAAAGTGGAGGCCACACGTTGGGGAGTAAACGCGTTTCCACATGTGAACACCAATATATTATGGACTTACCCTGAGTCATAAATATGACAATTTGCCTCATTTCAGAGTGAGGTCAGGCTCGGCCCAGACAAGCAGCCATCCCGTGCTTACTTAATGTTCCTAAATATGAGCTTTCCCCAAAGCTCTCCGCGCGGATAATGTAACGCCGTGTGCGTATGCGGCGGGAGGAGGAACCGGGAGGTGACAGAGAGCAAGCTGTGAACACAAAGCTACTTTTAAGCGGAATGCTTGTACATGATATATTGAACAGAAGATCGTCCATCATGGTTATTGAAACTGTGACCAGCAAAGCTATAAACCTGACACGGAAGAAGAGAAAATATGACTTGTTAGGTTGAAAAAGCACCAAAGAGGGAGTTCTAAAAGGGAACATTTCATGACAAATTAGTTTGTATTTTTTGTTTTCATTTCTGACACATGGAAGGAAATGCTATATGTTTGCTTAAGGAAGTGCAAATTTCTCCACTTCATCCATTTAAAATCCTCACCCTCAGGCCCTTTGTGCCGAAGCATAAAATTTGGAGACCTTAAATAGTCATAATGTTTCCCCGAAGAGTTTGGCCTCAGAAACATATTACGCTTCAGAAGGGCTAAAAAGGAAAACCGTTTTGCAGCAATCGGCGGTGTCTGCTTGAGGCGGCTTGCAGGGAGCATCTATTCCTTCGCATGGTTTCTTTACCAGATTTGATGAAATATTAGATGCGATCGCAACACGCGGCTCAAGCAAGAAAGCCATAAACTTGGAAACGGAGCCGTAAAACAAAAGTGTGCTAACATGAAACGAGTTTCAGATCGGGGGAAAGAGTGCCCGGTGGCTTGCTCCCTGAATAGTCACACAACTGGGCCGGGAAGTTACAGATGTTGAGGGCCAAGCTGGTGTTTCACACACACGGTCCCCTTCTGGGAACGAGGATTTAGAGCGAATTAATAATAACTGTCCAGCTCTGGGAGCAGGTAGAGCAGGGCAAATAAAAGAAGGAAGCTCAAGGTCAAGAGAAAGTACTGAAAATCCCCTTTTAAAATGCTCTGCAATTTCTGTGTGTGTGTGTGTGTGTGTGTGTGTGTGTGTGTGTGTGTTGGGGGCAGGGAGGGGAGAGTGGGGGAGATAGGAGGTGAAGACAATACAGATGATATCAAGGAATTTCCCCCAAGTACAACGTACCAGTAGCTACAATAACAATAATACTGTATTATTAGTAAAATAATCATACTTTTCAGTTACAACTTTAATTTTTGAAGATGTCAATTCTCCCTAAATGGATCTACAAAAAATTTATAGACTTCAACAATCCCAATCAAAATCTCAACAAAATGCTTTTAACTTGAAAAAAAAAAGAGTCTAAAATTTAGCTGAAAGAATGAACGAATAGAAATAATTAGGAAAATTCTGAAAAGGAAAAATAATTGGGGGAGGGGGTACTTATCCTCACAGAGATAAAAATTAACTATAAAATACTTGCCACTAAGTCTAATTTATGGCAGGAATGGAACTGAGTATAAAAACAGTAGCAAAAATATCTGCAAATTCCATGTACATCAGAGGTGGGATTTCAAATCAGTGAAGAAAATATGGTGTACGCTGAAAATAATGTCGGAAAATCTGTTAGTAATTTATTAAATAAATAATCTGCATCCAAACTCACTTTTGATTCCAATATAAATTTTAAATGAATCAAGTGTTACAGTTAAAAAATAGGAACAAAAAAGCAGTAGGAAAATATATGGGTGAATACTTTTATAATTTCCAACTGTAACAGAAAATTCAGAAACCTTAAAATATTATGCCCTATGGGGGGGGAGTAATGGGGGAGTAAGGACACTTATGTTATACCTTAATCAATAAAGAAATTAAAAAAATAAAAAATATATTATGCCCTTTTGTTGCACAAAAGTAAGATGAAATGTTATGGTGTAGAAAAGGAATCAACAAAGTGAAAATGCTAAAGACAACCAACTGGAAAATACATAAGAATATTCTATTTCTATATTTATATTAGCAAATTATATTTGTATAAATAAATTCATGTGTTTAGCTTAATATGCAGAAAATATGACTTGTTAGGTTGAAAAAGCACCAAAGAAGAAATTATAAAAGGGAATTAGAACCTTAACTGGTTTAGCTCAGTGGATAGAGCATCAGCCCGTGGACTGAAGGGTCCTGGGTTCGATTCCTGTTAAGGGCAAGTACCTTGGTTGCAGGCTTGATCCCAGTAGGGGGTATGCAGGAGGCAGCTGATCGGTGTTTCTCTCTCATCCATGTTTCTAACTCTCTATCCCTCTCCTTTCCTCTCTGTAAAAAATCAATAAAAATATTTTTTTTAAAAAAAGGGAATCATTAATCAATAGAAAGACAACCTAGTGTTCCCCAATAGGAAAATGTGTGAAGGATATGTACCCCAAAAGAAGAATATGTACAAGCAATTAATAGAAGAAATACAAATAGCCAATATAATTAAGAAAAATATTAAACTTCACTATTAATTAAATGCAAATAAAACGCCAGAGAGACATCACTTTTTGCCAATCAGATTATCTACAATATCTTAAGATAATTAAAGAACCATTGAGAATCTGCCAGCAAATCTGACCTTCCACTTCTCACCACCTTTACAGCATCAAGTCCAGCCATTCTCCCCCTGAGGATCCTGTAATAGACGCCGAAGGGGCAGCTTCACCCTTTAGACCCTTTGGCAGCTATTAAAAACGGGGAGTGGATCTCTATGTAATGGTTAGGAAATAGCTTATGGCATACTTCCACATAAACAAAGCATGTTACAGAACTTCTGATTTACATTTTACATGTAAACATGCCTATACACACAAAAGATATTGGGAAGGATATATTCCAAAAGTACTTAACTCTCTTAACAGGAGCTTTTCCTTCCTTCCCTCCCTCCTTCCCTCCCTTCCCCCCTCCCCTCCCCTCCTCTCTTCCTCCTTCCTTTTTGCATTCCCGACATCCTGGCATTCCTTCCCAGGACGAGGTGACTAGACTGTTCTCTGTGCCTCACCCCACAGCACATTAGTCTAGATGTCTTCTTATGACGCCAGACAAGCAAAAGCATTATCAACAACTTGCAGGCGTGTTTCACTTCTCCGCTTGCCTCAAAACCACTGAAGCAAGTCACATGGACAAACTCCGGGTCAAGGCGTGGGAAGCAGTTCCCACCTCCTGATGGGAGGAGTTGCAAAGTCACAGTCACAAAGGGTGTGGGTAGGAGAAGGATGAAGGATGGGGACATGAATGCAATCAGTTACCACATGGATGCTGTGTTCTTCAAGTTGGAAGGCCAGGGCTAGAGGATTTTGTCCTGAAGCTGAGATTGCACAGCAAACATACTGTCTTTTCTTAGAAAAGTTAGTTATTTAGGAATTGCTGGGAGGCTAATAGGGATTATAACACCTCCCCAACCAACTGGTTAGACATCCATGTCCATGTCCGCTCAGTGTTACTTATGCAATGAAATGAGATACATTTTAAAGTACTTTGAAATTTTATTTATTTATTTTTTAAAGATTTTTCTTGATTTCAGAGAGGAAGGGAGAAGGAGAGAGAGAGATAGAAATATCAGTGATGAGAAAGAATCATTGACCAGCTGCCTCCTGCATGTTCCCTACTGGGGATCAGGCCCGCAACCCAGGCATTGGCCCTGACTGGGAATCAAACCCTGACCTCCTGGTTCATGGGTCAACGCTCAACCACTGAGCCACACCGGCCTGGTGAAAGTTTTAAAGCTATGTACAAATGATGATTCTATGTTGACTTTATAATTGCCCATAAATGTCTTCTGGGCTTCCTTTGCTTTGCTTTGTGTATTCAGACAAGACAAAAGTCTGTTCAATAATAGTGAAGCCTAACATGATTCGGTAGATAAATTTGTTGTTGCAAAACAAAGACAATATCACGCAATGTGTTCCACAGTGAAACGTGAATTACTTTGGGGAATTTTACAGCATCAGTGTGGATAATTGAAATGTAGCTAGATCATTACCATTCCTTCTCACACTTGCATTTTATGCCTATCAAAGGGCCTGGTGATATTTAAATGTCAGATAAATTCCATCCAACTATTGCTTTCCTGAACATGAGTCTCTGCCCGCAGGAATTCTAACATGAGTCATTTTTCCTTGAAATGCATCCAGTTGCTGGAGCAGCTGTAAACTGTAGGAGTTGATGCTTTTTAATACTGAGGTGAAAGAGTCAGGGCACCCCACCCTTTGGAAACGACTTTGGCTACAACACTCAGGCAGAGTTCAAGGCCCTCAAGAGGAGGCCCAAAGCCTTTAAATAATCTATTTGCCTCTGCAGCTCCTGTGGCCTCTGAGCACTCCACCACCGCATAGCAACAGCCCCTTCGATTTGCCCAGCCCTTTCTCTAAGAAACAGTACACAGTTTTTGACATCTCACCCAAAATCCAGCTGTGGAAAAACAACGTAGCAAAAAATCTCACCAGGAAGGTGTTTGCCGCAGGATAGGAAAACATAGAGGTTCTATACAAAGCCCTTCTAAGATGTTAGAAGTTATCTCCCTTCCCCCCAAAGAGCTGTCATCATCTAGCTCTCAACTGCTTGTCTCTCTCTTCCTTTCATTCATTAACTCAACAAATATTTATTGAGCACTGTCTCTGGGCTAAACAGGCACAGGCAATAAAATCCATGTTGCAGTTGAAATTAAAGCCTAGGAAAACTTCTCAAAAAAAAAATAAAAAAGTCATCCATCCATTGGCCTTAAACTCAACAAAATCAGGTATATCCCCAGAATTAATTAATTAAAATAGGTTTGCTAATAAGACTCTAGTCCAGCCGTGGGCAAACTACGGCCCGCGGGCCGGATCTGGCTGTTCTATCCGGTTCTCTTGCTCTCCCCTCCGCTCCTTTACTTTGAATTTATATTAGTTCACACAAACACTCCATCCATGCTTTTGTTCCGGCCCTCCGGTCCAGTTTAAGAACCCATTGTGGCCCTCGAGTCAAAAAGTTTGCCCACCCCTGCTGATGGCTACCTTTTGCTTCTTTGTTATGACAAGAATGTTTTTTATTTTTATTTTTAAATATGTGAGTGAATTAATCAAAGGTAATGAGGTGAATTCCACGAGCCATATATAAAAATTAATATTAGTAATTTGCCAATAGTCATCCCATCTGTGACAAAGACTTCCTGACAGCTCACTGCGCCGTATCCTGCTGCTGCGACAAGCAGATACCAATATGGAGATCATACATTCAGTTTTTTATTTTTAAAATAATTCTTGAGTGTATCCTGAAGATAAACTGCTTTACAAAGAACACCCTATAACTTAGAGTTGGGAATAAAAATTACCCGCTAAACCGAAGACATTAAAACAAGTTCTGTATATTTGAATCCCTACTGGCTGGGACCCAAATAAATCAATTGATAGTCAAACAAATAAAATAAATATTTTAAAATCCATGTTGTCTTCACAGAATGTAGACCTATAACTTAGCCACTAAGCCAGCTACTGTTTACTAATGTCCTTGCTCTGCCCAAGCCTAAAAATAGGCCCCATGTTTCAAGCGGGGTGGCAAGTGGAATGACCGATGATTTATTTCCCAGCGTTGTGGCAACAGCCCAGCATTTAGATCGCTGTTTCCTTCCCAACAGGAGGCGAGAGAGCATAAATTTACCACCAAACCTGGATGCCAGGGAAACAGGACTACCTGGCAGGCAATGCCCCCATCCAAGGGGGGAATTTCACTCTTTTTTTGGGGGGCTGGGGGGTATAAAAGGGGTCAAATAACAAGAGCCGGAGTAGTGAGGATATAGGCTGCTTTCGGTAGCTTGTTTAACAATTCTGAGATTCCACTGACTCACTTATTAGGATACTTTAATAAAGCCCATTCATCTCAACTTTATTTCCAAAGTAAAAAAGCATAAAATCTAGAATCAAGACAGCCTGAGCTGAGTCCTTGTACTAATTAAACATCTGGGTGGACTTAGGCATTGATTTTCCCTTCCATACAAGTCCAATCTCACCCTGTCCAGTTTGGCTCAGTGGATAGAGCATTGGCCTGCGGACTGCAGGGTCCCAGGTTCGATTCCTGGTCAGGGCACATGCCCGGGTTGCAGGCTCGATCCCCAGTAGGGGGTGTGCAAGAGGCAGCTGATCAATGATTCTCTCTCATCATTGATGTTTCTATCTCTCTCTCCCTCTCCCTTCCTCTCTGAAATCAATAAAAATATATTTTAAAAATGAAGTCCAATCTCATGGAATTGTCATGACAGGATTCGCAAGATAGTGAATGGAAAGCAATTAACACAGTCTCTGACAGTAGTAAGAACTCAACTATTCGCTATAACTATTCTATCAACAAGCATTTTTGAGTACTCACTATGAAATTCTGTGCAAGATACTTTTTGTGGCTATGAAGATAAACCAGACCTGTATTCTGTCTAGCAGGAGATTAGATTCTAACAGGAGAGATGAGATAAAATGAAGTTATAAACTGCATGAGAGGGAGAACTGCAAGAACTGTGTGTGTCTTATTCACCCTGATGTCCCGGCTCTCAGAACAGTTTCTGGCAGATGGTGGGTATCCAATCAGTGTTTGCTGCCATATACTAGTAAATATAAATAACTTGCTTACCTCATAGAAAGTGTTAAGAGTGAAGGGGAGAAATATAAGAGAAAATCTAGGTAAGAATGAGGACCCTAAAGGCAAAGAAGAATGTTTCTACTACTTTCTCATGTGTCAAAGGCAGCAATGAGGACACGTTCCCTCATCTAGGTTATTGTAAAGCCTGACAGCAGGTGGCGGAGGCAGTGAACAAGAAGAGGATGGATGAACCCAAAGAAAATTAATGATATTTACCAAGACTCATGCAGTGCTTACTAGCTTATTGTGCGCTAAAGCAAGCATGTCAAACTCGTGGCCCCACAAGGACTATTTTTGCGGCCCAGCCAATATAACGGTATGTAAGAAACATTTTAAGAAAAATTTTGTTAACTTAATTTTTACAATATCCTGTTATACATAATTATTAATAACCAACTGCCATGTTCGCTAATGACTGGTTACTATAATCGTGTTGCATTCATTTCCCTTATGTGCCTTATGCGCCTTACGCACAGGCGCACCATTTCTCTCCACTAATACCAGCAGTGAATATTTTAGCAGCTGATGGCCACGGCATTAGTCTTGGCCTGACTTGTTTGATGTGCGCTACAGGAAATATTTCGCTTTCAGAGAACAAGAAAAATAGGTTTATTTGTGTTACACTTATTAATTTGTGCAGTTATTCAGTGTCTGGTAAGTTAATGTTCAAGAAAAAATAGTAATTTTTATTAAAATGTTCTTTTATTTTATGTTAACGATGACTCATTTATTTCAGCCCTTTGTATTCAGCATGTCTCTATTAAAATGAACCTACGTTTCTATGAGAATTGAAGCTTTTGTTTTTTTGCGGCCCCCACACACTTACACCTTGTTTATTTGGCCCGTGTTAGCCTTTGAGTTGGACATGCTTGCACTAGAGGCTGTTCTGAGCATTTCATGTGCGATCACTAATCTTATCTTTGCTACAACAGTGAGATAGGTCTTATTATTATTATCCTCATGCTGCAAATAAAGGAAACAGACACAGAGAAGTTAAGTAACATCCCCAAGGTCACACAGCTGGTCAGTCACAGAAGCAGGATTGTGTTCCTGGCAGGATAGCCGCAGGGCCTGCTTTATTAAGCAAAGCTTTCCATCCAGTGCATCCAGGGCCTCCAACCCTCTTCTGTGCTCTTGACTTGGAAAACGCTGGTCCTTTCCAATCAAGACTCTCCAAACTCCATGCCCGGCTTCTGTCTCTCTCTTTCTAGAAACCTCCTGATACTTTCTACCACTGGCTTAGTTCCATTATCCTGCCGGCTGCTTCCTGGGAGGAGGAGGAAGGGGAAGAGTGAGCTATAAATATCCCTCCCTAAGTGCCCCCCAAAGTGGAACCACCTGCTGGACCCCGGGGAGTGGTAGACAGGCGGCACAGCCCCCACTGTGGAGGGAGGTTTGCATCCCATCACTCAGCAGAGGTTTTTAGGGACCTCCTGCCGCGCGGGCTGCTGCAAAAGGGGAGGAAAGTCAACAGGCCGTAATGAATGGGGTTATTTCAGGGCTTCATCATCTACCTGCTTAATTATGTCAGGAAGGCCTCCGCAGCCAGTGCTGGGTAGAGACAGCATCCTGAGAAAGCGAAGCAATGGGTGCACTGGGCCCCCAGCACACAGCCCTCTCTGAGGTCCTGGGCCCTCCGGCACCTCAGGAGTATCCTGTTTTCTTTCACCCTATCTCCGGGTGTGGGAACACTTTGCAAACTGGAAACAGAACGATTCCTCTGACCAGGAACGCAGGGGAAAAGGCACTGATGGGGCCGGCTTTCTTTTACGCTGGACAAGCCAGTACACTTTCTGCAGGTGCCTGGGTGCAGCCTGCAAAAGGCAACCGGCCCAAGGTCAGAGAGTAAATGAGGGATGCAGCTTGGTCTTCCAGCTCCAGCTCACTGTCCTTTCGGGCGGGCGGGCGCAGTGATGAGCCAGCCAGCCCTTCTGAGGATCCGCTCGCCCCGGACGGCCAGGCGGGTCAAATCTGGGGCAGAACTGAGTTAGCAGGGAAACTGCTTGCTTTTGCCAAAGAGCAGGATTTCGCTTGAAACACCCACACACAATGGCGGGTGTGCACGCACACACACACGCACAGATGACCACAAGGAATTTTTATTTCCTCCAATCCCAGTCCAGAGTCAGATGCCGCCGCCAAATGACTCCCTCCGAGGGCACCTCCTACACGAGGAGACGCCGCCGGAGCCAGAGCCGCGCACGGTGCTCCGCAGGCGTTTTAATTGTGAATCCAGATGCTCTGCCCCGTGGTTCTCCGCACTGACCTTTCACTTGAGAGTCAATTTGTCAGTCTGCCCCGGGTGTCTGAAGAAATCATCAAAGCCGCCCCGCCGAGGAGCTCCCCATCGGGTTCTCCAAACGCCACTGCAACCCAGCTACCCTGTGTAAGGGGGAAACGGGAGGGGGGCAGGGAGAACTGGCCGCTCCCCGCCCCCTTAGGATTGGTTGGGTACATTCTGTCTCGCAGGGGTGGGCACTGAGTATTTTGGGGGAGGGAAGGAGGGAGCAGAGGCAAGAAGCGGCCTCCTCCCCCCATCACCTTGCCCAACAGGACCCTGAAGGGGGAGGGAGAGAGACCCTCCAGAGGCTCCACAGCCCAGGCATGTCTGATTTCCAGTCTGCGTTTCAATTTTCTGCCACCACAGCCAAGGGGTCAAGCCTGGAAGTAAATGTTCTTCTGCACAGAGGGCCAGGGAGATGCGGGTATCATCAGAGATCATGAACGTGTGAAAGCTTAGAGTGGCACAGGGGCTGGGTGAGGACAATACCTTCACCTTAAATTAGGAGACGCTCATGGATCTACTGTCAGTTTCCAGAAAGAACTAGACAGGGCCTGGCCCAGTGGCATCCCCGAGCCGTCCTCAGATACTTAGAGCTCCTTTCCCACTTCCTGTCCACCCCGGGTCTGGCTACAATCTAAAGACTAGGTCATCAGAGAGGAAGGAAACATTCAAAAGCCCAAGTGAGGAGACCTGGGAGTCCTTGGTTGCAGGCTGGGCTAACCTTACCCAGAGCGAGACTACTTGAGGCTCCCCAGAGCGGCTGCTGTGGATTTGAGAGGAAAGCAAAATAGGGGAGGCATGAGCAATACTTGGAGGAGGTTGTAGTTCTGCTACAGGCAGAGTAGACAAACTCTGTTAATGTCCCACTGACACCTCAGGCAAGTAGCTGAGATGTCAGAAAGGCCAGACTTTAGGAATAAGGACTGTACTCTACGGTAATTCTTGCTCTGTATCTGCCTTTAAAAACGCTTTAAAATAAGCCCTAAAAAAATAGCTTTAAGAAAGACAGAGTTTAAAAATTGCTTTCCTCACCCCAATCCCAAATTAGAGTAAGTTGAGAAACACTTTGGGCTCTCCATAGATCTGCCACAATAATGCATAAACCAAGCCTTTACAAGTTCAATGTAGACAACTAGTCATTGAACTGCCTACTAGAACAAAACTCAACACCCTTCAGAAACTACAATATACCATTCACTAAGTTGAGCACAAAATCAGAAAAATCAAGACATGTAAAGAATAAGAAAAATGTGACCCACAATCAACAATAAAGTTCTGAGATGGCCCAGATTTGGATATAGCAGACAAAAACTTTAAAAATCATTATTATAAATATTGTTGAGGAAATAAAGAAAACTATGTTCAAAGTTTTAAAGAAAAATGTGGTCTTAATGAGTGAGAATATAGAAAATATCTACAAAAAATGTAACTAATCAAATAAAATAAACTAGAATAAAAATTTAAACAAAAAATTCAATGTATGGTAGATATGGCAGAAAAATAGCAGCCTGGAAATGGCAGGAGAACAGAGAAGTAACAATTGAAGAAAAATAAAGAGGCTGATCTACTTATGGAACAATTAAAACTGTCTAATATACATGTATTTGGAGACCAGAATGAGAAGTTATCATTTAAAAATTTCCACATTTATTTAAAAAATACCACTTAAAGATCAAGAAGCTTAGCAAACCCTGAGAATAAATACAAAGAAAACCACATCTCAGCACATCATGGTTAAACTGCTTAAAAACAAAAATAAAGGGGAAAACCCTGAAAGTAGACAAAGGAAAAACATGTTATATACAGAGGAACAATGATACAAATAGCAGCTGACTTCTCATCAGAAACAATGGCAGTGAGAAGATAATGGAATGCCATCTTTAAATTAAAAGGGAAAAAAACACTGCCAATACAGAATTCTATAACCAATTAAAATATCCTTCAAAAGGAAGGAAAAATAATGGTATATTCAAATAAGTAAAACTTGAGAGAATTTATTATCAGAAAATCCAAAGACTAAAGGTAAATGATACCAGATAGAAGCTAGAATGTACATGAAGAAATAAAGAGCACCAGAAATAATAAAACAGTGGCTTATTATAAAATATCATATTTTTAAATAACTTTCTTAGAAGAAATTGGCCATTTAAAAATAAATTAATAGCTTTGTAAGGTGAGGTTTATAATATGTATAGAAGTAAAGATATGGTAAAATTTAGAAAGCCAACAACATCAAATTTTCCAGAGCATATAGAACAACCAGACTCTCTTATGTTGCTGATGGGAGTATATAATGGTACAATCTCTTTGAAAAACTATTAGACAGTTCTTATAAGGTTAAAGTACATTTACCATGTGACCAGAAACTACACTTTAGTCTTACCAAAAATAAATTGAAGCATATCCAAATATGTTAAAAAAAAAAAAAAAGGCATGGCAAGAATGTTTATAGCAGCTTTATTAGCAATGGTAAAAATAAACAAAGAAACAAAACAAAGAAAATCAAACAACAATCAAAAGTACAATGAATAAATAACTTGTGGCATAGTTACTATTCAGCAATGAAAATAGTGAATAACCGATTTGTACAACAACATGAATGACTCCCCAAAACATTGTGTGGTGTAGAAGAAGCCAGCCATGTGAGAGTAGATGCCATAAAATTCTATTTAAAATAAATTATAGGACAAATATAACTAATTTCATACGATATATGCATTTCATAGATTCAATTGAGAGAATACTTAATATCTGTGATTTTGCTGTAAGTAAATTTTACCTAGTTTTTTTTTTTTTTAATTTACTTGTCCTTGTGAAAAGATGTAAGTCAGATAATGTCATGCTTTAGTTCATACCTTCAAATGTCATTCACTGAATCCTTACAATGGTCTCAATGATCTTAAGGTCTTGCGTGTTCTGGTTCCCCACTACATCTAATATTTCCCCTGTTACTTACACTGGCCTTTTCCCAGTGCCTTGAATGTATAAGCTTATTCCTATCACACCCGGAAGCCTTTGCCCTGCTCTATTTCTCTCAATAGTACTCACCATTGAAATAGATTCCTTTTTTGTATGTTTACCATCTGTATCCCACAAATAAGTGTAAAATACTTTATTTTGTTCATATATAAATCTCTAGTGCATAATAGCTGCTCAACAAATATTTATTGAAGGAAAAGTTTAAATGATGAATTATCATTTTTTGTCATTAAAACCATTTTGTGTTTACTTTATTCTTCATAGGCCCTTTCAGTTCAAGAGGTCTAAGCTAAATTGTACTACTGAGTCTCTGCCTATCTAAAACTATGCATCTTTGGCTAAGGCTCCCAAACCCCCTGCATTTTGATTGGGGGATAGTTTAAATATGGAGATAAAATGTTGAATGTCCTAAGGGGTTGTCTGGGAAGAAGGTTGAAACTTATTGGAGTTAATT
Source organism: Plecotus auritus (assembly GCF_963455305.1). Lineage (NCBI taxonomy): Eukaryota > Metazoa > Chordata > Mammalia > Chiroptera > Vespertilionidae > Plecotus > Plecotus auritus. Next base: position 8,090,509 of record NC_137780.1, read on the forward strand.
GTTATGTCCAGAAAATAACTTTACATTATAAAAGGCAAATTAGCATACCTTTAGCCAGGTGGGAAAGAAACTCACCTTGAATCAAGATAGTCAGAGTTCATCTAGTCAGTCCCCACAAAATAGCTGGAATTAACTTCAAGGACAATTTTGCTTGCTTCATGGGGATGCTTTCCTCATATTGTCTCAAACCATCCCTAAAAAAAAGAAAAGCAAGAAAAAGAAAAAATAAGCTATGCTGTCAGAGAAAAGGGCTCTTTTACATTGAAAGATGAAGTACTGACAGCCGCTACCCAGAAATCAGAGGAGACAAGCTGGTGAAAGGAGTCTTGCATCAAGACAGGGACCAATCCCAAAGTGACCACAGTGGCTGCCAATTTCACGAGACAGGGCTGCAGTGAGGTCACCCAGATAGAATGAATGGCACTTTAAGCCATCATACCCCTGCACAATGAGCGAGAATTAACTCTGGCCACCATAAGCAGAAAGGAAATGTACTGGAAGGATGTTGGGTAACTTCCAAATCAACATGAAGTCTGGAGAACCTGACTCAGAAAATGGATGGGAATCAGGAAGGTTGGGCAGCTGAAAACATAGCTGAGATCACAGAGCTGAAATAATCTGGTTAAAATGTCACCAGCTCATGACATGTGTTGTTGCTTTCATTGTAACCACATCCACCCCAGACATTAGCTGACCCCACCTCAGGACTCTCCACTCTAATGTCCTTGACTTCAGAAATAGCTTATCTGCCCCTTGATTTGTGCATCAGTCCCTTGGGTTTCAAAGTTCTGGGTGGGATCCTAAATGTGATTGACCAAGTCTTGGCCAGGTGGACATACTGATGTCAGGCAATGGGGAGAGGACATATCTGCCTCCTTTGTTTTCCTAGTGGAAAGTGGGGTCCTAGTATCCTACCAATTGGGGGATTCCTCCCTAATAAAGAGAATGTTGAGGTTATGGACAGTCAAGTCTATTATAATCTATCCCTTTGACGGCCTTTCATCTCCATAAACTCTTCCTCCCAAACCTATACTTCCAAAAATATTTCTACATAATGTTACAACCCCAGCTTGAATTTCTAAAAATAAAGATTAAATAGGAATTATAACCACCACCAACACATTCTAATAGGCATTTCTTTATATATATGGTAGCTTGTACTTACAGCTTTCTCCTCACTACCACTTCATGTTCACTCTGCCTCACCTAGTACACAGTAGGGCAGCCTACACCTAAATCTTCATTCTTTAGAAATCTGAGCCCGTGTTTGTGCTGGCATAAGCTTGCAGTACGCTTCTATGCATCTTTACCCTTCAAAATAACAGTACAAGAGATGTCTTTGGGTTGTATCCATGGTCCTTCCTCTCCTTTTTAGTAATCAGGATCAATCAACCCAGAAAAAAATTCAACTTCCTCTTTTTATGATTTTTTTTTTCCCCAGTGGCATGAGAATCCCTGAATGTCCAAGTGGCTGTTTCACTCCCAATTTTATAGAATTCGTGGAATATCTCCTGGTAGAAGCAATTCTCCAAGTAAAACCAGCAGGGCCCAGGGACAGAATGCAATTTTTTTCTAGTGGGTCATTACATGTAATTGAGAGTGGCTCTCCATATTTCTTCCCCAATACTCCTGAATCTGTGTGTTCTAGAACAGAGAGAGTGTCATTTATTCACCATTAACTCAAAGTAAACGATTCATCCTGAGGGATGGCACCCCAAATTTGCAAGATGTTGTCTGCCAAGGGGTAGCCAGTTGGTCCTATGTCTGAGTTTTCAACAGATCACTCCATCTTTCTGTAGGGTCCATTGTTTATGGATAGTGGGACACATGGTTAGAGCAGCAGTGAATTCTGTGATCATCAGCCCATTATTTCTTCCTCTACAAAGCCAGTTTCTTAGTCACAAGCAATCCATTTACAACTTTAATTTTTATTTCAGGTCAGTTTGTTTAAATTATTTTAAAAGTTTATTTGAATGTCAGGATCATATGTTAGGAGTCCTTAAATGTTACTTCAAGATATTTGGAAAGTAAATGTCAAGAAAATCACAATGATTATCAAAAGAGAGAACACAAAATAGGGATTTCATTATGATACTTCAGAACTTAAGTGCCACTGGTGAAAGTGCTCACAGAAGCACAATGGGACAGTAAAAACAATCCTAATATATAAAGTAGATAACTAGTTCCGTGGGCAATTTCTAACAGGTAGTAGACTGGCTCTCCTGGGTGCCGGGATACCTCCTGGGTGCCGGGGTTCTTGTCCCAGCATTAAGAAGGGGTTCAGCAATCTGGAGAAAGGCTGTGCGTAGATGATTAAGGAGTCCGGAGAAGAAAGATAACTTTGAATGGCATTGGGGGTCAGAGGAGCTTTAGCTAAAGGAGCTAGACTCTCCTTGTCTCAGGACCCCTTGCTTTTTGTTAACACAATTTGTCCTAAGGCCATGGTCGGCAAACTGCGGCTTGCGATCCACATGCAGCTCTTTGGCCCCTTGAGTGTGGCTCTTCCACAAAATACCACGGCCTGGGCGAGTCTATTTTGAAGAAGTGGCGTTAGAAGAAGTTTAAGTTTAAAAAATTTGGCTCTCAAAAGAAATTTCCATCGTTGTACTGTTGATATTTGGCTCTGTTGACTAATGAGTTTGCCGACCACTGTCCTAAGGCAAGGTGGAGATAATACACTTCAAAGGGTTCAAAAGGTAGGCTTTACAGAAGCATTGTCAGATTGGGGAATAGCCTACAGCTGTTCAGGTGTTTGGTCAACAGGAGGCAATAACATGTAGGTTAAGATGCCCTGAGCTGTCTGGCAGTAAACAATCATCCTATTCACATTTGGGGGAAGTGCTTTTCCAGTCGTTCCAACAGGTAATTACATATGTGACTCTGCCCTTGTTGAGCCCCCAAAATTCATCAACCTTTTGATAAAACTCTTGTAATTATGACATGCTGGAATTGGCTCCCGGCACCTGGGTGTCACACCACCATGCTGCTCAGGCCTGGACATCCCTAGTGAAAGTCAATTTGTTCTCCTGATCCCTGAAAGTCTCTCTACAATGGGGGCCTTTGGGCGGGCATGATGATTGGACATAAATAGTCTAATATTTTTGGTTCATTCTAAGAAGTTTGTTCAGTTTTCCCCTAAACTTCCCCATCACCAATTCTCCAGTATTTTTCTGTCTAAGCTTCTGATTATCTGACCAAACCATTAGCCACTGTCCAGGAATTGGATTTAGATTGTTTCCTCTGGCAAACTCTTCTGGATAATTAGAGGGACCACTAAGCTTCTGATCCCAGGGGAATTTCCATTCTCCATTGTGCTTTGGGGACCACCCTTGAGTGGAGTGAATGCACTAGAGCAATTTACAACCAGAAAAGTGGCCCGTTGCCATGTGCTAGAGAGGAGCATTTGACTAGCCACAGGGAGAACACTGAATCTCTCCACGACTCTGCAGAGACGGGTCTGGGATGGGACCTGGGTGGGGCATGGACCTAGGACTCCCCCAAAGATGCATTAGAAGGACCCTGGAGCAAGGCCACTGATGTGTTGGCTCCTACTCCCTTTGGTTCAGCCCTACATTCTGGTGTCATTAAAAAACCCCACTGAACAACTCAACACACTTGGGAGGTGTACCCACCCGACCTCATCCCAGGTCTACACTCCAACACAAACAGAGCTGTCCTAATACATCCTGCCTCTGTGGTGGGCAGAAATCTGGAGCAATTCAGGGCAGGGGAGTGGAGGGTGGGGGTGGGGGAGGGGAAACGCTTTGGAAAAGGTTTGCTTTCTGAGAACGTTCATTTCCAACATTTCCGCCAATAACCACACTCTCTTGGAGTTTGAGATCAGAGGTAGACTACCCTGGTGGCCTTTTAACCCTAATTAACCCACAAGCCCATTTGGTGCCCCCGCCTCACTGAACTACGTGATGTAGCTTATAAAACGCTGTGTGCCTCCAGTCTGTCAAGCAGTGCACATTCCACAGTTCTTGCTCAGGCCGCTTCCTTCCCCATGGAGCCGCGGCCTGACTTTTCCAAAGTTGATATTAATATCGCAGACCATTATAATATAGTTATTTTCATGGAAGGCCGGGAGGAAGTCACGTGGCATTAATTGGTCCCGTGGGGTTCTGAAAGTCTCCATTTAGCCTGTTGTTTTAACTCCCATAAGCAGCGGTGAAGTGGAAACAGTGAGGAACTCACTGCGATCGCATTAAATGAGTAGAGTTTTTTCCTCGGCCTTGTTTGGTTAATGAGTCATTATTCCTTTTTTAATTGGAGGAACATATGTAGGAGGTCAAAGGTACATGCACTTCCTGAAATGCGCACACACACACACACACACACACACCTAGGCCACTGTCTGTTGCCTTATTTTAACCACTGCTGTGATGTCAGCTTGATAGGCTGGGATACAGAGAAGCAGATTAAAGTCGATGAGTTTTTAGAGTTTGGTGGGGGATGGGGGGAGGGAAATAAACTTAAAAGCTCCCAAGCATAAAAAATAAGATCTATTTCATTCTCTTTACGTTGCTGAACCAGAGGTTTCATATCCAAATGTTGATATCACTGCAATCCACTGCTTTGTGTTTGCAGGGTAAATTTTACTTTTCTGGAAGCCCATCACATACAGAGTGGCCAGATTATTATGATCTCTGAATGCATAATAATCTGGCCACTCAATGTATATCCTATATAATAAAAGGCTAATATGCAAATTGTTCCCTCAACCAGGAGTTCAACCAGCAGGCAGGCCGGCCAGCTGCCCATGTCCCCTCCCCCTGGCCAGGCTGGCCAGACCCCACCCATGCACGAATTCATGCACTGGGCCTCTAATACACACACACACACACACACACACACACACACACACACACACTAAGTGGCCAGATTATTATGCGTTCAAAGATCATAATAATCTGGCTTCTCAGTGTATAGCATCCTTTTTTACCTTTATCGTGAGTCTGGGAATTGGGTAGGACCAGAATTACTACTCCATTTTCCAGACCGGGAACTGATGCCATGGGGCACAGTGACTTTTTTATCCTCACCCAAGGATATTTTTCCATTGATTTTTAGAGTGAGTAGAAGAGAGAGGGAAAGACAGAGAGAAACATTGATGTGAGAGAAACACATCGATTGGTTGCCTCCTGCTCATGCCCTGACCAGGGCCCAGGCTGGGAAGGGGCTTGCAACCAAGGTACATGCCCTTGATTGGAATCGAACCCGGGACCCTTCATTCTGCAGGCCGATGCTCTATCCACTGAGCCAATCAATTGGCTTCTCCTCAACCCTTGGGAAAATCAAGAAGGGCATAATAAAAGTCCTGTGGACGGAGGAAAGGCCAAACAAACAATCTGTAATGATGGCTTGCCCTACACCAGTGGTCGGCAAACTCATTAGTCAACAGAGCCGCAGTTTGCCGACCACTGCCCTACACAGTCACAAAACGTAACCACTGAGAAAATGACAGGACCCGAGGGATGGCGAAGGGAAGTGAAGTACCCATCATACCTTTCGTCTTCTCTCATGGACACAGAAACACAGACGTGTCTCAGCAATGTGACTGGCCAGGGACGCTCCTCTCGCTTCACGTTTGATATGTGCGACACCCAATATTTTCTGTTCATGAAGCCTCCTAGCATAACTTTGTGGGAAGAGTGCTTGTCTGGTATTTCAGACATTCCTAGGATTCAAGGGGGAAAGATTCGACAACCCAGCAAATTTCCAAGAGACTAATTACCTAGGAGAATTCACCAAACTGGGCTTGCTTATACCTGGAAGCTGTGATCTCAAATTTTTCAAGATTACAGCCAAACCAAGTTGCTCGATCTTTCAGAAACTCCTGGATCCTCTGCTGCTGCCGTTCTTTTCCCTCCCTTCTCTTCACCCCAGTTTGCTTTTCGGCAAATTATGGAAAGTGGGGGGAGTCATCAAAGAGAATGTGAACACAGAGGGAGAGGACGGAGGAGGAAAGAAGGCAGTGAACTTGAGAAAAAGGGGTCTGGGAGGGGCAGGCTCGGCGCCCCCTGGGAAATGTCTGCAATCCCACATTCACTGTTTATCACATCCAGGAAAAGTGCTCAGAAGAGAGAACAAATAACGGTTCTTAATATAGAAGGCCCCCAAAGGTCCAGAACAATTTTAGAAAGAGAGCAGCAGGGCGGGGAGGAAGAAGTATTGTGCACCTCCGAGGAAATGAAGGGGAGGACAAACAATATTGTTTGAAAGTGTCTGCAACAAGCTCTGTGGGCTCCCAGCTCTGATCAACCGCATCCTTCTGACCCTGAGACATTTATTGTTAGATTTTCTAAAGGAAAAAAAAAATCTGCTCTGGGCAGAGCTCCCCGAGTTAACCTATTTCGAAAGAAACTATCTGAGGGTAAGCGATTAGTGCTTTGACACTTCTGTGTCATGTAGGGGAACGGATAGACAAAATCACGTCTCATTTCCCTTCTCACTGAGTCTCTATATCATCCAAGTGACTGCAGAAAGACCATCTGACTTAACGCTATAGAAACAGAAGTTTTGTAATGCTCAGGAAAATATAATTCTGGGTATGTTATCAGAAATCGATTCAAAAAACACTTCAGCCCTAGCCGGTCTGGCTCAGTGGATAAAGCATCAGCCTGCAGACTGAAAGGTCCTGGGTTCGATTATGGCCAAGGGCACATGCCTGGGTTTGGGGCTCAATCCCCAGTGGGGGACATGCAGGAGGCAGCCAATCAATGATTCTTTCTCATCATTGATGTTTCTTTCTCTCTCTCTCTCTCTCTCTCTCTCTCTCTCTCCCCCTTCCTCTCTGAAATCAATAATATATATATAGATAGATATAGATATAGATATAGATATAGATATAGATATACATATACATATACATATACATATACATATACATATACATATAGAACAAAGAACACTTCAGATATAGTTTTCCTTACATTTATAAGTCAGTCATCTTCCTTTTCTTTATATGATTTTGAGGATGACCCTAAACCTATGTAAGATGGGGAATTATCCTTACACATACACAATGTATTTATTAACTCTGGAACCAAACAGCCCCAGCCTTTATTCCATTGGCTAGAGAGGCCTGGCTTACAATGCCTGCCAAAAAATATTAATCGTTATAGTCAATATTTGAACACTGGTTATGCTTAGGCATAGTTCCTCTGTGATATTTACCATCAGTACAGGTAGAAATATGTATTGGTTATCAATTGCTGTGTAACAAATTACCCTCAAATTTAGCAGTTTTGATTAATAAATCGTCACTATGCCACAATTTCTGTGGGACAGGAGTCTGGGTGTGGCTTAGCTGGGTGCGTTCCGGCTCAGGGTCTCTCACAAAACTGGCATGAAGGTGGGAGCTAGGGCTGCAGCCACCCAAAAGGTCAGCAGGCTATATATAGGTGTTCTTCAGTTCTTTGCCATGTGGGTCTCTCCATAGGATTGTACCCCAAATGGGCAGCCGAGTTCCCCCAACATGAGGGATCCACCAGAGAGAGAGCTCAAGAGAGGGCACCCAAGATGGAAGCCACAGTCTTTTTATAACCCAACCTGGGTCATCCTCAAGCTTCCACCATATTCCATTCATTGGAACTGAGTCAGGAAGTTCAACCCATACTGAACCGGAAGACAAATGCACAAAGACATTCATACCAGAGGAGGGATCACAGGTGGACATGTCAGAGGCTGCCTAACCATTTAGAATATGACCCAAGACAGCAGCCTGAAGCAGCAAAGCTTCATAGAATTAACGTATAAAACCAAGTAACTTCTATTAACACAGAAAAAAATACCAGCTGGACTGAATTTAGGGGTGATTTATATCCAGGTAACCTGTGAAGGCTGTAATCTGGATGATCTGCCAAAAATTAGAAACAAAGTATGACAAATTCCTTGTCATCATCCCTATCAAATTAAGAGACTAAAGAGACGTCGCCTATTCATTCTGATACATTGGTCATGCTACATTGGTTATGGTTACACTTCAGTCATTCGGTGATTGTAGCAATTTGACATATGAACTGCCTTTGAGGGAAATTTGGTTTCGAAGCCTCAAGACTTCATCTCAGAACAATTTATCACGGGACTGACTTAGCACAACTGTAACCAATCCTACCTCAAGTCACGCATGTGTGTGTGTGTGTGTGTGTGTGTGTGTGTGTGTGTGCGTGTGTCTAAGAAAAAGATGAAAAGGTTAACCGTGTTCTGTTTATGAGGTTGAAGATCTTTTCAGGGTATTGCAGCCAAAGGCTCTATATTACAATAAAAGCTTATCTACCACAGTTTAGATAATTGTCCTCCTCGCTGAATGGGAATTGTAAAGCCCAAACAGAATTTAGAAGTAGCTAAGATATTATTCTATAGAGAAAAGTAAGTACTGAGAATGAACCAGTCTATCAGAATTTGATGTCCTAATCTATGAAGGAAATTAACCCTCTCTGATGGGGTTTTCTACTCTGAGTTTGTGACTTAGAATTCATCTTCTCATTCTCTAGAATGTGTTTAGGGAAAGACACAAGGAGAATACCCTCTCCTATAGCTGCAATGATGCCATGCATCTATAAAGCAAAGTGTAATATATTGGGGGCCCATCGTATTATTGTTGAGAATCTCAAGGGCACAAGACGATGCAGTCACTGAGTGACTATCTGGCTACCTGTCCTACCCTAACCCACACCTCACATTTCCCTTACCCAGGATACTTGTGGCCCCTCCTTCTCCACGTGTGGCATGGTAACCACTCAGAGAAGGCTCTTGTTCCCCAGCATTTGGAATCCTTAAAACTGCGCGAAACTGCGCAGTTAGGAAAATTGTTGGGACTATAGGAAGCATTTGGCTTCCTTCCCCTTGATCCAGAAGGTACGGTGTGTTCTTTGGACCGCAGACAACTTTTCGGGCAGTTCCAGATAAGGTATCCAATAACCTCACTCCCTGTCCCCATTTTTCTTGCCCTCATTCCAGAAAAAGTTGGAGAGCTGCCTCCCAAATAATTTCATTGTGAGGAAAGTTATTATGAACACGCTCTCCACTGGTTCTCACTGACCTCCAAAACACACTCTCTAATTAAGTGCAAATGGGAAACCGCCTTGGAGCAGGTCGTCCTGATTTTGGACTTGGGAGAAGGACCAAAGTTTATGAACTCGATATGCAAGCTCCAGCTGCCAAATGAGGACTTTCTTATTTCATTTGGTAACTGCACTGAGATTATATAATGCTCCTCGGTAAGCCCCGAGTGCTGAAGATGGGTAAACCATCTGTCTGTGCTGAGAAGTCAACAAATACAGCCCCCATCCCCCCACCCCCACCCCAAAAAGTGTCTCAGGCCATAACATTATTTATCCGGAGCAATTTCATCATAGAGTATTTTTTGTTCTTCGGAACGTCATTTCTACATAACCATAACATTTTACAACACTAAAGAGGCAATGGTTGCCCTCATGCTCTCAGTTTTATAGGACGCCAGGGTTATGCAGCTTCTAAAGAAATGTGAAGGTCTGGTAGAGAGAAGGGAGAGAGAGGGAACGGGCATCAGGAAGACAAATTGAGTTTATTTCCAACATTTCCTCTTTCCCTCCCCAGCCAGCAGGGGGCAGTAGTAACAGAGGAAGTGAAGCTTGCTTTCTCCTCTGAATGGGAAAATACATAAACAAGGAGGGAGGGTGAAAGTCGAATGAGGTTTCTCTGCTTTCCAACAGCTTCCTTTGGGCAGAGGTAAGCATCCAGGTGCAGCTCCGAATTCCAGTCTTGTCCCGTACTAGCTGAAGAGATCACGTATGTTTATGATAATATTGACAAATGTTTTGAGACCATACTCTGAGCCAGGCAGTGCATTAAGCATTTTACAGGTACTATTTTATCCCATCCTTGGACAAAGTAGAATGACGTAGGTTGTGGTATTTATTTGTGTTTTCAAAATGAGGAAACTGAGGCTCATGAGATTAAGTAACTTGTTCAAGGTCACACAGTTAAAACTATAACCACTAACCAGGAACAAGAGCTGAGTATTCATCTCTAACCCAGGCGTGATTTCTGATTTGTGTTCGATGTGTTTCTGTGTACTCCCCCCCCCCCCCATTTTCTTCATTCTTTAACCTGACAAAGGAGATGCAAGTATTTTTAGGTGTTTTTTTTTGTTCTTACCCAGTGTAAGACATGGAATACACACACTGACCAGGAGAACTGAACGTGTCTGTGCTGCCAATCAGATTAATTCAGGAGAAGGACAATCTTCCTCAAAAGTCCTAAATTGGTCCAGCAGGCGTGGCTCAGTGGTTGAGCATCGACCTATAAACCAGGTTTGATTCCTGGTCAGGACACATGTCCAGGTTGTGGGCTCGATCCCCAGTGTGGGGCGTGCAGGAGGCAGCCGATCCATGACTCTCTCTCTCTCTCATCATTGATGTTTCTAACTCTCTCTCTCCCTGTCCCTTCCTCTCTGAACTCAATACAAACATATATATTTAAAAGTCCTAAATTGGCTACCAGCAGTGATATTTCTGAGTAATACTTTTAACTTAGATATCACACCGTCTCCCTTTCTTTAGACAGCGTAGCCACCAGTTGGACGTGTACCAATGAGGCCCCGACCCTCTGCAGTTGTTCTGGCAAAATGGAATGGAGTGAACAGCTCAGAGTTGAGTACCAGGCCGATGGACTCCCCTCTGGGCTCCATGCATCCCTGCCTGAGGCTCGGAACCCTCATCTGGAAGATGAATGTATCCTTACTTCAGGACGCGCTCAGTGGTCGTGAGGGTGAAGCAAGCTAGTGCAGGTAAAACATTTAGCCTGGCTCGGGGCACCCTAGCTATTATTATTCTCACACAATGTCAGACTTGGAAAACAAGTGGAGAATTCAGACCGCCGTCCAGATGTTTGGGGTCTGGGTGCCAAACGCCCAGATGTTTGAGAAACCTCCGATAATTAATTGTTGGTGGTGTTCACCGGTATCGCTGGCAAGATGCGGTCGCAGATTATGTTCGAGGGCAGATGGGGGTTAATGTCCTCCCCACTCACGCACAGTTGTCCTTTGTTAGCGACTAAAAATACAAAGGCCTAAAGGCTTCCCCTTTCCATGTCTGCCGAAAAGATTACCCACTGTCCGAAAGCAACTTCTTTTTTTTTTTTCAGGCACTTCAATTCCTTTCAAAATACTGATTTTTTTTTTTTTAAAAAAAGCATTACTTTATTTCCTATACTTTTCCCCCAGCTTTTAAATATGTCATAAAAGTCTACATCTAATCCAATATTATTAATTTCTTTACTCTACTGTAACCCTGAACAGCCCAGCATTGAAAATAAAGATCCAAGACTGATCTGTCTCTCTCAGTGAGGGGTTATTCTGTGGTTGTTTGGACATGTACATCTTATTTTAAATAACTTTGGGGAACTATAAATTCCTTTCAGTAGAAATCTCCTTCCTAACACTCTGCCTCATCTAATAACAACTGACACAAAATACACAACAAATACATTAAAAAGCAATTATTTGTATGATAAAAGAGTTAGCCAAAGAGAATAATTATATAAATACCTTTCTCAGTCTAAAATCTGTCATTATTTTACACACCTACATTTCCACACATTTCTGTTTTATTAACCCTATTTCTATTTTTCTCAGTCTTCTTATTCATTCCACATTGTCTTACCATCTTTCAGAACATCCATTAACTACACAAAATTTTTGTGTTCAAGTGAGACAAATCTGTTCCTTTTTTATAATGTCTTGGCATTTAAGAAAAATAAATGGCTTCCATTGACTAACCAATGTGCTTTTCACATAAATGTTGGTTGATGTTTTTCTTTATGTTATTAACAAGTTATTAATGAGTAAAAGGAAAGTGAACCAATTGGGACATATCAGAACTTCACTCATTTGTCAATTACTTGAGTGACTTCTTTGCCTAATTTTCAACTCCTGAAATCATTATTGCATCTATTTTTGTGCTGTTCATAATGTAATAGCTAAAGACACTACACATTCTTTTAAATGAATTTATTGAATATTTATTTGATATGAATTATTAACATTTTCTCCATCACTTTTCTAAGACTAGATGGTCAACAAATCAATGAATCAAACTCTTATTTGCTTCATTTCTGTTTCCATGGTGTAAATCAAGCATGTCAAACTCACAGCTGGCGGTGGGCCACCACCAGCCACGAGTTTGACATGCTTGGTGTAAATGATCAAGCTGCCACCAGGATAGCACTGAATGTGGAGGAGGAAAAAAGTGCATGGTAACACACCATTTTACAGTATTTCCCCCATAACAGTTATAATAGACATCACTAATCTCCAGAGCTTACCTGGCAGTGAAATGTGGTCAAATAATTAGAAAGTAAAGAGTTCGAGTACTTACTAGCTTATTTTACATGTAATTTATTCCAGTGTATGCTTTTATAATTTACATGTTAATAATGGCTGTGTTTAACAACTGGCTCACAGATCTCCTCGACATTGACCAATAGGCTCTCCTGAGTGGCTCTGAACTGGCTCCAGCCGGCATCTGCCTCAGGCCACTGGACATTGGGCTAGACCTGCCCTGCTGGATCTTTCCAGAAGTCCGACTCAAGGTAGCCTTTTCTACAACCTGCCTCTCAGGTAACTGCCTGCCCCTTCTAGTGCCAAGAATGATGGACCATTCTTTCTTTCTTTGTTCTTTATTCAGGCCTTCCTCAGAGACTGTCCTGATCTTTTCAGCATTTGAGATCTTATTATTTAATATATTTTTATTAATTTCAGAGAGGAAGGGAGAGGGAGAGAGAGAGAGAAACATCAAGGAAGAGAGAGAATCATGGATTGGTCATCTCCTGCATGTTCCCTACTGGGAATCGAGCCTGCAACCGGGGCAAGTGCCCTGACCGAGAACCGAACTATGACCTCGTGGTTCATAGGTCAATGCTCAACCACTGAACCACACTGGCTGGGCTGAAAGTTTATTATTTAAAATAAATTTTTCTGAGAGTGGTAGAGGTTGCCCAATAATCCTCTTTGCAATGATGCCTAGACTTCCATCAGTTTGGCTTCCTACTTCCATGTACATCCAATATTTTCCAATACATAACTGGACTAAACTAGAAACTGTTTCATTCAAATCTGCTCATCGCTAGAAGGGGGTTACGTGGAATATAATCGGGGCAAAGCTTCTCTCTTACAATAACTTTAAAAGGCCTGACATCCCTATGGGGGCTCCTCAACCCCACATTCTGAGTGGTAAGCTATCACTGGAGTCGGCTTACTTCCTAATTCAGGGTCCCCTGCCACGCTCACCCTTGACTTTGTCACCTCATAAATGTGTCACTTCCAGCATCACCTTCCTTTTTAAGAAAACGTTCTGCCCACCCTGACTTTGTATCTTAGAAACACTGAACCTGAGCCAAAATAAAGGAGTTCATTTACTCAACCAACTCCTATGAAGTGGCTCCGGCACACCAGGCCCTGTGATTGGCCGGGGGAATGACCAGGAGAACCCCCGCCCTCCAAGAGGTCACAGACTCAGTGGTGGTTCTCAATCCAAGGAACACGTTCAAGCTTGAAAACCTACCAGAACCCAGGCCCCATTCCAAACTACCGAGGTCAGAATCCCTCAAACGGGACGTAGGCAACAGAATTGCTGAAAGCCTCCCTCCGCATGGTTCTGATTTGAAGCCAGAATTGTAATCCACAGGAATAATAAATACTGAAGGGCCTTTCCCCCGTCTGTGTGTGTGGCTGGAAGACACCAGTCCTGTTGAATTAGACTCTTCCTTAATAGCCACTCGACATGTTTTCCTCAGATCGCTGCCTGTATCAATGGGAAAAGCCCAGCAGTTCTTTTGGGGTGTAGCACAGCTCCTCCTGTTGTTCATTTTTTGTTGCATAAAGACCCACTCTATTCCTTTGAAACGTCATAGAGAGTTGTGTTTTATGAATGCAAAGAATGTTAAGATTCCACGACGGATGGGTTAATTCACTTATTTCAAAGGCCGTTCTTGTACCTGTCTCATTTCACACATGTGCAAGTGTAGGTTAGATATTAAAAAAAAGGGGGGGTTGGGGGGAATTACTGGGTATGTGCATTTTTTTTAATTAGTAGAGGTTTTTTTATCTACTTATTTTTTATTAAAGTATAGTTAACATACATTATATTAGTTTCAGGTGCACAATGTAGTGATTCGATGTCTAAATATCTTATAAAGTGCATTTTAAATTTTAATGAACATACTGCTAAGTGGCCTTCCAAAAGGGAATACCAAGCCATACTCCCATCATCAATGTATGAGAAAAATAGATTTTCTCCACAATCTTCCTGTCATTCTTTACATTTCACATCTTTGCTTATTTTTTGCCAATTTGAAGAATAAAAATGGACACTCTTCACATCTCACTTTTTATTACAAATCCCTATATATGCATGAATTTGTTTCTTTATTCTATTTTATTCTGATCTGTTTCTCTCCTACTGACCTATAACCATAAACTCATAATATGTTTTAATATCTGGTAGACCCATTCTCTTTCTTTGCTCTCTATCACTTTTATCTTCATTAAAACTCCTCCACATGAATTTGAGAATCAGTTTATGATGACCTATGAAAATTCTGGCAATCACATTAATTATAAGCTAATTTTGGAAGAATCAACATCTTTATAATATTGAGTCCAACTCCCCATAACTGAATTACTGGAAATACACCCAATGACACCCATTCACTCTAAAGAACATTTTCAGAACACCCACATATTTCTGTTCTCATCAACTGAGCTGAAAGCTTACACATCCTTTCATGATATCTGCCCTACTTAATATTATTATGCAACTTGATAAAATGCTACAGAAACCAAAGGCATGAAAAAAGAGAGTACTGTTGTTCCTATCAAACCTAAATTGATGCTTTGGAAAGCCTTGGTGAAGGGAAGTGGCTAAAATTATATGTGAGTGAGCAATTGGTTAAATATTGTTTTATCAATACTTTTAACTAGTAGTTTCACTTCAAAGGAAATGAAACTGGACATCTGAGATGCTGCCTTTCCGGTATGACTTATGCAAAAAAGTCAATGAGGAACTCCCATCGATGACCTTGCTAAACATAAGACTTAAAGCTCCGATCTGCAGAAAAATATGGGTGAATAAATGTAGACTATAGGTTGAAAGTTGCACTAAAATATCTTAGGTATATCTTTTTCTTTAATTACTAGAGGCCCGATGCACAAAATTCGTGCACGGGGGTGTGTATCCCTCAGCCCAGCCTGCACCCTCTCAGGTAGGATGGGGCCTAAATGGACAGTCGGACATCCCTCTCACAATCCAGGACTGCTGGCTCCCAACTGCTCGCCTGCCTGCCTTCCTGATTGCCCCTAAACACTTCTGCCTGCCAGCCTGATCACCCCCTAACCACTCCCCTGCCAGCCTGATTGATGCCTAACTGCTCCCCTGCCAGCCTGTTTGCCCCTAACTGCCCTCCCCTGCAGGCCTGGGTCCCCCTAACTGCCCTCCCCTGCAGGCCTGGGTCCCCCCAACTGCCCTTCCCTGCAGGCCCAATCACCCCCAACTTCCCTCCTCTGCTGGCCTGGTCACCCCTAACTGCCCTCCCCTGCAGGCTTGATCGCCCCCCAACTGCCCTCCCTTGCAGGCCTGGTCCCTCCCAACTGCCCTCCCCTGCTGGCCATCTTGTGGTGGCCATCTTGTGTCCTCATGGGGGCAGCCATCTTTGACCACATGGGGGCAGCCATCTTGTGTGTTGGAGTGATGGTCAGTTTGCATATTACTCTTTTATTAGATAGGATTCCATGTCTTAAGAATCTTTTTATCAACAACTGGACTAATTCTCTGTCTCAATCATAACAGAACCGGGGCTTTCTACATTTCTCTTCATTAACTCTCTGGTTTCTGCTCTTCTCTTTACTATTCATTATTCTTAATCGCTTTGTGTTCATTTTGTTGTTTGCTTGTTTGTTTTTTCTAACTTTATAAGTTTAAAAGCCTTATGCATTGACTATTTCTTTTGTTTTGTAAATGCATTTCAGAGTATAAAATTTCCCCTAAGAATTACTTTGGCTTTTCCCCCCATAGATAATAGGACCTTTATTTGTTTTCTCATAGTTCTAAATGTTTTATAATTTCCATTTTAACTTCTTCTTTGCTGATGAATTTATTATTTTTTAAAGATGTATAGGTAAATGGTGTTTATCTTTCGTGTTCATCTAATCTCTTCTGGGAATTTTCCATGAAATCCTTCCAAATTAATAGTACCAAAAGGAAGACTAAGGCCTGGATTTGGATAGTCAAAGGAAATGTGAGTAACCTAAAAGCAGAAATTATTATGTGGAAAATCGGTGTATTTGATTACAACAAAATTCAGAATTTGTGCTTAACAATAGATACCATTGACAGATTTAACAGAAAATGACAATTAAGAAAATATCTTTTCAACACTTAAAGCAATATATATTAATACCAAAAATACTTCTAAAAAATCCATATGGAAAAGGTAGAAATTTTAGTAGGAAAATGGCAAAGGGTATGAACAATCAAAAAATGTGAAATTCTAATGGTTAACAAGGATATGCAGTGATGTTAAAACCCTTGGGTGTTCAGAAAAATTTCAGGTCGACAAAAGCAGAGAAGTTGTTTAATGCTAAGAGGTGGGAACTCTCACCTCTAGCTGGGAGTATAGCCAGGTAGAGCCTTTTTGGTGAGCAATATGATGCTATGTAGTCAAACTGAGTCCACATATACTGTGACTGAGCATTCAGTTCTGAGGAAGCTACCACAGAAAGCTGCTCGCATAATGATGAACAATAATATATCTGTATATATTATTGATTTCAGAGATAATGGGAGGGGGAGGGAGAGACAGAAACATCAAAGATGAGAGAGAATCACTGATCCCCTGCCTCCTGCAAGCCCCACACTGGGGACCCAGCCGGTAACCTGGGCATGTGCCCTGACCAACCAGAGCTTAAACCTCGACCTCCTGGTTCACAGGTTGACGCTCAACCACCGAGCCACACCGGCCAGGCTGCACTGTGATATCTTTAAGCTAGAATTCCTTTTGCAAGAGTCTACTTCTCTGTAGATAATTTCTAATGACTCTGGGCCAAGCAAATATTTCACACAAGATTTGGAAAGCAGAAGTGGGGCAGTGCACACGATCTTTCACACTTAGAAAGTCATTGCTGGGCTCCAGGCACAAGAGAGGGACGGAAAACTGGCTTCAGTTAAAGTAGAGTATTAGCCCTTATTCAGCTTCCCCAGGCCTTGTTCTAGGTCCATGTACATGCACAGACTAAACTCAGGTTAATAGGTTAGTTCTGGGCTTGGCTGTTTGTAAAATTGCTGACCATTATGGTAGCTGTCCTCTGTCTGCCTCTCCCTCCATGCTTTCTTTTCTCTTCCTTTACCCTCCCTCCTCCCCTTGTTCTTTCTCCTCTCCTTCACAAGACTATGAAGACATCCTCTGATGAATGTTATTAATAACCCTAATGCTAAAGGGACTAGATGTTAATCCACTGAATAACTCTGTCCAGGAGATGGGCCACATTGTATTCAACAACCCTTTCTAGACACATAATTGGATGATTGCATATCACTTCCCTAATGGTTCTGGTAAAAAATTATAAATTAAATTGCTCTTTTTTTATTTTTTAAATTGCTATTTCACTAAACCTGCTATTAAACCGAGATTAATGTTCATCTAAAGTAGAAATTACCTAATAATTCCTCCCACCACACAGCTCAGGAATTTGGAAATAGCGTATCAGGATTTCCTCCGTAAATGTATGCCATGAATCTCAGCCTTCTTAGGACACATACCAAAATGGCTTTTAGAGTTGTGCAGTCTGACTCCTTCCATCTCTAATGGCTCAGCCTCGATAAGACTCAAAGGTATTGCATATTAGAGCCCTTTCCTCCCCATAAGCCTGGGGGAACTAAGCCCAACTCTCCAGCTCTCCGTTCTTCCATTGTGTGTGGGTGTTTGGGGGAACTTGGTTACAAGTGGCTGTCAGCATTAAGTCTAAAACTAAGAAAAAAGGGAACTCCTGATTTATGAATCAAAGGGCTGAGACTTATTTCAGAAATGTAAAGGTTATAAGCACACACATACATGCATGCATATACACCACACACATACACATGCGCGAGCACACACACACTACCTACTCACATGCATACTCATACACACACATACGCAACCATATGCCACTCCACATACACACAGAGACACACACCAGATATGCCACATATATGCATCTATAAACATGCACACATACATACACATGCTCAGAAAACATACTCTGATATTGATGTTCAAAAATAGACAATTAACACTCAAAAGAATATGAACTGTTCAATGACAAGAATGTAGAACTTAGTCTCTTTTGTGATTTTCAGTGACATATAAGAATAAAAACAATATCCTTTGGGGTGAAAAATAAAACAAGAGTTATCCAACATAATAAAAGGCTAATATGCAAATTTTCCCCTCTGGAGCTCGACCAACCAGGGGCCGGCATGGAACGAAGGAAGGCCCCGGCTGGCAGCAGGAAGGCCCTGATTGGCCCTGATCGCTGGCCAGGCCTAGGGACCATACCCATGCACGAATTTCATGCACCGGGCCTCTAGTCATTTATATAACCACTTACTATAAGCCAGAAACCATTAAACTGAGCTCAGTTTGTTTATGGTTGTTTGGAGGTTTGTGTTATGTGAGAAAGGGTGACGAACAATTATTTTCATTGACTTGCTAAGGTGACTGTCTTGTAGATCAAATAAAGGCAATATTACTCTATTACCTGATTCCGTGAGGTTTACAAAGTCACTACCCATGTTGAGAATCATATCACTGATCAAAATCCAGGAAGAAGCTCCAGACATGAGAAGCAATGTCATTTCTACCTTTTAGCAGGTTTCAGTTACATTATGATATCCTAAAACCCTAAATCTTTCTCTGTCACTTTTTATGGTTTCCTAGTTCCTGTAGGTAGGTTCAAGCTTTTGGTTTAGCATTTAAACTTTTAAAGCATAGTTGTTTTATAATCTATGTCTGATAATTCCAAAATCTGATATCTGTGCCGACCCATGTCTCCTACTGTCTGTTATTTCTGCTCGTTCTTTTTCTCACTGCCTTGTTTCCTTTGGTGCCTAGTTATTTTTGAGTTCATGCTGATCATTGCCCTTGAAAAATAATCTGCAACCCTGGGTGAATAGTTTCCTCCACCACAGAGGCTTAGTACTTACTTCTGCCAGATATCTGGGACACTTCGAGCCAGGGACAACCTCAAGCCAAGGCTTGAGGATCTTGGGTTAACCCAGGTTATATGTGTCCAGAGTATAAATCTGTTACCAGCCTGTAGCCATCTCAGGGACCAGTTTTAATTATTTTCTTCCTTTTCATTCTCTCCTTCTGCTATGCTCAGCACCAATGAAGTCTTTCCTATGTTCTCTCATATTAAAGGGAAGAGAGTGAGTTTAGCTCTGGTTCAGTTCTAAGTACCTACCTCTTTGCATTCTTGTTTAATCAGTGAGAGTATCCTATAAAACTCCTAGTCTTCAGCACCCCATGGGCCTTCACTTCTGTCTCTCTCACTCCAGTTAGCCACTAACCCAAAATCCAAGTATGTTGGATTGGCAAATACTTTAAAGCCATAAGCAGCCTGAGTGTTCCAATATTCTACCTACTGTTTTGGATACTGGCTTCCATCCATAAATTGACCTGGAATTTTCTGCCTCTTTTTTTAGGACTTCAAAGATTTTAAGTTGATTTTTCAATGAAAATGTCTTATCTAGCACTTTTTCATCTTTGACAAAAAGATAGGTCTGAATAACCTAGACTACAATATGCAGAAATAACTTATAAAATGGCATTTTCTATTTGGAAGTTACATGAATATATGTTTGAATTATTCTAAACTGTATGTCTCCCACAATATTCTGAGTCTCAACAAAGAGCTTTGTGGTGTTCGGCACATAAGTTCACATCAGTATCATACCTGAGATTCTTGACTACATTGACTATAAGTGATTTATAGGTAAATGGCATGGAAAATGCTAAGTGTAACTTATTTAAAACAGATGCTGGAACAATATAATATTTATGAAATCAAGTATTAATTATGTTATTTTATGTTTTTAAAATACACAGTGAAATAAACAAGGTATAAGAATCAACTATTCAAGTTTGGAAATAAATGTAAAATCAAACCTCCATATATTTAACAAACAGTAAAGCTGAAAAGAGCATTTTAGGTAACTTATGTTTAAGGACAGATGTGAAGAACTTACACCATAAGTAATTAGGTATGTTAATGATATGCTTTTAATCATTACTACATGCATGTGGCTTTGCATTGTGGACCAAGCCCAATTAATTGGCATTTTGATGTCTTTGTGGAAATGACATATTCACAAATTTATATTTTAACATGGACATTTCCATCTCTTGTTCAGTTATCGCAATGGTTTTTAACAGTTTTATTCCACAACAGAAACTTAAGTTGCTTTTAATAGATTTTGTAAGTCAACAGAGAAAAAAAGGAAAAAACAAACAAAAATAGACTTCTAAAGGGCTCTTGCATTTGCTGCATTTCAGACACTGTGTATCACCCATCATGCGATATCTAGGCTTTTTGACAAAAACTCTCC
Source organism: Plecotus auritus (assembly GCF_963455305.1). Lineage (NCBI taxonomy): Eukaryota > Metazoa > Chordata > Mammalia > Chiroptera > Vespertilionidae > Plecotus > Plecotus auritus. The sequence goes on from NC_137780.1 coordinate 8,111,136, forward strand.
ATGTCATTTTCCATTATGGGAGATTTTTGAAAACACGGTGTGAGCACTTTGCAAAATGGCCTTTTAAAGGCAACACGTCTGCTCCTGACTATTCCCAGATTCCTCCTGGGTTATATTTTCTCATATCACCCCATGGTCCACTTAGATTCAGTTGACTAGTAATTCATTGAAAAGGCAGACACTCCATTTTACCTTACAAGGCAACACCTCTCAAGTTGTCTGGTTCCTTTAAAAAGGAACTATTTTTGAGTATTTGTTCTTTCCCCCCCAGTTCCCATGTCAAAAACAATAGTCCCTGAATCAAGAAAATGCCAAAGAGTAAAAACAAGCCAATGCATTTAAATAGTAGAATTACATCTCACAAATAAGATGGGACTGGACTGCAGTTTCATAACCCAACCACATTTCCCTTCTACTTGCACAAGGTCATGGCACACAGGACTTGAGTTCTCCTTAGAGCTCTCCCATCTCTTCCTAGGAGGCTGAAGAATTTATAGACACAAAACAGGCAAGGCCATTTCTTAGAGAATATGCAATGCAGTTTATCCAGAATGACATCTCGGAGGTTATTTTGTCCTCCCTGGTCTCATATAAGTCATGCTGATGCAGTAAAATATTTGCAAAATTCATAACCAAAGTGCTCTGTTGTATAAAAAAAAAAAATAAGTACTTCCAGCCAGAGTCCTAGTGAGACCGGTCCCAGCTTCCCGTTCCCCATGAATAATAACAATGCTCCTCTTGAGAAAAGAGGAGATTTTCATTTTATGAGTCCTGATATGAGAGAAATCCCCTCATGTACTCGCCCTCTCTTTAAGGTACCTCTGTGATTATTATTAGATAGCTCAGGGCTCCGCATTTGAAAATACAGCGCTTCTCATACCTTAAGCTCTTTATCCATCTCAGCTCTGGTTTCTAACTACAGCAGTCACAAAAAGATAGATCCTGTCAACCTGTCATATTAGAGAAAAAGAAACCGTTTTCTTTTGATTTACTTGCTACCCCTGAGCATTTCCAGAAAACCAGGCTTTCACACAGCACACCAGGCTCATAAATGTGTTAATGCACAAACCATCCCATTATTCTCGCTATCTCCTCCCGAGAAGCAAACGATGATAGAGAGAGATTAATGGACGGGCCCAAAAGCCATCCAGGAAATTAGTAACAGGTCTGGGATTAAGCCTCTGGGTTCCTGCCACCCACTGTTAAGGAGAAGCCACTGGTCCACCCAGCCTCTCCAGGTTCCAGGTTAAGCTGTGGTGGAAATGTGGGCGGGGAGGGCACAGCTCATCAGCCCCAGCAGCCAGCGATGCAAAGCATCCTCGAAGACACAATTGTGGGAACAGTCAAGGAACCTGTTTCCATTCCAACGTGTGCTTAGAAGCCTCCTGCTGTCTCAAAGATGTCACCCAACAAAGGAATCTGAAGGCAGATCATGGGGAACTGCTGAGGCTATTTGAACGGCAAACCCCCAAGCTACAGTGTTTTTGTGTGCACGCAGAACAACGCTCTGAATTGTCTCCTGGAGGAGGGAATACCGAGAGTCACAGTAAAGTGGTAAACAGAATGCAGGATGGGAGGTAGGGCCTGGGATCGCCTCAATGCTTCTCCATGACTTTTCTGTACGATGGCCACTGAGAGCCCACAGTGGGCTCGGATCAGCCTTCAGGCACACGGGCCCAGTGTCCTGCACACACAGGGGGTTGTTATGAAACGGTGAAGAGTGAGAAGACCTGAAAGAAGTTACTAAGGCTGCCACGTTCCCGCGGGATGACCTTGGGCAGGTTACTTTCCTTCCCCTGACCTCATTTTTACCATGAGTGTCTGGAATCCAGGTTACTTAAGCTTCATATACCCATAGGCTATTGTGAAGATAAAATGAGATGGAAAAAGACAATGTTGTTTATAAAATTGAAAACCGTAATTCCACTAAAGGAATTCTAAAAGTTGCCTAGGAGAGCATCCAGAATCATTCATTAAAACTGCCACCTCTTGCCCTAGCTGGTTTGGCTCAGTGGGTAGAGTGTTGGCCTGCGGACTAAAGGGTCCCGGGTTCGGTTCCAGTCAAGGGCACATGCCTGGGTTGTGGGCTCCATCCCCAGTAGGGAGCGTGCACGAGGCAGCCAATCAAGGATTCTTTCTCATCATTGATGTTTCTATCTGTCTCTCCTTCTCCCTTCCTCTCTGAAATGAATAAAAATATATTTAATAAATAAAAAAATAAAACTGCAACCTCTTTAAGCAATGGAGAGACACTTATATAACCATGATAAACTGAACGTTTGAGTTTATAGTTGTTTGATCTTAGAATAGCAATCTGTTTAGTGGCAGGGACATGGGCTTTGGAACCAGAGAGACCTGAGTTCAAATCCTGGTCCTGCTACTTTCAAGCTATGATCCCTTTGATTACTAACCTAGTCTCACTGGGTATCAATGTCTTCACTTACAACAGACAAACACCAATGGCTCCCCTAAAGACTGTTATAAGAAAAAGTGATGTTGCATGTGCGGGTTTGGACCACTGCACATAGTAGGTACTTCAAGTATGTCAACTATAATTATTATCAAGATGAATGAAATGGAACTGTATTCACTCTTACGAACCCACACACCAGTGTAAGCAGTACCATAGGCCCTCCAGCTCAGGGTGCTGGATTCTGTTAAGGGTAAAGACTTTGCTTTTGATGGTCTGATTTAGTAGCCACGAGCCCACTATGCTAAACACAGGAGCATACATCTCCTGTAGTGGGTGTGGGAGATTTACCTCGGGGAACATCTGAGAAGGCAGTGTGACGGGAAGAAGGCCTGAGGGCACAACGAATGTACCTAAGCCTTGGAACCCTTTGGGAAGTGAGCACATGACAACAGAGCAGTCGTAGAGTCCCCAATCTGAAGCTGTCTTTCATTAATTCATCAGGTGTCTCTTGGTTACCTTTTATGTACTGGGCCAGGTTCAGAGACAGATTTTCCAAAGAAGTGCCAAACATTTGTGAAGTATAAGGCACAGCGCCTGCCTTCCAGAAACTCATAATCTAGTTGGTCTTATAAATAAGATTAATGCTCATGAAACAACTAAGTGACTGCCTTCTGCTGACCTTGGCCAAGGTGAGTCCAGGCAGACCATTGGGGCTCACTCTTCTGCAGGTTAGATGCAGAGCTCAGAAAGGCATAGTTATGCTGCTCCTGCAGTTCACGTCCATGCTGCTCCTGGCCCATGGACCTAACTCTGGCTCCCTGAGAAAGTCAGCAGAGTCCCTATGATGTCGCTCCACCACCGGTCACCGGGTTGCACAAAAGATTTCCACTCTAGGTCAATGCTCATCCCGATGAAAGGTACCGAGAAAGGTGACTGTCATTCCAAATCAGGTTAAAACACACCAATGCACACATGTGCATGCACACACACGCACACACTGCCAGCTGCTGCTTCTAACGTGACTCAGCACACACCGGGACACAAGGGTTTCGGTCCCTCTCAGTCAGTTCTGTTTTTCCATCACACAAACCAAACACATCTCCCTATTTCAATGGACCAAATGGTCAGCCCTCAGAAGAAGCGACCCCCTGTATTTTCACTATGTATTACTCATTTTCCATATCAATAGCTGAAACTTGACTGCAACTTCAGATCTTCGATTATTATTTTCCCATCTGTTTGCTCAAATTCAATTTTCTTCAATAGTTTTTCTTGGCATCCAATTACTTGCCTTTATCAAATACAAGAAAAAAAGGGTGGGTGATAAGGATTGAAAGAACCAGAGCATTTGGGGAAGTGTAACAATTTGCTAAGCCTTACGTTTTAAAGTGATTAGCCAAGGTTTGAGAAATGTCTCAAAGTGACTGTAGCGTGGAACCAAATAAAAAACCACAGAGATATTTGTAGTTTAAATGTTCTTTAAGTAACTGCATTATTACCACAGCACCTCGGAGGCTTCCCCTTTTGGAAGGCTGCACATTGTCACCACTTCCTAAATAGCTGGCCTTATTAAAACACTACAGCCTCGTATAAAAATATCTTCTGCTTTGAATAATTTAATAACTGCGTTTAAAGGGGAAGACCTGGTTTTGTCCTAGACAATCCCATTTTGGGGTTTACCACCCGAGAGAGAGATCGATTTAAAACATGTGTATGGCATATGGACTATGTCCCCAAGACCGTGCTTGACAGAAAGGCAGATGTAGAAGAGCTTACCAAGGAGATGGCAGAGATCACCAACACCCTCGAAATGATATAATGAGAGTTTCAGGGATTGGGTCATGTTCAAAGGGTCAGACGAAGGAGAAACCATTGGGTGCCAGACTCTTCCCAAGTTTTTGTTCACTGTTGTTCCTTTTAGTGATTACCCTTGACTGTGCTTATGAAACCAAGTGATCACAGTCTATCACGGGGTAATGTTTTCCATCAGCTCAGTTGTGTTATTGTTCTCGTGTAAATATCCTCTTGGTATTGATTGGTTTCCCACCAAAAGATTAAAAGTGGTCAGTTGTGTCCCTGCTATTGCTTTTAAAGTTTTAAAAAAATTACTTATTGTTGTTGTTTTTTATAGAGAAAGAAGACAGGAGAGAGACACAGAGAGAAACATTGATTTGTTGTTCCACTTATTGATGCATTTGTTGATTGATTCTTGTATGTGCCTGACTGGGGATCAAAGCTGCAACCTTGGGGTATTGAGATGATGTTCTAACCAACTCAGCTTCCCTGGCCAGCAGCAGCAACGTGATTGAAGGGTAGAGGCTCGTTGATATACAGGAAGAAATGTGGGTCCTTTCCCTGGCAGCCTTGTGTCCAAGCTAATGATTCTATAATGAGGGTTGGGTTCCTTGGAGAAAGTGTCCCCTTAGAAGAAGGATGGGGGTGGGGGTGGTGAGTATTTTCCATATTCCTAGCAAAGTATTTTGCAGTAGGCTTTTTTCCTTGCTAATTCTTCCCCTCCACAGACAATTAGAAATGAGTCTCAGGTAAGTTCAACACTATTTTAAGCACTTCTCCCAGGGGCAATGCTATATAACAAGAGACCCAAGCAAAATGCTCCTGACCGAGTCTTGGCCTTGGTCTTGGTTCCATAACACTCTGGTTAAAATTCTTATCGTCACCCGATGACAATCAGCCTCTGGGACTCTGGAATGGTTGCGAGCCCGCCATTTCCTGCCATTCATCAAAACCTGGGCTCTGAATGGTTTTGACTTTCTTCAGAAATATCATCATATATCACAGTCATGGGAGTCCCCTGTGCTCCTCTTCCCCACCACGGCGGGGTCACCTTTCCGAGCACGGACTCTCCCTGGGAAAATGCAGGATGGGGTGACCTCTGATGAGACATGTCTAATCTAAGAGAGATGGTTGTTCATGATGGAAATTGCAGATAAATCGAATGAGCTTGTCTCCCAGAAGAGCTAGAACAGGACACCACAAAACAAGCAAAAAAAGAGTGAGTACTCAAACACCCTGTGGTTTAGGAGAAAAAAAAAACACACACAAGAATCCTTAGAGTCAAGGGGAACAGGATAAAGATTAAGGCAAGCAGCGAGTCCTCGGAGCAAAGTGGCAAAAAGAAAAACACAACAACAACAAACAAGCCAAAAACACTGGACCGAGGAAATGCAATTATCAGTGATCTTGTTCCGACTTGTGGAGTAACCTCTCTCTGGTCTCAGTTTCCTCGGCTCCATGGCCTTCCAGTACCAACATTCTATGCTTCAAATGAAGAGAGCGATCTCCCCAGGAGGCTCCATCATCTCTTTCCTCTCAGGCAAGGGAAGGAAATAAGACCAAAGCGGATCCTACACTGAATAGCTTCCCAGAGACTCGGCCATTGCTTGTCTCCTGCCTGCCACCTCCCATCTCTTGTTGAGACCTCTTCAGAACCTACTTGGGCTTTTTAAATTTTTTTCCCAATATATTTTATTGATTTTTTTACAGAGAGGAAGGGAGAGGGAGAGTTAGAAACATCGATGAGAGAGAAAGATCAATCAGCTGCCTCCTGCACACCCCCTACTGGGGATGTGCCCACAACCAAGGTACATGCCCTTGACCGGAATCGAACCTGGGACCCTTGAGTCCGCAGGCTGACGCTCTATCCACTGAGTCAAACCAGATAGGGCCTACTTGGGCTTTTTTGAAAAAACATAACACATTTCAAATCCATGTCCCTCCAGAAAGGCCCAGAGCCTCCTCCATCTAGTTCCAAGCTGAGAATAGTCTGTAGCCACTTTATTGACTCTTTCATCCTTTCATTCCAGATTTCTTAGACACTGGCTGTGTTTCTCATTCCCTCCTGGTCAGAGGTCAAATTCGAGATCTGTTGGAGAAGAGGTCCAGACCTCATAGGTAAGGGTCAGCCTGTTGGGCGTGTCTTCTGGTCCAAATCAGAGTCCATTGCCTCTGCTGAACCCCCTCTCCCCCCGACCGTGGTGTGCAGAACCTCATCGGATGCACTAGAAGGCTTGGAGCTCGCTGCCATGAGGACGTGGCCACCCCGTTGGAGGGAACAAAGCAGAGGGAGTGATGCCCTCTGTCCCAAGTGAAACACATACCCAAGATGCCAACCAAGAAGAGCAGAAAGCCATTGGAAGACGTGTGCACTGTATTTCTGCTTCTGTTTCCCTTCCCAAGTCATTAGACTCATCGAATGGGAAGGGGCCTCTGACTACGTAGTCATCGCTTTTAATTTAACTGAATTCTTCCTTAATTATAGGGTTTTTGTGTGTCTTTATGCAAATGCATCACATTTGCAAATATGCCTGAATTTAATGCCTCTTATTCACACCTCAGAGTCAAGTTGGGCGATTATTTAATGTCCTAAATGATCATTCAATTAACCATAATGCAATTAACCATATGTAATTAACCGTAATTACTCAAACCAATGTTTCAACACAAAACATATGCCAATTATTGCTTTCTAACATAAACTATACTGAATATTAGACAACAGAGAGAAATGATACTGCCTTGAACGGCAATTTGTGAGCCATGTGAAAATTAGATCTCTTAAGCTGGTTCTGCTTTATTTTCGAATTGCCTGCGATTTCTAAAATATGCCTTATTTCCCATTTCTTTAGTTATCCCTTATGCCTCACTGGTACAAATTGGTATGCCTTCTGATTAATAATTTCATAGCAGCGTTCAAAATTCCAGTGTCACGGAGGAGAGCTTTTAACATTTTAATTTATTTTTATGGAAAATAGCTTTTCTTGGCTTGACCTTTCCAAGTTCACATGTAATGCTACCCAAAACATGAGTCATATATCTAATGGGCTCTGCCGGGCCCCCCAGGTTCCCCCTCACTCGGTGTGGAAAATCCCTGGCCTACACAAGACCTTTACTGTTGTAATTTACTGGCTGATAAATTAGAAAGCCAAAGCTCTGACTTGCCTAGTCCCTGACTCAGAAAGGGGAAGTGAGCTGCACTTGATTAAACCGGTTCTGAAAAAAGGAAAGTGATCTAAACTATACTGCAGTGGGGCCCTAAACCCAGCTGGGGGACCCTTCCACCACAGGCCTGCTTCAGGAACTCACGTCACACACCTCAGCAACACTCCGCCTGGGACTGGGTTGCCGCCCTCATTTAATAAGAACTTGAACTGAAGGCCACAGTGTAACATGCTACTAGTCGTTGGGGAGACAGAGAGGAAGCCACCTTGACCCAGGAAGCTCACAGTCTAGGTCGCCATCCTCTCCTGGATCTCAGGGACACACACCTGAATGTATCCCTTCAGAAATCAGTTCTTTTTTATTATTATTTATTATTTATTTTTTAAAATGAATTTTTATTGATTTCAGAGAGGAAGGGAGAGGGAGAGAGGGATAGAAACATCCATGATGAGAATCTTTGATTGGCTGCCTCCTTCACTCCCCGCACTGGGGACGGAGCCAGCAACCTGGCCATGTGCCCTGATCGGGAATCGAACCATGACCTCCTGGTTCATAGGTTGATGCTCAACCACCTAGCCATACTGCCTAGGCCAGAAATCAGTTCTTAAGCGAAGCTGGGGCTCATCGCCTCTTGGTTGACCAGAAAAAAGAAAAAAAAAAAAAAGGTTCTGTGAATTGACTTGAGTTCGGTTAAGAAAAAACAGAACTTCTTCACTAACTAAACTTTATCACTATCCTATTTCCAGGATGTCCCCCAGGTATTGAAACCTAAAAACAAAATACAAAAAGCTTGTCTTTTCTACCTATAGAAAATACATTTCCCTTTCCCTCATGATGGGGTGAGACCATTTTTGCAAAAATGAACCATGTAAGTCGAAGCCTGAACGTTTTAATTCCCTCCTCGGTTTTTGCTGAGCCCTGCAGAGGCGTGGCTGGGCATCGGCCTTGCAGCTACTATTGTTTCCTTATTTGGCTCCTACGTGAACAAAGGGCTCCTTGCACACATTCCCCAGCCTCAGTCACTCAGGGTCCTGTAGCCAGAAGGGAGCCAGCCCTCAAGGTCAACCAAATGCCCAACACACATTGTGGTGTGCAACTTAGAAATCTGACTTTGTATTTTGGCCCATTTTTCCTTAGTTATTTCCTTCCTTCCTCCATCCCTCCTTATTTATACTGATTATAAATAACACTTATTGAGTGCTTTTGACTCTATTAATGCTCGCAATAATCCTTTGAGCTAGGGACCTAGATGGTCTTCTTCTTTCCTTCCTTCCTTCCTTCCTTCCTTCCTTCCTTCCTTCCTTCCTTCCTTCCTTCCCTCCCTCTTTCCCTCCCTCCCTCCCTTTTTTCTTTCTTCCTTTATTTTCTTTGCTTTTTTCTTTCTTTTGCACAAAGTAAACACAATCATGCTGCTCTATGTGGATTCTGCCCCACATGAAGAGGAAGTAAAAACTCCTGTAAGTATCCAAGGATTGGGCTCCAACTGATTTCACCAAATAGTTCAAAGATTTCCAGCGACAGAGCTCATCTTCCAAGGCCTCACCATGAAGTCTGCTTCTCAACAGCAAAGCGACAGGTAAGCTCATGGCCAGGCAGCCAGGAGCACTTGGACTTTCTGTGTTTTCAATTACTTAGGCCAAAATGAATCACTTGCTTTCTTTTTTTTTTTTCCTTTGGAAAGAGTTTTACTTCCCATTTCCTCACTGGACACATAATTTTGATTTATAAACCCAACAGTCCTGAGTAAAAGGAAGTTTTAGACAAAGCTGATGCCCCTCCTTGGGTTGTTTTTTTTTTTTTTTTCTTTTCCCCTTTCCCAGCAATATTTTCAGAAAGCGCTTTTGACTGGCCTTCCTGGAGATGCAAATACAACTTGTGCTGAGCTAACCTCCTGCGTCTGACTCCCCAAGGCCTCTGGATTCTCCTTACGCAAAGGCCTCGCCTTATAAATTCCACTGAGCTTGCTTCAACGGCAATGCGCCTTCAACTGGGATAAATCTGTCTTCCAGTATTATGTCTTGTAAATCTCACTTTGCAGGGGTATTTACAACCCAGCTACTGCGTGCTTACTTTATTGACGAGGAACGAATAAATCAGTTTTCCATTTCTCTCCACTTGCCATTGCTGATATTTTTATTTGGGGATTGTTCAGAAGTCTCCGATCGAAGTACATAATCATAAAAACATCCCTTGACCAGGTAATTATTTCAGAAGCAGACAGTGGAACTTACATCTCTTTTTGCTCTATTCTTAAAACGGATCTCTCTTTGTTGAAATGGAAGGATACAGATTGGAGGGGCAATTGGCCTTAACAGCCTAAACACAACAAATCTATCCCTCCACACCCAGATGTTGCAATGGATACCGATTATAAGTGACACTTATTGAGTGCTTTTGATATTTGCATGTGTTAACTCTATTAATGCTTACAATAATCTTTTGAGGTAGGGACCTGGATTTTCTTCATTTTACAAATGAGGAAACCGAGGCACAGGAAGGTTAAACCCCCTGCCAAGAGGTCATGTGGTCAGTAAATAGAAGGACCTCAAAATTAGGCTCCAGCACCCATGCTCTTAACGACTGTACATAGTTGTGTCTGCAGCTTGAAGTGCTCAACTGTGCAACCTCAATTCTACGTCTTTGAACAATAATCACATAATGATCGATTTCTAGACCATTTTCTCATTTTCACCTTATAACCTAGGCGGCAGTGTGATCTCCATTTTACCGATGAGCAAACTCAGGCTAAGAGAAGTTGAGTTGCTTGCTCAGGGACTAAACGGGAAAGCTGGTTGCCAAGCCCCAGTCTTCCGTTTTCCAATAGGGTAACCTCGGTTTCCTCATCTGTGTGCAAAGAAGCCAAGGAATCCTCCAGTTCCCAAAGGCCTTGGATCTCTCTGTCCTGAGTATGTTTTCACTTATACGTGAACCCCTTCATCCGACGTAACTCCATGAGAACAGGGAAGGGACCTAAGTCGTTGCCCCCTTGACCCTGCGTGAATGCACCGTAGGTGCTTGGTAAGTGATTATTATAGATGGAAATGTGCCGGGCACAGGGCTAAGTGCGGGGCATGCAAACTTAAATGAGGCTTGGCCCTCAATCACAGGTGAGGCCGCCTGCAGAGACATGGGCCCTGCAAGCCCCTGTCATTACCTGGACAATGGCTCCCACTGCGCTCAAGTCCACCCAGAGCTAATTGACTGTGACCTGAGTTATGTGTCCCAAGCTGAACAGTGTCAGGGTCAATTATTTTAGAGGCCACGGCAAAGAGGACCCCTTGCAATGTGGGGCTCACATCATTAAAACAACATTCAGGAATTTTATTATAATTCGAGTGACGGGTTTCTAGTGCTGTGCATCTATCAAAGTAAAATAACCTGTGCTCCAAGCACACCTCCCCGAACTCTCAACAGGACTCAGAGAACACAGGAAATAGAGCTGTGATTGACAGCAACGCCACGCCTGATCTGTTTAGCTCAGTCCCAGGACAAACTTGACCAGCACTTCATCCCCAACCAGACAAACCTATGGCAAGGTGTTGGGGTTTTTTTCCCTACGACCTCTATGAGATTGTTGAGTGATTTTTTATGGTGTTGACATCCGGGTTTGAGGCTTAGCTTACATAGGGTTGCCAGATTAAATATAGGAAGTCCACCTAAATTGGAATTTCAGATGAGCACCAAATAATTTTCCATCTAAGTATGGACCATGCAATATTTGGGATATACTTTAGAAAAGTATTAGTTATTTTATCTGAAATTCCAATTTAGGTGGGCACCCTGTGTTTTTATTTGCAAAATGTGGAAACTCTAAGCTTATTACAAAAGTCAAGCAAATAAAAACTCTCCTTTATATTGCCCATGTGAAATCGGGTGAGATACAGAAAACAAAGAAAAATAGAAGACGAGGCTTGGGGTGGTGTCTGTCATCTGGAGAACACAGACATATTGGCCTAGATGATGTCCCTGTCATTCTTGGGAGCACCATAGCAAAGGATCATGTGGAGTATTTTAGGGTAATCGTTAAGAGGTAGGCTCTGCACCCAGACTGCTGGGATTAAAATCCAGGCTACACCAGTGATGAGCTGTTTGATCTTGGACATGGTGATTTCATTTCACAAAATGGACATAAAAATAGTACCTATCTCATAGGATTGTGTGATGATTAAATGACTTACTATAGTGACATTAGTGGTTAATCTATATATATATAAGCCTAAACAACCATTACGACCAGTCGATCGAACCAGTCTACCAGTTGCTATGATGTGCACTGACCACCAGGGGGTAGATGCTCAATGCAGGGGCCAGCTGGCCAACCTCCCATGGTCCCTCCCCTAGCCAGCCAGCCCCAAATCGGCCCCGATCGCCGGCCAGGCTGAGGGACCCCACCTGTGCATGAATTTGTGCACTGGGCCTCTAGTAACTTACTAAATGTCTATCATCACAGCCACCACCACCATCACCATCGTCATTCTTCTACAGACAAGTTAGTCTTCAACTAGCTTCAGCTTTTCCTTTGGATGTCTCTATGTTTTCTTATTTAAAACATCAAATTGGTGAGAAATAGCTGGTTCTCTATTGGCAGAGTTCGCTCTAAAAGTCTTCACAGAAGGAGGTGGTGAGGGTTGGACCTTCTTTGCACTGAAACAACCAGCTGAAAATGAAAGCCCAGCTGGAAGATTCAGTGGAGACAGCTGTGCAGGCCACTTCAGCCTTCCCGAAGATGTGTTGGTGAAGATTTAGCAGTTCATGTAATAGGGTTCAGAGGCAGCCCACGGGTGACTCTAGCATCCATCCGTACGTGAGTAAAGACAGCTAATCCATTGCTGGCTTGTTTGTTCACGCCTTTAAACCCGCACCTTCTGTTCAAATAAGTGGAGTCCAGCAGTAATTCTCACTGGAAGGCTGCAAACGTGTGGGAAGGAATGCCACTTTCAGGGACTCCACTTAGGATCTAAGAAGCCCTGGTAGCGTGCTGTTAATTTTATGCACGCGGAGGACTGCTGAAAAGCAAGGAGCACTTGTGGGGAGCCTGAGAAAGGTCTCTGGAGATCGCTCCACTGGGTGATTGAGTGGCCCTGCCTGGCGCTTTTCAACAGTCACGACCAGTTTGATATGCGAGCTGCATGCTGCCTACTGCTGTGACCTTCTGAATCAACTGGGCAACTCCAGCCTTCCCAGAGGTTTTTATCCAAAAAATACCATATTTACACACAATGGAATATCTTTAAGCTCTCTTCTGTGATTTATTTTGTAGTCTCAACATCATAAAATTTTTTTAAAATGTATTTTTAACGATTTTAGAGAGAAAGGGAGAGAGGAGAGAGATAGAAACATGAATGATGAGAGAGAACCATCGATTGGCTGCCTCCTGCACACCCTCTACCGGGGATCCAGCCTATAACCCGGGCATGTGCCTTGAGTGGGAACCCAAACGTGACCTCCTGGTTCATGGGCCAACGCTCAACGACTGAGCCACACTGGCAAGGCCATAAAGACTTTTTAAAATAAAATTAAGCCCGACAATATTCTGCTATATTCAGATTATATACAACTCTGACGCCTTGTGAAGGATATTTTGATTTCTTTTCAAAAACATCTTAAAATCGCTTTCTAATCAGTCATTCAGAACAGTCTCACAATCTACATGGACTTGACTAGCACTTCTTTCTCCACAGTGTGAAGGATTTTACGAATACAAGGTCTGTGAAAATAAAATGTTAATGAATGAACAGGTATGGATAACAGGAAAGATCTTTAAACAGTCTTTACAGGTAAGGATCACTGAGGAAGCGCTCGGATGTTGCAGCATTCACTGAGCTAGAAATTGGAAAATGAGAAGTGGGTTAGAATTTCCCCATACTACTTCGATATGTACTAAATATGCTTTGCATAACTTCAAATACACCTTCTAACATTTTCTTCTAAGATTTTTTTTTTTTAATCCTCACCCGAGGATATTTTTTCATTGATTTTTAGAGAGACTGGAAGAGAGAGGGGAAGACAGAGAGAAACATTGATGTGAGAGAAACACATTGACTGGTTGCCTTCTGCACACGCCCTGACCAGGGCTTGGGCCAGAGAAGCCTGCAATCGAAGTACGAACCCTTGACTGGAATCAAATGCGGGACCCTTCGGTCCACAGGCCGATGGTCTATCCACTGAGCCAAACCGGCTAGGGCTAAGATTGGATTTTTCTAATGCTCCTTCATACTGCCATAGACTTTAATCATGTCAATGCCAGGAAAGATAAAAGTCTTAAGTCTTTAAGCCAATAGGACAGATCACAATACAGATCACAATGCCCACAAATACCTTGACCTAGCTTGGCCATGTGGGGACATCACCTGTGAGAAGCTGTCTGTCTTGCTTTCTCCAGCTGTTGTCTGTTGTGAGTTTGTTTTTGAGAAAGACCTGACCCTTTCAGCAAAGGTGCTGTAAGCACATTGTCCTACTTGCCTTCACCCCTACTGTTTAGAAAACTGTCGAACTGCCCCACTGCCAATTCATGCATTGCACTTCTGGGAGGCTTTCTATTGCAAGGTTTGGTCGTTCAGGAAATTCTTGACTACAGCCAATGCTCCATTATGTCCTCAAGCTTTGCCATTTCTACCAGGGATCCAGGCTCGCTGCTGCGGTTACTGTCCATGGAGTGCAGGCCAACTGACTCTCAAAAGAAGCAAACAACCCTGGTGTGCAGCCTTCGCTGATTTCCATGGTGTAAAGAGTCCCAGCAAAGCCAATGTCAAGTTCCAAATGGCTTAACTACCAGCTCATAACATTCCTGAATATTTAATCATCTGCTCTCTCACATCCATAAAACCAGGGCGGGCACCCCAGCAGGAGCGCTCGTCAATGGTGTGTCTGTAACATTGTGAATTACTCCCTTACACTGAACATTAGTTGGCTTTTGGTCCTTCATCTTGGCACAGGCAGATTTATTTTTAATTTTCGTTAACATTAAAGAGTACCTGCTTCATATGAGGTGCTAGGTTGGTTCTGGGGAAATGCAGAGAGCCGAACGTGGTTCCTGATTTCCAGAAACCACGCGCCCTGAGAGAGGGCAGGCAATAAACCAGAAATGCAAATCGGACTGTAAAAGATGCTATCATGAAAGCGCAAAGTTAAACAGAAAAACAGGAAAGAAAGAAAATCCATGTGAACACAGCAAAGGGAAATACCTCTATTTCTAACACTTTTAGATCAAGTTCAAGCTGATCAGTGAGCTTTAAAAATATATATATAAGTAGAACATTGGGTGCATGCTTTTAGTTAAAAGTAATAAGGAGAAAGGAGGGATTACAACCAGGCATGAAACTTTTACCAAGTCTTCCAAAAGATGACCTGGTGATTCTGCCCCAAAATGACTGATAATCATAGTGAGCAAAACATTCCTTTTTCTACTTCTGACATCAAAGCCATATTTCTTTCTCTGTTCCTACAGTTGAGCTTGAACTATCATGCGACTAGATCAGCACAGTATTAAGTTTCACAGTCTCCAGATGTTGCAAGATATTCTCAACCCAACCTCCCCAAATAGCATTGCATACGAAACCAGCGCTGAAGAGTACTAACTATTAAACACTTAACACGAGGTGGCCACTTTAAGGGGTTCCATGCAGGTTATCACATTGGAATGTGTGTTTCTACTCTTTCTGTGGCACTTCTCTCCCTTAAGCTCTACTTCCTAAAAATCCTCCTGGTGATGTCAACCTGTGGTCCCAGAAAAAGGAGAAGCGCCCCCTGCAATGGTTGTGAGCTGGAGATGCCCTGTAGGAATGAGAAGGGCACTGGGCTCATGGGATGATGGTGGTGGAGAGCCAATGAGGGCAAAGACTTCCTGGGAAGAAGCCAGAGTACATTCTGGAGGTGGCATCACGGGATGATGACAACATTTAATCCAGAGGTGAAGGAAAATTTTGGTGCAGAGTCAGAGGGACAATAAGAGGTGATGGAGTAAAGGCAGGGGGAAGGGAAGGGAAGGGAAGGGGAGGGGAGGGGAGGGGAGGGGAGGGGAGGGGAGGGGAGGGGAGGGGAGGGGAGGGGAGGGGAGGGGAGGGGAGGGGAGGGGAGGGGAAACTATATCTAATACCCGAAGAGTCTCCATGGTACAAAGCTGGGAAATCCAAGATGGATGCAACAGACAAGACATTTGTCAAAGTCTCTACCCAAACAACACACCTGATAAGAAGATAAATGAAAACAAGACAAGTGAAGAGTTAAATGGGGGCCAGGGGGGATATAGAACAAGGCAGGTGGGAGATTCCTAAAATGATCCATGAGAATTTCAAACAAACATAAGCAAGTTTGAAGACAAAATGACGCTGGAGAAACCACAGCAATAGCAGCAATAGGAGACCCTCACAGTGATGCACACAGGAGCATCGGAGAGGATCTGTCTTCCTCAGCTTGGCAGACTCCAAGGGCGGCAGTGAGAACAAACAGCCAGTTCCCCACCCCTCCATCCTCCTCACTCTGCGAGAAAAGCTAAACTCCAGTAGAAAACAAGCAACGCTCTTAACTGCCGCCTTTTCTACAACGGAAGAGAGAACTCACATACATGGAACTTCACTTACATTTGTTGAGGCCTCCTACCAGCTTTGCCATTTCTCCTACAGCTGTGAAGTCAATGTTCTTATGTCCATTACAGAAATGAGGGAACTAAAACTCAAAGAGGTTAAGCAATTTGACCCCAATCCTTTCCAGCTGGGACTTGAACCCTGATCTACCTAATTCAAGGGCCATCATTTTTCCTCAGTGGCACCCACTTCCCAACCTAGCAGCTGATGACTTTCAAGGTCATTTCTTGTTTGTTGGCCTATTTTTACTCTTCTCAGAGCCTGGTGATGTCCAGGATGGGTACCATCATCCTTTTTGAATCATTGAGGAAGCGGAATCTCAGAAAGTTCATGACCAGTTTCTTGATGAAGCTGGGAAGAACTACCACCGGGGTCTTCTCATTTATAGCTCCTGTTTTTTCTGGCATCACATATGTCCCTTGTTACAATAAAGATCAGTATATGGCGATATCCAAAGAACCCACCAAAACACTGCCAAACTGCATATTTTTTACCCAAATTGAAGTAATCTAGCTCTGCCTGAGTCACAGTCTCATCCTTAATTGCACCAGGATTGCCCAGTCTGCATTATTACCCACTGCTGTGGCTGGGTCCAGGGTAGAGGTGGGGTGGCTATAACAAACACTGCTCCTGACCACAAGAACCAGGTACAGCATAACCACGGTGACTCAGGGGTTGAGCATCGACCCATGAACCAGGAGGTCATGGTTCAATCCCAGTCAGGACACATGCCTGGGTTGCGGTCTTGATCCCCAATAGGGGGGTAGGTATAGGAGGCAGCCGATCAATGGTTCTCTCTCATCATTTGATGTTTCTCTCTCCCTCTCTCTGAAGTGTGTATGTGTGTGCATATATATTTTATTTTATTATTTTATTTTATTAAGAACCAGGTACAATTGGGGAGTGGAATTTCCCAAAAGTGTAATAGAGGTACGGAGCAAACTAAAAATAGTAAATATCCATTAAACTCAATAAACGTTTGAATCTTAAATCCGTTCTTTAGGAGGGTATGCCCACATATGCACAGACACCAGAGTGTGACCATGATGAAAACTGGATGTCATCATAAGTTAGAACTTGACAATGAACCTTAAAAAGGTTTCACTTGGGACAGTCCCACAGGAAGAGCTTTCCTTATGGGAAAATGCTTATGGAAAACACACCAGACAACAGCCTTTGTTAGCCAACACTGCAACGACCTGGTCTCATACTTTCAAAACAGTGAGCTGAACCTGACTCTGACTTGGAACATTGTGATTCAAGTCCTCCCCCTCTCTTCGGTTGAGTCCCTGGGTTCCAACAAACACCCTCTCCTGGGTTAGAGATTATGTGTGTGGAGAGGCGACTAAGATTTGACTAAGCAATTCGAGTCTAATCCAAATGCCTCTGAACATTTAATTTCAGCTTCCAGGGAGGGAAAAGGCATTTAAAATGCAGAAATGATGGGGTTCGGAGGCTGAATCTGGCAGCCTGCTCGGCCACCTCTGAATAGACCTTCCAGATGAGGGTGTATGGTCACAGAGTTCACAGAGGTGTTAAGTACAAAAGCATTCCTGGAAAAAAAAGATTTTTGGAATGCAGGTTTTAAAATTATACTTATGTGAAATTCGAAGGACACCTAAAAAGAGAGACGCCAGAGCTGCCTTCTGTGACAGATACAGCAACTTTATCCTTGAAAGGACCCCATCGTGGCAGGGATGCCCTTGAGGAACCCTATCTATATCTCAGGCTCATTCACCAGTGGCCTCCTCTGACCACCAAGAGAATAAAGGAAACTCAAAGAAGGGACAAATGACCACCTTTTCCAACTCTCTGGCCATGCCCTTCCCAGTAGCAGTCAAAAGTTTATATGGTTGGAGAACAACCAGAAGCAAAGGATACTTCCATGAGAGTCTCAAAACCCAGACACTTTGTAAAGATGATTTGCTCACGATAATCGTTTTGGTCATCTTGAAAGAAATTTTCTGGACTGTATCTTCTTAAGCTATTCTTAATACCTTTATGCCCTCCATAAAGACTAACAACAGAATCTCCCTGAAAAATCCACTAAACCACTCCGTTTTATCAGTTTCCTGAGTAAAACATAAATTGGTGCCTTCATTCAAGTCACTGCGGTTAAGAACGAATCCTTGGTTGATGGTAGACCAGATGTCAAATCCCAGTTCTGCCACATGTGAGCTCTGATGCTTTGGACAAGTGACATAAACTTTATAAGCCTGTGCTGCTTCATTTGTAAAGTGGGGGGTAATAAACCTACTTCACAGGATTCTTGTGAATATCAAATTAGATAACACATATATAGTACTTAGCACAGTGTGCAGCATAGACTATAACAACCAACCAGTGTTCTGTGTTATTGATTTCACTAAACCGTGCTGAGAGTTCCCCACAAATAGTATGCAGACCATTTCAATTACTTCAATGGTCTGATCATGTGGTGGAAATTTGTACTTATGATTGTGATTTCATCCTACATACATATATGATAGTCACATTGCCTGCTGCTAAGAGTGTTCCTCAATCATGTGGTAGAAATAGATATACATGTTAGCTGACACTATCCCAGTCATCCTGCTTCTCTGTCAGAAGCTCTATTGGCCCCGTTCCTGACCGGATTTTGACAGGTTCTAGGATGTCAGACATGTTTATTAGCATTCGTTTTCACCCTTAGCCTGTTAAGAATTTGCTAATTAAAGGGACGAATTCTATTTCCAATTAGTCATGGGCATAAAGTTGCCTGCATTGTTTCTGATACGGCAATAACTCGCCTTTCAGATCCCTTCCAAACTGTCATTACCTCGGTCTCGGCCTCCTCAGCATTGGCCAAGCTCCCTGAATGCAAAATGGCCCTCTCAGTTCGAACCCCATTAACTGAATTCCTTCCCAGCACACTCCCTCGCAATTAGCTTAGGAATTTTGTGTAGAGGAAACATCTCTAAACTTCAGGGTCAGGTTGCAATCTGGGCTCTTCCCGAAACTAGATGCTTGACTAGAGTAAAACAACCTCATCGTCCTCAGTTTTTTCGCCTACAAAATGGGGTTAAAGTTGGAAAAGGTTGGCATGAACCATTACAAATGTCTTCAACTCTTAAAATTCTATGATTTAGTTTAATGTTATTCAGACTCAAGTTCACACATATTTCTCTAGATCTAAGTTAAGGTCCCTTTCTACAGAATCCTTCCAAAGATGCCTTTCCTCCCCAATACAATTCATTGGGTCCCCCACATAGAAAAATTGTGTGGATGGACATCCCTGTACACAATTTATTTTCAGCAGCACAAAAATCGTATACTTAAAAAATTAATCAAAAAGTTGCCCATCCCCAAATTATATAATAAATTCAAGGTTAGAGTTTTTATTATCATAATTCAGCAATCTACTGCCTCTAACTCACATGCAGAATCCACCACTGAAAAGGGCTGATAATGGCTAAGCTCCCAGCATTACCCACACCACCACCATCTCTGGCTGGTTGGGAAATACATTTCTTAATGTCTTCATTTAGCCTTGACCAATGAATTAGAAATCTGAGTAGTTTGCTTGCTTGGCAAGGCTCTTGGAAATGCATTGAATTCTTTGGAAACGTCTTAAGGAAGGTTTGGGTTCAGTGTAAATTTGGGGCAAAGGATGACATTAGTTCCTATTTTAGCAAAGGCAGGGAGATATGGGCAGGGCTGGGTTCAGCAGTTATGACTAAGCCAAACAAAGTCCAGTATGCCAGGCTGTTAGCACAAAGCAACTATTATTGCAAGTCATACAGTTTTTCAGTGGCCTAAGGCTTGGAAGTTTCTGGAAGCTTCGGGGGGAATTTCCTAAACTCCCACACATGATTAGATTGGTGAGAACACTGATCCAGACTTTCCATCAGAGTGAAAAGGGAAAATCATAGCCAGGCAGCCCCAAAGCTCACTCAGTTTCTCTTTGGAGTCTTTCTCCCCAAATGGTCCTTCAGACCAACTCCTTGAAATCCAACACTAATGACATTTTCAAATCCATGTTCCAGTGTCATGATTCTTTGTTATGCTCTCTGGCTACACGCTCACAAAATTTAATAATTCTCCTGCGACTTTATTAGAGAAAATGTGCATGCTGTCTATAATATTTGGACTCCCATTTCTGATTACTGTAATTCATAAATTCCAGAATTCCTTATCTTTCTGAAACGGATCTTTCCTAAGAATGGCTATACATGGCTGTTTCAACATTTCATGCACATTTTTTAGTGTAGGCCAGGAGTCGGCAAAGATTTTTATGTAAGTCCCGATAGTCAATATTCTTAGCTTTGTAAGCCATAAGGTCCTGGTCACAGCTATTGGACTCTGCCAAGGTAGCTCAGAAGCAGCCTTAGACATCACCTTAGGCTGTGTTCTGATAAAACTTTATTTAAAGAACATTCGGCCCATGGGCTGTCATTTGCTGACCCCTTGGACGGGCACTCTTTCCATAAAACAACCAGATCAAGTGATTTGGGACCTAATCTAAAAATGGGTTGGGTTTTTATTTATTTGTATTTTTATTCTGATACAGACAAGAAAGTGGAGATGTAACTGGACTTAGATTTTCTCATAAGGATTGGAAATTTAAACACGGTTTTGTTAAGATACAATAATCACTAACATTGATTTAAGGCTTTACAATATATTTTTTAAAAATGTATTTTTATTGATTTCAGAGAGGAAGGGAGAGGGAAAGATAGAAACATCAATAATGAGAAAGAGTCTTTGATCGGCTGCCTCCTGCACGCCCCCTACTGGGGATTGAGCCCACAACCTGACATGTGCCCTGACTGGGAATGGAACCATGACCTCCTGGTTCATAGGTCAACGCTCAACCACTGAGCCACGCCAGCCAGGCGGCTTTAGAATCTATGAAAGTTCTTTGACATACTTTATTGCATGGATTCATCAAAAGAACACCATGAAATAACTTTTGGTTCCTCCTTATTTTGTAGAGGAGGAAACTAAGAGTTTCATGATTGACTTTGAAAGTGAACCCAGGTCTGACCCCAAAACTTCACTGTTCCCCAACTAAATCACAGCAAAAATAGCCATCCTGCTTTGAAATAGGAGCTTAACGACATGATGAGGAACTTTAAGTCCACCAAGTGATGGTGCCTTTCAGTTGACATCTCTTCATTGAAGGCACAAATCTACAAACAAAACTGCTAGTCAATGCAAAGCTACAGCTGAACATATGCTCTTACGTATAACAATATTCAATACGCCACGCCCCGATGCACATCATATAATGCAGTCACAAATCGAAAACAAGGCGGATCATAATAATTTGTCTCAGCAAACCTTCCCTGGTTCCTAGCAGGGACCAATTCCTTTTTCTAAATATCAACTTACTGTATCCTAATGGTCCATTTTCGAATTGTTTCATCTAGAACAACATTCCGACGTATTTGTTCACCCTTTCAGTATTACAGATCCATGTGTCAGAACTTTGGGCCCTTCTCCAAGCCTTCACGGGCAGAGGATAATTATTGAAATGGTTCTGTTATCATATCTTCCAGTTTTTGCAGCACTTGAGCTTGACTGGTATCTAGGCCTGAGACAGGAATGCTTCGGGGGCTGCTAAGTGACCTCCTAGTTGCTCCTCCCTAAATGTTAGTGTCAGTGTAATCTGAAGCAAGCGAATGCCAAATTTTATCATTTTTTGAAGGCTGTTCTCCTCGAAGAAAAAATAAATAAAACAGAAACAAAAATTCCAATGGTTTTGCCTTCTTTTCTTTGATTAATGTCAGGCCATTTTCCGGAGGCAGGAACGCCATTCTTTTATTGTTCTTACTATGAAGATGATTGTTTTTAAATTTATGGTTGCAGATTTTTACAAAAATTTTAATACGTTCTCCAGTCTTGCCTCTCAGATCTCATTTTTATTGGCTATTCAACTTTTATCTATCCAGCCAAATATGTGTGCTTCTGCCCCTGTCTTTTCAAACTGTGCTTAATAAATTTAAGGATAAAGGGGTTGGGGTTCTTTTATTTTCATTAATCACTACGTTTTCCATAAAAATTAAATGAAGTATTGGGGGGTTCTGCACGTGATATTTTATTTCAGAGAGAAGGCTTATAACCCCTTCTGCCCATTAAGGGGTATGTGACTGAGCATGAATCTCTAAACCCCTGCGAGCCTCACTCTCTTATTTGGATTCTCCTAAACGTAGATCTGAGACAATGACCTTGGAGCAGGGGGCTTCCTGGAGGTGGTGGCAGCAGTAGGCGATCTCGGGAAGCACTATGAGTTAGTGGAGATGAGAAACAGGGCGGGGATCATCAGCGAGCTGTTCACTGGTCTCCCACCCCGCCCAGAACTCTCTGAAAGACTAAGCAGAACTCAACTCAGAACTGTGACAAGGTGGGGTATTTACCCACCTACTCCTGTCCCTCATTCATTGGGGATCACTCCAGAACTGTTAGCTCTCCAGTACTCTGGCCCGCCCCAAGGTCAAAGGACACCCTCACATGGGAAGACCTCGGAAGCTGACCAAGAGTAGAAGAACCGCGTCGGGTAACTTTCCACCTGAAAGAAAGGCACATGGGCAGGGCCCAACCAGGGCTTGCTGCGCTCACTGTTCTTCCGCGGGAGTGAAAACACTTGCCTCCGTTACCTCCTGAGATGGCCAGAAAGATTAATCACAACTAATACTTACACACCACTTTCCGTTCACAAAGTATTTTCACAGGCATTTTGTAGCACATTCCTCACACATTCCTGTAAGGATGCTCTATAATGACGGTCTCCAATTACTGCAGGCAAAGCTGGGGCTCAGGAAAGATAAATGACTTGCCTCCCATTACAGAGCGAGCCACCAGCCAAGGCGGGATTTGAACCAGGGTTGTAACCGTTGAACGTGTGAGTGTTCTTTGTCAAATACAAAGGACCCTAAGAATAGAAGGCACTGTTATTCCTCAAGAGGCGTTACACCAACAAAACAAACTCCTAAGCAGGAATTCTTCCTATTTATCAACTATATAGATGGATAGATAGATCGTTTCTAATCCACTCGTACAATGCATGAAGGACATGGGCAGGAGTGCCTTCTCGCCCTGGTGTGGTGTGGCCAATCGGGTGAAACTGTATCCATGTGATTAGCTGCTCTGGGAGCCACTTAATTAATTACATTAAGACGGGAGCAGGACAGAAGCCAAGCCCACCAAGGCACATCCAGGGACAAAGTCAACAGAGGGAAAGGAGGGCTTGCAAGTACATTGAGAGCCCTCCACCCCACCCCCATTTGTGTAGACTCGATATGCATACTACTTTTCTCAATGGGGCTAGTAAAGAAAATGAAATTAGTTCACAGCCTCCATGCAATCTTGGTCACCCGAGAGCCAATGGAACAAGAAGCTGACCCACCTTAGCCTCAGGTCCAGGCACTTTATTCGCCAGAAGAGAGTCATAAAACTCCTCCGAGGAAGCAAAGGCCAGGAGAAAGGCCGAAAGCACAAATCTGTGTATTTACTAAGCAGCCTGTTTGCATTAACTGTGTTTACATTACCGACTTGTTCTAAAATGATTCCTGCTCCAGCAAGCAGGCAGCCACTTTAGGGCTGTGGTCGGCAAACTGCGGCTCGCGAGCCACATGCAGCTCTTTGGCCCCTTGAGGGTGGCTCTTCCACAAAATACCACGGCCTGGGAGAGTCTATTTTGAAGAAGTGGCATTAGAAGAAGTTTCAGTTTAAAAAATTTGGCTCTCAAAAGAAATTTCAATTGTTGGACTGTTGATATTTGGCTCTGTTGACTCATGAGTTTGCCAACCACTGCTTTAGGGTTTTGCTCTGAATAGTACTGGCCCATTTCCTTTGCACTCTGTATATTTATTTTCCCTTCATTTATTAGATTTCTTTATTTTTTTAAAAAAATATATATTTTATTGATTTTTATAGAGAGGAATGGAGAGGGATGGAGAGCTAGAAACATCGATGAGAGAGAAACATCAATCAGCTGCCTCCTGCACACCCCCCACTGGTGATGTGCCCGCAACCAAGGCACATGCCCTTGACCGGAATCAAACCTGGGACCCTTCAGTCCACAGGCCGACGCTCTATCCACTGAGCCAAACCGGTCAGGGCTATTCGATTTCTTAAACATGCCTACTGGGCACAGGCCTCTGGGCAGGGCTTCAAGATGAAATGCTACAATCACATGACGTGCAGCGGCCAAAGAACAGGATTTCATGTAAAGGGGAGGGTGGGTGAGTCGGGAGTGGAAGGAGTGTATCAGGAGAGTCAGTGCCAAATCAGGAAGGTACATCTTGTACCACACCTTGTAGGCACTGAGCACAAGGAGCTATTTGCTGGACTCAGTAAATTATCAAAACCCTTACAAGTCCTAGGCTGGATTTAAACCAGGGGTGGGCAAACTTTTTGACTCGAGGGCCACAATGGGTTCTTAAACTGGACCGGAGGGCCGGAACAAAAGCATGGATGGAGTGTTTGTGTGAACTAATATAAATTCAAAGTAAAGGAGCGGAGGGGAGAGCAAGAAAACCCTCCGCTCTTTCGGCTCCGCGGGCCGGATAGAACAGCCGAACGGGCCAGATCCGGCCCGCGGGCCATAGTTTGCCCACGGCTGATTTAAACTAAGGTGCCAGCAGTTTAAAGTGGGTCATAGCCCTAGCCGGTTTGGCTCAGTGGATAGAGCATTGGCCTGCGGACTGAAGGGTCCCGGGTTCGATTCCACTCAAGGGCACATGCCCAGGTTGCAGGCTCAATCCCCAGTGTGGGGCATGCATGAGGCAGCCGGTCAATGATTCCCTCTCTCATTGATGTTTCTATCTCTGTCTCCCTTCCTCTCTGAAATCAATAAAAATAGATTTAAAAAAAATAAAATGGGTTATAAAGCTGAACCAAAAACCATCCCTCGCCCCTAGGCTGTGGCTATGTATCTATGTTCAGGAAAGCTCAAAATGAGTCTGGACTCATCATGTGAAGACAGGACTGATGTGTGTAAAATGGAGAAGGACTGGTTACAGTAATAGCTAACATTCATTGAGTGATTACCACATATCAAGTCCTGTTTTTTATGGATAAAGACGTCTCCATCTCATCTACATAAGACCATTTTGAGGGTCATTTTGTCAATGAGAGCACTGAGGCACAGAGAGTTGGAGTAATTTTCCCAGAGTCACACAGCAGGTAGGTGGAGGGCCAGGATGAACTCAGTCTGACACTGGAGATGGCTGTACTGGATGGACTGTGGGGGCCAAGGAGGATGCCCATATCCACCTGAAGGGCTTGACCGTTGAGCTGGCACCTTTTTGGCAAGGGCACTCAATGACATACATCATCACAATGAACTCAAGAGTGGAAGGAGCTCTTCCCCCAGCTACTTGTTCTCTCTTCTTTGTGGGTAGGAGACAACAGAAACAGGCCAGAAACACAGAAACACCTTACAGGCCTCTCCTCCCCTAATTCTTCCAGGTCTTTCCCTCCTTCCTTTTGGGTCACATGGTCTCTGCTTAATGTTAAGGGCCAATGTGGTAGCCAAGCCAACAGGGCTGCAGAGACAAACAAGTATCAAGGGACAGACTCAGACATGACACACATTTTGGAATTAACCAGCTAGAGAAGTTAAAATAACTATGATTAATATTTAAGAGTTCTAATGGGGGGAAATGACAATGTATAAAAATAAATGGATAACATAGCAGAGATAGAAACTCTAAGAAAGAATCAAAGGCAGTGTTAGCAATTCCGGACCTCATTCTGAGGGTTCACGCCTGAGATATTAGCTCCAGATGTTCTTGGTTTTGTTGTCTGCTTTTTAACACAAAAAACTAAAACTAAAATGGAAATAAATAAAGGTTTTGATAGGCTCATCAGGAGACCAAACGCAGCTGAGAAAAGAACCCGTGAGCTTGAGATATAGCAATAGAAATTTCCCAAACTGAGATGGAGAGAAAAAAAGAATGATAATTTTTTTAAAAAGAACAGAACATCAAAAAAAGTGTGGGACAACCTCAAAGGATCTAGCCATGTATAATTGGAATGCCAGAGGAAAAAAGAAACAAAAACAGAGCAGAAAAATAGTTGAGGTAATAATGGCTGAGAAGTTTCCAAAATTAGTGAGGACACCAAACCACAGATCCAGAAGGATCAGAGAGCAGCAAGCAGGAAAAACACCCAAAACTCCACACAGAGGCATATCATTGAACTGCCGGACTCCAGAGACAAAGAGAAGGTCTTAAAATAAGCCAGAGGAAAGAACACCATGCCTACAGAGGAACAAGAGGAAGGATTACAGTGGACTTCTCATCAGAAATCATGCGAGGAGAGAGAACGGGGCGCAATATTTAAGTGTTCCAAAACAAAAATTATCCTTCAAAAGTGAAGGGAAAATGACAACTTTCTTAGACAAACAAAAACGGAGGGAATTCAAAGCCGCCGATGGACCCGGCAAGAAATATTAAAAGGTGCTTTTTTAGGATGGGGGAAGGGTTATAGAATGGAACTTATAAAGTCAGAAACTTCTGAGTCAAAAACTTGTATTTACATAAAAGAAGAGCATTAGAAAGGAGAAAATAAAAGTAAAATAAAACCTTTAATATTTCATATTCTTAATTGACTTAAAAGTTAACTGTTTAAAATAATACTAGTAACAAGGGACTGAGTGATGGTAGCATATTAATTAAGTGAATGAAAGCAATGCTAAAAGGGACTGAGACAGAGAGAGAAATTGAAACTACGTTGTTATAAGGTAACTGCCCTACAGGTTATACGGACTTAGGTTAGCTGTAAATGTATATTGCAAACTCTAGAGAACCATACAAATTTAAAAAGAGAAGTAAAATAAATACGCTGAGAGGAAAAAATAGAATTATGTAAAATGCTCAATGAAAATGAGAGAATATCGAAAAAGAGATGAAAAAAAGAATAAACAAAGAACAAATGCAATGATTTTAAAAGAGTTAAAAACATGGTAGCTATTAATACAACTATATCAATAATCACTTAAAATGTGAGTCGTCTAAATACACCAATTAAAAGACAGAGATTGTCAGAGTGGATAAAAAAAAAAAAAAGACTCAACTATATTTTGTCCAAAGAACACACTTAAAATATAAAAACACAAAAAGGTTAAAAGTAAAGGGTGGAGAAAGATATGTTATGCTAACACTAATTAAAAGAAAGCCGGTGGGTCTATTAATTTCAGAAAAGGAAAGTTCAGAGCAAGAAAAAGTATCAGGTATAAAGGGGGTCATTACGTAAGGATAAAGGAGTCAGTTCTCCAATAGGACATAACAATCCTTAATATGTTTGTGCCCAACATGTTGGAGGGAAACACTGATAGACTTGCAAGGAGATATAGACAAATCCACTCTTTTAGTTGTACACTTCAAAACCCCTCTTCCAGTAACTGATGGATTAAACGAGCAGAAAATCAGTAAGGATATAATTGACCTGAATAACACTAACAATCAACTTGATCTAATTGATAGAGAATACTATACCCACCAACAACAGAATACACATTTTCTCAAGTTCACGTGAAACATTCACAAGACAGACTACATTAACAAATTTAAAAGAATAAGAATCATAGTATTTTATAGGACACTATGATTTTAAACTAGTAATCAATAATAGAAAGCTATAAAACTTCAAAAATATTTGGAGATAAAATAACATACTTGTATAAAAAAAAGACGATTAAAGCAGCATCCAAATAAATTGAATATATTTTGAACTAAATGGAAATAAAAACATAATTTATCAAAATGTGTGAGATACAGCAAAAGCAATGCTTAGAAACTTACAGCATTAAATGCACATGTATTATAAAGAAGAAAGATCTAAAATTAAAAAATTAACCTTCCACCTAAGTAAAATAGAGAAAGAAAAACCATATAATCCTAAAGCAAGAACAAAATAAATAATATAAAAGTAGAGCAAAATTCAATTAAATTACAAATGAAAACAATAGAAGAGCATTTTTAAATCAAAAGCTGATTCTTTGAAAAGATTAATACAATTGACAAATCTTTATCCAGGCTCACCAAGGGAAAAAAGAGAGAAGACACGAAGGACCAATAGCAGAAAAGGAAGAGGAATCCTCACTACAGATCCCATGACATTACAAAGATAATAAAGGAATACTAGGAACAAAGAGCTTACAAAGAGCTTAGATTAAATGAACCAATTCCTTGAAAGATACAGATTACCAACACTCACGTAAGGAGAAGCAGATAATCTGAAGAGGCCTCTAATTATTTAAAAAGTACAATTCATAATTAGCAAACTTGCAAAAAAAGCAAGCGTCAGAACCAGATGGTTTCACTAGTAAATTATACCAAATATTTAAGGAAGAAATTATATCAACACTCCAAAATCTCTTCCAGAAAAAATGAAGCACAGGGAACACTTCCTAATTCATTCCGTAAGGCAAGTATTACCCTAATGCCTAAAACAGATAAAGACATTACAAGAGAAGAAAACAACCGGCTGATACCTCTCAAGACCATAAATGCAAAAATCCTCAATAAAATGTCTGCAAATTGAATCCCACAGTGTGCCACACAATTAGACATACAATGAAGTGGGATTATCCCCGATATGCAATGATGACTCAACATTCAAAACCAATTAAAGTAATCCACCACATCAACAGGCTAAAGAAGAACATGTATATGACCATATCAGTTGCTGCAGAAAATGTATTTGACAAAATGTAACACCTATTCATGATTAAAAACTCTTAGCAAGCCTGGCCGGCGTGGCTCAGTGGTTGAGTGTCGACCTATGAACCAGGAGGTCACGGTTCAATTCCCGGTCAGGGCACATGCCCAGGTTGTGGGCTCGATCTCCAGTAGGGGGTGTGCAGGAGGCAGCCCATCCATGATTCTCTCTCATCATTGATATTTCTATCTCTCTTTGCCTCTCCCTTCCTCTCTGAAATCAATACAAACCTATATTTAAAAAAAAAAACTCTTAGCAAAATGGTAATAGATAAATACTTCCTAGACTTGAGAAAGTGTGTGTACAAAAACTCTACAGCTAATATCATACACGATGGTTAAGAAACTGGATGCTTTCCCTCTAGATTGGCAACAAGGCAAGGAGGACCTCTCTCCCCACTCCTATACAGCCTCATAATGAACGTTCTACTTACTGCAAGAAGACAAGAACATAAAATAAAAGGAATACAGGTTGGAAAGGAAGAAGTAAAAATGCCGTGGACACATCACAAGATGGCTGCCTTGGAGCCTGGCAGGGAATGTCTCCCTGGAAGAAGGGAAATGCATGGAGCAGGACTCTAGCCAATGCCACTAAATTCAGGGGCCTCGGGCTCTACTGAGCTCATGGAGCTGGACTCCCAGGTCCCACCACTTCAGTAGGCTGTCGTGACAACGCAGGGTTTGCAAGGCCCAAAAGTCAGGTTGACCTCTTCTTTTGTTTTCTGTCGCTTATCTTGCAAATTGGTGTTCCAACCCAGGAATGCTTCTCCTCAGTAATAAACCTAAGTGCAGTTCCCAGGCCACACGGGAAGATGGGAAACAATGACACAGACTTAACTGCCACATGCAGACTCTGGGACACCGCTGTTCGGTAGACGGGTACGAGGTGCCCAAAGGCAAAGAGATCTGAGATTTCCTGGCCTAACCATGGTGGACTCATTTCTTCCAGTCACTTTATACTGAAGCCAAACATGTTACCAGAGCTCCCGCGGGGTCTCTAATTGCCCCGGTGGCTTGGGTAATTGCTCTGGGCTCTCTCCCCTAAAGAGTAAACAATGATGTGTCCTTTTAGATTTCCCACATCCTCTTCGTCCAAATGCTCCTCAAATAAGTATGTGCAGAAGGAGACAAAGACCCTGATAATTGCCGTAATAGTGGGTTCTTCTCCACATAGAGGCAAGTGTTTTCGGTGCTTGTTTTAATCATCAAATTTCCCTCCTGGTATATATACCCTTTCCTCAAGAAAGCGGAGAATTCGCCCTGGTTGAGATTCATAGAAGAATGTAAAAGACCTACTTGAAATGTCTCAGAGAACTCAGAATATCATAGGTAAGATATTTAAAAACCCCAAAACCCATCTCCTTCTAGCCAACCCCCTCCCCCTTTTTTAAAAAAAATATTTAATTTTTTTTATTGATTTCAGAGAGGAAAGGAGAGGGAGAGAGAGGGAGAGAGAGCGAGAGAGAGAGATAAATGATGAGAGAGAATTGGCCATCTCCTGCACGGCCCCCACTGGGGATCAAGCCCACAACCTAGGCATGTGCCCTTGACCAGAATTGAACCCAGGACCCTTCAGTCCACAGGCCCATGCTCTATCCACTGAGCCAAACCAGCTAGGGCCTCCCTCCCCTTTTAAACCTTAGATGCCCCTATCAGCTAATTACCATCTACTCTCCGAAATGCTACTTGGCTTACGGTAGACACCGTGAGTCAAAGCTTCCTCTTGTCCCATTGACCCTCAAAATGCCTTCCACATTTGATAAAAAATTTCAGCCTTGACTCACTGTCATTTTCTGCTGGATTGGTTGACAAGGTGACGTCAACTGGATCCCTGTTGAAAAGGACTGTTTAACTTCATCCCTAGCCAAAGCTACTCAGCATTGTCAAACTCTTGGTCAACTAGACCAGGCACCAGACCTGGAGCCAAAAAAAAAAAGAGCATCTAAAGAAGCAGCAATAGAAAGGAAAAAGAAGAAGGCACTCAGGTCAGAGGTGCAGGGAGCCCTCCTGTAGAAATGTTATTTCCTGGACAGGCTGGCAGCTCTGGGAGTGACAACATGCACAGTGAGTAGTGAGCTCTGAGCAGCACTGGAGACAGACGGACCACGATTTTAGTGCCCACTCGGCCACGTATTGGCTATGTTATTTGGGACAAATAATTACATCTCTAAACCTAAGTGTCCTCATCTGTAAAATTGCAATAATAATAATTATCTCAAGCTTATTGAGAAGATCTAAGATTGTAATATGTGTGCAATGCCAGGTAAATGGTTAAGTACATAATACATGTTAGCTGTTACCTTTTTTCCAGATTTTTTCAGGTATTATTGACATATCATCTTTACATATAACATATAACAATAATGGTGTGTACGTTGGAGGTAACTGGCTTTTATAGAACAGAGTACAGGTGGTTTTGGTGTCATTGGTTGGTGGATTGATTGATTATATCATGAAAAAATTAAAATATTCTCAAATTATTATATCTTGTTCAAAGTCTAAGAAGAGGAAGTTTTCTCCTCTATCATCTTGAGTTAGTCAGCTAGAGCTGCCACCACAGACTGGGTAACTTAAACAACACACTTCCATTTTCTCAAGGTTCTGATAGAACTTTAAGATCAAGGTGCCGGCAGATTTGGTTTCTAGTGAGAGCTCTCTTCAAGGCTTAGAGATAGCTGCCTTTTTGTTGCATCTTCATGTGGCCACTCCTCAGTGCAGAGAGAGAGAGAGAGAGAGAGAGAGAGAGAGAGAGAGAGAGAGAGAACTCTAGTATCCCCTCTTATAAGGACACTAATCATAGCAGAATAGTGCCCCACCCTTAGTTAATCATTTTTTTTTATTGTTTAAAGTATTACATATAGTAGTACATATATCTCCTTTTTTTTCCCCATTGACCTTCCCCCAGCCTCCCCTACCCCCATAATTAATCTTAGTTAGGTCCTTAGAGGACCCATCTCCAGCCTCATTTGGGAGTTAAGACTTCAATGTATGAATTTGTTGGGACACAAACACCCAATCAATAGCTCGTTTCCTATAATTTCTTGCTCTCAGAGGAAAAAAAAGAAGAAATGCCATTGGAATAATGGCATATATGCCTCTCGGCAATGTGAGAGTTACTCTATTTATTTGCACAGTGAATTATGAAAGTGGGGAAAATTGGGTGCCTTTTGTCAAATACCTACTCTTATGGATTGTCTGCAGACACAGCCCCAATTTCCCCCTGTTCCTCTGTCCATGCCCTTTGGCAGTGCCCTCTCACACTGACTCTGGGTTTAGCCATGTGACCTCTTCGGGCCTGTGGGATATTAGCAGGGACATAAAAAGCACTTGTACATTAAAGCATGTCAGCTTGTTATTCTTGGAACGCAGCTGCCATAGAAACAAGCGTGTGCCATCCAGCTGGTGAAGAGACCACCTGCAGGAGATCTGAGACCCTCTGCTGACAACCAGGGAGCCCTCAGCTATTCCAACAGTTGACAGCAAAAGCATGAATGAACTCCCCCTCCCCCAGCTGAGATCAGCCAAGCCTCGTACAGGTCAGCAGTACTACCAGGACAGCCCAGCCTAAAATGCTAAGCCACAGAATCATGAGCCAAATAATTTCGTATTGACTTTAGACAGTAAGTTTTGATTTGGCTTGTTACGCAGCAATAACAAACTGATACATCTGCAAAGTAGTCGGGACTATACTATGCCCTTTAGGAAATACAGAAGAAATGCAACATGCGATTATAAGTGAGAAGAGAAGACATACACAGGCCATCTATATCCTGCAGCTGTTAATAAGGACAATTTCACCATTAGTTGAATGCAATATGAGAACATTAATATTAAGGTGTGAGGAAATTGTACATAACCTGGAAATGATTATCTTTAAGCGATTCTAGCATTTTGCATCTCGTTTAGGATGAAAAGTAATGAGGCTTCTGAGAATGAATAACAGAGGGGGTGGGGAGAGACATCAGGGATTGAAAGAAAACTCTCTCTGGTTCAATTCATGTTTGAGAAAACGAGTCAGATCACTTTTACTTTTATCCAAATTGGTTTGCCCATTCCTTGAAATTACATATGATGACATAATCCGAGTCCAACTTGGCAAAAGAGAGAATTTGCAGCTCGAGTCTGGTTTCTCTTCAATTTTCATTTCCCCTGGGTCCCATTCATATTTCTTACAGACACTTTCCCTTGTGACCCAATCTAATTTGATTCCCTACCACATTTCCCCTACCAAGAGCTTCCAAAGCTATTTTGCAGAGATCCTATAAATACTGCTTTGACGATATTTCAAAGATAATATTCAGGGGGGAGCTTTGACTCCACAAAGAAAGGGGGGTGGGAAAAAAAAGGGTTCTTTTCAGGACAGTGTCTACAATGGTGCCTGGATGTTAGTTACCAATTAATCTCAGGGATCTACACTGAGTGGCCAGATTATTATGATCTCTGAATGCATAATAATAATCTTTGCCACCCACTGGATGTATGTGTGTGTGTGTGTGTGTGTGTGTGTGTATACACTTTTCTTTTTAGAGGCCCGGTGCATGAATTTGTGCATGGGTGGGGTCCGGCCAGCCTGGCCAGGGGGAGGGAACATGGGTGGTTGGCCGGCCTGCCTGCTGGTCGAACTCCTGGTCGAGGGGACAATTTGCATATTAGCCTTTTATTATATAGGAATATACACTGAGTGGCCAGATTATTATGCATTCAGAGATCATAATAATCTGGCCACTCAGTGTATTTTCCCAAGTGACTTAGAATTGGCCTGTTATTTTGGCTTTCTATAAAAACAGCCAACCGTGAGTTGAAAGTGAAAGGAAAAATCTGACCAGTCAGGACGAAGCTCTGGAAATGAGGGAGGGTTTCTTTTCGATGAAAAAACACAATGACAAAACTAAGGATGGCCATGCAGGCACCAAACTGCGCTGTCATGTTAAGAAGTGAGAGAAGGAGCTGGGATTCCTCTTTGTGGAGAGATCTGACATCTGGGAAATGGCCATTCATTGACACGTAGATAAAGAATTTCTAAATTTCTCCATTCGCCCTGTCTCCTCATGGCCTAGTGGCTCTCTCCCACTGGCCCCTGGTGATCAAGCCCTTTTCACTCCAGCATTTAACTAAGAAACCC
Organism: Plecotus auritus; assembly: GCF_963455305.1. NCBI lineage: Eukaryota > Metazoa > Chordata > Mammalia > Chiroptera > Vespertilionidae > Plecotus > Plecotus auritus. The sequence continues at coordinate 8,144,898 of NC_137780.1, forward strand.
TTGTATTAGTTCGCAAGCACTGCCACAACAAAGTGCCGCAGACTGGGTGGCTCAAACAATAGACATTTCTTTCCTCACAGTTCTGGAGGCTAGAAGTCCAAGATCAAGGTGTCAACAGGGTTGGTTTCCCCCGAAGCTTCCATCTAGAAGCTTCTCTCCTTGGCTTCTCGATGACCATCGTCTCCATGTGACTTCACATGGTCTCCCTCTTGTGTGTCTGTGTCTTCTTATATAGACATCAGTCACACTGGATGAGGGCCTACCCTCATGACCCCATTTAACCTCTTTAAAGACATCTCCAAACACAGTCACTTTCTGAGGTACTAGGGGTTAGAGGTTCAATATATGAATGGCGGGGGGGGGGGGGGTGGCGTGCGGGGCGGGGACACAAGTCAGTCCCTAACACATCTTAAGGTCCTTTACCCTAGAAACCCCTCTACCTTTTACTTTACATACTCAATATCAAATCAATTTTCTCAGTTTCATAACCACACAGGGAGGCTGAAAACAGCTTCCAGGTTACAAATACATATCCACTTCAAAATGCATCTCAATCTCAGAAATGTGAATGATCAGAGAAAAAAAATCATCTTAGAAGAAATATGGTATTAGATGTCTTTGAAACCTAAGAAATTTCTGCTAGATTCAAAAGACTGAGTCTCTAATGGTTAGAATTAGAATAAAACCGCTATGGTCCATGGAAGAGGGTTGTGAAGATGGCGCCCCATGTGACAAGCCATGGAGATCAGGTAGCTACACATTCTAAACACTCGTCACATCAGTAAGATGCTCAGTGTAGGTTGGACAGGCAGTGAGGAAGGGGGCAGAATATTCTCATTCAGAAACGGTACACTGTGCATGGACCACAACAAGCTTTTTCTTACAAGGCCCTTCTTTTCAAATCCCTACAATGCTCTACTTCACCCTCTAATAATGACATGAATATTAAACAGGCAGCCAATGATTGTTGACAGGGTGATTCAGTACCATCATTTCAGGGATATTAACACAGGGACAATGTTTTTCTTTGTTTTTAATACCTTTTTACTGATTTCAGAGAGGAAGGGGGGAAGAGAGAGAGAGAGAGAGAGAGAGAGAGAGAGAGAGAGATCAATAATGAGAGAGAGCCCTAGCCGGCTTGGCTCAGTGGATAGAGCATCGGCCTGCAGACTGAAGGGTTGCGGGTTTGACTCTGGTCAAGGGCATATGCCTGGGTTGCAGGCTCGATCCCCAGTAGGGGCATGCAGGAGGCAGTTAATCAATGATTCTCTCTCATCATTGATGTTTCTATCTCTCTCTCCCTCTCCCTTCCTCTCTGAAATCAATAAAAATATATTTTTAAAAAATAATGAGAGAGAATCACTGATCAGCTGCCTCCTGCATGCCCCACACTGGGGATCAAACCCGCAACCCAGGCATGTGCCCTGACCAGGAATCCAACCGTGACCTCCTGGTTCATAGGTCAACGCTCAACCACTGAGCCACACCGGCCAGGCAACACAGGGACAATGCTGATGCCAAGCTGCCTCCATCCTTATTCTTGAGGATGAGGACCTGTGTGTGTGTTCCTGTGAACCTTATCACCCACTTTAACTGAAAGGAAAAATTGTTCCCTGTCAGGACAGCCACGTCTCAGGGGTAAACATGAAACTGAAACTCACTCTGTTTCAAATGCTTCTCTTTCTACATCAACACTTCACCTCCGAGTCAATGACTTTCGTGTTCACCTTGAACACTAAACACTGAACAGACACTGACCTCTAACCTGGACTGACTCCCTGGCCCTGCACTGTACCACCCAGATTCTCCCACAAATGCCACCTGGCTGCTTTTCCTTCAGAAATATGGCTGATGACCGAAGGCAGGTCAATTACAAAATCTATTTCTTTTTCCCCACTCAGAGCGTTTGTTTCCTTGTTTTTGCACTTTTTGTCTTTAAAAAAAAAAAAAATCACCCTATTTTGGAAATTATCTTAAAAGAGTATCATTCTTATTTTGATGTCTCTAACCACATAGCCCAGGCTGGGGCTGCCCCGTGACTGTTTTTCTTTGGTGAACTGATCAAAAGTCCCCTGGCTAATTATATCATCTCGCGGAGGGGAGCGAGTGCCATTCATACTTATTTGGCTTCGGCGACTAGGTCGCCACTGTGCAAAGAGGCTAATTCTTTGGATGCTGACCAAAAAGGAACAAGAGGGAGAACCAGCACCAGCAAGACAGACAGGCTGCTATTCTTGGATCCATCAAAATATACCTTTGGAAGTGGTGGAGCGAGGAGAACGCATTTTTTAATTCCCACCACATTTGTCAGCCTGATGTCTTCCTGAGTCAGCAGCGCAGGAGTTTTCCAGCCAAATGGCTTCAGTTTGTTATCAGGGTTGTCTATCCCTGATGGTTTAGTGTCGGGTCCCTTGCTTCTCCAAGTTTAAGGCCAGGACAGAAATGGTGCCCATATCCTCCCTTTATGTTTGAGAGAAGGGCACAGGACAAGCCGTGAGACACGGAGTGCTGGGAAATTTCTTGGTCTGAGTATCTTTCTCAGGAGTCAGCGTTCTGCGCCAGGGCCTCTATTCATGTGGGATATAATGTTATTTCATTTTCCTCTGGTCATCTTACTTCCCTGGAGAGAGCTTGACTCATGATATAATTATATGCTCGGCCAGTTCCCAGTGAAAGTCACTCCGGACTGCCACCGCCTGCCCCCCGCTGATGTCCCATTCCAGTGCCAAAGAGCACAGCGCTTGGCCAGAAACCCAGCGGCACTCTCTGCAGAACCGTCAATGATTCGGTTCTCGGAGGGCACTTTGCATTGACCGTCCTCCGTCCTCCGAGGGGTCGACAAGCCCTGGACGTGAGTGACTCACTGCAGAGCCAGCCCCTTCTGTGGTCTCTGGGGCCTGCAGCACAGCCCGCCTCCTTCTCTTCGGTGGCTCATAAAATGGTTCCTGGAGGACAGGACATATTTTCCAATGTTTGGGATTTAGGCGTTATTGCACAGAAAATATAAATGCTGCCATGTGAGTGACAGGCTAGTCTTGTGCAGGGCCAGTGTGGAGACAGGTGATCGCAGCAGCCCATTCTGCCCAGTGGCTGGCTCCCTGCCCCTAAGCCGGATGGAGGTCCATCAGGACAGGGAAAGCCTGCTGTAGAGGGGACATGGAGAAGCCATCGTTGCCAGCTGCTCCACTTCATCTGGGTAAATGGTCTCCTCACGTGTGGTAATTACTTCCAGGGCTAGAAGCTCCTTAAGCAACACCTTTCTAGAACCAGAGTTCCAGAAAGGTAAAATATATGTTTCACCATAAATCATCTTGTAGGATTTTTTTAAACTCTCTTTTTAGAAATTGGCTATTGAAAGGATAAATCATTTTGAAATGCATTGTTGCGCTTATAGCATTTGTAGAAGTAAAACGTATGGTGATAATAATACTAAGGTAGGAAAGGAGAAATGAAAGTATATTCTTATACAGTTCTTATACTTTATGCAAAATGGTATAATAGGACCTGCAGGTAGACTGTAATAAGCTAAAGTTATATATGGTAAACCAAAAAGCAGTCACTAAAAGTTTTTAAATGGAGATGTAACAAATAAGTGCATAATGAAGATAAAATGGAACAACAAATATGCAACCAATCCCCAATAAGGCAGAAAGAGGAAAGGGGGTGGAGAACCAGGTGGGACAAATAGAAAACACACAGCAATCACATTAAATGTAAATGCTCTAAACATACTAAGGAAAAGACAGAGGTTATAGGTTGAAAAGCAAACATAAAACAAGTGAAAAAAAAAGATAGTTGCCAACTATAAAAAAATAAAATTTTAATATAAAGACACAGGTTAAAAGGAAAAGGATAGAAAAAGATGTATCATTCCAGTATTAATCAAAGAAAATGGAAATGGCTATATCAATATCAAAGTTGATTTCTGGTAAGAGATAAAGAGGGTAATGTCATAATAAGAAAGCAGTTAATTTATCAGGAAGACATATCAATCCTAAATATTTATGCAGCTAGTAATAGAGATTCAAAAATACATGAAGCAAAAACTCAGAGAGGTGAAATGAGAAATAGATAAACTCACAAATATAGTCAGATATTTCCACACCTCTCAATAAATGATAGAACAAGTGCACCCACACAGAAAAAAATAGTAAGTATATGGAAGACAAACAATGTTATCAAACAACCTAATTGACATTTGTAGAACACTCTCCCCAACAATAGCAAAATACACTTTCTTCCCAAGTGTACCCAGAACATTTACCAAGATCAGCAATATTTTAGGCCATAAGACAAGTCTCAATAAATTTAAAAATATTCAAACCATACAAAATATCTTCTCTGACCATAATAGACTTAAATGAAATATGAGTAACAGAAAAAAATCTTGGCAAAATCTCCCAATATTTGAAGACTAAATAATGCACTTTTAAATAACCCACAGGTCAAATGAGTAATCAACAGAAAAAGAGAAGTGTTTAAAATAGAAGAAAAAGAAAACATATTAAAATTTGTGGGGTCCTGCTAAAATAATACATAAAAGAAACTGTATAGCTTTAAATAGTTACATTAGAAAAGAAGAAAGCCTCAAATCAATGATCCTAACATCCACCTTAAGGGATAAGAAAAAGAATAACAAATGCTAAGTAATAATAATAAAAAATGGAGCAGAAATCAATGAAATAGAAAACAGAAAAGTAATATTAAAATTAATTAAATCAAAAGCTGGTTCTTTGAGAAGATGGACAAACTTGATAAACATCTAGAGAAAAGTGAGACTATATCAACTACTAATATTAGAAATCAGACAGGGATATCACTCTAGAGCAGCCGTGGGCAAACTACGGCCCGCGGGCCGGATCCGGCTGTTCTATCCGGTTCTCTTGTTCTCCCCTCTGCTCCTTTACTTTGAATTTATATTAGTTCACACAAACACTCCATCCATGCTTTTGTTCCGGCCCTCCGGTCCAGTTTAAGAACCCATTGTGGCCCTCGAGTCAAAAAGTTTGCCCACCCCTGCTCTAGAGCCTACCAAGTAATAAGAGGATATTCACTGGCAAATAATAGCAAAAAAGAAAATAATTTTAAGATGTAAATTCTTTCTAAATTGATGACTAGTACAAAATCATCACAATCAAAATACCATCTGGCTATTGTGCACAAATTGGCAAAAATTCTAAAATTCAGAGGGAAATTCAAAAGACCTAGAATAAGTAAATAGTTTTAAAACAGAAAGAATGAAGTTGGAATACTTACACTACCTTATTTTAAGAGTTAGAATAAATCTACAGTAATCAAGACAATATGATATTTGCATTGGTATAAAAGTAGATTAGAGAGTCCAGAGTATACATATAAATGGTCTATTATGACACTGTCATAAAAATTATCTCAAAATGGGTCATAGAAGTATCTGTAGAAATATAAACTATAGAACTTCCAGAAGAAGACAAGGAGAAAATTTTGGTTACTTTGGATCTGGCAAAATTTTTTAAATAAGCATAAAATATCATATATAATAATAGGTATTTATAATTTACAATATATTTATAATTTATAACATCTATAATATGTTGGACTTCCTAAAAATTAAAACCTATTGTTCTTCAAAAGACACTGTTAATCAACCAAAGAACTTGTATGCATATGTGCATAAGCCATGGACACAGACAATAAGAAGGCCTGGGGGGTGGGAGGGGAGCAAGAAGAGGTCAATGGGGGGAAAAAGGGAACATATAAAATACTTTCAACAATAAAGATTTTTAAAAAAACCACATAATAAAATGGTAATTATGTGAAAAAAGACACCATTAATAAAATATAAAGCCAGTTACAGACTGAAAGATAAGATTTGTAAATCTTCTAACCCATGAAAATACTGGTACATAGTCTATATAAAGAACTCTTACAACTCACTATATATATATTAGAAGAAAATACACAAAAATATTTGTACTAGTCATTTCTACATGTACGGATGATTTGTTAAATACTACTATTTCTTACTTCTGTATTTTCCCTTTTCTAAAGCTAGTATGCTATTTTTAAAACCAGAACAACAACAAAAGACCTCATTAAAAAAATACTTAACAGCTGCTCTTCCTCACATCATGATTTGAGGGTCACCACACAGAGAGATGGGTCCCCAGGTCTCCCTGGAGATGAACCATGGATGGTGCCAGCTTTAAAATAGCCTCCCGGGACAAAGGGGTCCAGGGCAATGGATCAGAGTGGGAGGCAGGCACGTTACTCAAGGCTGCACAAGGTGTGGTCTGAGGTGGGGGAGTCAGAATGTTAGAGGAACTGAAGCTGCAAGGAAAGAAGCAATAAAATAGGTCAAATCTACGATTCAAGGCATGAAAACAAGGAAGATGGAATCTGGTGGGTTCTGTAATGGAGGAAAATGTAACTCCCTACAGGGTAAAGTGGCAATGTCCCCAAAGGCAAACTCAACTGAACGCTTGGTGTTTCTGTAGTTTGAAATGATCTACAGGAAGGCTGGTGGGGGGTAGGGGTGGGGGGTGGGGTGTTGCTAGTCTGAAGGAAGGAGATGGGACATAGAAGAAGCAAGGCATGGATGTGCTTGCTGGCTTTTTGTGTTTCAGCCCTACTCCTCCTACTGATTTTATTTATTTATTTATTTTGGAGCGAGAAATCGTGAAGGTTTAGATCCAAGAGATAAAAGAGCCCTTTTACCTAAGAGGCCATTTAAAACTTGGAGCACCGGTGGCAGAACTGGTTCCAAGATCCAGGTGACAAATTTCAACTCCGAGGTGATGAAAGGGAAACTCTCTCCACCTCCACCGCACCTCACACACAGGCCACAGCACGGTTTTGGCTGGGAGAACGCATGCTTTTGCACAACCTGCTTCTCTCACCAGAACCTGCTTCGCTCCCCTAGTACATGCCTGCTCTGCACCCAGGCCCAGCTCCCTCGTCACAGCCCAGACCTTCCCGGGCAGCTAAATGCATGGTGATGTGCTACGCCATGTGGTCTGCCTTCCCAGAATTCACCTCGCTTGCAAGTTACATTTCTTTAAGAAGACTTGATTGAGTTAGTCTCCTCTACAGATTACAAATTCCATGTATTCCTGGTGCCTAGTACAGTACCTAGAATACAGAAAGCCTGCAACAATAACAACAAAAGAACTTGCAAGGAATGAGGGGAGATAGAGAAGAACCACTATGCGTTACCTATAGTGCAGGAATGCAGTTCCCTCATGGATGTTACGGGGAGCAGTAATGGTGGCGGATCACCATTATCCAGTAGCTGGCAGGCAGCAACCGACAAGGAACTCCTAAGGAAAAGAAGAGGATGGGACATGAGAGGCATCCTAGATCCATAGAAAATGTACCAAGTCACAGGAAGTGCATTCATATAGAAGTCACCGCCTCTGCATTCACAGTACACACACACAGGATCTCTGCTGGCAACGCCTCTTGTTCCTGTGATCAAATGAATCTTGCCCATGGTGTGGGATGGAAATTCAGACTTAGCGATGAGTGGATTCTGCTGTCTTATCACCCACACTCCTCATCCCCTTTTCACCCAGTGTTCCCATGCCTCTGCTGTCCTCACTCAAAACCCCCGGTTCCATGGCATCTCCTTCTGTCGGATGAAGGGGTGGACTTTCTCAGGATCTTTGCACTGTATGGGTCCAAGAGCTACTCCCAGAAGCCCCGTAAGGGAGCCAGACCCAGGACGACTTGCCAATTACTCTGCATGTGCTTATCCCACTGGGGCCAAGCCCCTCACACATAGATGTTTGCCTTGGATTCTACGGGGACCATTTCTGAAAACTTATCTTTTTGGTTTGGATTCTTGAAAGAGAAGGGAAAGTGGGGGGCGGGGAGAGAAAGAGAAGAAAAAAAATAGTTAAATTGGCCAAAGTGTGTTTGCCTTGGTCAGTCTCTAAGTTAGTCACTAAGGGCAGGGAGTGATGTAATGATGATGATGATGATGTTTCTGATGAGGAAGAGGTGGGTGAGTGGCAGGAGACTGAACGCAACAGGTATCGATCTAAGAACAGCGCCTGACCCCTAGTGCTAGCTCTGGGCTGCTTACCAGGTACTGTGGGCACAGCCTTAGTCAAACACTGAGGAGGTGGTGTCATTATCAAGACAAATCTCAGATACAAGTCCTGAACCTCTCAGGCTTGGGAAAACTCCTACACCAGTGGTCGGCAAACTCATTAGTCCACAGAGCCAAATATCAACAGTACAGCAATTGAAATTTCTTTTGAGAGCCAAATTTTTTAAACTTAAACTTCTTCTAACGCCACTTCTTCAAAATAGACTCTCCCAGGCCGTGGTATTTTGTGGAAGAGCCACACACAAGGGGCCAAAGAGCCGCATGTGGCTCGCGAGCCGCAGTTTGCCGACCGCTGTCCTACACGGACTCAGTCATCCCTGGGCTAGATCCACACCTTTCTGCCTTCAGGGATGCTCCTGGCCGTCCTGTGGCCTGCGCTGAGGGTGACTTCTCCTTCACGCCCTCCTGTATCTAGAACTGGAACCGTCTGCGTGATTCAATTCATTTAGACACAAGCACGTGAATTTCTCCCACCCGGAAACAGGTTTAAACTGGAGCCCAAGTTGCTCCTAACTGTGGGTGTTTTCAGCCTGTCGTAAATTAAGCTTGAACCTGTACTTCATAAATCTGATCTTTGGCTCGGCCAGTGTGGCTCAGTGGTTGAGCATCGACCTATGAACCAGGAGGTCACGGTTCGATTCCTGGTCAGGGCACATGCCCAGGTTGTGGTCTCGGTCCCCGGTGGGGGGCGTGCAGGAGGCAGTTAACCAATGATTCTCTCTCATCATTGATGTTTCTCCCTCTCCCTCTCCCTCTCACTTTCTCTCTGAAATCAATAAAAGTATTTTTAAAGAAATAAATCTGGTCTTTGGATACCGTTTAGCCCTTCTAGTAAAAACTAAACAGTCAACCTGTTTGAAGAAGTCTAACTAGCTTAACTAATACTTGCTTCTTTTATAATCTCTGATGTTTAAAACCCTGCAGACAAATGACCGGCATTGAAAGAAATTTAGAAACAAGTCCAGGGAGGCAATACATCCACTAACTCAAGTCAGTCCTGGGCTCCAAACTAACTCCCTTGGAAGGAAACAGCTTTTCAGAATAATAATAATAAAAAAAATTTAAAAAGGCTATTTACCCTCCAAATTTATTTTGTTTTTATTGACTTGAATATGGAAATTAAAAAAAAAAAAAAGCAACCACCGAAGTTTTAACTGGGGATCTATGTGGCCTTAATTGCAGGTTCTCTGCCCAATGTGCCTGGATCAATGGAGAAAAACAGCCATAAGAGGAAAAACAAAAACACATTAAAGCAAGAAAATACCTCTTTGCAAGCAAGCTCTTTACTTGGGAGAAGCCACAATTTTATGACTTTTTCAGCAGAGACAGAAGTGTATTTTTTTTTTTATTCTCTCCTTCCTATGGGGCATTAAAGACACACCATAAAGCAGTGGGCTGCCGATCAGCCATGGAAAGCTTAACAGATGATGACATAAATGACATGGAGGTGATCGATAGCCACATTTTTTAACCCATAGACGAACTTTTAATTCTCCAAACTTCTCATAACAAAAAGAGCTTTCTGGGAAACAAGGGAAGAGTCAACATCGTAGGAAGAGGGAATGCTTTGTGTTGGCTTCCAGCTCCGATCCCGTCCAAGTTGAATGTTGCATACAAATCTCCATTTGTGAGACACCCTCATCTACCAGTTAATCAAAGCCCTGGAAATTCAAGGAAACCTGTGTTTATGGAAATCTGGCATTTCTGTAAAGTTCTGAATGAGGCCTAAATAGAGCAGTTCATCTCATTTTGAAACTAATGATTCCTGCCAAGTGGTTTTCCAAAGCTGGGTCTTCTGGCTCAGTCAGCATTTCGGAATTCATTTATGAGTTGGGTTAGTCGGAGACTCTGGAATTCAAATTTATGTCTGCAGCCCACGACTCTGCTCTGATAGGTCTCTGAAAAGAGATTGTAATCAATTTACCAAACCCAGACTTCAGGAAATTTTCATATCCCAGAAAGAAGTGCTGGTGTGGGGCTTTGTCTACTTTCTCAACCGGCCTCCTCCCCCATCGCTCCCTGAGAGCGGGCTGTGGAGGGCGGGTCATTGTCTACAGGGAATTTTCCCCATAGCTTGTCCCTCCATTCAAAGCAGCCCCACTGGGTGCTCTGGAATTTGCCTCCCTTAATAGACTTGCTCGTGGTTTATAAAGTGGCAGAATATATGAGTGGCTAGTCACCTCGGACAGCCTGTGTGCTATCCATCCTTTTTGTGATGGAAGTAGCAAAAGCTCTGTTAATTAGTCATCCAATTTGTTGTAAAGATTTATCTGCCCCGAAATGTTCCAGGAAATTAGAATATGGGTTTGGGGTGAGTGTGTGTGTGTGTGTGTGTGTGTGTGTCCCAGTCTTTATAAACCCGTCTTTCCTTTCTCTTGGGGCAAGGAGCAAGCATTGAGCAGCTTTTCAATGCGCCCATAAATTTCCTGCTTTTTTCAAAAGTTTCCTTTGAAGAAGTCATCGAATAAATTAGCGAAGCTGGAAATGTGCCTCTAGTTTGTGTTGGCTTTGGCTTTTAGGGAGTTACTTAATAAACAAAAGTCAATGAATTCAAACAGTAACAAAGTAATTTCCATGATGAATCAAGTGTGAAAACTGGTTTAACCTCTCCTGTTTTACAAACTCTATATCACCCTGACTAAACGAATACAAGAATAAGACACCCATCTGGAAATCTCATCTGAAATATTAGATCGGGAATCTAAAATTCAGCCAAATAGTGTGGCTTGTAGGGATATCCTGTCGGATAATAAATTGCATTAATCTTACTTAAATTTTCCATCTAAATCATGCCCTGAGGCCATAGTACGCTGAGGAAACTATGCCTTACTTTCAATGCATTGTGCTACTGAAAACGATATTAAAAGAAAAGGGGAAAAGAACTTTGCTTGTTTTTTTTCTCCTGACTGGTTTTTCCAACATTAAAAAAAAAAAAAAAAAAATCCATGTGGAACCTTCTAGCTCTTCGGGAAGAACCAAACACTGGCCGAGGTCAGCAGGAGTTTCTATGGTCACCAACGGGAATCGGGAATCATGTCAATCACAGGGGCCTTTCAGGAACTTCTGTCTCTTCTTCATCTGTGAACTCTGAGCCGTGTGGCTTATAGGAAACTTTTTGTTTCGTTTTGTTTTGTTTTGTTTCGTTTTATTGGGGGGAGGGAAGTATCATTTTCTTAGCCTCATTTTGACTTTCCCATATACAGAACTGCAAACAGTGTCTTTCTTGAAGATTTCCTTAGTCCTTTCACATTTTAATAGAAAACATTTAAATCTGCTTAAATTTCTCAACCTAAAAAAAAAGAAAAGAAATGGCCAGGAGGAGGGAAAAAGAAAAATCTCATTGTGGCTTTCCTAGAGCAGCAAGAAGGGATTCCGAGGGCTCGGAGGCCCCGCCCAGCCCTGGACCTCTGTCTGCCACTGCCATACACTGGAAACCGTCCGGGAACTAAAAGGTGTTAGAATAATGTTGACTCAACGCTCAACCCACACACACATATGCTCCGAAACGCTGAGTCGTCTCTCTTGGTTCTGAGTGTCTGCTCTGTGAGCATTCCTGGTGAGAGGGGTTCCTGGGACAAAGCCCCGCCAGTTCCCCGCGCTGGGCCAAGGGCTGAGCAGAGAAAGTGGCCGAAGAGGCATGTCAGGAATGAGGCTGTCCGGGGGAGCACCGTGCTCCGGCCCTTCACCTCCATCTCCAGTGTGGCCCTCACAGCATCCTCTAGGGCAGGCAGCACTACCATCACCTGCAGGCGAGGAACCGCACTCAGAGGCCCACTCACCTGCCTGCGGTGACAAGGCTACCAGTGACAGATGGAGCTGGGACCTGAAAGGACCCTCCACTTCCTCTGAAAATCAAACCACCAGTGGGTGGGATAAAGTAGAATCACTGCCCATCTTCTTTTATTTCTTTTTTTTTAAAATATATTTTATTGATATTTTACAGAGAGGAAGGGAGCGGGATAGAGAGTTAGAAACATCGATGAGAGAGAAACATCGATCAGCTGCCTCCTGCACACCTCCTACTGGGGATGTGCCCGCAACTAAGGTACGTGCCCTTGACCGGAATCGAACCTGGGACCTTTCAGTCCGCAGGTCGACGCTCTATCCACTGAGCCAAACCGGTTTCGGCTCTTCTTTTATTTCTTAAAGAAATATATTTATATTGATTTCAGAGAGGAAGGGAAAGGGAGAGAGAGATAGAAACATCCATGATGAGAGAGAATCATGGATTGGCTGCCTCCTGCACACCCCAGACTGGGGATCAAGCCCGCAACCCGGGCATGTGGCCTGGTTCATAGGTCGATGGCCAACCACTGAGCCATGCCAGCCAGGCACCAATCTTCTTTTAGAATAGATGCCACAAGGAGCCTCAACCTGTCACACCCGAGGCTGGTTGGAGGCATCGCCATGAAGTCAGCCTCAAAGCCACAAATGTCACGGTAATTCCAGCCTCTTTCCTTCCTCCCTTCCTCCATGTCCTAACAGTCCCAGCTCCTTCAGAATCTCAAATGAAAAATGATTCCAGTGCCCATCACTCCTTTCCATTCTCACTGCATCACTCTGGCCAATTCCTAGGAACCTCTCATTTCAACAGTCTCTGGACTGCCCCTCCTCTCACCCCCAAGATGCTAGTGCCCAGTTTCCGGCATCTGGTGGGTTCTTACGACCCACCGGATAAGCTCCCCTGGTGGAAACACAGCTCCTGCCTGGGCTCCCGGATGTATCTCCCACCACCACCCACCTCCACTCATACCTGATGAGCCAGAGGTTCAAACTCAGGAATCAGCCTCAGCAAAAATCACGTGGTTTCATGCATGAGGTCTCTCCTCACACGATCCCTTCCACCTGCAGGAAGCTTGCCCACTCCCTCTCCACTCCCCCACCCCACACAGACATCTTGATTAGAGTGAACACTGTGCTTCCTTTATACTCACCTTCCACCCTTGTCAAGGTCAAATGGGGTCCTACCCCCTTGTGCTCCCATAAAACCTTGGGCACCCCTCTAGCCCAGCACTTACCACAGGTATTGAGATAATCCATCTACAGCTTGTCTCTGACTAGACTGAGGTCAGGGCAGGGCCCCTTCTGACCTTGGTCTTCCGACACCACCTAACCCCCCACCCTGCTGAGAGCAGACGCACAATAATCAATGTCTGTTATGGAGCGCAGACGCTGCTTCTGTTTTAATGTCTTACCTATAACTCTTTGGTGACTCAGACAGAGTGTGATGACACTTTTTTTTTTCCCTTGAGGGAATTTTAGTGGGTCTGCTTATGTAATGGTTTCATTTCCCTTCCATTTCCCACAACTCACTGCTCCTTCCTCCTTAACTTCCCATCTGACCCACCCCAGGCAAACTAGAACATTCTCTCTACTCCTTTTTGTAGACCATAATCGCCAGACCTCCCATTCTCTCGTCCAGGGCTTATCTTCCTCAAAGGCCTCTTCCCCCCTTCCCTGCTAACCTTCCCTAGCTCTACCTCACCCCACCCAGCCCAACCATTCCAGCCATCCTTGAACTCAGCTCTATTGGGTTCTCTGATTGTTTCTGGGCTCCTGCATTTGAGGGTTGAGCACCCCTAATGGCTTGCTCAGTTATGCCGAATCGTGTGCTCAGAGAGGGCAGGGGCCTTGGTTCAGCTGAGTCTCCTCAAGCAGCCCACCCCAGAGGCACAGCTCACCCCCCAATGACCAGGGCCGCCTCCGGAAATCACAGTGCTGTTTTCAGTCACTGAAAAGCCCCGGGTCCAGCGTGGCAGAGCTGCGTTGGATGTGAATGGTTTAAAGTAGAAATATGACAGACCACCAACATAGCAAAAGCCGGCTGCTCAGCTATCACAGGGTCCTGCCAGGAGAGGATTACTCTGAACCTACTGTCCCTTACTCCGTTTCAACGAGCTACTCTCATAACATTCTTTGAGGTTAGATGCTCCCGCTGAAATGAATAATGGCATAGTTTATGGTAAAGGGGGAGCTGGAAAAGAGCGGTGTCATTATTGCTGAAAGTGCCCGCAAAAGATGCTTATGACCGAGCGAGGACCCAGCCACAAACACACAGCTCATTGCTAATAAACTCATTTGCTTCCACGTAAGGTTGCACAATGTTGTGCAACCCGGCGGAGGGCTGAGAAATGTCAGCAATTCAGACCAAGGCTATTTGTCAACAAAACCAACCCATTTCACCAGCCTCAGCAAACCATTGCAGCAAGCATCGGCCTTCTTCTTTCCATAGAAGAAAATGGTTACACATAACCTTAAATAGAAAGGACGGATGCTCACCACCACGCAGACGCAGCACACAAAACAAGTCGAGGGCATATTCAGGGGAAACTGGGAGGTTGGGAGGTGAAGAAAAAAGACATGATTTTGAGGTGTCCAGACCATCTTTTTTTTTCCTACTACTAAAAGGAAGAAAGGAAGAAAGAAATGAAGAAATGAAGAAATGAAGAAAGGAAGAAAGGAAGAAAGGAAGAAAGGAAGAAAGAAAGAAAGAAAGAAAGAAAGAAAGAAAGAAAGAAAGAAAGAAAGAAAGAAAGAGAGAGAATGAGAGAAAAGAGAGAGAATGAGAGAAAGAAAGGAAACTTTTTCACTTATTATGAAACATTTCTTTAAAGAAACCTAAGATTGTGCCCACTTCGGCAGCACGTATACTGAAGAAATCTAAGATGTCTTTCATGTCCTACACACATTTACTGTGGACTTGCTATACACCAGACGCTGTGTTAGGTGCTGGGCAGGTAAAAACCCCATAACGCTGAGCTCACAAGGGAATCCTGGGAGAAGGAAACACAGACACAGATCATGGTAATACAAAGCGACCGGCTGTGATAGAGATGTGTCATTGGGAATGACAAGCTCAGAAAGGGCATTTCTAGCTGACCTCCGGCAAACTTGCACTCATTTGTTTTTCTTACAATAGCCCTGATAGATCTTGAA
Organism: Plecotus auritus; assembly: GCF_963455305.1. NCBI lineage: Eukaryota > Metazoa > Chordata > Mammalia > Chiroptera > Vespertilionidae > Plecotus > Plecotus auritus. The sequence goes on from NC_137780.1 coordinate 8,159,926, forward strand.
AGTAAACACCTGAAACTATTTGAGGCGAGAGGGGCAATATATATAGCAAATAACTGTGGCCATGACGCAAAGAAAAAACAAGGTCATTCAGAGGAAAGAGACGGTGAAATAAGCCAGAGAAATTTGGGAATGAGAAGCCCCCGGGGCTGTCACTGAACCTGAGGTAATGAGAATTCAAGAATCAATATGGAGAGGGCCGCTCCAGGCCTGACTGCCACGAGCTCTGGGACAGGAAGCAGTAGCAGCCACTCAACCTGACTCTCTCTCTTCCCCACATTCAACTGCATTTCTCCTTTTCAATTCGCTCGTGCCCCTTACGTGAGCCTCCTGGTCTTCCGGCTACTCATGGGGAAGATTTTGCATTTCCTAGTCTTCCAAGGTTCAAACGGAATTGGGGGAGACAAGGCCCGCAGGCGTGGAATGTGGGACATGGACGGGAGGGCCCTGGAAGTTGAGGGCCAGGAGAGCCCGGAGCTGACTAACGCTGCCTGTGAGAAGAAGACATCGGATATTCCAAGGGCTTGAACAAGGAGGCTTGGAGACCAAAATTCGCAAGGTTCGGAAGACTTCGCAAAGTTGGAATTAAATCCCCTGAAAGAAGGCTTCCTGTTAGGGACAAGTAGATACTGCCTGCAAGTTGCTAAGTCAGATGGGGGCAGGTTAAGAAGAATCCAGAAACCAGCCAAAGGGATATGGGCAGGTAGATTTTCTTTGTCTCCAGGCTTAAAGATAACCACTCTACAGAGCTGGTCAGACTGGCTAGAAGATAGTAAACTCTGTATATATACACTAGAGGCCTAGTGCACGAAATTCATGCATCTTTGCAGCCCTGGCCGGCCCTCGCAGCCCCGGCTTCATCCGGAAGGTCATCCAGATGGTTGTTCTGCTGTTTGGTCTAATTAGATATTAGCTATTTATTATATACGATTTTTTTTCTGGGAGGGAGGGTTAATTGATTTTTAGAGAGAGATGAAGGGGGCAGAGAAAGAGAGAGAGAGAGAGAAACATTGATGTGAAAGAGAAACATGGATTGGTTGCCTGCCATATGTGCTCCGACTGGGAATCATCAAACCACCTACCCAGGTATGTGCCCTAAATGGGAATCGAACCCGCAACCTTTTAGTAGAAGGGACAACACTTCAACTACCTGAGCCACCAGGACAGGGCTGGTTATTTATATTTTTGAAACTCAGGTTCTGATCAGATCCAGTACTTCCCACTATCGGCCAAAGTAAAAACACTTATTCCTATTAAATATTTTCCAATAAATGAAAAAGAAAATATCCAAGACCCAAGAAGAGACTCTTCGAGGTACAAACTGGCGTTCCCGATGGTTCCACTTCTTTCAGACGTTTAGCAGACTGGGTCTGAACACTTGGTGAGCCAGGTGTTTTTAGGAGACTGTCCCTGGCTCTGACTTTTCCTGGATTGTCAAGCACACTATTTATTTACTAGAGGCCCGATGCACAAAATTTGTGCAAGGGGCTCAGCCCTCGCAGCCTCAGCTTCATCCAGAAGGTCGTCCTTCCGGACGTCTGGAGGGTCATTTGGCTGTCCAGTCTAATTAGCATATTACACTTTTATTATTATAGATTTTTAAATATATTTTTATTGATTTCAGAGAGGAAAGAGAGGGAGGGAGAGATAGAAACATCAATAATGAGAGAGAATCATTGGTTGGCTGTCTCCTGCACACCCCCTACTGGGGATCGAGCCCACAATCCAGGTATGTGCCCTTGACCAGAATCAAACCCGGGACCCTTCAGTCCACAGGCCAACGCTCTTTCCACTGAGCCAAACCTGCTAGGGCTCAAGCACACTCTTTAACTCTTTGCACTGCATCAGTGTCACCTTCAGGATGGCGTAGTACCAGTCATTGGAGAGAATCTACTAGTAAGAAGCTATTCCTTTCTGCTCCCAGCCCTGTCACTGCCTCACAATGTCCCATAGAAAAGCCACCATCTCTCTGAATTGGGCCCTTTCTTTGCAAAACGAAAGGGTTAAGCTGGCGATCATTCTCTCTCTTCCAGACATAAAATTCCATCATAAATGGTGCCGATTGAACCAAGTCTCCCAACCCCAGATGCTATTGCAGAAGCTACATTTTAATAAATCCCGCTATCAACATGTTGACTTGCCATGCGTCTCGCGCACAGAAAATGAGAGTGCAGACTGTGCCCTCGACAAATTTGGTCTCTTAAAGCTTCCCAGATGTTTAGATTCCAAATAAACAGTAGTAGGTAGTTTGGAAATGACAGCAGAAAAGTCATCGCTGGAGGGGAAGAGGCTGAGCTTCGTAAACCACAGGCTGGGGAGGGAGGGAAGGCCCCTCAGATGCCTGGGGCCTCGCGGCCCCAGCCCAGACTGCACAGAGGCTCTGCCACAGCTCCATGTGCGCGTATCCAAGGGAGATCCGGGCCGGCCACTGCCTCCAGGAGGCAGATAAGCTCAAGATATATGATCTGCTTTCCTGCCAAGAGCAATTTGCTTGACAGGCCTCCTGCTTATAAAATACAAAGGCATTCTTTGCAGCATGAAAACGTTTTGGTCTTTGTAATTGACCTGCATCTGAGTGGGGAAAGGGGAAATACTGGCCAATTTGATTTTGAAAGGACTAGGTAGATGGTGAACATAGCTTATAGATTCTCCGGTTGAAAGAAATGAAAAGCAGTTGTATTTTTCAGGGTGTGTTCATCAGAGAGGAATATTGAACTTTACAGGGATCAAAAAATATATACGTGTTTTAAATGTCCTAAAAGGCATTGATCATTGATCTCTTCCTTCATCCTCACAACAACCCTACGAGGTAAGCAGGGAAAGGAATCGTTCCCATTTTACAGATGAGGGATCAGTCCAAAAATCTTAAGGGACTTGGTCAAGATGTTACAGCTAATAAATTTGTCAGTAAGCCTTGACCCAAGTTTAGTTTCTCCTTCCACGGTCTTCTATGGCCCTTCTACACCTCAACTTTTGGGTTTCCTTTTGCTTTGACTTGTAAGATAAATAATTTTGCTGTCATTGATATTAAAGGGGCGTTACTAAGACAATGCTTCCCCAAGTAATATGTAAGCTTAATGTATGTATGCTGTACACATGAAACTAATACAAAATAATACTGAATATAAACTGTAATTGCAAAATGAAATTTAAATTACAAAAATAAATAGGCAAAGGATATGAGCAGATAATTCATAGAAAAGGAAATGCAAATGAACAAATAACATACCGAAAGGTTCAACCTCACTAGCACTCTTAAGGCAAATTAAAATGATATACCACTTTTTGCCTATCATATGAGTACAGTTGTAAATTTTTCCATTCTTTCTTTTTTAAAATGTCTTTTTTATTGATTTCAGACAGGAAGGGAGAGGGAGAGAGAGATAGAAACATCAATGACGAGAATTATTGATTGGCTGCCTCCTACATGCCCCCACTTGGGATCGAGCCCACAACCTGGGCATGTGCCCTTGACTGGAATTGAACCCAAGGCCCTTCAGTCTGCAGGACTGGATCTTTCCATTGAGCCAGACCAGCTAGGGCCAGAGCTTTAACTTTAGTAGACCACTCTGACCAACAGAGATGAAGAATATACCTGTAATAATGTAATGACACTCATCCCACCACCATAATAGTTCTAGCTAAACCCGCACCGTAGATACACACTGTTCAAAGGCTTGTGTCCAAGGGATAAAATATATAATTCCATTTCCATCTTCTTTTCAAACACAGCTGAAAGTTATGAACTAGTTCTATTTCAAACCATAGAGCAATCTGTATTGATCATGGAAAGGGAGACAGTGTATAGGACTAATTTAAAACATCCAGTTTTCATTTACATTCTAGTTGATTAGAACTCCAGTTTATCACCTGAATAAAAAATACGTCAAACCAACTTCTCTCTTTCTGATATTTAGCTGAATTTTTCCATTGTCATCTGGTACTAACACACACACACACACACATACACACACACACACACACACACACACACACACGAATTTTGCCTCAGGGAGCTCACATTTTTACCTCAGGGAGCTCACGTGTGTGTGTGTGTGTGTGTGTGTGTGTGTGTGTGTGTGTGTATCTAAGGTATGTGACACATAAGGTCAGGATTAGGCTGGAGCTGGCGCAGACCAGCTTGGCAGAACCAATCCTGTTCCCTCATCTCTTTCCAACTCTGTGCTCAGTGATATTACATGAGAGCTGAAATCAGCCCCAGAAATCACCAAATGCTGAAAATCATGGCTGTGTGTTCCAAAGCGTAGGCTCACTGGCACCCCACTGCATAGTAGGCACTTTAAAATTTCTTGCTATATGACCAAATGAATTAACAAACGGAATATATTTTTATGGTCACTAGTGGTAAATTTCTTAGGGAAATAGGCCAACATCAGAGAAAGACTACCCCACTCACTGACTTTTGAAGACAAGCTGTTCTGAAGTAAAAATGCGAGCTCCCTGAGGCAAAATTCAAGAACTATTAGATTCTAATTCCCTACGTTTTCCTCTAAGCGAGTGGACAAAACCAGGCTTCGTTTGAACTTAGGGACCCAGGGGAAGCAGCCTAAAATGTTTGTGGGTCCAAACCAAAGGCTTATATGATGGAAACAATATACCACTTCTCTCCGTTTTAGCTGTGGTTGTAAAAAAGCTTTCTCCTCCTGGGGAATAAGTCAAGAACCACAAATATTTATCACCTTTTCTAGGTTCTTAAGAGCCCTAAAATGTGATCTCAGAGAATGTTAGAGCAACGTAAACTTCTTTTCGCAAAGAAAAATAAATCGCTTGCCACATGATAGCTACTCGGTTTTCAGATGATTGGCTAGTTAATCCCAGGGCAATAACTAACTAGTTTCAACCCCTGCCGTCCTCATCGCACGGCAGGCTAGCGTTTCATACAATGATCACAAAGCAGACATTATCGATCATTGTCTAATAATCCGTTTCTAGAATTTTTTATTGTGTCTGAAGTAAGAAGAAAATTCAACGTGATCATCTCAAGGGGTTCTGTAATATTTCTGGGCAGCAAAAGGAGTTAAAAAAAGAAACCCAAGCTCTTCTGAGGTCTTAGCATCAGAATGAGACAGGACATACGAAAGGCGCATGAGACTGCCAGGGCCCAGGTTCTCACTCCTCAGCTGGTGTCTCTTAGAGCTCAGGGTGCAACCGTGTGCACCTGAGACAGAGCAGCGGTCACTTCAACAACTTGGGCCTCAAGGTCTATAAACGGGATCACTGCCCCCGCCCCAGTGATGTCAAGAACAATAACAACAATAATTGTCCCCAGTAAACTGAGCACCTGCCATGTTCCCAATGTGATGCTAAGCATTTATCATAAACCAATTTCCAGAGTAAAAGATGATTATCTTGGTTTACATATAAAAAGAACAGAAGTTCAGGAAATTTAAGTAATCTGTGCCACGTCACATAACCAATCATCGTTGGAGCTACGGTTCCTCCCCTGTGCTGCTTGATTCTAAAGCCAGGCTAATACAGCCTGTGATTTACAGGGTCGCTGTAAGGAACGAATGAGACCAGGAATGGGAAAGCGCTGTTAAAATTACAAATTGCTCCATAACTGTTTTCCACCATAGAGCAACCCTTGTTAACGACCCAAAAAAGAGTACTTGCTATATAACTAAGATAAACAGCCAGTTGTTCGCTCTCCGCTACTCGACCAGCTCCAGCCACTAGTTAATTTGTTACCTGAATTAAAAAAAAAAAATAAGGCAAGAATCTTAGCTTTTTCTCATCTCATTCACAACCCAATGATAAACCTTATCGCCAACCCCAATGGCTGGTAGGGTCTGTTATGCTTTTAATAATCATTTATGGAGTGTTCACTGAATCCCAAGAAATTTCTAAATTGTTCTGAGTTTCCATTAGAGCATTCAGCTCTATTCAAATGTCTCATGTTCCCCAGCACACTAGTAAGCTCTAATTTTTTTTAATAGTGAAGTCTTAGTATTGAAACTACTTCCTCTCTTAAAAGTCTATAATGTTTGAGATTTTACTTTGAGAAATCGTGAAACCAGCAGGACAAGAACTTTCATAAACTGTGTGCCTTGCTTGCCAAGAACACACAGTGGGAAAAAGAGACTCTCTTTAATAAATGGAGTAGCCCTGGCCGGTTTCACTCAGTGGTTGGAGCATTAGCTTGAGGACTGAAGGGTCTCGGGTCCAATGTCTGGGTCAAGGGCACGGTTCAATCCCCAGCCCTGGTAGGGCACATGCAGGAGGCAGCCAATTGATGTGTCTCTCACGCTGATGTTTCTCTCCCTTCCTTCCTCTTTCCCTTCCTAATCTCTCCATGCGCTCTTCCTAAAAATCAATGAAAAAAATATTCTCCAGTGAGGATTAAAGAAATAAATATAAATAAATAAACGGTGTGAGTAAAACCAGATCTTCATGTGCAGAAGAATGAAACCGGACCCTTATCTCATACCATATACAAAAATCAGATCAAAATGGATTCAAGACTTGAGTGTAAAACCTGGAACTATAAAACTGCTAGGAAAAACTTCTTGCCATTGGTCTGGGTGAGGACTTTTTGGCTCCGACCCCAACAGCACAGGTAACAAAGCAAAAACAGACAAAGGGGACTGCACGGAACTCAAAGGAAACCATCAACAGAGTGAAGAGGCAACCTACAGCAGTGGTTGGCAAACCGCGGCTCGCGAGCCACATGCGGCTCTTTGGCCCCTTGAGTGTGGCTCTTCCACAAAACACCACAGCCTGGGCAAGTCTATTTTGAAGAAGTGGCGTTAGAAGAAGTTTCAGTTTAAAAAATTTGGCTCTCCAAAGAAATTTCAATCGTTGTCCTGTTGATATTGGGCTCTGTGGGCTAATGAGTTTGCCGACCACTGACCTACAGAATGGGAGGACATCTTTGCAAATCACATCTCTGCTAAGAGGTTAAAACCCAAAAGGGGTACATAAGGAACCCAAACAGCTCAAGAGCAAGAAAACAAACAACCCAATTAAAAAATGGGCCAAGGACCTGAGTAAGCCTTTTTCAAAAGAAGACATACAAATGGCCCACAAGCGCATGAAAAGATGCTTAACGTCACCAATCAAGAGAATGCAAATGAAAGTTCAGTGAGCCATCACCTCACACCTGCGAGGACGTCTACCATCAAAAAGGTAAAAGGTAAGTATTGGCACAGATGTGAAGAGAAGGGAACGCTTCTACAGTGTTGGTGGGAATGTAAATTGGTGTAGCCATCATGAAAAGCAGTATGGAGGTTTCTCAAAACATAAACAATAGGACTACCACATGATCCAGCAACCTCACTACTGTGTATAAAGCCAAAGGAAATGAAATCGGGATCTCGAACAGATATCTGCACCCCCATGTTCACGGCAGCATTAATCAAAATGGCATTAATCACAAAGTGCCAAGGGATGGATAAATGAAGAAAATGTGATATATGTATACATGTAAATACACATATACGTATAACTATGACTATAAGTATACATATACTGGGATATTATTCAGCCTTTAAAAAGTATATTCTGCCATTTGTGATAACATGGATGAACCTGGAGGACATATTCTATACGAAATAAACCAGACACAGGTAAGGCACAGATTGCATAATCTACTTGGTACCACAATGGTGGTTACCAAGGACTGGGTGATGGGGAAATGGAGAGACGTTCATTTTGATTCCTTTGGATCAAACTTTATTCATTTTGACCCAGTGATGCAGAAAGAGTGAATTCTGGACATCTAACATACAGCATGGAGACATCCGTTAATAATACCATATTGTACCCCATTTCAATTCCTTGCTCACTATAAACAAAGAGGTTTTATCCATCCCCTACTCTCTGCCCAGGGGCCGAATTGTGGTGCATTTTCTCAGGCTGCTTTTCACGTATACCAGAAAGAAAAACAGTAAACCTTCCACGAGGCCTATATTCCTCTGAAAAATGAGGTGATTTGTAAATACACTTGAACCTGAGGAGGTCATGACATCCCCTTGAGGTAAATGAAAAGAAAACCTCATACACCGAAATCCAGGCTCCAAAACCCGGGCTGGAGGCTGAAGTCCACCCATTTGTAAGAGGAAACGTATTTCTCAGGCAGTTCCTAAGATGGTCTTCTTGGTGGGCTTGCCCTCTGCCCAGTGACTCCTGGAGTTGCTTCTTTATTACAGCAACCAGATACAAGTTTATCTCCTTGGATCAGCATGTCTCTGTTTATTTGAAGAGAGAGAGATAGAGAGAGAGACAAAGAAAGAGAGAGAGAGAGAGAGATTGATCTTCTGCCACTTCGGGCAACACTAAGATCTCCAACCCGAACTTCCCTTCGAAATCTTTATTGCTTTTGGAAGCCACAGGAACAGACAGAAAGACTGCAGCTGGGCTTGAAGTCCCGGGTGAGCTTCATGTGGCCGCAGTGGTGGGGGGGGAAAAAACGTGTTTTAACTTGCAAAATGAGAATGCGATACAGCAGTCATTAAGGGAAATAATAAACATGGGCTCAAGTGTGTATACAAAAGGGCAGCTCAATAAAACCAACGGCGGGGAACATCTATTTACTCTCCCTCCTTTAGCCACCATTGTTTGCTATCCTCCATCGCTTTTGATGGAGTTGCAGGCCTCATAAACGTCACATTCCAGAGTTTGGAAACCTAGAAGCTACGCCGGGTTCCTGCCGTTAAAACAACAAATAAATATCTACAACGCGATCGCTCCAAGTTCAGGGATCTTATAAACCAGTCCAGGGCTACTCCCCTGAGCCAATGATATCACTTGTTGGGCTCGTCTAATAAATCACTCGGCCCAATGTAATCTCTGCTTGCACAATATGTTTTAGCACCTCATACATTCTGGTGTCTCTTTAGGGCAATTCATTAATTAGACATTGTCATACCTGCAAACTCAGGGTTATACTCACCATCCTCCGGTTTCCTTAGAAAGAAGCAAAAGAGCAAAGACCTTGCACTAATGCATGCGATGGAAGACAGTTTACATCCTGCCTTGTACTCACTGTGCTTGGCTCCGTTCTGCTAAAGACCTCTGATTCCTTTGCAGATTTGCGGGGTTGGGGGGGGGGGGGGGTTACAATGTTTTTCATGCTGAAAAGGAATCCTAAAAACCAGTGGGGCAGAGTTTCACAAAAGGAGTGGGAAAGAGTGGATGAGAACAGTTGGGGGGGGGAGTAGGGGTATGAGGGGGGACCGGGTGAATGGGAGCTATGGGGGGAAAAAAAGAGGAACATCTGTAATAATCCAAAGAATAAATATTTATTTTTTAAAAAGAGTGCAAATACAGTAAAGAGATCAATACTTGAAGACAGAAGCGCTCTGTGAGATCTGGCAGGCTGGAAGCCTGGGTGGCGTGGATAAGAGTTAGATGAGGTAGAGAGGGCAGAAGCCAGCAGATGGAGCAGTAATTTGAGATGAAAGGGAAGACAGTGAACATAGACTACTGTCTCCAGCAGCGTGGCTGTACAGAAAAACATGGAAGGCAGGGGAGGGTGGGGGAAAGGAGGAGAGATCAACCAAAAGACTTGTATGCATGAATATAAGCCTAACCAATGGACATGAACACCAGGGGGGTGAGGGCATGAGTGGGGGGGGGGGGGGGTTGGGGGTTAATGGAGGGATGAGGACACATATGTAATACCTTAATCAATAAAGAAATTTTTTAAAAAAAGAAAAGAAAAACATGCAGGATTTCTGTGCATGGCACCACGGCTCAAAACCCAGGCCTCTGTGATACCTCAAAACCCTCACCGCCTACGCTGCAATCACCAAGTTGATGGAATTTTTCCAAATCAGTTCGTCTAAGATTAGTAAACTTTCTTCGATGTTCACTACTGCAGGCCTTTACTATTTCACACGTGGACGCTGCAAAAACTTCCTAACTTTTTGGCCCAGAATTCCACGCAGTCTGCAACCCAGCTATCTCATCAGATTTATCTACCTTTGAGGGCCCCGTCTGAATTTTCTGCTCCAGCCAAGCTCGCCATCAAAACTGCCCTGCATTTTCTTGCCCCCCAATCACCACCTGTCAAATGCATCACCATCCTTCAAGATCCATTTCAAGGATCATCTTCCCCAGGAAGCTGCCTGGCCCTCTCCAGCCAGAGATGATGTTCCCAGCCCTGGACCAACATGTCACTCATCACTCATCTTCTATCGCCTCACTGTGGCTTCTTAAGTTCCTTTGTAACAGGGACCAGATCCTGTGCTTGGCTCTTGTAAACACCCGATCTCTCTGTATGATATAAAAAGGTGCCTGCCACCAGGATTTTGGAGGGGTAATTCTTATTTGTGCCAACATGACAGAGATCGCTAAAAACATGACCTCTAGTTCTGAGCCAACATTTATCTGTGTGTTTTTTATTGTTGTTGTTGTTTTTTAATAAATCTTTATTGTTCAGATTATTACAATTATTCCTCTTTTTCCCTCCATAGCTCCCCTCCACCCGGTTCCTACCCCACCCTCTGCCCTTACCCTCCCGCACTGTCCTCATCCATAGGTGTACAATTTTTGTCCAGTCTCTTCCCGCACCCCCCAACACCCCTTTTCCCCCGAGAATTGTCGGTCTACTCCCTTTCTATGCCCCTGTATATATATAATAGAATCAGGGGCATTTATCCGTTTTATGCCCAGTTCCTGACTGCAAAGTTATGATGTCTCAGAGGAGAAATGACCACCTTCCTAAGACCCCAGAAAGAACATATTGTTTTCATCACTCGAACGCATAGCAGTAACCAATCCAGCTGAAGACCAGTTAGGTGGCAAAGGGCAGTTATCACTGGAAGCAGTAATATGATCAGCTCACACCTTTCAGTCACTAAAACATCATGCAAGGAACTATGTGTGAGGTTTTTACAATCAGAGATAATGTGTTGGCATTATTTCAATGAGTTCTCTCAAATTTACTCCAGTTAGTAAATGTGTATTGATTATATACGAGGTGCCTCACACTGTATTAGATGTCATTCCCACTTTTTAAAAAATTTCTAAGAAATGCTAATGCAGTCTCAAATTGTGGGGTGCAGAACCCAGTGCAGGAGGCTCAGCCTTGGATTTAGGGGTTCCTGAACAGAGACTTGACTGCCTCGAACTCACAGACATGAGTGAGTTCCTTCTTTATCCATTTACTGAGATACAGAGGGGGGAAAAAAGACAAAATAAGTCAATTTGTTAAAGATGTATCAGGTTTCCAATATGCCTAAGAATAGATGTATACATACTGTATTTAGAATCAATTTATAATAATCACAGTAAGTATGTCTCAAATAAGTCAACAAAGGCAAGAACAATTTTAATGGTATATTGCAGGAAAGAGTAATGGAATGAATGTGAGAGAAATTCTTGATCTTTAAAGCCTACTGCTTGGTTGGGCAAAAACCGTATGCACATGAAAAAAGAACCTGGAAATAACCTCAACACCACAAACTATTCCTTGTTAACTCTCATAAAACAATGAGTTGCCCCCAAAAACCAAGCTCATAACTGGAAAGATTTCAAAAAATACAGAGATTTACTTTAGAAGTCAGCATAGTGGCTACCTTTTTTGCTGTTAGCTTCTATTTCTTGATCTGGTTGCTAGATGCAAGGTGAAAATACCCTAGTTGTCACAAATTTTATCTATACATAAGACTTCAAGAAAATATTTTTTGGGAGAGAAACCAAGATGGCGGCATAGGTAAACACCTAAACTGCTGCCTCGCACAACAATTTCAAAACTACAACTAAAAGACAAAACGGACACCATCCAGAACCACAGGAAAGCTGGCTGAGTGGAAATACTACAACTAGAAGGAAAGAGGAAAGCACATTGAGACTCAGAGGAGCTGCAAAAGGCTGAGGTATGGAGATGCATGCGCGGAGAGGAAGGGTGGCTGAATGCATGGGCGGCTGAGTGCGCAGCTGGCTTTCTAAAGTGGGAGGGAGACAGAAGCTCCCGACTGCGCTGAACTCCAGGTCCAGGCAAGTTTCTGGGAACCCAGACTCATTCGGGGAGAAACTGGACTGTCTGGCAGCAGGCGAAACTCGAGGGCGGCTTTCTCTCAGAGGTGCTTGCAGTGATTACCGCGGGACACTGAGACCCAGGGGCCTCATAGGGCAGGGCTGATGGGAAGCCAAGGCTGTCAGCTCTGCCCTGAAACTCCGCCCCATCCAAGCTGAGCACAGAGGCTTTTGCAATTTTGCAAGTCTTGTTCCATAAGGCTGTCTCCAGCACAGAAGTTCTCCCAGCGTAGACACAGCTGATCCTCACAGCCAGTTGGCCTGGAGGTCAATTCTTCCCGGTGATACCAACAACAATCAAGACTTAACTACAACAAGGCTGAGCACACAGTCCACAAAGGGGTGCACCAAGAGTGTCCACCTCAGGTAACTGGGGAAGCTGAGTTACTGTGCCCTATAGGACACCTACCACACAAAGCTACTCCACCAACTCAGGGAAGCAGCGAAAATGTGGAGACAAAGAAACAGATCACAAATGAAAAAAATGGAAGAAAGCAAACAACTGGATATAGAGTTCAAAACCACGGTTATAAGGTTTTTCAAGAATTTCCTAGAAAAGGCCGATAAATTTAGCGAGACCCTTGAGGATATGAAAAAGGACCAACTAGAAATTAAACATACACTGACTGAAATAAAAAATATTATACAGAGACCCAACAGCAGACTAGAGGAACGCAAGAATCAAGTCAAAGTTTTGAAATACAAAGAAGCAAAAAACACTCAACCAGAAAAGCAAAAAGAATCAAAAATTTGAAGATAGTGTAAGGAGCCTCTGGGACAACCTCAAGCATACCAACATCCGAATTATGGGGGTGCCAGAAGAAGAGAGAGAACAAGATACTGAAAACCTATTTGAAGAAATAATGACTGAAAACTTCCCCCACCTGGTGAAAGAAATAGACTTACAAGTCCAGGAAGTACACAGAACCCCAAACAAAAGGAATCCAAAGAGGACCACACCAAGACACATCATAATTAAAATGCCAATAGCAAAAGACAAAGAGAGAATATTAAAAGCAGTAAGAGAAAAACAGTTAATTACCTACAAAGGAGCACCCATACGATTGTCAGCTGATTTCTCAACAGAAACTATGCAGGCCAGATGGGAGTGGCAAGAAATATTCAAAGTGATGAACAGCAAGAACCTACAAAGTTATCATTCAGAATTGAAGGTCAGAAAAAGAGCTTCACAGATAAGAAAAAGCTAAAGGAATTCATCACCACCAAACCAGTATTATATGAAATGCTGAAAGGTATTCTTTAAGAAGAGGAAGAAGAAGAAAAAGGTAAAGATAAAAATTATGAATAACAAATACATGTCTATCAACAAGTGAATCTAAAAATCAAGTGAATAAAAAATCTGATGAACAGAATAAACTGGTGAATATAATAGAATCAGGGGCATAGAAAGGGAGTGGACTGACCATTTTCGGTTGGGAAGGGGTGTGGAGGGTGCAGGAAGACACTGGACAAAAAGCGTACACCTATGGATGAGGACAGTGGGGCGGGGAGGTAAGGATAGAGGATGGGTTGGGAACCAGGTGGAGGGGAGCTATGGGGGGGGAAAAAGAGGAACAATTGTAATAATCTGAACAATAAAGATTTATTAAATTAAAAAAAGAAAATATTTTTTAAGATATTTTTATTGATTTCTGAGAAGGGAGATGGAGAGGGAGAGATAGAAACATCAATTCTGCACAACCCATACAGGGGATCCAGCCCGCAACCCAGGCATGTGACCTGATGGGGAATTGAATCATGACCTCCTGGTTCATAGGTCGAGGCTCAACCACTGAGCCATGCCAGCTGGGCTAGAAAAGATTTTTAAAATGTGGCTCCCTTAGTCCCATCAATAGAAGGGAGACAGACAACTGCCTGTCTTAATATCTCCCAGGTGATCCTAATAAGGAGACATTCTTGGGTCACCTTCTCGCCCAAGGGCCTGGTGAAATGATGCAGGGACAACACCTTCTTGTGAGTGAAGAAGTGGTGGAGTTCTTTAGCAGAGGTGGAGGAGAGAGGGATGTGACAAGAGCCATGTCTTCGAGTCTTCTTCCATCAATCAAAGATGTGAACTGGAGAAGGTAGGAGCCAGAGAGACAAGGGACTAAGCTATCTTTATAATACAGGTATGAGGTGACAAGGGCTGAAATTATGCTAGTGACTGTGGAAAGAGGGAAGCATGACTGGCTGGAGACACATTATAGGCACATCATACATTCCAGAGGGCATATTGGCAGATGCCAAAGAACAAGGTTTCCCAGAATTAAATCCCAATGCTCATAAATTCTGGTATGTTCCTTATCCCACTGAGTGCGTGTGTATGTATGTTTTCTCTGTGCCTGGAGCTTCACCCCAAGGAATCGAAGCCTAATCACCACACAAACAAACAAACATGCAGCACATCAGCACAAAACTGTCCCTGTTGCCTAAGCTTCACACAACTTAGGTAGAGTCCAAAGTGCAAGCCATCTCATTCTGAAATCTACACTCTGAGCCAGGACGCCCTGTCTCCATCAAGAGCTCACAACATGAAAGAGGTGGGCCTTCACATGCTCTTGTGAGAAACCAATGTGGACAGACACTATAAACTCTTCTCCACATGCCTCACTCCTAACGTACAGAATACATCGCCTACCACTCCGGGGGGCCTCTCCCAACAAGCCAGGACACGGTGCCAAGACCTGCAGTGGTTTTAGTGAAGCGAACAGATGTTGAGAAGAGGATGAGACCACTAGACATGTTTCCACTAGGAAGCTGAGCCAAGCTTTCCAACAAGACCTCCAAGGACAAGCAGCTGGCTGGGTATTACCCACCATGCCACCTACATTAGCCCTGGTAGGTTTCTTCCCATAAAAGAGTGTGTTCATTGGCTCCAGTTTACATTGGTTGAAGGAAAATATTACTGCTCAAGTAATGGAAATGACTCTTCGGTCAGTTCAATGAATATGAAGATATAATAGTAGATCAGAACTTAAATGAAGAGACATTATTTATGGAAAACAAATGTCATCCTGGCATCCTTGATAAACAAAGAGAAGGGGCCCCATTTTCTGAACTTTGATAAGATAATAACCTTTACCATGACCACCATGAAAATTAAAATGCAGAAGTTATTCCTCTCTCTTTTTTTTCTTTTTATAAACCATATAAGTTATCCTTATGGCCCATATCTGCCAAACCAAACACATTTAATCCTTAAAGCTAAAGGAGTATAGATATGCATGCTTTATGACTTGTGCTTACATGTTAGTGTGTGTGTGTGTGTGTGTGTGTGTGTGTGTGTCTGTGTATGTTATCATTAAGATTCTATCTTCTCTTTTTGCCTGATGTCCTAAAATTTCACAGTCATATTCTAAATAGTATCTGTCGGATACTATTTTCCTGCACACCTGACTTTGGGCTTGGCCATGTCATTTGCTTTGGCCAATGGAGTATGAGAAGAGGTGTTGTGAGCAGATGCCTTAAAGGTGCTTATAGGGCCTAGTCTTTTGTGTTCCCTTGATATTACATGAGAACATGTTTTGAATAATCATTGAACTTTTATGCCAGGCCCAAAACAAAGGTACATAGAGAAGACCTGAATTCAATCTGAAGCCTGAATTCCAGAAATATAGGAATGCAGGGAGCAACAAAATAAAACAAAAACCTCAAAAAAACTATTATTAATATCTAAGAGAGAAAAAAAATTGTGCTTATGAAACAAAAAACAAGATACTATATAAAAAGAAATATTCAAAGATCAAGAAAAATCCCTTGAAATTATATAGATATAGATATAGATATAGATATAGATATAGATAGATAGATAGATAGATAGATAGATAGATATCTCAGCAGAAACAGAAGAACATTCAATAGAAGAGTAGGACAATAAAAAAAATTCTTCCAGAAGAAAATCCAAAAGATAGTCAGAAAAGAGGGCATAAAACATAAGATGAGAAAATTCATTCAGGAAGCTCATCATTCAACTAATAGCAGTTTCAAAGAGAACAGAAAAAATATAATATAAAATTAGCAACAAGATAATATGGGGAAATGACCTAGTACTGAGTATCCAGATTGAAATGCCCACTAAGAGTCCAATAAGAAACATGACTACCCAAGAATATTTTGCAATTTTAGAACATCAGGCAAAAAGTTTCTAAGAGAGTAGAAAACAGTTCTGGGGAACTGTTTTATTGGGAACTGGATAGGTATCTCCCTTCTTAGCAGCAACTCTGAATTCCAGAAGACAAGCAATGCCTGCAGAATTTGTGGGAATTTCATCCTAAAATGCTATATTCAGAACTCATTTCAAAGACCTCTCCTTCCGGGAAAGTGAGTTTTTTATACGCTTTTTCACCCACAAGAATGCAGGCTTGCTTATCCTCTAACCTCAAGATTTTCTTTCTTCCATTTCTCACCTTTGAAAAAGGACCCTTGTTTGGGGGACAGTAAGATCCCAAGGAGAAGCTGTAGAGCAGGATTGTCTTCCAGACTCAAATCGAAGCCCAACTAACTTAGGAAAAAGTAGGGTGGTCCCTTTGGCGTTGTGTGTTTGGGGGTAGCACTAAGTAAAAACTTGCCACCAAATCTCTCCTTCAGCCTCCTGACACCATTGTATTAGAAAATGATCCCCTGTCTCCCCGCGGCATTGGGGTCCTAAGAATCCCCTGGCTGTCATGTTCCCATCACATCACATACCTCTCTCACGGGAGCGCTCACACCGTTGAGAGCAGGATTCTCTGTGCAGCCTGGGAACCAGGAAGATCACATGTGAAGAAAAGGTGAGGGAAGAGGGAGATGTGGCTAGTGAGGGTGCGCAGAGGAGACGCCACACAGAGAAGAAAGGGTGAAGGGATGGATCAAAGACACCTTTACAATGTAGTTAAGGAATGGCTCTGGAAGTTGGCTTTCTTAGGCCCTCGACTTAATTCCCAAGGCATTATTTTTTGGAAGTGTAACAGAGGCCTACTAGATTGTAATTACTTGAGGCCAAGACTATCATATTTCTTAGTCATAGTTCTCTTCAATCAATGTGTGTAGATGAATGAGTACTGTTACTTCCGATATGATTTTGAAGGCCACAGAAATAGGCCTTATCAAAATTCAGTTCTTGTGTTCCTATCTGAAAGCTGGCCTTGCTCATTGACTTTGAGAAGCCCCAACAAGAATTAGTCTCACCCTAACTGGTTTGGCTCAGTGGATAGAGCGTCGGCCTGCGGACTCAAGGGTCCCAGGTTCAATTCCAGTCAAAGGCATGTACCTTGGTTGCGGGCCCATCCCCAGTAAGGGGTGTGCGGGAGGCAGCTGATGGATGTTTCTCTCTCATCGATGTTTCTGTCTATCCCTCTCCCTTCCTCTCTGTAAAAAATCAATAAAATATATTTTAAAAAAAGAATTAGTTTCTCCTTCACACAGCTCCTCCTGTGCTGCCTTATCTAGAAACCCTGGACCTCAGCTCTATCTCCTTCTGTCCCCCTAGATGTGGGCTCTTCAAAGGTAAGGTTGCCACCAACTTGCCTTTGAGATACCCAGTGCCCAATGCATAGCTGACTTTCAATACCTGTTTGAATGAATGAATGAATGAATGAATGTGGCCTGCAACCACCTTCCCAGAGTCCTTGAATCTGCACCAACGACTTCACTACTGTCCCCATGGTGGTGAGAGTCACTGCACCCTGCAGAAAGGTCCTGTTTGTAGCAACAGTTCTGCGGTGTGTTCAGGATGGATGTGGGACCCTCATGCTGTGCAGGCTGCTTCCCTTTGGAAGCCCATGAGCTCTGAAGGCCCAGTGGTTTCAACTGGAGAGCAAAAGGCTGGAGAACCCAGAGGCCACTCCTGTTCAAGCCTGTAGCTTCCATCCCATCCCAGCAGCACAGCCTCCCCGGCGCCTTCTAGAAAGTCCTGTGGCTTTACGGTTGAGGGGTGAGGATATGCGAGGAAATATACAACCCACAATATGAGATTTTGGATTCCCATCCAAAATAGTCTGTCCAGTTGTCCAAACATATCACAGATATGAGGTCTCGGATAACCATTTTTGGTTTCAGATGTGGTCCTGGGATTATATGAGGCCAGATACTAAATAAGTCAGTACTTCTGACTACTTTACCGAATTTATATTCCCTCTGGAGGCAAAGAGCAGTATGGTAGAGTGAAAAGAGCCCAGGCTCTGTAGCCAGATGGATCGAGTTTTATTTCTAGTTCTATGTACTTGGTGTGTGGTCTTGGGCAAGTTTTATCATCTCTCCATCCCAGTTTCCTCCTCTGTAACAAATGAACAGTAATGATGCTAACTACTTAATCTCAATAGACTAGAGATCATGTATGTAAAGCATCTCACACTTCTTAGGCATTTATTAAATAAGTCAGTGGTCGGCAAACTGCAGCTCATGAGCCACATGCGGCTCTTTGGCCCCTTGAGTGTGGCTCTTCCACAAAATACCACACGCGGGCGCGCACGTACAGTGCGATTGAAACTTCGTGGCCCATGCGCAGAAGTCAGTTTTCGGCTCTCCAAAGAAATTTCAATCGTTGTACTGTTGATATTTGGCTCTGTGGACTAATGAGTTTGCCGACCACTGAAATAAGTAATCATTCTATGTCATTTAAACTAGCACACTGTCCATCCTAAGATACACCTTTATTTTATCGACCCCAAAGAAAGAACAAATGCTGCCGGTGACACTATGTCACTTTGCTTTCTAATCACATTGAAAGTGCTTTTTTAAAGATATTTTGACATGGATTTTTGTATCATATAAACTTGTGGGCACACATGAAAAGAAAAATATATGCAAAATAAAATGCTAGAGTAGTCTTAAAACTTACTCACATCATGTCTTAGAGAAACCCTAGTTTTCAGAAATTTAAAAATAAGAAAATGATGTGTTTGGTGCTGATGCAATAGAGAGCTGTTTTGTAGGTACACAATGGGGCGCAGTCTCCATTTGCAGTCTCTGATGACCAACCACGGTGCCTTTGGCAAAGTACTGACCCCCCGTAGGCCAGGGGTTGCTGCAGAATCAATGATGTTTATGCCAAGCTGAGTGCAGAGTAGAATTTAATAAATATTCCCTCTCTGCCAAGAGCCAACAGTGTAGTCAGCTATGGCAGCAACAAAAAGCATAGTAATGGCTGTCTGTATAAGCAAGTTCACCTACACCAGTGGTCGGCAAACTGCGGCTCGCGGGCCACATGCGGCTCTTTCGCCCCTTGAGTGTGGCTCTTCCACAAAATACCACGTGCGGGCGCGCACGTACAGTGCGATTGAAACTTCGTGGCCCATGCGCAGAAGTCGGTTTTCGGCTCTCCAAAGAAATTTCAATCGTTGTACTGTTGATATTTGGCTCTGGTGACTAATGAGTTTGCCGACCACTGGCCTACACGATCTCATTTAATATCTCCAACAGCCCTGCAAAGTGGGCAAAGTAAACATCACTCCCATTGGTCAAAGGCCACATAGCTCATTAGTAACTGAGCCCGGACTCAAACCTCCCACTACCTATTTCAGGCTATTTCCATCATCCTTGGCAGCTTTCCCATTTGCACACAACGCTTTCACGCGCTTAAGAACAAGGAGAAGATGGCTCTGACTTTTGAACCCTTGAAAAAACTGCAGCGTGGAGAGTCCGGCGACTTGGTTTCAAGTCCTTATTTCACCCTCCATTTTACAGATGAGAGGAATGAGTCCCAAGGGGGTTAAGTAACTTGCTGAAGGTCACAAGGCCAACAAGTGTGAATCCAGATTGTGGAGGGCCAAGGTCTGAGCTCTTAACCACTCAGCTCACTGCCTCTTCCATGTAAGAGAAAAACGATGCCTCCTCTTCAGAGTGGTAAGAATCTACAGTATTTTAGGTAAAGCACCCAACCCAGTGGCCAGTGTCTAATAAATAGCACCTATCATCACTATAGTTCATAATAGTAATAATAGTATTTTAGCAGCCGTGCTGCTGCATTGCGTGGGCTAAAGAAACCCCCACAGTCCTGTCCCAGAGGGGGGCCAGTAGAACCAAATAATCTTCTCTTGGAGAATTTACACCTTCTTGTGTTTTCCCAAATTGCCTCATCTCCTTCTGACTATAGAAATAGACTAAGCCCTAACCGGTTTGGCTCAGTGGATAGAGCGTCGGCCTGCGGACTGAAGAGTCCCGGGTTCAATTCCGGTCAAGGGCATGTACCTTGGTTGTGGGCACATCCCCAGTAGGGGGTGTGCAGGAGGCGGCTGATCGATGTTTCTCTCTCATCGATGTTTCTAACTCTCTCTCCCTCTCCCTTCCTCTCTGTAAAAAATCAATAAAATATATTTTAAGAAAATAAGAAAGAAACAGGCTAAAAGTTACACAGAAAAGAGAACTAGCTGACGACATCTTCAGCACTCAGGGATGAACGCATTGACTTTGTGTTTCCCCGGAGCATGAGTGTTCCTCTCCAGCAGGAGCCAGTGCGCCTGGAGCGAGCTGCAGCCTTAGAGTGAGGGCGCTGGCTCACTCAGCTTTCCTGCAGGAAACACAAGACTTGTGACCAAGTTCTTGCGAAATCCAAACAAGGTTTCTCGCTCATGACTGCTGCTGGCTCGTGACCAAGAGAAGACCCATCAGCTCAACAACTTCAGTGCTTACATGTAAACAGAGGACAGTCTGCAAATTCGCTAATGGTTCCTCTTTACCCTAACCTAAACCTAGATTCTAAGAAAACAAAGGCAAAAAGCTCAGCACTTAAGGTCTCAACGTGGCAAATGTCTAAGTGCCCATTAGCTTATAAAAAATAATTCTTTTTAAAAAAATATTCTTTTATTGATTTCAGAGAGGAAGAGAGAGAGAGAGCTAGAAACATCAATGATGAGAGAGAATCATTGATCAGCTGCCTCCTGCATGCCCTCTACTGGGGATCGAGCCCAAAACCAGGCGTGTGCCCTGACCAGGAATCAAACCGTGACCTCCTGGTTCATAGGTCACCGCTCAGCCACTGAGCCACACCAGCTGGGCTCAAAAATAATTCTTACTGGGGGCCTCAAAATGTCCCACATGCTGATCGTAATTAAAATCCATTGTGGTATTTTAAAACAAGTCCTATTTGCCCTGTAGGAACTACAGAGTCATTGTGTGAGTCTGAAATTTTATCCAGAAGTATCTGGGTACCTGCTCAAAACCTGCAGTACTTTCTTGTCTGAGACCTGCAACCCAACACCACTGAGAACCAGTGATACACAGGCCAACTTGGTGCTGAAAAAAATGTTCACAATTCATCGTTAAATATTAACAAAAACAAGTCACGGAATATTTTCGTGTGGCATGCTACTTTTACTCCAAGAATAGACATATTTATAGAAAAATATTAAAAACTCACACCAAAAATACTAGCAGAGTGGTTATCTGTGGATGCCAGATACATGGATGATTTTTTTTTAATTTTGTTCTCTGTGTTTTTTGTTTTTCAGTTTTGTTTTGTTGTTGTTGTTTTTAATATATCTTTATTGATTTCAGAGAGGAAGGGAGAGGGATAGAGAGTTAGAAACATCGATGAGAGAGAAACATCAACCAGCTGCCTCCTGCACACTCCCCACTGGGGATATGCCCGCAATCTAGGTACACGCCCTTGACCGGAATCGAACCTGGGACCCTTCAGTCCGCAGGCTGACACTCTATCCACTGAGCCAAACCGACCAGGCTCTCTGTGTTTTTTGTATGTTTGCATTTTTTTCTACAATGAGCACATGTTAGATTTAGAATCTGGAAAAGCCTGGTAAGTGTTAATAAATAGCACCTATAATTGACTTCAAAAAGCCTTTATGCTCCTCTGTACTACAATTTTCCCCAGTGACTCAGAGCCTCTCTCTGTCTATACTGCATGACCTGGGTCAGTGGTCGGCAAACTGCGGCTCGCGAGCCACAGGCGGCTCTTTGGCCCCTTGAGTGTGGCTCTTCCACAAAATACCACGGCCTGGGCGAGTCTATTTTGAAAAAGTGACGTTAGAAGAAGTTTAAGTTTTAAAAATTTGGCTCTCAAAAGAAATTTCAATCGTTGTACTGTTGCTATTTGGCTCTGTTGACTAATGAGTTTGCCGACCACTGACCTGGGTAATAAGAACCTACACTTCCGGTTAGGACTGTCGTCCATGGACTGCTCAGCCAAGCCATTGCTAAGTCACCAAATCTGGACACACAAATGCTCAGTCCCGTTCAGATGTTGGACAGAGAAGACCACTAGTTTGGTAAGAAAAAAGGGGACTAGCAACTCTGAAAAGAAGAGGAAGGAAACAGAAGAAAAGCTGTGTCACCCAGGGAGCCTTCGGGCTGCTTGTCCAGTGTGCGAGCAAGCACTGCAAGTGGGGAAGCTGGCTGCTGCTTGTAGGGTGCTTCTAACTCCGGCTCCACGGCCAAAGCAGTTAGAAAACCAAGGTTCCTATCAAACACCCTATTCATGCTTTATCTTGGTGGCGGAACTAAGAAATACATCCAAAGGCTAGAAGGCAGATACACACTCCTCAAGGAGACCCCATCAGCTGTCCAGAGCTTGGCCTACTGCTGGCACTCCTGTCCGTGTGTAGGATTTAGAAAGTGGGGGGCCTTGGAGGGCGTGGGAGGCAGGAAGCATCCCCACCAACGTTGCCAGACTTAGCAAGTCAAATCAACGCAGGATGCCTAGTTAAATTTAAATTTCAGCTATGACCTTGGCCAGTGTGGCTCGGTTTGTTGAGTGTTGTCCCATGCACCAACAGGTTACTGGTTTGACTCCCAGTCAGGGCAAATGCCTGGCTTGTGGGCTCAGTCCCCAGTAGGGGGGTGTGCAGGAGGCAGCCAATTGATGTTTCTCTCCCTCTCCATCTCCCTTCCTGTCTCTGAAAAATCAATAAAAACATTTTAATTAAGTTTCAGCTATACAACCATTATTTTTCTTAATATAAGTATGTCCCATGCAAAGTTTGGGATATACTCATACCAACAATTGGTAGTTTGGATAAAATTCAAATTTCACTGTGCCTCTTGTATTTTAGCGGGCAACCCTGACCCACGTAGAACAAGGAGGTCCAATCTGTGGGTATATTGTCTCATGCAAGATAGACAATGTAGCCCTAGCCGGTTTGGCTCAGTGGATAGAGCGTCGGCCTGCGAACTGAAGGGTCCCAGGTTCGATTCCAGTCAAGGGCACATGCGGGGTTGTGGGCTCGATCCCCAGTGGGGGACTTGCAGAAGGCAGCTGATCCATGATTCTCTCTTATCATGGATGTTTCTATCTCTCTCTCCCTCTTCCTTCCTCTCTGAAATCAATAAAAATATATTTTTTAAAAAAAGATAGACCATGTACATACTGAAGGGATTGTGGGTAGAAATACAGGGAATCTGGGGCTGAAGAGAGATGCTTTAAGGAGCCAGAGAAGGCTCGTACAAAGTAAGGAAAACAATGGATTGTATAAAGCCCTTCTGCTACCATGTAAGAAAATTGGATCTTTCTAAGGCTGTTCTTCTGGTGGTCAAACCAATATTACCCCAAAAGCAGAAGGTAGCGAAACCCAGGAAAGTCCCGGGGTCCGCAGTGTGCAAGCAGGCTGCAGAAGAACGTGCAGAATGGCAAAGGGTAAACCTCAGAACTGTTGCCGTTGGGGTTGAAGTACGTGTTGGTTGGTTCTGCTTAGCTTTTCCTCTGGCCAAGATTTCAGCACTTCATCTGAGTCGCTTGCACCTTGCAAAATTGTTTTCCAGAAAAAGCACACTAGAAAAAAATAAAATAACCCTTTAAAGGAGCCTAAGGGGAAAGAGACACGTGTTGATGCCTGGATCTCCATGACACCAGATGAATGAAAAGTGGGGAGCGAGCATCCCCCTGGTGTTTCATGGAGCTGGGAAGAGAGAACACTTTAGCTTTCCACACAGGTGACTGGTGTGTAAACGAAGCCTGTGATTGAGATATTGAAAAGCATTGATTGGGAAATCGGGGTCGGGGGAGGTCATTTTATTTTGCCCACACAGGGCCACTGAATACTTTTCACCCATTTATTTGTAGCCTATCTGAAAAGCAGGATTCGCTGTGAAGCACCGCGCTCCGCACTCTGTTCAGCTGAACAGAAACACTGAAATGACTTCTTAATTTTCTCTTTTGCATTGACTGCACCCCCACCTGTGACCTCGGAGCATCTGATTGGGGAAGTCCTCCGTTTCTCAGAGCCAGATGGCTCGAATCCCTCTGGAGCCAGCTCGTCCCCTCATGCCGCCCTCCCCCCCGCCCCCCACTGTCCTAGTTAGCACCATGTTCTATAATGTTGGAGTCAGACAGAAGGTCACAGCGAAGGTTTGATGGGGAAAGCAGAGCCACCATCTGTGATGTGAAGTAAAGGCTTTATTGCAAGGATCAGACCAGCACCTTTGCAGGAGCCGGCGAAGAAGTCTATGGGAGTCTGAACCGCTGCCTCTGTTAGTGGTAGGTCAGCAGAGCCCCGATTGGGGAGATAAGCTGGACTTGAAGCCGGGAGTCGAAGGACAACCTGGAACCTGTGTCTGGCTCCCCTCTCTGACCTTGACAATACAGATAACCTGCAGAAGAAATGGCACCCTTTGCCACAAAGCTGCATGAGGTGCTAGCCCGGGACTCATAGAACCTTCTGGAGATCAGCTGGAAACTGGGGAAGCCCCACCTCTGAGCACAATGGCTGCTGCTTCATCCCACCTTCCGAGTCTCATGCTAATTTCTCTTGTGCCCAACCCCAGCCTGGGGCCACAGGAATGGGGATTGTGGGGCACACAGCTCCTTGTACAGCATGAAACCTCTACCAGGTACTGGGCCCGGTTCCCTGTTCTGCCATTATCCAGCTGGGTGAGCTTCGCAGAGCATTAAATCTCACCAAACCTCTGTTTCTCCATCTGTGAGGATAATATTTATTAAATCGTTCAAAATGCAAACATACCAGGTGCCCAGCATATACAGGTGAGCCCAAGTCCCGCCCTCATTCTTATGGATAACACTATCTTCATTGAAATGTTGCTGATGAATTGGGGTTGAATAAGATGGTGACCTAGAACATAGCACATAGAAAGAGCTCAATCTATGCTACTTACCCCCCATGACAAGTTCATGTTTAGAGTCAGCTGATCTTCCGTGAGCTGATGAGCCACCCCCTTTCCCAGCCCCTCTTCTGAGTTCCTTACACATGAACTTGGAGAACTACCAGCAGGGACAACCAACTCCTGAGCAGGTTCCTGATGCCACTTAAAGTCATCCCCAGCTTTTTAAAGACGTGCCCCGCTACACGCAACCTAGAAAGTTTGGCTGTCCTCTCCTTAGCCTCACACTTGGAGAAGAATCTGCTTAAGGGAAAGGAAAAGAGGGTGAACCCTGCCAGGCAGACAGGTGCAGGTGCAGAAGGAAAGGGCTCACTTTCCAAATGGCTGCTGTGGGGCTATTGTTGACACTGGCATAGTCACTGTGACACTGGAGAGTTAGCACAGTAAGAAGAAGTCTCCAGCCAAAGCTGGGAGGGCTCAAAACAGAACTCTGGGGAGACCATAGCACCCCACACCCCTACCATTTACCTCACTCACAGTCTTGTTAGGACCATAATTTCCAACTGGTTAGCAAGCACCTCTGCCTCCTGTTCTCCTTCCCTCCTGTTGCTAGAGGCATGCTGGCGGCTGGATGTTGTAGGTGGCTTCTATGCAGTGGCTTTCCACAGTCTGTAGCCCAAAGCTTAGCTCTCCATGGGACAGTTGTAAGTAATAATCTGTAGTCAAAGTAGTTCCCCAACTAGGGAGCACTGGGAACATGGGGGGTCTCTGAATAACAAGTCTGATTCTATCTTTGCTCCGTGGATGTGCTCCAATGTGAACATCCATACACACTTCTGGACTACAAGGGTTGAGAAACACCATGTTTGAAAATATCTCCCCACCTGCTAGCACAATACTCTCCTAGTATCAGTCAACTGGTCACAGTAGGAGGGGTCTCATCTTTTAAGTTTCTGATCTTATCATTTGAATATTCAAAATCTGCAAATATTCTCCCTCCTCTCTCCTTCCCTCCCTCCTTCTTTCTTTATATGTTGGCATGTGAAACTGCCCACAGGACTACTAGCTGTTGATCTATAGTCATGTTTACAAATTCCGATCATTATGGGAGACAATTATATTCTAGAAACGATACAGTATATAGATGTCAAAAAGAAGTCATCATTCTTCGAAATAGATGGCTACTAGCTTTCTCAAGAACTCATTTTACGAACTCAAGTTAAAACAAATGAACACATGTTCCTCTTTTTGCTTCCTCTTTTGAGCAATTTTATGATTGAAAAAAGACACTTTACCACAATGGAAAATACCTCATTTTTCCATTAAAGTGTACTCTTTTTTTTTTAACAGCTATTAATCCACTTCCCTGTCCATTGGGCTAAAAGGAGCTGCTCCTAGGAGACGAAGCCAAAGTTTCGTTAAGGAGGTGGGAAGGGGGGTAAAGGTTAGCGAGTCTGTTGACCACCCAACATTAAGATGACCGTGGCTTATGGGCAATAGCACCAAAGCGGCCAGCGGCCCAGTGAGGACAAATCATGCCATTGAGTGAGTGTGATCTGCTCTGTGCTGAACGAGAGGCAGGCTGGTTGCCCCCTCAGTGGAGGACTGGCCGGGTCAGCACTTTTTAGAGGCAGCGGGCCCAGACTGGGAGGGCTCTCAGTGCTTATACACCTCTTTGTGTCATCAAAAGGAGAGAGTTCACATGGCCCAACACCCAGCAGCAACTTGGTAGAAAAGATAAAACCAGGATTACTGGTGCGATGAACACCGATGTACAACTGGATGAATGTTAAGCTTTCTGTATAAGCCCAAGAGTGTCCGTCTCTTCCAGTGAAACAGGGACTTCTCTCCAGGTAAGTGTTCCAAAGACAAAGAATTCAATCAAACATACAGATGCTTAACGTAATGTAGACAAATCGCTGGAAGGACTGAGCAACTCGTTTGCTCTGCAACTTTTCGTCTTCTAAGTTAGGAAATCCCAACGTCATCAGAGAGAAAATGGATAGCACCAGCCCCACACCAATCTCACTCTCCCAAGTTAAGATTTCCCTTTTGACAATAGGATTCTTCTCCTTTTAATCATCGCTCCAGAAGGTTTATATGTCTTCCCAAAGCTGAGATCTCTCTGTAGACAGCTTAACCCCTATGGTAGCTCAAGGTTTGTGCATGTTCTCCACATATGGTGTGTTTACTCATAGCCTACAGATGGATTATTCCTGTCCTTAATAGTCTGTATATGATGATAAAATACAACAATCTCTTGATTATCTGTTTAAAATGGATAAAAGGAAGAAGTGATTGAGGTCCAGGTAATTTGAATTTAACTTTATAGGTATCAGAAATATTACCAATGCCTCCTTCCTTTCTCTCTCTTCCTCTCTCTCTCTCTCTCTCTCTCTCTCTCTCTCTCTCTCTCTCTCACACACACACACACACACACACACAATATAAAAGCATCTAGGCAGTGTTTCTCACAAGAAATTAATTCATTAGATTCCACTGACTCCTCTTGGGGAAAGAACTGCTAAGCACTAAGATGTATCTAAAACGACAAATAGTGATGAAGAAGAGAAGCAAAGAGTTGACATAATCTTCATGCTGGATTATAACTTAAACCCTGAGTAACCTGGGTTTCGTGGAAATTCATTCCTTTTTTATGAGTTTGTTGCAAATAAACTTCAGTACATAATATTGTGGTGCTAAAATAGAAATACGGTAGAATCTTGTTATTGCAAAAATTTGGCAAAGCTACCAGTGAAATCATGTCCCTTGAAACATAACAACTACATACAGTAAAAGCCCAATTCCTCTCAATGGGCCCATAAAGAGGGTGTTAGCCCCGTTCCTCAGAGTCGACACCATAAAAGGGTTCCAACATATGTAGTGAACCCACATTCAACTCGGCAATTCTTATCTTGCAGTTAGTGTGGCGTGTTAAATCCACGTCCCAGTAAATTGCTGTGTGGTATATGAAATGTATTAAAAGTACACGAGCTCAAGTTATTTTCATTACATTTCACTTGAATAATCTGATCATGAGAGTATCATTTTTCCCATCCCTATAACTGAGAGTATTTCACTTCTCCACGGTATTTGCCCTTGACTGTGGACAGGGTGGAGGTGAGCAAAGGGCACAGGACTTCTCTGAGGTCTTGTATCAAAGGGGTGGCGGGAAAAAACTAGAGTTGAGGTTTCTTAAGCCCCACACACTGAACCTGCTGGGGCCAGCCCTTGTCAATGCCACCCGGTGGCTGGCATTGTGCCTCACCCATAGCAATGCTCACAAGCCAACTATGAGGCTCCAGCTGTGAGGGTCCTAATGCCCCACATGGAATGTTAGGTTAACAGGGAATGTGGCTGAGCCAGCCTTCGTGGAGGCTCAGGGTGGTCAGAGAGGGCGTTCACTACTCCCCAAACCACCCACTGGCATGGCCCACACTCTCCCATTGCGCCTGTATCATTTCACCTCAGCCAGGCGCAAAGGAATATATCTGAGGAGCCCGCAGATTTTCCAGGCCTGTGTTGTAGCATTTGAGAAGGTACGAAGGAGTAGATGGCTTACATTTTCCCTCATGGTGATGTGGGATATCTAAGGTGATGATGGGGGTGCTTCAAGGGGGAGAGAGGTGTGGGCTTCAGGCACTGACCTCTCCTTGCTCTGATGCCTTTCTGACATGGCCTCCTGTCCCAGTCCTTTTTGTGAGGCCCCCTATGAGCTGACTTCAAAGCAGTTACAATTAGAAGCTAGAATTGAAGGCCAGCACAGTGTAACAGCCTTGGGCAAACTACGGCCCGCGGGCCTGATCCGGCTGTTCTAGGTTCTCTTGCTCTCCCCTCCGCTCCTTTACTTTGAATTTATATTAGTTCACACAAACACTCCATCCATGCTTTTGTTCCAGCCCTCCGGTCCAGTTTAAGAACCCATTGTGGCCCTCGAGTCAAAAAGTTTGCCCACCCCTGGGATGAGAAAGGAGAGAGGAGAAAAGAAGTCATTTCCATTGAATGCAACTGATGTCTAAAGAAAATTCAAGTCAGATGCTTCCAAGACTGAACTCAAACAGAAATGAGGGTCTCGTAGAGGCTGACTGAACCCAATGATGAAGGCTTTCTTTGGGGGTTCAGCTATGTTTCCCTGTATGAGACCAGAAGGGTCCAACAATTCATTGGATAATGGAACAGACTTACTGGAGTCTGTGCTGAGAAGAGACAGACACAAAGCAGGGCTGTCTTAACCATTTGTATTTTAACAGCTTAGGGTGGTGCCCTGGGCACAGTCTGGCATTTAGAGCATCTTGGAAAAAGAGGATGCTGCTAGAAGGTGAGTGTTTGGGATCCAGAAGTAGTAAGAACCAGAGGGCACTTGGGAGCAACAATACAGAAAACCCAGAGGGCACGTGCTCATGCCTTTCCTAGCATTCAACTAGAAAGCCTCATTTCACTTCTTGAAAATGGGCTTTTCAAGTTTTATTTCTCCAAAATGAAATCTTACTTCCTTCCAAATCTGCTTCTCTTCTCAGGTCAGCAAAATGTGCCCTCACATTGAAGAATACCGAGACGATTTCTCCAGAGAAATGGATTTATACAAAATGTAGTTCTTTCGAATAGAGTAGGTACAATCCCACATCACTTTTTCTTTCATTCATTCATTCAGTCAGTCAGTCAGTCAGCAATCAATCACTATGTGTCAAGCAATGTGCTTGTCTGAGGCCCGACCAATACCCTCCTCTTCTCGTACTTGGGAACTTTGTAATAAATCAGGTCTGTGTGCTCACTCTGAATACTTTGCTTTTCAAAATCTCTTTATTTTTTTTAATCTTTATTGTTGAAAGTATTCCATATGTCCCTCTTTTCCCCCAATTGACTTCTAGCCCACCCCTGCCCCCTCCCCCAGGCCTTCATCACCCTATTGTATGTGTCCATGGTTGATCTCTTTCCTCCCACCCACCCTCCCCTGCCTTCCCTCTGTAATTCAACAGTCTGTTCCATGTTTCTAAGTTTCTGGATCTATTTTGTTCATCAGTTTATTCTTTCATTTTTTATTTCAAAAAGAATGTGTGCTGTGTGTAAATATAGTAGTATATGTTTTTAAAAGCCAATCCCACTTCTCTAAGGTAACTGATGTTAATTTCATGTATATCCTTCTATTGTTTTCTCTCTGTTCATATAAGCGTATGTTCATATAGAGAGAAATTGTCTTTATTTATAGTAATGAACTCATTCCATAAACATTGCTCTGTAACTTGCTTTTCTTTGTTTGTTTTTTTTTTATAAACAAGTTTTAAAAACTCATAGAAAATATCGGCTTCCTGCCCTAGCTGGTTTGGCTCAGTGGCTAGAGCGTTGGCCTGCGGACTGAAGGGTCTCAGGTTCGATTCCAGTCAAGGGTTCATGCCTGGGTGCAGGCTTGATCCCCAGTAGGGGGCGTGCAGAAGGCAGCCAATTAATGATTCTCTCTCATCATTGATGTTTCTATCTCTCTCTCCCTCTCTCTCCCTTCCTCTCTGAAATCAATAAAAATGTTTGGTAAAACCCAATTGAATTTTAAACAGCTTTAAATTGTTCCTATTTGCTTACAGGCAGGCAGAAACCTACTACAATAAGGTAAGAAGGCACCATTTGTCCTCTTTCTTTAAATAATTTTTCTGGCTCCTGGAGATCTTTATAAAATAAAGTGCCTGCTTTCCACTTTATATTTCGGAAGGTGGTTGAATAAACTGCTAATGGCCCCTGGGAAATGGGGTGATAGGAAGTCAGCAGCAGCATCCATGAGCATAAGGCCAGAAAGACTCAGCACCAGGCCCTAGAGAGCCCTAAAGGCATGTGGGAAAGTTTCCGGAGTACTGATGGTTAAAAGCATTGACCAGTAGAGGTGGAGAACAATGTGGGTGCCAGTCCCTGAGAAGAAATGGGTTATCTAAAAGAAAAAGGTAAAGAAAGGAGGGCGTGGAAAGTTCTAGAAGGCCTCCCTTCTTATTACCCTATTCCATTTTTTAAATGAGTATTATTTTATTTTCTGAAAGAAAATCTCTTTGAATCTCAACTGTATTTTAGATGATAGCATTGCACCAATGGTACTTTTCCTCAACCAAGAATAAGCTGGTTCTTAGGAGATATATACTGAAGTATTTAGGGGTAAGAGTGCTACAACTGCAACTTACTCTCAAATGGTCCTGAAAAGAAAGGGAAAGAAGAGAGGGACGGGAAGGAGGAGAAAAGGGGGAAAAAAATAAAAGTGATCCTATAATGTTGACTAATTTTTTTTCTTTACCTCAGTGCTTGACCCAAATTAAGTTCCTTCAATATTACCATCGAAAAGAAAAGAGGAAGAGAGGTCAGCACAGCAAGTACAATAAAGCATCATTCCTTAAAATCTTTAAAATTCTTTCATAAAATAAAGCTAACTCATTCACCCAAATGTTACTTCATTTATAATAGGACCTGACTATACTACACCACAGAGCAAGTTCCTTTTTTATTTTTTTATTTTTTTTCACTTTGCTCACAAAATTTAGCAGTACCACCCATATAATATATATTTGGCCTTAAAATCTAGGTTTCAATATCATATTTGGAAGGGCCCCTACTGCAAATTCCCAATTATAACATAGTCTCAATTCTTGGAACAGAAAATAGTTCTTCACCCGGGGCCATTAAAAACAAAATGCTATTTTGGGCGTTATGTTGGACACCAGGGGACCCACAGGCCATAGGAAGCCATGTGAGCCTTGGTGCGCCTCACTCAGAAAGGAGAAGCCAGGATAAAATTCTTACATTGACTTCTCCCTGGCCTCGGATGCTTTAGTCACTCCGCAGAAGTGCTCCAGAAAAAGGGTCTGCCAACCCCAACAAGGCGGGGTTAGATCACAGAAGTGCTCAAATTCTTGGCTGGGCCCAATGATTTAACAGCTTCTTTTTAGAGGATGTTTTTTATTTTTGATCTTCTATCCCAGAAATATGGTTTTCTTGGAAGAGAAAATATAAATGTGGGTGGGCCTACTCATGTCATGCTCTCTCACCCCACCCCCTTGTTTCACATTCTCCATTCTTTTCCTCCAAGCATTTACTTCTCTTTGAGAGCCTTTCTGGCCCTTCAAGGCCTTTCTCTCTCTCTTTTAATTCTCATCGATGGTTTCCTCTATCCGAGACCCAGCAATTGATGCCTGAATCAGGTAACTCTAATTCAGGCATCAAGATAACCAAAATAAGCAAGCAGCAGCATCGTCTTCTTCATTTTTTAAACATCTTAAGAATCAAAGGAGGCCAACTGTGGCACAATCTGTTATTTTTAAATGACTGCTTTTCCAACATCCTCCAACAAGGATAGTAAGTCCACAGCATGTCTGACAAATAAGCTGAGTATCGAATACAGTTTCAGCATTCTACACCTTCGATCTCTACACCTTCAATCTGGTTTTGGTTTTTTTCTCACTTGGCCAAAGATACACTATGAAATCATGTTTTCAAAGATTCTATGCTGATCACTACAATCTAGAAGCAGAGAGCAAGGTGTGAAGAAGTGAATCTCATTTCTAATTACAGTCTTCCCATCAACCATCCCCTCTAACTCCCCCCACTTTGTATATAAGGCAAAACGTAGGTTCTGCAGAGGAGAGGGCTACAGACCACACCAGCTGGGAAAGCTCTGGTAAGTCACTTCCCCTCTTTGTGCCTAAGGCTCCTTGAGGTAAGTTACTACAGCCGCTCACGGATATTACTCTTCTCTCTTCCCAGTTACATGTTAGAATACCCCTTCACTTTGAAGTTAGACATAAGCATATGACTTGCTTTGTCCAATAAATGTTAGCTGAAATACCATGCATCACTTTCAAATAAAAACTCAGAGCCAGGTCACCAGGTTCATATTCTCTCCTCCCCCGTTCCCCTCCCACTCCCCCTTCCCTCTCCCCATCCCAAGAGAATAGAAACCTATTTCAAGATGGAGCCACTGCCCACCTGGGTCTTCGTATGACTTCAATGAGCCAAGCCCCCTCTGCTACCCCATGTAGAATGTAACCCATCCATGGTAGCGGGTACATTTTAAGCCATTCAGATTTGAGGGTTGCTTGTTACATATCATAACCTAACTCATCCTGATGGACACATGCCTTGTGTATAAAATGGAGATGATGGTGGCATATAGTAACACCCAGTGTTGGCCTGAAGATCACATGAGATGACTCACACACGGCACATGGATAAAGTAAGGATAACGATGACTATTGGTTATCATTATTCCTATGAGACACCTCAGGCAAACTGGACAGAGGAGTAGAAGCAGACCAATGGCCTTGCCTTACACCTGACTTTGAACAGTAGCAAGCAGAGTTTTACTTTCACTAGAAAATTGTCCTGCCTTCCCCAGCCCTGTCTTCTCCCAGTAACCAATTACAGCTTTATGCACACTCTGGCCTGCCTACACAACCCACCCTCATACAGAAATACCTCCCTCCGCTTCTTCACCTCTTTACCATGTCTTCCCAGACCATTCCTGACTCATGAAGGTTACCCCATAGTAGCGAGCAAAGCATTCTTTCAAATGCACAAGTGCACAGTTTGCGCTATATGCATTCCCCCTGAGGTTTACTCAAGAAAATCTTTAGTTAATTTTATACGTTTCCCTAAAAGGACAGGAACCAGGTCATCTCTTTTCTGATGTGGTTTCTCTGCTTTTCTCGCCGTTTCCATATTCCTCTGACTTACTCCCACAATGATCCCATATGGATCCTTAACCCGCACACCTGAGAACCTACGCAGAGACCTGCTTTCAGTAGCTGCTCCATTAAAGTGTCTTTCGGACTGGAGTAACCTGTGCCAAGACCTACCAAACGAGATGAAATAAACGAGGCGCTTCCCAAAGATTGATCGTCAAGGTGATTCCAATCCTCCTTCACTTAAATCAGGATTTCTGACAATGGAAACATATTTTATGGTCCAATAGTATAGAGATCTGCAAGCATTGCCCCACAGGCCACATGCCTTGTCATTCTGCTCACCTAATTACAGTGATTGAGAAAGCACGTGAGAACCTGCACAACTTAAACTTCCAGGGGTCCTCAAACTACGGCCCGCAGGCCACATGCGGCCCACCGAGGACATTGATCCGGCCCGCCAGGTGCCACTGCCTGTCCTGCTTAGCAGCCAACTCGTCCCGGGCCCGCAGTGTGCATAGGAATTTGTTCATAGTTTTTTTTTTAAACTATAGTCCGGCCCTCCAACGGTCTGAGGGACAGTGAACTGGCCCCCTGTTTTAAAAGTTTGAGGACTCCTGAGTCTTAAAGCATCCATCGGTCTGTCAGAGGAGCGGAGGAATGATAGCTAACACACTTCCACAGCGTGGCCACCTCTCTCTGCAGGAATGTGCTGTGTAGACAGGCCCTTGTGAGTAATTCCTGCCAAAGGGATCTATGTGAGCATGCTCAGAACAAGGAAAGGGCAGCTATGGGACAAGGTAGCTTCCCACAAATCACTCGTTTGTCTGTTTGTTTGGGTCAGCGAACCAGCTCTCAACAAGCCACTGGGGAGTGAGTGGCTCCGGAGCAGAAGGAACGGCAGGAACCCCGAGATAACGGCCAACCTGCCTGCAGCCTCGCACTTCTCCTTTCTCCTTTAAACAGGCAGCGCGCCCTGGGTGTACTTGCAGCTCCGCGGCCGCTGGGCATGTGGGGCCCAGAGTCTCTTTCACTTCCACATCGACTCGTTTCCCAGAAACCAGGCTGAGATCTGGAAGCCACAACAAAGAGATGCTCATGCAGCAAAATGACCCCCTTTATCACCCTGGGGCTTCTGTCTTTTCAAAATGGGAGGCAATCCCTGGGGGAAAAGAAGACACATCGGCCTGCCTGCTTTCCACTTTGACGTGCATGCTCATGGGGCTGGAAATCAACTGGAAAGATAAGACACGGAGCCTTGCTGGCGTGGCTCAGTGGTCGAGTGTCCACCTATGGACCAGGAGGTCATGGTTTGATTCCCGGTCAGGGCACATGCAGGGTTGCAAGCTCGATCCCCAGTAGGGGGCGTGTGGGAGGCAGCCGATCAATGATTCTCTCTCATCATTAATATTTCTATCTCTCTCTCCCTCTCCCCTCTGCTCTGAAATCAATAAAAGTTAAAAATAATAAAAAAATAAGACCCATAGACAGCCCCAACTTACATTAGCCAGTCCTTTAACAGGTGCCCTGTACTTACTGCTCCTCCTATCCAGTATTAACACGTGACCAAATGAAATTTTAAAGTAAAAACATAATCATGTCAGTCCCTTACTTGACATCTCATCTTCAAATGGGGCAGGTAAACTCATATATGTCAACTCCTATGGATCTCCCTTTTGCGTATGTGATAATCAACCTCCCCGCCCATCCTCAATAGGCTAAGATCTGAGGCCCCTTCGCATACCCAAGGAAACTCCCACGTTCCCTCCCTTCCCGGACTCCAACCTTGTCTTCCAGCAAAATGAAATGAGCTCAGATATTTTCTGAGAGCTCTGTCCTGACCCCCTTCACCTTTGGCTGGCTGGCTCATGGACTCGCACACACGCTATTCTACCTTCCACCTCGGCACTTAGACCAAGAAATGGAAAGTTACTGCCTGATTCAACCGCGATGGCCTTACCATCCGGGACCTGTGTCACCTGTGTATCCCCACCAAGTAAATACTCAGTACATTTTGAAATAAATAAGTCCCAGAACCTTGGTGAGCAACGCCTTTCATAGTAGTGTTCAGCTGCATCTGAGCGGATTCTGTGGGCCGGCTGGGAAACCGAACTACCCTTTATAAATGTGTGCCTATGCAAAAATGCATGGCAATTCCAAAAGAGCTGGAACAAAACCCATCAGCA
Organism: Plecotus auritus; assembly: GCF_963455305.1. NCBI lineage: Eukaryota > Metazoa > Chordata > Mammalia > Chiroptera > Vespertilionidae > Plecotus > Plecotus auritus. Next base: position 8,195,741 of record NC_137780.1, read on the forward strand.
AAGTGAAGGCTGACTATATTTATGTCTTCGCATTGCTGCTAGTTGTAAAATTGGTCTATCATCGCTCCCCTCTTGTTGGTGAGGTATTTGCATAGAGAGAACATAAATATATTTCTAACGCTAAGTATTCTTTGGTTACCGTTATGCGTATTTAATAAACGCTCATGGGCTGATGCCTTGGGAGGGACTACAGGTGCCCCTCCCGAGTAGTTGCTTAGGCATATCTTTTGTTTTCTGGCTCTGTATTCACACGATCCTATTTAGGAAAACCTGACATTTGGAAATCCAAACTTAGAAGCCAGATACATGCAGGAGTTGTGACTCAGGTTACAAAATAATTATTCCCATTAGGGATTTCATGGTGACTCACCCTGTTCATTAAGGAGCCATGAAAAAATTATCACATTACTCTGCAAAGAAATAATTTAGGGACAGAATTAAGGCCAGCTACATTTATAGTCATTTAAAACAAAATGTTCTTATTGATTTCAGAGAGAGGAAGGGAGAGGGAGAGATAGGAGCATCAATGATGAGAAAGAATCACCCACTGGCTGTCTCCCGCACGCCCCCTACTGGGGATCAAGCCCCCAACTTGAGCATGTGTCCTAACCAGGAATCAACTGTGACCTCCTGGTTCATGGGTCCAAGCTCAACTGCTGAGCTCAACCACTGAGAAACACCCTAATTTACCCCTCCCCAATAGGGATTTATCTTTGTGGCATTACAGCTCGCTCTCTACCAAGAAGCACAACAAAAGATCATTTGAATAGGAAGCAGATGTGTATCTTCTGGAGCTTAACACCCCTGGCTCAAATCTGACGGTGAGAATTTACAGCCCTTAAAATATACTAGACTGTAGTGGCTGTGACTGGGAGGCCTCCTCCCAGCTGAAATGTTAGTGGCCAAGTGAGGGCTGGTGGGGAAGGAAGGAGACTGATTCTTCCCTGGGAGGAAATGAACCCACAGATTATCAGTGGATGATATAATCAAAAACTCATATACCGGCATCCAAGTTTTATTACACTACTGAGGAAAGCAGCTCATTTATATTGGATTTCCTGTCTTTTTTTTCTTAATAAGGGGAATCACATATCTATGAGTCATCGTGATTATTATAGATTTTACCATGATAATGCACATGACTTTTTTAAAAGGAGTGATAAGCTACAACAGTTGCATGTCTCTTAATTTACTGACAGAATAGTAAAAAGATAAGTTGATATATTCTCATTTGTCATGTTTGTTGCAATTGCTCTGACTACTTTCAGTAGGCACATATTTCTGTTTAATAGTAACATACAAAAATTAATAAATAGGGAAAAGGCACTGTGGGAATAGGCCGTAATAAAGACAAATGGAACCCATATTTCAAAAGTTGGCAAGAGCTAACAGATATGCTCTTATTTTTTTTATTTGTGTAATAAAATGTTCTGTATTCAGAGTCGTTTCCTTGTTATTCCTCTTGTCTTGAGTAAGAGCCATAAACGCCTCAAAAAACAGAAAGTAGTTTGAATGTTCAGTTCGTGTTGGTGAAGTCTGTTTAGAAAGTCATACTGAATGATGAAACGGCACAATGTTGTTTCAACGAGAAGGTTCCATTTGTTTTCTAGAAAGACCATTTACACAAATATCCTTTGGACTATCATCGAGTATCCAGTGCTTAGGAGCTACACTGCAAACCACCAAGGGGTGGACGGAGCAGTACAAAGATGGAGCTGTTTTTCAAAGAACGGAAGCATACTTATGAGACAAAGTCAAGAACTCAGCATTTTCAAAGTTGAATCACCAAAGCAACGAAGACCTGACTTGGACTTTAGGGTAGCATGCAAAGAGCCCTCCATCGATTGACCTCGTATCCCTTGCAAACAATTTTTCTCCATCCTAACATGATAGTGGATTGTGACAACAAAGTCCAACTTCTGAGAAAGAACAGGCCTCAGAAAGTGTCTGGTGCATTGATTTTCAGTGGGTGTGTGACAAGGATTTTTAAAACATGCAATACCTGACTATTTAGTCAGGGGCATTAACCTCTTTTCCCTTACATTGTCAAATAAAAAAATGACAACAGCCAACATAACAATAGTCATCCGGTGTGAATGGATCCAAATGATATCTATTTTAATTATACCTATTTTCTGTCAGATGGGCAAAAATATATATATATATATATTTTTTGGTGTGCCACAGAATTTCAGTAATTAGATTATGTGTGCCATGAGCTGAAAAAGGTTGAAAATCTCTGGTCTAGTGACTAGGGCAGGGGTGGGCAAACTTTTTGACTCGAGGGCCACAATGGGTTCTTAAACTGGACCGGAGGGCCGGAACAAAAGCATGGATGGAGTGTTTGTGTGAACTAATATAAATTCAAAGTAAAGGAGTGGAGGAGAGAGCAAGAGAACCCTCCGCTCTTTTGGCTCCGCAGGCCGGATAGAACAGCCGAACGGGCCAGATCCGGCCCGCGGGCCGTAGTTTGCCCACGGCTGGACTAGGGTCTTCTGGACAGCAGGCTTAGAAACACAGACATTAGCAATGCTCCCTGGACTCTACCTAAAGAAAGGTTAGCAGGAGAGCCTCAGCTTGGATTGGTTTTTCCAGAAGTGGGATGGGCTTCCAGGGTCAACCACAGTCCCCCACTCTGGTTTGGCCTGGGATGATCTCCTCTGCTCGCTCTAGCAAGCTGGCCAGTGCTGACTGCTGAACTTACCCAGGTAAATAGGTTGAGGCTAAAGAAACTTACACCTGGAGACTGAACCATCCTCCTCCTCAATTCTGTGGTCTAACTGCTAACCAGCCACAGGGAAGACATATGGACAAAACTTGGAGAAAAAGGGAAACATGATACATAAAGAAATAAAAAGAAGTCATGACCCAAGAGAACATGTAGAGACAGCTAGTCGATCCATGTGAACCGTGTAAAAAAAAAATTACCAACTCACTGACTATGATAAAATCCAGATCAGGTCAAATAAATTTTTCCTAGTTAAGTCCCAACTCTTCCATCAGATGGGCCATCTTCAAAATGAAAGATATGATCAGCAAACCAGCAGAGAAAAAATGATCAGCAGAACAGATTACGCCATTTGGGTTCTGTCAAAGCTAATTAAGTGCCTAAGTAAGATGCACTAGCTTCCTTCAAGTTGCTAATACTCATTATGAAACAATAACTTTGATTTCACAAGGTTGAATGAATCGCACATCATAAAACTTTCTTGGGAAACCGAATGACTACTTCCATAGATCAGAACCCGTAATAATGACTTCTTCCATATATAAGTGATTCTTCATAACGTTCCACAGAAATTGGTCCAACACCTGGGTCCAAGATCATCATAGACTCATCCAAAACTGGCTCCCATGGGATGATAACATGTACACCATATGTGTATTTTGTGTCATCCCTATTCCTCTGGATTGAGCCCAAGCTATTCCGGATGCCTCAGCTAGGGGTGTAATGCATACAAGTGTGTCCTATAGGAAAATGATCCAGCCCCTGCCTTATCCTAATGAGCGCAATTAACCACAACCATAACATCTGAATTATTAATGCTCCCTAATAGGATGGATAAAGTGTCTCTGGAGCAAAGATGTTTGGAGTTCTGGCAAAGCTCATGCCAAATTTAATTTCAAAGTTCATCTTGAAGAGAGACAATGCTGGCATTGTGTTACACTGATTTAAAACCAGTCTGTCCTAAGGATTTTCTTTATCCTTATCTGCAGTAATAGAGCACGAAATGGGGGGGGAGTGGCGGGGGGGAATGACTACCAAGCGCTGGAAAAAATCTTTCTCAGAAACTCTCGCAGCCGGGTCACAACATGTTTAAACAATGATAGTAACATTTATTATATCAAAGCCATTTTATGTTTTATTTGGAACTCTGGCGCCTTTTTTTTTTCAAGTTCCCATAACATGACAGTAATTATAGCCATCAAGATGTTCCCTTGCAGATAGCCCTCCAAAGCCAGATGCTGCGGCCTCGCTGTCCCATCGCTGGAGCTCCGAGTGTGCACATTACATCATGCTGTAGTTTATTTTAAAAGTGCTTTAAGAATGTAATGATAGTAATTGTAGACAGGGAGAATTAATGGGAGCATTGCCGGTCTGCAAATTCCATTTATAAAACACTCCCGCTGCTCCAAAAAGAAAGAGAGAGTGCTTTCTTGTTAACAGAGGCTTCAAAATACAATTTGGAGGATGTATTAAATAAACTCTGTGCTAAAGTCATTTTCAGGGGGCCCTCTGTGTACACATTTCCCTCGCACTTCACCGCGAGCCCACCGCACGACTTGTCCTGTGAGGACACAGGATTCTGCAGGGAAGCAAAGGGTGCGTGCTTCCATGCACAAACCACCAGGGCTGAGGGGCAAGGACAGGTTAAGTGGTAGAACTGGTCTCAGGCCAACGAACACATACACGGTGTGTAAAACAAACCCAGTTGTGGTCCTTCAACTACTTGCTCTGCCTGGGTCCTAGGGATGTGGAGGGTTGCATCTTTCATTGATGGTCCATGGTGGACATCCAAGCCCAAAGCCTGGTCTTCTCTCTTCTACCTGCAGGGCCCGGATAGATGCTCGCAGATGCAGAGCACGGCTTCCTCTGTGTTCCTCAAATCTATAATTTCCCTTGTCCTATCTAACTTTAGCAAAAATAAAATAACCTCCTCAAGATAGCTTTGCGGATCCTGTTCATGATGGGATCAGCTGCTCAAAAGACAACCAGCTCTGTCCTGGGACGTGGTCAAGGAAAGGCCAGTTGTTTCTGAAGTCTCCACGAGAGCATAAAGAACAGGACAGGCCAAAATTTGGAGGCCTTCCTCTCCCTTCAAGTTCAACAAAACAAAACAAAAAATAGAAGAAAGAGCCCAGCCCGTGTTGCTCAGTGGTTGAGCATCCACCTGTGAACCAGGAGGTCACGGTTCAATCCCTCATCAGGGCACATGCCCGGGTTGCAAGGTTGATCCCAAGTAGAGGGTATGTAAGAAGCAGCCAGCTAATCAATGATTCTCTGTCATCATTGATGTTTCTCTCTCCCTCTCCCTTCCTCTCTGAAATCAATAAAAATATATTTAAATTAAAAAAGGAAAGTAAAAGAATCAGACTAGATGATCTCTAAAGATATTTCCATTTGTAAAAGTGTTTGAGATCTACTGGAATGAGAAAGCTCTTAAATCTGCAGCAGAGACTTATAGAGCATGAGAAAGCACACCCTGAAAATAAAGGTGTTCCTTTAAGCTCTTCCTTGGCCCCAAAGGCCAACTGCTCCTACAAATGAGGGTTCTACATCCCATAAGCCTCCATTGAGAATAGCCAGTCAAGATACAGTTGGCCTCAGCGCGTCCATTCTCCTCGAACTCCCTGCGTCAGAGTCAGTCTAGAGAGGCCATTCCAATAAGTCTCTAAGCTGAGCTCACTAAAGCTGTGTATTTCATGTGAGGTTAACACCATGATTTTCCCCCCTCACTGCCCTCCCAAACTATCCCCAGTCAGTCATTGTTTAGAGCAAAATCAATTTGCTTTTTATCCAAGAAGTCAAAGGAAGTACCTGGTCCCTGAGTTCTCCACTCAACACATAATCAGGTTCTGTAGGTTCTGGGGACAAATCCCAGTACTTGGTCCAGCAGGCCATTGACACCAAGGATCAGGAGACAGAGGTAGAGAGCTGTTTCCTGGCCTCCTCCCAAACAGTGACTCACTACTCAGTGACTTCCCCCGAGACTGCTGACTTCCATCAGCAGTCCTTTGACGCTGTCGCAACCACCAAGTACACAGCTAAATGGTGCCTTGAGTCAGCACCTCCCAGTCATCCCAAAGGAACTAATTTTAATATTATATGCAGATTTACTACCTCAAGAAATGAGCATTTCCTGCTTCAAAAGGAAGCCTAGACATGCTCCGGAGACTCGTCTACGGATACCGAGAACCAATATGGAGAGAAAGTCATCTTGCAAGACCCTCCGGGGAAACTTGCTTATTCTCAGGGAAGCATGTGTAGCGCTCAAGGAAATGAAAAGTCTGTAAGAACAGTCTTGGGAATTTCATCACGGGGAAGTTTGCTAATGATTTCAAGAAAAACTTTCCATTAGAAATAAATGGAAGCATTTACAAATGGCATGTTTGACCATCCGGGCCAACCTTTAATGAGACTCCCGGCCTCAAAGCCTGTCACCAAAGCAGAAACTTTCAAGGGCACAGTTCAGGGTATCCGCAGATGTTCAGAAGGTCACGAACAGGCAGGTATATTTATTTTTAGGTAGGTGACCACAACACACGTGCCAACCAGTTGGAGTAGGTTTGTCTCTAAGAGGCCAGCTCTGCACACCAGTACATCAGCCACCTGCTAACTGCTTGATCTTTGAAAACTTGTTTAGCCTCTCAATAAATAATGATTAATAATAATAATAATAATAATAATATACTCATAGTACTGTTATGAGGATTAAAAGAGATGATGTAATTATACTTTGTAAAATATTATGCTAATATGGTTTTTTTTCATTCATTCATTCAACTAATATTTATTAAGAAACTATTCAGTAGCAAGTACTAACGTAAGTGCTTGGTTTATACCAGTAAACAAAGTATTTTTTCAAAAACTGCCCTTATAGAGCTGTATTCTTGATGGGGGTTTAGGGGTAGAATACAATTATAATAAACATAATAAATAAGTAAATTATAGGTTACAAGATGATAAGAGCTATAGGAAAATAACACACGGAAACGGGAGGGATTGCGAGCGCCATGAGGTAGGTGACAACGTGAAATAGGCTGGTCAAGGCACGCCTTATCAACAGGTGAAATTTGAGCAAAGGCCTGGGAGAACTGAGGGAGTCACTCAGGTGGGTAGTTCAAGGAGGTTCCCAAGCACAGAGCAGAGAGCCAGGGCAAAGGCCCAAAGTGGGGAGCATGTCTGAGATATTGAGATCCAGAAAGCAGGCCAATGAGACTGGAGAAGAGGGGAGTTGTGGGGAGAGGGGGTTGGAACAGAAGGAGAGGAAACGACAAAGGTAGCAAAGGGGAAAGAGTACCGGCCTCAGGGCCCTTTACCATCATATGAACTCTGACGTTTCTTCTGAGTAAGACGGGGCATCCTTTGGAGGGGTTTGCTCGGAACTAACTTTGCATTTTATAATGATCTCTCTGCCCGCTCTGTTGAGAAAGACCATGAGGGAGGAAGAGGGAAGCAGAGAGACCAATTACAAATCTACTGGAATGATTAAGATTAGAGATGTCAGTGCTTGGACCAAAAGAGCAGCATTGAAGATGGTGAAAAGTGGTTGGATCCCAAATGTTATTGTGAAGAAACAGCCTCAGGATCTCCTGACGGATACTGAACATGGATGAGGGAAAGAGAGGGGCAGATGATGCCAATGTTTCGGGCCTGAGCAACTGAAAGGATGAATGAAGATGCCATCAACTGAGATGGGGAAGACGGTGTGAGGATTTGAGGCGAATCTGTTGATGAAGACTGAGGGCTTGAGAGGAAAATTAAGAGTTCAACTTTGGCCAAAACATACAATTGACATCCAAATGGAGGTATAGAGGACGTAGTTGGATGCAAGAGTCTGGAGATTCAGGAGAGAGGACTGAGATGGACATGTGAATTTGGTATAGTCATAAGCACAGGTGGTGTTTAGAGCCGTGAGACCAGATGAACTCAACAAGTAATGGTTGTAGAGAGAAAAGACAAGGGATCCAGAACTGAGCCCTGGGAACTCCAATGTTCAGAGGTCAGAGAGGAGAAACATTCGAAGGAGACTGAGAGGAGTGGCTAATGAGTTTGGAACAAAACCAAGAGACAGTGGTATCCAGGGCAGAAGAAAGTATTTCCAATATCAAACAGTGTTGATGGGTCACTGAATTTAGCAAATGGAAGTCATTAGTGACCTTGACAAAAGCAGGCTCAGTGGAATGAAGGGGGGAAAGGTCTAATTCGTATGAATTTAAGACAGCATGAGAGCCAAAACCGGTTTGGCTCAGTGGATAGAGCGTCAGCCTGCGGACTGAAAGGTCCCAGGTTCGATTCCGGTCAAGGGCATGTAACTTGGTTGCGGGCACATCACCAGTAGGAGGTGTGCAAGAGGCAGCTGATCGATGTTTCTCTCTCATCGATGTTTCTGACTATCTATCCCTCTTCCTTCCTCTCTGTAAAAAATCAATAAAATATATTTTTTAAAAAAAAAAAAAAAAAAAAAAAAAAAGACAGCATGAGAGAAAAGAATCAGAGGCAGCAAGGAGATACAAGACTTTCTAGGAGATTTTTCTGCTAAGAATAGCAAAGAAAAAAAGGGAGATGCTAGTTGGGGGATAGAGTTAGGGGTCAAAAGAGGGATGTTTTAAAATAAGAGTAATAACATGTTAATACGCTGATTTGAATGACCTGGAACAGAGAGAAATGATGATATGCTAAAGAGAGAGAATTGCGGGAGCAACACCCTGGTTTTGCATAAATAGATCAGTGCCCATGTGGACACACTGGCTTTGGAGAGGAGCGTAGATAGTTCACGTATGGTGAGGCTGGAAGGGAGACAATGTGGGTGCTGCTGGGAATCTATGCATGCCGTCTTCTGATTATTTCTCTCATTCACCGTTCAAGGCCCATGGAGATCCCCTGCTCCTGTTTGTTTGTTTGAATTATCACTTTAATGCTCTGTTTTGAGAGAAAATCCTTTATGAGATCTCTCTCCACTGTAGGCCTGTTTTCTTAGGGAAGGAAGGCGAAGCGTTAGGATACATGCAAAGATGAAGGCTCAGAAAGCCACCCAATGCACAACCACCCTGCATACCTAGAGGCAGGCCTTCCACAGGGGAAGGAGGGCCATGAAGGCTGGAAAGAAGCCATTCCCGTCGACGCACGGTTCTCCCAGGACCACGTGCACACAGGAGATTCCTGAATATCTACAAGCAGCCCCACCCCTATCACAGCCACCGAGTCCCATGCTGGTTTTCTCTGTCCGTTTCCCCATGGCAGGACCAACCAGAAGTGTCCCCTCGGTCGTTAGTCGTCTTAGAAATCCCTGGATACATCTTGGAACACATCCAAAGAACATGATACTCCTCCTTCACAACCTGGCTCCCCAGGGTACCACGGAGGAAAGATGACTTTTCACTTTCTTCTGGAATGTGAAACTGTCCACTGTCCCTGAGACTGGCCAAGTACTTCCCCACCAAGGCCGGAGTCCGCAGGGCGTGTGCGGAGAGGGGAGGAGGCAGGATGTATAGCCAGATGATGCTCTCGGGCGGTGGCAAGTATGTGTTATATCCTAGGAATGGTGTGTGGGGAGATTGCTGAGAGATTTATACCTGCCCTGGTGCCAAATGCCCTACCAGCAGATCTGCGCTGTAATCTTAGGAACCAATCTAATTAAGGAAGAATGCACAGCATTTGGGAAACAACCACCATTCATAACTCGTCAGCTCTAAGAGCTGGAAGTAATGTGGCAACGACTCAAGGAAGAAGAGAAAGAGCAAAGAAGGGGGAGCGAGGGGGGGGCGAGGGGGGTTGCAGAGTTTAAAAATTGCCCAGGCCTTAACCGGTTTGGTTCAGTGGATAGAGCGTCGGCCTGCGGACTCAAGGGTCCCAGGTTCGATTCCGGTCAAGGGCATGTACCTCGGTTGCAGGCACATCCCCAGTGGGGAGTGTGCAGGAGGCAGCTGATCGATGTTTTTTTCTCATCGATGTTTCTAACTCTATCCCTCTCACTTCCTCTCTGTAAAAAATAATAATAATAAAATATACTTTAAAAAAAATAAAAATAAAAATTGCCCAGAACTGGTTCTGTCTCTGGCCTTCTTTTCCTGTTCTGTGCGCCATCCACACGTCTGTGCCCTTAAACTTGCTCCGGCCTAGACTGCCAACCCCTTTCCAGCACACCCTCTTTCCTAGTCCCAAGGAAACCTCCGCACCCATCAGAACCTTGCTACCCAACAAGGTTTTTTTATTATTATTATAGTAAAAAACACACACTGTTCCACTTACCATCTGAACCGCTTTTAAGTGTACAGTGCGCAGAGTTAAGTAAATATCACGTTGTTGTGCAATGGATCTCTGGAACTTTTCATCTTGCGAAACAGCAACTCCCTACTCATTGAACACTACTGTCCTCTCTCTCCTCCCCAAGCCCTGGACAACCACCATTCCATTTTCTGTTTCTGTGATACGCCATCTGAGAAGAATCAGACAGTATCTGTCCTTCTGTGATTGGCTTATGTCACTTAGCATAATGGCCTGTGACTGGGTATCGCCTAATTTAGTACTTTCTACTTTGTCTGTCACTATTCACAGACTCCCCGCTGTCTCCTACCACGTGGGAGAGACACTGTGAAGACAAAGTCCATCTTCCGGATCTCGCATCCTCATACTCAGGACAATTCCTGAAACGGTAGGTCCTCACTCGTGGTCGAATGGAGTAAGAAAGACTGAAGTCTCTAGTTTGTTTTAAAGTTTCTCGATGCCATTTAACTAACATAATATGAAAAAAAATACGATTTTTCTGTTACAATTAATACACAGATGGAGAAAAGAGATGACACTCATACCACATGAGCAAAGGTTATGCATCGAGAATGTCTCATCCTCCCTTCTGGCCCAGTGAGGAATACCTTCCGATTCTCTTTTAAGATCCACCATCCCTTGTGTGCAACTCCAAAACCCAAAAAGGCCTCGGCACTGACAGTGGCTTCTAACAAACTAATTGGCCGCAAAACCTGATCCAAACAGGTGTGATCCTACTTACAGCCTTGATTTCACTTAGTAGAAGCATCCGTGCATTTTTGTTAAGAAATACTGTGTTTAGCCCAGGCAGCATGGCTCAGTGGTTGAGCCTCGACCTAGGAACCCAGGAGGTACACGCACCATATTACCTTGGTAATAACTGAAAACATCCAAACGTGTCTGGTCCCTAGAATTTTAGGATTAGGGCTGAGAATGTGAACTGAGTATTAGGCAGGAACCCAAAGGAGCTTTGGATCCCCTAGTGATGGGACCAGTTGGACAGTGGCACTTAGGAAGTGACTGTTGTCCACACGCAAACCAAAACTTGGGTCTGCATCTCACTGCCCTCTACATCTTCCTTCCCCAGACAGATTTCAGGGCCTATTTTTTAATTTATTGTCTAGCCTTTGCTTATTTTGCTGCTTACATCCCATGAACTGTTCTACTGGGTGCTCACAGTCCTCTAATCAACTCCATTTCCCAATTCGGGCCACTTTCATCGTCATTTCCTGTGCTCTGAACATCTCTGCTCACCGAGAGGAAACTTCTGTAAAAGGGTAATTTACTGAACAATAGTTGTGCTGTTGTTCTCTCTACGTCATTTTTGCTCTGTCACTAGCACCACCCGTTTCAAGCAGGTGGACACATCCCTTGGACTTCCTTGAGCAGAAATCAAAGCAGAAGCATCGAGAAGGCTGGGGCAGCGCTGTGTGCCCCCGAGCAGTTGAGGGGAGGGAAAGCCTTTTGAGTCCTAGAGTCGTCCTGCCGGGCCAAGGAGGGCCTGAGAGCCCCGAGGACCCCTTCACTCTCTGGGGTGGTGCTTGAGGAATTGGCATGGCCTCGCCAGGCCATGGCTGGGCAGGACTTCCAGGGGAGGGAACCCCTGGACGCTCAGAATCCCAGGCTCAGCAGGAATGGCTGCGCCCCAACCCCAGCATGGAGGCAAAGAACAACCAGAAATCGAGGACACCAGGTGGTTTGACCATATAAGGATGTCCATGTGAAGGTGGGAGCCCGGAGATGAGGAGCCTGTTACCCAGATTCTGGGACCTTCCTGGAATGAATGAATGAATGAATGAATGAATAAATAAATAAATAAATAAATAAATAAATAAATAAATAAATAAAGGAGAGTCCAGCAAGTGGCCGAGATACAATTTCTGCCCATCAAGCAAAGTGGGAGCCTTGATATAAGGAAATAAAAAAGTGAATACTGCCCTGACTGGTTTGGCTCAGTGGATAGAGCGTCAGCCTGCGGACTCAAGGGTCCCAGGTTCGATTCCGGTCAAGGGCATGTACCGTGGTTGTGGGCACATACCCAGTGGGGAGTGTGCAGGAGGCAGCTGATCGATGTTTCTCTCTCATCGATGTTTCTAGCTCTCTATCCCTCTCTCTTCCTCTCTGTAAAAAAATCAATAAAATATATTTTTTTTTAAAAAAAAAAAAAAGTGAATACTCTTGGCTCCTTGAACTGGTAGACTGAGATTGTACCCATTTTACGTAGATGGGAGAGTTCTGTTCTATAGACTTACTTCCCTACTTGCCTTATGCGGCCCCGTTACAAATTCTAAGGAGGGAATTCTAAGTAGGTCCCTCCTGCCTGGCTCTTGATTTCATGCCTGGAAATGAATGCCCCCAAATGAAATGTGTTGTTCTTTTCAAGCACCAACAGAGCATAAAACATACCAGTGCAGGGAAACCTACGAGTGCGAAGTCGAATTTACACTTAAACAATGTATATTTACGATGTTCCTCCTTCCTCCGTTGGGGACCAGGATCACTTCTGTATACTTAATCAGAACACGTTTTAAATCACACCACGCACTCTGCCTGGTGGCAATCCATGATGGCCAAAGCGCATAAAATATGACGAAGCTAAGAAGCCGCAGCTGAACCAACAATCTATCTTCCTGGAAGGGAGACATTGGATAAATCTTCGCTGCTTTTTGATAGCCTATTAAAGTGTCTTAAGAGCTCCAGTACACTTGACTACATTTTTTTTTTAAGCCATAATGCCTTAAACAAGTTTTGGCAATCATAAATATCATACTGGGGGGGAAAAAAAAGCAAAAACAAAAAATTAGCAATTAAATGTGTCTCTTGGTGGGGCCAGCCAATACACAGCGCCTTCCTCCAAAGGGAAGTAAAGGATTACTTTAAAAGCCAGGCTATGTGGGAATAATTTCTTTATTTCTGTATCCATTTGTGGGGACTTAAGGCCTCGTTTATATTGGTGCCTGGGGGGTGAGGGCAACACCCCTTTCTGATAAAGACGGGATCGGTTTCTTTCTTTATCAGATAATATCTCTAGCAGAAACACTGAAGAAGAAATGTCACCCTGACGGTAAATTTAGTTTCATGTGTGAAGCAAATGGCTTAATTAAAATAATACATAGTTCTATTTATAATAGTTTATTTTTGCCCTAAAGATATTAAAACCAGGAATCATGGGTGATAGAATCTCAATAACTACTGAGGGGGAAAAAAAAAGTCCAACAAACAAATTCATTCAATATATGTGTTCTCTTATGTCTCAAAAACAATTCATCAGCTAAGTAAATAACCAAAGTAAAGTGAAATTACTAAAAAATATTGTCCAGCCAGCTGTACGCAGACAATCACTGGGTGAGATAAGTGATCCAGAGCTTCCTTTGGCATTAACAAAATATTTAACACCAATTTTCTTATATTTATTTATGGTCACAGGCAGGTATGGTCATATTGGCTAGGTGCCACATAAACTAGATCCTGATGGAATTGGGGCAGAAGGTAGGGGTAAGATAAGAGGAGGCCAGACAAAATCTGCTCAGGAAAATGGAGCTCGGGGTAAACATAAATACTGCTAACCTCAAATTGCATCACAGTCCTTTCCAAGGGTATGCCTTGCTTGATGGAACTAAGTAAGAAGGCACGACGTGGAGCTGAAGGGATAATAAGTGACCTATAAGGTTCAAGGCTTTTTGGCTTTTTGTCCCAGGACAGGGTAAGGGTGTGGGAGTGGAGGTGCTGCCTCGAGCTGGCTGCAACGCTGAACTTGGGAGTGGTGGAGAAAAAGCACCAGTCAGAACCCAAGGAATTGAAAGGGCCAACTCCTACTCTTCCAAAGAGAACCAAATATCCCTGAAAAGATAAGGCGGTACTGGTAGGCTGACGCCATAGAGGTGGGAGGAATAAATAAACAACAGCGCCCCGGCCAGGTTGCTCAGTGGATTGGAGCATCGCCTTGTACTCCAAAAAAGTTGCAGGTTTGCTTCCCAGTTGAGGCACATGCAGGAGGCAACCAGTTGATGATGTGCCTCTTTCTCAAATCGATGTTTCTCTCTCCCTCTCTCTCCCTCCCTCCCTCCTTCCCCTCTCTAAAATTCCATAAAAACATATCCTTGGGTGAGGATTTAAAAAGCAGAATGGCATGGTGGAAAGGACGTTAGGCTGGCTTCCTGAAAATGTAGGTTCCAGTCCCAGCAGCTACGAGCTGTCTCTGGATCCCTCGGCAAGTGCCTGAGTCTTTGGTCTGAGCTTCTTGTCTGTACAATGAAGTGTGGGCCCACGCACTACTTTCCAACATGCATCTCACAAAACACCAGACCCACGGAAAACGCTTCAAGAAACTATTTAGATAAACATTGCGTGGCCAGAAATCCTTGGAAAATTCTGTATGTTCTCACCCAATCAAAGATGTACAATAATATGCATGAGCCCAGAGACTCTGAGACGTCTCACGCCAGTGAAATCTGGGAATATGATTATACCCAGGGTTTCCCAAGCCTACATGAGCCCACAATGCTTTTGTCCATGAAACATCTCTCAGCACAAATTACACGTCTCATGTTTCATGCTTTTGTCCCTGAAACATCTCTTAGCATAAATTGTACCCTTTGCAAAACACACTGGGCTAGTGATATTTCCAAATTTAAGTTTCAAGGAGCCTTTGGGTGGAGAAGCATATAAGGGCTTGAAGCCCAAAAGTGCAGTTGCTATAGTAACCTCAGGACTGGGAGGTTAGCATAGAGTGATCTGAATCCAGAACTCCCCTGAGGAAGTGCAACGTACGTAGCTGCTCGGTGGCAACTCTTCGCTAAGGGTCCCGGAGACTGAATAGAAACCAACAAAGAGAAACCCAGCTCTTGCAGACCCATCCAAGTTCAGGTGGGGTCACCAGTCAATCCACACCTGTTAAGACACGTCTCTTACACACCCATGCGGCGCTGCGTCCTGACAGGTAAGACTCTATCTCCCATCCCAGATAAAGATACTATTTATAATCTGAAAATTACAATTGTAAGCTCCAGGAGGACAAGGCATTCCCTAATATGTCCCCAGGGCCTCTCCCAGGCCCAGACATAGAGGAGATTTATTCATTTACGAATGAATGTTCCAACAGACAAATGTTTATTGAAATGCACTGAGTATAATAGAGTCCTCCATGTAACTTTACAATAGTTGTATTTGTTGTCGAAACCAATAATAACTGATGCTGAATGGTCATGAAGACGTGCTGATTTCTGCCAGAAAATAAAGCGCTTGCTGACGGCCTCCAGGTACATGACTGTGGTACAGGGACCTCCAGAGCTCCAGATAAAAAGAGAACATGACTAAGGGGCAGGATGGACTTTCCAGCAGCACTATGGGGGATTCAGAACACTGACATGTCATCAACATAACCCTGGCTACAGAAACAACATACTTACAAAAGGGGAGAAATCAAGGAACCAAAATGTTCAAGAGATTCATTAAGAAAACTTTTTGTATAGGAAATGTGAAGTTGCTTTTCAAAAAAAAAAAAAAGATTTTTTTAAAAAGACTGGATAAAAAGGTATTCCAAAGTATTTTTTGTTATTGTCATTTCTCTTTTTTTTTTCTTTTTTAAAATATATTTTATTGATTTCAGAGTGGCGGGGGGGAGAGAGAGAAACATCAGTGGTGAGAGAGAATAATTGATCAGCGGCCTCCTGCACGCCCCCCTACTGGGGATTGAGCCTGCAACCTTGGGCATGTGCCCTGACCAGGAATCAAGCTGTGATCCCCTACTTCACAGATCAGTGCTCAACCACTGAGCCACACCGACCAGGCTGTTACTGTCTCACAAAGGAAGAAACAAACAGATTGTGGGTTGGTTTACAAATAGAAAGCCCAAAGAGCGTCCTGACTTGTCTGCAGGCACATCGGGAAGAGCCTGAGTAAGAAATTCACCCTCTGCCCACCAGCCCAACCACTGGTCCCCAGCCACAGCCCCTCTGCAATGGACCAACTCCGGCGGCTGTTACTTGCTCATATTCAGAAAAGTGCCTCTGCGGATGTTTGTAAGAAAGGTTATTCTCGTTCGTTATGATGTCTTAAATGTCCCAGCCCCCTTGGCTGTTCCTGCTGCAGGGATACATGTAAGAACCTTCCCTTCCTCCCTATCTCCCCAACCTGCTCTCTCGCACACACCCCCCCCCCCTCCCTGGGCCCTGCTGATCCACGCCATCGTCACATTCTCAGCTTTATCTCAAAGGCAGTTTCACGTGCTCTCTGCCCCTGTTAAGCACGCTGCTCCAGTCCCTCCACTGATTTCAATAGGAAAAGCAGAGCAGATATCCCTGCAGAACACTGTCAGCACCTCGTAAGGCCTGCAGCCTGGAACATAAAATACTTCCGACTTCTCAGTTCTCCCTCAGCCAGCGCGGATTACAAGGAGGGCACTTAAAATCAAAAGCCAAGAGGGACCAGACCATGACTTCGAATGAGAAGTGGAAGCAGAAGCCATGAACCCTTTCCAAAAAAAAAATAAAGGGGGGGCAGGAGTTACAGAGTCAAAGGTCTAAGTGGCCTAGAGAGAGTATGGGGTCTGTCTGATCATCAGAATGCTCCCAAATACGAAAGGCAGGAAGCCGACCTATGTTTAAAACATGACTTTGTCGCAGATGGATTTTGAATAAGCATGACGGGGAATTTAAAAATAAGACAGAGAAGCTTGGACTGCTCGAGTGGTCATCTGATCAGCCACCAAGAGAGGTACAAAGTATTTCTTCCTTCCAGCTCCTCCAGTTCACTAATAGATCCCCTCCGCCTTTCGGACCTCACGGACCACCACTGGTCCGCGGACCACCGGTTGGCGACCGCTGCCCTAGAGCTCAGGTGGGAGGAGATGGGCTGTTTCCCACTTCCCAGGACACGGGAATCTCAGATCTGGAAGGGGTCCAAAGCCACCTCTTCGGCACTCCCTACTGAAACACATTCGAGGATCCCAATGCCTGTTTTGCTTCGACAGAAGAACAGACTAAGAAAAAATCGAAATTTTGAAGATGGTTGCTGATAAGCACCAGTGCTCACCCTACTGCCCGCCATTCTCAAAGACATGTCCCTGCACCAGCTTGTCACCAGCTTGTCACCTGAAGGATGTAGAGGACATGCAACTTCTCTACCATCCGCTGTTCAATCAAAGGAGCCGATCATCTCTCTCTCTCTCTCTCTCTCTCTCTCTCTCTCTCTCTCTCTCTCTCTCTCTCCTCTTTCTCTCTCTATCTCTCTCTCTGTATGTGTGTGTGTGTGTTTTGTTAATCCTCACCTGAGGATATTTTTCCATTGATTCTCAAAGAGATTGGAAGGAAAGGGCACAGACAGAGAGAGACACATTGATTGGTTGCCTCCCGCATGGGTCTGAACCAGGGCCGGGGATCAAGCCTGCCACTGAGGTACATGTGGGACCCTTCAGTCTGCAGGCCAATGCTCTATCCACTGAGTCAAACAGCTAGGGACATCTCTCTCTTTCTTAATCAACCCAAAGAACAAGATGAATGACTCTAATTGTACAAAGCACCCTGATTTAGAAAGCATTTTAACATCCTTAACCTTTCTTTTGGGGTAATTGGTCACTTTTATCTATTTCTCTCACCTTATAGTTGGCATTCTGTTTTGTTTTGCTTTTAATTTTTATTATTATTATTATTGAGTTCAGAGAGGAAGGGAGAGGAAGAGGGAGAGATAGAAACATCAATGATGAGAAAGAATCACTGATTGGCTGCCTCCTGCACACCCTCTATTGGAGATCGAGCCCACAACAACCCCAGCATGTGCCCTGACTGGGAATGGAACCATGACCTCCTGGTTCATAGGTCAATGCTCAACCACTGAGCCACGGCGGCCAGGTGGCATTCTGTTTTAATCAGAAGGCGTTCCCTTTTGTCCAGCTGGAGTTGAGGCCCGTGTCATTCCCTCCTCTGTTAGGTGGATTGCTTCTCAGTCCTGTTCCCCCAATAGTCCACTTAGAGTCTGTTCCCACTTCATCAACCTGCTTATAGTCCTGCTAGAAAACTGCAGAATCCTAAGACCTAAAACTAACTCCATTTGCTGCCTCTGAGCATGGAGAATATTTCTGCAGTGAGACTTTCATCTCTTTGCCCTAGCCCTCTGCACAGCCAACAAGTCCCCCAAATTAGTGAAAGTCACCATTCTTTACTGAGTCCCTTCCTTCCTCTGAGAAGAAAAACTAGGGGCGAGAGGCAACAAATCAGGAAGTATAACCTTCCCAGGCAGACTTTCTCTCTTGCATGAGCCCAAATCTCACAAAACTCCAATGTCAACAGAGGCCAGACAGGTCAGTGGGCAGTGTGAGCCGAGCAGGTATGAAACTTACAGGGGTGGGGATTGCGGTAAACTCGCAAGGGCTCCCACAGCTCCCGCATCGGCTCCATTCCAGCCAACTGTCAAACAGAAATGCAAGGGCCAGTATGTCCAGATCTTTAGATTTTTCCATGAGGCTTCCAAAAAAGCCTGGATATGTTAATGCGAAATGTCCCAATTTGTAAATGTTAGCAAGTCACGAAGAATATTTCAAAACAGTGTGAAGGCCAAGGAAAGCATGTACAGGGGGCAGAGGTGGCCTGGGAGCCACGGCCTGCAACTTCTGTGATAGGCGGAAGAGCTAATTGGATTCCCGAAGACAGTTGGGGTGCATGAAGGAGGAAAGAGCACAGCCATCCCGGTCTCCCAGCTGAGATGGAAGTTTAACAACCTGCGCGGAGGAAAGGTAGGTCACTGGGGAAGTGCCGGGCAGGCAGCCAGCAATGGCTGGCCCACGCCTTTTGGGTTAACAATTGCTTCACTTTGAGGAATAATCTCCTTAGAATAAGTTAGGAGATAGACTTGGAAGTCACTTTGAAAGAGCATGTCAGTATGAAGAGATAAATATGAAGTACATGTGTTTCCACTCTAGAGTAAGAAGGTCCAAAAGCAAAAGGGGATTGAGATTTCAGGCCTCCGTTTTTCCAGGAAGGAGAGGAGAACTATGGGAAAGTGATAAGCCACGTGCAGTTACGTGGGTGATAGTGAAGTGGGTGTGAGAACAGGTACAACTGCCAGCACAGGCCCGAGGGGGGAGACAGAGTGGACCCCAAGGGAGACACTATCACAGCCACCTTCTCTAGTCACTGTTCTGGGTCAACCAGCCTAAACTCTTTAAATGAACAAAATTGGCCCGGCCGGTGTGGCTCAGTGGTTGAGCACCAACCTATGAACTGGAAGGTCACGGTTTGATTCCCAGTCAGGGCACGTGCCTGGGTTTCGGGTTCGATCCCCAGTGTGGGACTTGCAGGAGGCAGCTGATCAATGAATCTCTCTTATCATTGACTAGAGGCCCGGTGCATGAAATTCGTGCATGGGGGTGGGGGTTGTCCCTCAGCCCAGCCTGCACCCTCTTCAATCTGGGACTGCTGGCTCCCAAATGCTCGCCTGCCTGCCAGCCTGATTGCCCCTAACCGCTTCTGCCTGCCAGCCTGATCACCCCCTAACCACTCCCCTGCCAGCCTGATTGATGCCTAACTGCTCTCCTGCCAGACTGTTTGCCCCTATCTGCCCTCCCCTGCTGGCCTGGTCCTCCCCAACTGCTCTCCCCTGCAGGCCTGGGTCCCCCCCAACTGCCCTTCCCTGCAGGCCTGGTCATCCCCAACTTCCCTACTCTGCTGGCCTGGTCACCCCTAACTGCCCTCCCCTGCAGGCTTGATCACCCCCAACTGCCCTCCCTTGTAGGCCTGGTCCCCCCCCCCTCGAAACGGCCCTCCTCTGCCGGCCTGGTCACCCCTAACTGTCCTCCCCTGCAGGCTTGATCGCCCCCAACTGCCCTCCCTTGCAGGCCTGGTCCCCCCAACTGCCCTCCCCTGCTGGCCTGCTCACCCACAACTGCCCTTCCTTGCAGGCCTGGTCCCTCCCAACTGTCCTCCCCTGCTGGCCATCTTGTGGTGGCCATCTTGTGTCCACATGGGGGCAGCCATCTTTGACCACCTGGGGGCAGCCATGTTGTGTGTTGGAGTGATGGTCAGTTTGCATATTACTCTTTTATT
This sequence comes from Plecotus auritus, assembly GCF_963455305.1. NCBI lineage: Eukaryota > Metazoa > Chordata > Mammalia > Chiroptera > Vespertilionidae > Plecotus > Plecotus auritus. Next base: position 8,215,766 of record NC_137780.1, read on the forward strand.
AGGTAGGATAGAGGCCTGGTGCACAGGTTGGGGCTGGGTGGTTTGCCCTGAAGGGTGTTTCAGATCAGGGTGGGGCTTCCCTTGGGGCGTGGGGCAGCTTGGGTGAGGGGCCTGTGGTGGTTTGCAGGCTGGCCATGCCCCCCAGCGACCCAAGCGGAGGCCCTGGTATCTGGGATTTATTTATCTTCTATAATTGAAACTTTGTAGCCTTGAATGGAGGCCTAGGCCGGCCAGAGTGTGCGGAAAGCTTGGCTTCCTCCATTGCTGGGGAAACCCAAACCTCCTGCTTGCTCCGTGGCCGCAGCCATCTTGGTTGGGTTAATTTGCATACTCACTCCTGATTGGCTGGTGGGCGTGGCTTGTGGGTGTAGCAGAGTTATGGTTAATTTGCATATTACTCTTTTATTAAATAGGATGTTTCTATCTACCTCTCCCTCCCTCTTCCTCTCTGAAATCAATTAAAATATTTTTTAAAAAGTAAAATGAAAATAAATGAACAAAAATAATAGAGGCCGCTGTGTTTCTCTGAATCCATCTCCACTGAACAACTGTCCACAGCAGTGTCCTGGGAACAGTAGCTTTGGAGAACAGTGTGATGGATTCCTAGTACACCCACGGGGAAGACCTAGCACACAGCTGAAAATTAGTATTTGTGAATTTACACTGTTAATGAAAGGCCTGCCACCAAGCCGAGCGCTCCAGTGTGATTTTAACATCCCTCCAAAGCCTTCAGCTTCTGGAGGGGTGGGGGGGTCGGGGCTGGGGAGAGGGATGCCGACATGCAGAGTGAGTGCAAGGCGCTTGGGCAAGCAGGCTGGGAGCAGACTCCGCCTTCAAGCCCTGGAGTTGCACACACGATCCTGCCTCCTCGGGGCCCAGACAATGCCGCACATTCACTGCCATCTGAGGAGCCCCAATGCTGAGCTGAGAAGCAGGGAAAAAAATGAGACTTGAATTGAAAATAAATTGGTATTCGCTCAATGGCACTCTGAATTTACTGCAGCCTTCACCTTTGCGGGGAATTGCCAAGGTGCTCATAAAAGGAGAAATGATGAATATTCAGGATGTCTTTTGAATCCATTAGGCAGCTGGGATGAGGTCTCCATATGGAGGCTCCTGGTTCTTTCCTTAGGCTGCTCAGGAGACGGCCAACATGGCCCTCTGTGGGGAAAGCAGGACCCTGGTTTGCCAATGGAGGGAAAGTCTAACCGCCAAGGGTCAAGTCCATGGAAATAAACCTGGTTTAGGAGTTTTTGCAAAGGAAGAGATCTATAAATTTCGGGTTTCTGGACACAGTGAATGAGAGAATGTGGGTCTCTTTGTAGGCACGCTGATGAAACTGTAGCAACAGCCTATTCATCGCACTGTCGGCCTTTGTTCCAGACACGATGTTCTGCAGATCTAATTGGGTCCGCCCCACACAGGAAAATCCCAGACAGTCTATTCGGGGGGCCTCCTGTAGTTTGGTCAGCTGGGCTTCCAGAAGCACAATTGTGCCTGCATCCCCCCGGTCTGCTTACTTAAGTCCCGAGCACTAGCTCACACAATGAAGAACTGTGGGTTCTTTATGCCAAAAAGAAGTCCAAGAAATAATTTAGCAAAGACCATCCACTCCTGAGGGTACTGAATACAGATGGATGCATCTTTAGAAAAAGGGAATTTTTGAAAAGGGGATGTTGCAAGTCACTCGCTTCCTCACCTTCACAAGAAAGGGGTGGAGTCAGGTTCAAAGGGATGAGTACTCATGAAAGCCACCTGCGCACCTGGTCCTGGGATGGGAAGAAGCATCCTTCTTGCGCCCCGGGTGCTGATGCCTTAGCAAGGGAGACATGCACAGAAGCATACCTTCACCACAAGCCAAACAGCTACATCAAGGTGCAGTGTCAGATGAGAGAGCTGTTCTTTTTGGTGGTGAGGGATGGGTGGAGAGTCAGAGAGAGGATATGTCATATTTGAGCAGAATTTTGAAGGAGAAGTTCAGCAAAAGAAGAAAAAATGGAAAAGAAGGCATCTGGCCTGACCAGTGTGGCTCAATGGTTGAGTATCGACCTAGGAACCCGGAGGTCACGGTTCGATTCCCAGTCAGGGTACATGCCCGGGTTGTGCTCTCGACCCCCATTGTAAGGAGTGCAGGAGGCAACTGATCAATGATTCTCCCTCATCACTGATGTTTCTATCTCTCTCTCCCCCTCTCCCTTCCTCTCTGAAAGCAATAAAAATATTTTTTTAAAAGAAGGCATTGGGTGGGAGGGCCCTGCCAGGATCAGAGCTGGGGGTAGGAAAGCACAGGGTGATGGGAGGCGGGGGGAGAAGCCTCTTGTTATGTTTCAGGAAACCCACCACTATTCCTCGGGGAGCCCCTATCCCCAGTGTTTTAAAATAGGACTTAGGAAATCTAGTCATGTATCTCCAAAGTCCTTTCCAGAAATAACATTCCAGGATTTGTATGAGTCTAAGTGACGGGGGAAGGGGAACCACCCAGAAAAGCTTTGTACTTAATGGTCTCTATTCTTCAGTGCTTTATAACCAAAAGTGGAATAGGTGGTGGTAGGCAGGCCCCAGATAAGCTGTCTATCCCAGGTCAATCTTACATGGCCTGCCAATCAGGGAGGACCAGAGCCCACCCATGAGGAGATGGGTGGGACCCTTCCAAAGCACTCCGCCCCCCAAGAGGCCACCGGGTCCAGGGACACCTGGATGCCTCAAACAGCAGGTTGTGCTTCTGTGGTGGTGACATTCCCAAGGAAAACAGAATTTCCCATCATCCTCTACCTCCTCCATTGTTTCTGATCTCTCGTGTAATATGGGAGAGACTGGGGACAGATATAAATAAAGACACAGAAACATAAAAAACTGCTTGCATGTGAGCTTCTATCTGGTTTTATCTGTATGTCAACCATGGGAGGTGAGAATAGAACAGATGAGGAAACTAAGGCTTAGAGAGGTGAAGTGACTATACTCTCCAGTCCCCAGAGCTGGCCAAGGCAGAGTGGATGCCCCCGTGGCCTAATTCTCCTTCTCTCCCTAAGTCCATTCAAACTGGTCCCCCCCTCCACACACCCCCCCCGGCTCAAAGCAGCAGCTGAATTAATAGAAAAACGTTCTATAGAGACACTAATGAATAGTAACATCTAGTTTGTGTTAGATATCATGAAGAAATAAGGCATGAATAGAAATATGAATTTGTTTTATAAATATTTTTTTAAATATATTTTATTGATTTTTTACAGAGAGGAAGGGAGAGGGATAGAGAGTTAGAAACGTCGATGAGAGAGAAACATCGATCAGCCGCCTCCTGCACAACCCCTACTGGGGGGGATGTGCCCGCAACCAAGGTACATGCCCTTGACCGGAATCGAACCTGGGACCCTTCAGTCTACAGGCCGACGCTCTATCCACTGAGCCAAACCGGTTTCGGCTGTTTTATAAATATTAAAACATAGTAGAGCTCATCCTGATATAGCATGTTATTCAATAAATTAGATATGTTATAACGAAGGGTGTTTTGTGAACACATTAGAAGTTTAATATAACATACTAAAAGTACAATTCCTGAACAACAACAAAACCCATAAATGGAACTTGATCAAAATTTGAAAATTTTGCTATGCAAAAAATACTGTTGAGAGAATAAAAAGAGAAACCACAAAGCCGGGAAAATATTTGTATCACACATCAGATAAAAGAGTTGTATCCTGAATATATTTTTAAAAATAAACTTTTAGAACTTAACAAGAAAATAAACAATGCCATTGTCATCAGGGAAATGCAATTTAAAACCAAAGGAGATACCACTACCAACCACTACAAACCACTACACACACACACACACACACACACACACACACACACACACACACACACATTTCTGACCACTAAAAAGGATGAGCAACATCAGCAGCTCTCATTCACTGCTTATGGTCATGCCAAATGGTACAGCCACCTTGGAAAAATTTGACAGTTTCTTATAAAGTCAAACATATACTTAGCTTACAACCCAGCAATCCCAAACTTAGATATTTCCTCAAGTGATTTAAAAACTTATCTTCACATAAAAGAATCTGAATGTGAACGTTTATTACAGCTTTAGCCATAATTTCCAAAATCCGGAAACACTCCAGAGATCCTTCAACAGCTGAATGGATAAAATAAACTGTGGTACATCCATACGACTGGACACTACTCAACAAATACTAATTCACATAATGCCATGGATGAACCCTAAATACATTTCTCCCTGAAGCAAGCCAATCCCACAATGGTGCATGAGAATGGAAAAGAGATCAGTGGTTAGTGGGGATTGTGAAAGGTAATGACGACAAAGGAGTCACACAGGGAATTTTAGGAAATTTGAACTATTCTTTATGGTGCTTTGGAGGTGGATAAATGACTCTGTGAATTTGTCAGACCCCATAAAACTGCACAACACAGAGAGTGAACTATGTGAAACTTTTATTTTAAAAAAAATCAACCAGGATGTTCAGGAGAACCCAGGAATCATAAAGATCATGACAAATAAATTAAACTATATTACAAATATTTGACAAAGCTTTGCTGAACGCACTGGGGGGAAAGGGGAACTTAGTGAGAAACCCTGAAAAACAGTGTTTTGACTGCATGCTAAGACTAAAGGCAAGAAAAAGAACTGTATGTGACCACTCTATTGTAGGTGTCTCTCCCCTGAGTACAGGTAAACCATTTTGAAACTACTTTGCATGTACATTAGGGTTGAACAACTAAGGAAATATAACGTAGATGGTAAGGTCTAAGTTTATCATTGTCAGAGACCAAAGTTAAAAAGAAACAACCAACAGAAATCTAGGATAAATCCGGTGGTACTGCCTGAACTCAAATCAAAGATATCAGGATGAACTCATGTTTAATATAATCCATTAGCACAGACAGATGCAGGAATAAACACAGGTGTGTGTGCACATGTGGGTGAGCTGTAGACATACACCTCCCAGCGGGCCTGGGAGATCCAAGTAGTGGCACCCTAGCTGCCTAGATCTTGATTTCTCGATATCGCTCTCCAATAAAAATAACTGGGAATCCTCAGAGGAAAAGCTGGAGTAGAAAAAACACAAGATGAGTCTGGGGTGTCTTATAATGCCAAAAAAAAAAAAAGGAAGTGCTACAAAATTTAGAAATAAAATAAAAGAATATAGGTGCCCACCTCGAAGAGCTCCCAGTGAAGAAAGCAGGGCCAATCTGAGCCAACAATAACAGCAGTAGTACTGGCTTATAACCTAAAGAGTAAAATAAATACCCACAAGTCCACACTGATGTAAATGAACGAGTAACAAAATAAATACTATCTTTCCATGCTTCTATTTTTCGAAATAGAAGGTTTTTCTCTTACGTCCAATATAATATCATTAACCTCCATTGTGGTTGCTAATCTTCCCTCCTAAGAGCAAGCCTATGAATGGCTTCCCACCTCAGCATTATGAGAGAGAGAGAGAGAGAGACAGAGAGAGAGAGAGAGAGAGAGAGAGAGAGAGGGGGGGGGGAAGGAGGGGGGAGAGGGAGAGAGAAGGAAATGCCTTGGAAAAAGAGGAGAATAAAAAAAAATGAAATGATAAATAAGTTCAAAAGAGGAGAAAAAATGGAGAGTGCTGCTATCCCCCACCTTGAACCCCAAAAAGCCACCTGCACACTGGCCTGGCTTTGCCCTTGTTACTCTCCATTCCACTCCCCCGTCCCATCACAGTATTAGTTAGGGCACAGGCTAAGCTGCTGTAACAAAAGCACTCACAAATATGTAGGTTTAATAAGATTGGAGTTGACTTTTCTCTCGTTTTACAGTTCATACATAGATAGTTACGTGCTTATAGCATGACTGTGCCATCCCTCTGTGTGGTTTCGGTCTCTGAGTTCAAATTAACTGCTCCAGCACCCACCACAGTTCAAGCCACTGGGGTAGCAAGAAAAGACAGGGCCACTCACGCCCCTTCCACTGTACTTCCCTCTGTTCACATCCCATTGGCTGGAAATAAGGCACATGGCCTACGCAAGGTTGCAAGGGAGGCTGGGAAATGTAGTTTCTAACTGGCAGCCCTGTGTCTTCCACACTTTTGCTGACCTACTTGTGGTTTGAAGGGGACTCTTGGTTTTAGTTTTCACATAGAAAAATGCTGGGGAGGGGATCCCTAATAATGATTAATGCTGACAGTTGTTAATGCTTCAACACCCTCTCCAATGCTTTATCTATACAACATTCCCATGGTCCTGTGAGCTAGGGATTATCCTCCCCGTTGCCCCCCTTTTCCAAGTCAATGATCCCCAAGTGTCCGTTGACGTGCTCAGGGTTTTGTACTAGGAGGTAGCAGTGAAGAGGGTACTTCCCCATGAAGACGGCTGCATGAACACACATCCCAGTCTCTAAGCTCATGGTCCTGCAAGTGTTATTTCAAGGGCTCCTCCTCACACTGCACACCCAAACCTGCCCCTGTGCCTAATAACCCCACTCTCTTTTAGAGAAAAAGAACCTGCCTTCTCCCCACACTCACAGGCCCACATGTTTGCCAGCTGGCCCTGGGCATGGGGAAGCGCCTAGGACCCTCGTCTATGTTGGGCGATAAATGGCTGAGGACCTAGGAACACAAAAGAAGTAGATCTTGCCTGGCTGGCGTAGCTCAATGGCCAAGTGTTGACCTATGAACCAGGAGGTCATAGTTCGATTCCTGGTCAGGGCACATGCCCGGGATGCAAGCTCAATCTCCGGTGTGGGATGTGCAGAAGGCAGCCGATCAATGATTCTCACTCATCATTGATGTTTCTATCGCTCTCCCTCTTCCTTCCTCTCTGAAATCAATAAAAACATATTTTGAAAAAAGAAGATCATAATTCAAAGGGAACTTCTCCCAACTCGGTCCCCTAAGGTAGATTCTAATCTTCCTTCTACTCGTGTTTTACTTTAAATGGAAAGGGTTGCATATGCCACAAACCGGTTTCCAATACCTGGGAAACCCACACCTGGAGAAAAACTTCAGAGGTGGTTCCCAGCTGAACAAAATAAAAAAGAAAAGGATGAGAAGCATCAGAGAGGTTTAGCTTGCCTGACATTTTCAAAGTTTTATCAAAATTATCCATCAGGGTTTCCTCTGACCCAATTTTTACCAAATTCCCTACAGTTCCCCATTTGGGTCACCAGTTCCTCCCACACCTTCTCCCCAGCCCCACCTCCTCCTCCTCAGTCTTCCTTCGCTTGCCTGTAATACTTTGGTTTATTGTTGGTTTATTTTACAGTCTAATCTAAAATATGAGTGGGATGACACTGTTTTCCACGCATGGGCCAATAGGTCATAGATATCATGTCAAAGATAACGGGGCATCTAATTATTTTATTGACATATTTTCTCTCTTGAGGCCTGTTTACTATTGCTACATCTCCTTCAAGTCACAACACTGCCCTTCCTGGCTGGGGTGACTTTGAAAAAAGCCTCCTGTCCTCCTTCTAAACTCCAGTGAATGGAACATAATAATAAATACCTAACAGGGTTGTTAAGAAGAAAAAAATGAAATAACATATGAAACAGTAAGAGCTAGCTCATTTCACTGAGCATCGTCCCCTGGACCAAAAGGCTGCCAGTTCGATTCCCAGTCAGGGCACATGGCCGGGTTGCGGGCTCGATCCCTAGCGTGGGCCTTGCAGGAGGCAGGCGATCAATGATTCCCTCTCATCATTAATGTTTCTCTCTCTGTTTCTCTGTTTCTCTCTCTCTCTCTCTCTCTCTCTCTCTCTCTCTCTCTCTCTCTCTCTCTTCCTCTCCCTTCCTCTCTGAAATCAAAAATACGTTTTAAAAAAGAGAAAACGGGAATGAAGTTTAGTGACAAACACTGAACCTCCAGACTTCCAGTACAGATAAGTCGCTTTCAAAGTCTTAGAAACCCCCCATTATCTCATAATTTAGGACTACCAAGGAGCTGGTCCTGGCCCTGGGGTGGTGAAGGAGACACAGAAATACCCTAAACACTCCAGCCAGTTCTGTGGACACAGTCTCCCAGCAGGTTGGGGAGTCTCCTCTGGTAAGAACAAGGTTCCCCAGGAAAGCCTTTACCCTCCAGCTTTAGTCTGTCCGAAGAGAAGAAAGAAAGAAAGAAAAAAATAATAATAAGTCTTCAGCCAAGAACACCAGTCGGGGAGTTAAAGAGCCGGGCACACAATAATTCTAAGTCACGTTGGAGGGGGGTTTAAACAGCACACATCAGCAGAAAAGCACGGGGAAACCTCCAGGACACTGACTTCATTGATACCCCATTTATCAGCAATTACTGACTCCATTAAAGGCCGGGTTTACAGCAGAAAGAGAAGCAGAGCCTAAAATATGTCCCGGCAGATGGACGGAGAGTGTCGGGGACGCCGTAATTCAAAGGCCTGGGCAGCGTTGTTATCATGGACCGTGGAGTCAGAGAGGCAGCAGAGAGCCAGGGGCCCGCGAGCCAGCAAATGATTTACTTGACCCTGGATGGGCCGGACTGACAGCGCAAACCTCATTAATTCCTCGGGTCACCCTGGAAGACATTAATTTGGTTTGGACTCATGACGAGGGGAGATTTTCCAGACGTGCCCTAGGAATTATGAAATCTCCGTGGCCAGAGAAAGTATGTCCAAATCACTTTCTGCATAAATCACGCTGACTTTCTAAAGCAGGATAATATGCTTAATCAAGGGAGTTATGGAACTTCTTGTGCTTATTAGACAGAAAATATAACAGTATTTTATTTGGTTATCAGCTCTGGGAGAGAGAATGTAACCCCCTCTCTGACATGTTCTCCTGCCTGCGTGGAAGGGACCCGTCGGGAGGGCTGGGAGAGACGAGGCGTGCCAATCATTTGCTCACACGGAGATAGCTCTGCTTTTCTCTCCTCTTCCTTTCTCTTCTCAAGTGGGCACATGCATCGTGTGGGCACCTCCTTACCGGTCTGCCAGCTCACTTCCCTTCTTCCCTTTTTCTAGAACTTTCTAGACACTGGGCGCGTCCCTATAAATAGCAATCGCCAGCGACTGGTGGTTTTCTCCTGTGTTCTGGTGGCCTGGGCCAACATTTAAGAAGTCTGAGATGAAGGCGGCTTGGGTCCAAATACAAAGCAATCGGCTGGGTAATTTACATCAGTGAATGGCATCATTGTAGGGACACTGACAAATCAAGTTATTAAAAATGGCCAGGAGAGAGAGGGGGTGGGGGGAAGAGAGACTATAACACTGCCAGGCAACGGGCTTCTCCCCAGGTATCTGATGCACACGCCGAAGCCCCCTTTCCTCGTCCCATCGCCCCTCGTAAAGGTTGCATTCGTCATGTTTAAAGCGAGGTTATCTCTGGCCGAAGAGAACATGCATTAGTACGTTTTACTCATTCAACACTGAACACTCCCTATCAACAACCGTCTGCTTAAAGGGGACCAGGAGAACGGGAATTCATCACAGGAAGAGACAACTTAAGGGAGTTGGGCTGTAAAATGGAATTCATTAGTCAGCCGTAAAGTATTGCTGCTTTCACTAGCCTTTGCCGTCCACACTGCTTCCTCCGCCCTGGACTGCACCGGCTGGCTCACCTGACAGCTCATGCCGTCCCCACTCCCTGAACCTGCCCCCCACCCCCATTCCTCTTCTCACTGGGGACAGAGAGAACAGAGCTTGCCATTGGGGGGCAGGACCACGGGGTTTCTGGCCACACAAACTCCTGGATAAATATTGAGGCAGAGCCTAGAAGCATCCAAATCCTTAAATTCAGAGTCCTCGGCTCATCCCACCTGCCTACTTGGAGCTGCATGAGCTGTACTCACCGGGGACTCACGTCTGACACAGAAAAGCAGGGGTCCTCAAACTTTTTAAACAGGGGGCCAGTTCACTGTCCCTCAGACCGTGGGAGGGCCGGACTATAGTTTAAAAAAAAAAACTATGAACAAATTCCTATGCGCACTGCGGGCCCGGGACGAGTCGTCTGCTAAGCAGGACAGGCAGCGGCACCCGGCGGGCCGGATAAATGTCCTCGGCGGGCCGCATGTGGCCCACGGGCCGTAGTTTGAGGACGCCTGCAGAAAAGCATCCTGGTTGTAAGCACAGGCTCTGGGTTATGCAGACCTGGGTTCCCTAGAGCGGGCTGTCCTCAGCTGCGTGACCTTGAACAGGACCCTGCTCTCGGCCTGCATTGCCTCGGGAGTAAGAGGGAGAAATAATAGTGCCCAGCACAGAGGGAGAGGGAGTGTGAGGATGAAACTAGATGAAGGAGCGATCGTCGAGGTTCCTGGATGGCAGCTCGAGCAAGGCGCCCCAAATAGATGCTGCTCTGTTGGGCTACTGTATTTTCCCTCGTTTCTTTTCAACAGTAATGAAATAATTTTCCTGTCTATGTCCTTCACTTCAATTTATTGTGCTCTTTTGCATCTTCTCCTAATCCTCACCAGCATATATGTTCACCAGAACCCATACATACTGTACATACTGGTTTTTTTACTGGTTGACAGACTGAAAGAGCTGCTATGAAAAGATGACCAAAATAAAACACATTTTTCATCCCTTAATCTCATATTTGAAGGACGTTTCAAATCCTTTCAGAATAAAGCAGAGAATGGAGAGAGGCACTATAGCAGAATTCTCTCCATCTTGGTTTCTCCCTGAAGTGGCCTGAAATTCTTCATCTAATGCATTAGTCCTTGTAAATAAGACACAGAAAATAGTGGTCTTTCCCCATATCCTTTTTTTTTTTTTTTTTTTTTAATCCTCACCCGAGGATATTTTTCCATTGATTTTTAGAGAGAGTGGAAGAGAGGGAAAGACAGAGAGAAATGTCCATGTGAGAGAAACACATCAATTGGCTGCCTCCTACACAAGCCAAGGCCAGGGCCCAGGCTGGGAGCCTGCAACCAAGGTACATGCCCTTGACCAGAATCAAACCCAGGACCCTTCTCTCTGCAGGTGGATGCTCTATCCACTGAGCCAAACCAGCTAGGGCTCCCTCATATTTTTTTACATTTATTGCGGGTTTCTTGATTATAAAAGTAGTGGTTAGTCCGAGTTAAAAATAAATGGGGAAATATATCAAAGTAGAAAAAATAGTACTACTTTAAAAAAAATAAGTCTTGGTGAGGATGTAGAGAAAAGGGAACCTTTGCACACTGTTGGTCAAAATATAAAATGGTGCAGCTGCCTTGGAAACTAGTATGGTGGTTCCTCAAAAAATTAAAAATAGAGCTACCATAGGATCCAGCAATATCACTTCTGGGTATTTATCCAGAACAATTTAAAATAGGATCCCCAAGAGATATTGGCACACCCAAATCCATGGCAGCGTTATTCACAAAGGCCAAGAGGTGGAAGCAACTCAAGTGTCAATCAGTGGATGAATGGATGACAAAATGTAGTATATACATACAATGGAATATTATTCGGCCTTAAAAAGGAAGGAAATCACGTCTCATGCTGCAATACGGATGAAGCTCAAGGACATTAGTCTGTAAATATGCAGTCCCAAAAGGAAAGGTATAGTATGATCCCACTTATATGAGGCACCTAGACCAAGTCAAATTCATAGAGACAGAAAGTAGAATGGTGGTTGCCGGGGCTGAAGGAAAGAGAACATAAGACAGTGGTTGTGTAATGGGCCCAGAGCTTCAGTCTTACAAGAGATGGGTTTCATGACAATGTGAATACAGTAAGTCCCCAATGTCCTCGATGGGTTTTCTGACTCTAATCAGAACGATGTGTAACAAAACCAGTGATACCACAGGCCAACTGGTAGAAACAAGAGCTAAGTTGCTACAGCATCTCAATGAAGTGGCATTGAACAAAATGACATTAGTCTAAGACATGCTATGTACTTAGTACTGAACTGTACACTTAAAAACAGTTAAGAAGGTAAATTCTAGGTTTCCAGGTTTTTTATTATTTTTGTATTGATTTCAGAGAGGAAAGGAGAGGGAGAGAGAGATAGAAACATCAATGATGAGAGAGAATCATTGGTCAGCTGCCTCCTGCTCGTCCCCAACCAGGGATCAAGCCTGCAACCTGGGCATGTGCCCTTGACTGGAATTGAACCCAGGACCCTTCAGTCCACAGGCCAATGCTCTACCTACTGAGCCAAACTGGCCACAGCTGTGTTTCGTGTTTTTTAGATGATTACACAGAAACAAAGCATCCATAATTCATCATACATGTGTAATAAATCTGTTAATATTTTGATGTTTCAGTTAAATATAGTTTTTACTTAGCCACATATTGTTAAATTTCCCATGCCATTACATATTCTTCTATAACCACTTTTTAATGGCTGCATGACATTCCATTGTTTAACTGAGCCTCTATCGTATGACATTTAGATTACATCCAAATTTGTTGCTTCTACAAATAAACCATGATTCACCCATTTTTACATTTTTTTAAAATGTCATGTTATATTCCTTACAATACATCTTGCTTTTCTTTAGCAATTGAGGTCATTTCAGTGTGGCAGTTGAGATACTTTTGCTTCTAAACCTCTTTGCTTCAGAGAGCACTTATGCTGGGGTTCCAGGAGTAAGAGGGAAAAGTGAGGGAGGTCAAATCCACGTTTAAAAGAAGTAAAACTCACCGTTTGAAAACATCAATGATTTCAGCATAAGCATCATCAGAACCGGCCTCGCATAATGTTTCCAGAGAACATCTGTACGGAGCATATAAACAAGCAGACACAACTGGCGCCAGGCAGCAGAGGACCCGAGGTCCCTGGTGCCCCGGGATGAAACTGCAGACCATCTGTACCCAGAGCCCGTCCGCAGGCCCTTTGCTATAGAATCGAATTATTTCCTGAGGCCTTGCTCCCTGGGGACTGGTATCGCTGCTTTAGGATGAATGTCATCACCCTCAAGTAATCAGGGAGGAAACAGGCTCAGAGCGCTTAAACATCTTGCCCAGAGTCACACAGCTAACAGCGGCCGAGTCGAGGTTTAAACCCAAGCTCCCTGTGCATTCCCACATGCTGTTGCCATGTTGAAGATCATAGTTGATCACGGAGCACTAGGGACAAAGGAACATGGGACGGGTAAGATGCCTCTGACTCCCTGCTCTCCTTCTCTATAAGGAGGCCACCACTACTTCCCCGGAGAAGACAGGGGGACCCGTGTGGGAGAAGGTTTTCTTGTTGCCGGTTCCATTCCTTTCTCCTCTCCAGGCCAGACTAACCCGAGTGGAGTCATTGACAAAAGGAAGGCTAGAGAGAGTGTTTCTGAAGGAAGCTGAATACTTGCAATTAGGAATGCTCTATTTTAGGAAGACTTGGAGCTGCAGATCCCGTTTCCATATGGCCCCTGCACATGTTTATTAAGGAAAAGACTGATGAGGAGCCTCTATTACCATGCAACAATTGTCTTGGGCTGAGTTTCTGGGAACCAGACCCCCGGCTCCCCTAGTAGCTCATTCTCTGCGGTCGTCCGTGGCCACTCTCCACGAGTCTGCTCAATTCTGCGCCTGGGATGGCTGCGTCTGTAACGTGAGTCCCGACAGGATGACTCACAGGGGCCGTGTTAACTTTGATCTTCAGCTGTTTTTTAACAGTAATTAGGCCACAGCGAGTTCGGGGGCAGCACGAGTCAGATGTGCAATCGGTCTGCGCGGGGAATCCCGGGGGTTGTTATTGGCGTTTTGCGACCCAGTTATTATTCACAGGAGCTTGGAGCGGTGCTGTGTGAGGTATCTGGTCAGACGATTAGGGGTGCGTTGGTTTCTTTTGTTTCAGTCAGTTCAGATCAAAGGCCTGCCGGAATCCATCCCTGAACTCCTCGTCCTAACCCGACTGCAGCTGCTGCAATGTCTGTCGAGAAATCCTTAAAGACGAAAAAACACAGCCATTCACATTGGTCTTTCTTAACTGCTGCTGAGTTCTACGGGGCTCCTAGCATTCGATGCACAAGGCCTGGGGGGTTTCAATTTTTTGAAGGCAGGGAGAAGATGCAAAGTATTAATTTTCTAATTATTACAAGCGTGTGGGACAACTTCAGATTGCGAGTCCCCACTCTTGTGGGCCACGCCCCCATTTTTGGCAAAATATTCACCCCATTTCCTCCCCCACGAACCTGTGCACAGAGCCGCACAGCCCAGCACAACTTTCTCTCCGCCTCAGTTCCTCTTTGTAATCCTCCAAGGTGGCTTTTGCTGAATATTCATCTCTGAGTCCACTTCGTTCTAGATTTTTAAATCCATCCTCTGTTTTGATTCCAATAGATTTTACATCCCTGCAGGTCTGCTTTCCTAAGTCCCCAGATCCTATTGAACTTAAAACATTAAAAAGTGACAACTCGTCCTGGCCAGTGTGGCTCAGTTGGTTGAGCGTCATCCCGTGTACAGAGAGGTCGCTGATTCAGTTCCCAGTCAGGGCATATGCCTGGGTTGCAGGCTTGATCCCCAGTAGGTAGCTGATCGATGGTTCTCTTTTCTCATTGATGTTTCTCTCTCTCTCTCTCTCTCTCTCTCTCTCTATCTATCTATCTCTATCTCTATCTCTCTCTCTCTCCCTCTCTCTCCCTCTCCATTCCTCTCTCTCTCTCAAATCATTTTTTTAAAAAGTGACAATTCAACTGACCAGTCGGATCCCCAGCATCATGACCCAGAAAAGCTGCCAGGGAGAAAGGAAGTCAGAGGGACCCACAGCCAGGACTTTCATGTGGCACTTCACATTAACAAGAGCAAACCCGAAGTCAAACAAAATCCAAGAGGATGTATTCTGCAGGAGAGCACTTGTTGTTTACAGATTCCACAGAAGGCAGGAAGGGAGGTAGATGTGGGCTGAAGGAAACATAAACAATGACTAAAAACACCAAGGACCAACGAAACCAGGACTCCCTTATCACACGGATTTGGAGGTGGCTAATCTGGTCTCCCAGGATTCAGCCCCTTGCTCGGTTGCCTTAGCAAATATTCCCCTGCATCACTTTAAAATTCATCGTTCTTGCCCTAGCCAGTTTGGCTCAGTGGATAGAGCATTGGCCTGGGGAGCAGAGGGTCCCGGGTTCGATTCCTGTCAGAGGCACGTACCACGGTTGCAGGCTCCTCACTGGCCCGGGCCCTGGTCGGGGTTGATATAGGAGGCAACCAATCAATGTGTTTCTCTCACATCAATATTTGTCTTTCCTTCTCTCTTCCACTCTCTCTGAAAAAATAAATGGAAAAATATCCTTGGGTGAGGATTAAAAAAATCACCTTTTTTAGAGATAGATAGTAAAATGACAGACATGTGCCAGAATGATAGAGTCCTGTGGTTGGTCAGAATATCGGTTACTTCTGGGGAGAAAGCATTTCAAATGTATTGGTCACCATTTATTTCTTAAGCCAGTGATGAGTACATCAATACTTGCATTTTTCTTTTTAACCAGCCAGAAGATTTCATAAGAACTTGCAAAGTCAACAAACAAGTAAAAGAAACTCTTTGCCAAAGCCCCGTACATGACGCCTTCGCCCAGAAGCACGAAGGTGTACAACCTGCAGGCACAAGGCCCCGCCTGCAGAGGGTCCCAGGCCTTGTTTAATGTTCCCTAGTCACTGTCTTAACAGCCTTTGTAAATTTATAATAAAGAGCCCACGTTTGCGTTTTCCACCAGACCCTGCGAATCACGCATCAAGTCCTAGGAAGGGTGGGCTGAAGGAAACATAAACAATGACTAAAAAGGCCAAGGACCAACGAAACCAGGACTCCCTTATCACACTGATTTGGTGGCGAATCCTGGTCTCCCAGGATGTAGCCCCTTGCTCAGTTGCCTTAGCAAATATTCCCCTGCATCACCTACTGGGTCCAGAAAAGGACCTTCCTGGTTTAAGTTACACACGTGGAGACTCAAGGATAGGAAACAGGAGGACACTCTTGTCATCTCCCTTTGGAAGTGGCTGATCTCATCTCCCCACCACCACCACCACCACCACCACCCCCTCGATGAGGTAGAAACATCTTCCAATACCTCATCTTCTCTCTCTCATCTTGTTCATCTTCCCTTATCTTCTCCTCAGAAACCAAAGGCAGACAAGATTCAGAGCGGGGAGAAGGATGGTCAGGGTTGGGTGGCAATTCTCAGGAATGGTGAGAGGAAGTGGTTCTAAACCTGCCCCCGCTCCCCTCTTTGCACCGAACCAGAGGAAAGTGGCTTCCACTTATCTCTGCTCCTCACCAGAAGTCACTTATTCTTAAAATGCTGGTTGGATTTAATCCACCGAATGTGGACAGAAGATCTCTACTCTCCAACTAGTGAGAAAGCACACTTTCCCTCAAGGTTCTGCCGCTCACTCTTTAATGATTCTTCCTGCCTATGGGGGGACATTTCATTTTCCACGTTCTCTAAACTGCAGGCTCATTGATTGGTTTATTCCCTTTCTAGCTCCCAAATTTTGTTCTTACCATTTTATTTCTCTTGTATATTAATGCCCCCCCCCTTTTTTTAATTCCTTTCCTACTACCTTTAGCGGAATTTTGGGGGGAAAGCATCATGTTTTACCAGTACCTCCTAGTTACTGATTGGCTAAAAATTTCCCTTTATTTGTGGTTGCATCAACACCCTAAATGGGAAAATTTTTAAAGCACAAAAGAACATTATTAATTTTTTAGCACCTACAGTGGAAACTTCGATTTTCTCTCTTTATTTGTGTAAAATTTTCAGGAATTCTGGAATTCCTGATAACTACTGTAAAAAGAGACCAATTTAGGGAAAGTCTACCCCCCAAAAGAAAGCCACTCCACCACCTGTTCTCCATGCCCATACACCAGTTGTGTGTCCACAATACACTCATGCCAACCCTCCAACTTCCCAGCTTCACCCCCTTGACAGGGACAGAGGTAGCGTAGGCGAAGGCCTGCTGGGAGTCTCTCCAGATGCACCAGGTGGGGTGGACCTGCCCAACTCCAAGCCCACTCAGCCCTCCTCCCCAAGGCTGGTGCCTGGCCAAGGGGGATTTAAGAAACGCCAGCTCAGCATCAAGCCCATCTTCTTGTCACTTGTCTCACCCACTCCTGCCCCCAGATGTGTGAAAGGGAAGGATGCCCAGGCCCTTTCTTCCACGTGGTGCTGATTCCCGAGTCTCCAGCTGGTAACATGCCTCATATCCCCGTCTACGGAAAACCAGACCAGGGCTGGTATTAGAAGCAGCTTCTGCGTGGAAGTTTCCTTCCCGATTGAGAGCTTCGTTCCTCAGAAGCCACAGAGCGGCTCTCCCCAGGGCCTGCCCACTCACCCACTGGTCAGCTGCCAGACCTGACTTCCTCCTGGGCAGCCTCTCCTCGGCGGTTAACCTGTCCCTGCATTAGGACAGTCTACTCCCAACTTCCCTAATCAAATGGCTAATGCAGCCTTGGGCAAACTACGGCCCGCGGGCCGGATTGGCTGTTCTATCCGGTTCTCTTGCTCTCCCCTCCGCTCCTTTACTTTGAATTTATATTAGTTCACACAAACACTCCATCCATGCTTTTGTTCCGGCCCGCAGGTCCAGTTTAAGAACCCATTGTGGCCCTCGAGTCAAAAAGTTTGCCCACCCCTGGGCTAATGCATGAGATGTCCTCCTTGGAAATACATCCCTTGACATGAGCCACTTCAACGTTTGTTTGAATGAACTCATCCAATCTTTTCCTGGAGGCAGCAACTGATAGGGGAAAGAAGAGAGTTCAGGGACTTAGGGGTTAAAAGAGGGGAAAATGGAAGCCAAAAGACACCCCTCCCCCCCTGTTCTCTGCCTCATAGTTTTCTTTAAGGCCAGCCCTGTGCACCCCCTCCTTCTTCACACACTGCCTCCTTTAATGATCAACCCACACTAAGCTTTGCCCGATTCCTGCTGCTGATTCTGCAATCTCTTAGCATGGCGTTCCGCCTGTTGCTCCACAGACATCTCCGTTCTAGAGTTGCATGACAGCAGCGGTGTCCCGTTGACTTGCCTCTTGGAGTCCTATCCCAGGATACTCCTGGCAGTTGTCAGTCCAATTCTCTAACCCACGGTTCGGAGGTCACTGTCAAGATCCTACAAGGAAAGACCCTAAGGTAGGTTGCATCCCCGCCCTTCCCTCTGGAGGGGCCGTGGGGGGCTCTGTGCTCCCACTGTGTCAGGAAGGCGCTGGGGCCGCCCTCACAGGAAGAGCTCTTAGCCTCGCTTTTCAGATGGGATGCTAATGCCTCACGCACCGGGAACTGTGAGGAGTCCAAGAAGAACTGGGATCAAAATGCACGGCACATGTTTGATGAGCAGTAGGTGTTAATTCACTGACTTAACCCCCCACAACCAGAAAGAAGAAGGGGCGACTGGGGAAGAGACTTGGTTGGAGACAAGGCCAGAGGGTTGAGGGGAGCGCAGAGGAGGGCACGCACCCACACTGTGGAGGGTGAGGATTGTTTACTGCAGATGAGATCCACCATCCACTTCCATCAGCCCAAACCCCAAAGCCTGTAAAACTGTAAAAGCATTAAGGGGCCATCGCCTGGAGCCACGCTGGAGTTCCCGGCCTAAACAGCAGGCGCTGGGCCCTGGAGGCGTGAGGGCCTGGTGGCCGTGTTGCAGGCCCGGGATCTCTGTGTAAATAAACGTGTGCAACAAACAGATCCAGTAAACATTTGCTCCGGCCTGAAGTCCGAGCTGCAGATTCCGCAGCCCCTCTGCACTGCGCAGGCGGGAATGACAGGGTATGTTCCATTTTCTTTATAGCTGGTCCTGATGGTTGCGAAGTGGGCACACCGGCCCGCGCAGCACCCCGCTCTGGCCTGCTCCCCGGGGTAATGAAAACCAGATGCTTGTCTGAGGTTAGTCGTCAACGCACTCTCGCCCGAGTCAAGTAGGGCTCACATTTGCTTGGAGAAGCCATGTAAAGTGGTGATAAGCTGGGGTGACCCTCAACCTGGGGCTGGGGCTGCCACTCCACAATGAGATAAGCCCTCTGACACCCCCAGAGGTGACTGGGGAGAGAAATAAGCAACTGATGACACCAAAACTTGACCCAACACACCACGTGGCTTGGGGTATCAGAGCTCCCCGCCCCCAGGTGCCACAGGAAGGCTTCTGGAGATGGGCAATTGGGCTGGTAGGGACATCTTTGTTGAAAATCTACAGCTGTTATCCAGCTTGTAGACAACAATCTCTTGGAATTCCTGAGCAAAATCTCTCCCATGCAGAGGCAGATTTCCTCCTGGCTCAGAGAGAGCCACACAACAGGTAAATCGGTGAGACTATAACTGAATCACTCCTGTTGGCATTGAACACTTCGCGTCTGAGAGTGAGAACTGATAAATGTAGGCATCAGTGTTTATGGAAGCATCAGCACAAGGATCCTGGTGGAAGGGGGGAGGGGGAACTGGGAATCTGCACATTTTTTAAACCTCACCCAAGGAGTGAGGCTGTTTTCTTCATTGATTTTTAGAGAGAGTGGAATGGAGGGTGGAGGATGGGGGGCTGGGGGGAGGGGAGAGAGAGAGAGAGAAACATCGATGTGAGAGAGACAAATGGATTGGTTGCCTCTTGCTCCTGAACCCACCCCAACCAGGGGTGGGATTGGACCTGCAACCCAGGTATGTGTTCTTGACTGGAATAGAACCCAAGACCCTCTGGTGTGCAGGCTGACATCTAACTAGCCAGCCATGCTGGCCAGAGTGGGAATCTTATTTCCAACTTCCTGTTAACAAAATAAATCTAAGCTAGGTTCAAGTACTATTTTTTTTAAGGACTTCATTTTTTTTTTTTAAGATGCTTTAGGTTCAGAGCAAAATTGAAAGGAAGGTACAGAGCTCTCCCATGGAGCCCTTGCTCATGCACACGCACAGCCTCCCATTGTCAGCATCATTCACTGAGGCAAGCACCTCTTAATAGCGCAGCACCACTTACAGAGTACCCACCACAAAATCCCGTTTATTGTGCCCAATAACCAAAGCAGTACCACTAGACCCTTTTACCCACGTGCCTACTGGCTCAGAGAGCTGGCAGCTGGAAAGAGCCTGAGAAGCCATTAAAAACCTAAGTTGTTTTGGGTTCTTAAACATCACTGTGAAGACAAGCCCCTACATCAAGCATGTCAAACTCACGACTGGCGGGCGGCATTTATTAATTTTTTTAAATATATTTTATTGAAGTTTTACAGAGAGGGAGGGAGAGGCATAGAGTTAGAAACATCGATGCGAGGGAAACATCAATCAGCTGCCTCCTGCACACCCTCTACTGTGGATGTGACCGCAACCAAGGTACATGCCCTTGACCGGAATCGAACCTGGGACCCTTCAGTCCGCAGGCCGACGCTCTATCCGCTGAGCCAAACCAGTTAGGGCAGCGGGCGGCATTTAAACGAGGCATGCAGCCCACTGGCCGTGAGTTTGACATGCTTGCCCTACATCTTTATTTGGGGGGAGAGGGGGAGGGGAGGAATTAGCATGCACGGACTTTAATAGAGTTCAATGAGTAGATTTTTAAAGACATCCAGGTCTACTCTTCTAAGAGAAAAAAAAGGAATAGATATAATTTCAGAAGAGCCCTTGCTTTGCTGGGATTCAGCAGATTTATTGAGCCCTTTGAAAGGTGCTAGATAAACAAGAACAAAATCATCTCAGGCCTTCAATGGAACTTGAAATCTAATAGGAGTCAAAACTAAACTTGCAGGGTGTTTTTTGTGTATTTTTTTTATCTTTATTGTTGAGAGTATTACAGATGCCCCCCCCTTTCTCTCTCCATCTCCCCCCTCCACCTGGTTCCCACCCTGCCCCAGGCCTTCACCGCCCTGTTGTCGGTGTCCCTGGGCAAAGGATATATGCATATAAATTCTTTGGTTAATTTCTTCCCTCCTCCCACACCCCTTCCCTCTGGGATCCAGCCGTCTGTTCCAGGTATATTTATTCCCCTATAATCCAGCATAGGTTCATGGAAAGCAGTACACTTAGCCGTCCATGTCCACGGAAGGGGTGCCGGCCACTCGTTTCCGGGGTGGTGTTCCCGTGGCCATGACCAGCAGAGCTCTCCCTGCATCGGCGGGAAGGCTTCCCTCCCTCTCTCTCCGGAGGGAACGGTTCAATCTCTCCAGCTGCGGAGACCGTTCCAGTCTTGTTTGTGCCTCTAGTGCCGCGTTAGAAATGGTCTGAATTCCCAGAACATTAGCAACACCTGCATTCCGCGGAAACGCACGCATTAATCAAAGCCAAATGGGAGAGAGGCCGGGGCTGAGTGTCATCTGCATCACCCACACGCCGCTCCCCTCTCTCGGGAGGGCTGATTGAGACTTGATTACACGCTCTTTTTGATGATGATGCTAAAAACCGACTGGAAAAATCAGCCCCTCTGTGCACAGGATGGGTTATTTTGGGCAACGTGAAGTCATGATTACATTGCACTAATTTTAGCGGAGTCAGACGCCCCATGAGAGCTTCGCTCAGGCCCCTGGACCACGGCTGATTGCGTCCATGTTCCCCCGACTTTGGACAAAAGGAGAAGCGGTTGGTTCATCGCTACATCCCGCAAGCTCTGCTGCCTCTCCTGGGGGCCCCACACCCCCCACTATCTGCTGCCATGTCAGTAACACAGGCAGCCAGGTGCCCGCCCCATCCCTAACCCCTTCAACAAAGAACCTGATGCCCAGCACCCAGGGCTCTGGGGTTGAGCATGGACCTATGAACCAGGAGGTCACGGTTGGATTTCTGGTCAGGGCACATGCCTGGGTTGCACCCACCTGGAGCTGGAAGCTGGAAGCTGAGGCCCTGCTCCCTCCTCTCTCTCTCTCTATCTATCTATCTATCTTGTCACAGGCAGCCCCGAAAGCTGTTTAGCAGTAAATGAAGCATTTATCCTTTAATTCTCAGATGCATGCGATCTGAAAAAAAATAGCAGAGAAGGAAATATCCCGAGGACGTCAGTGGGAGGGAAATGTGGCCCACAGATGCTGCTACTTGTTTTTGTCCCCGTTTTATCTTTTAAAAATACGTAAAACATGAACAATGAGGGAGAAATAGTTCCAGCTTTTGGTGAAAATCAAAAAGGGGGCATTTTATAGTTTGGGATGAACCTTTTACATTTTACCTTTTTTTTTTTTTTTTTTTTTTTTGCTACTCAATGCACGTCATTAAATCATAAAATCCAAGAGCAGGAATAGAACTTGAGAGGTGACTTACTCCAGTTCTTGGTCTCAAGCTGGTGAATGAGCATCCGGGCTAGAAAAGGCCCTTTTGTGTATACTGAGTGTAGAAATCCCCCTTCCTTTCCATGTCACCTTCATGGTACCATTTAGAGAGTCTAAAATGTTTTCTTAGTGTCCTAGCCAGTGTGGCTCAGTGGACAGAGTGTCAGCCTGCTGCCTGAAGGGTCCCGGTTTCTATTCCAGTCAAGATCCCCAACAGGGGGCGGGCAGGGGGCAGCCGATCAATGAATCTCTTTCATCATTGATGTTTCTATCCCTCTCTCTCTTTCCCTTCCTCTCTGAAGTCAATACAAATACATTTTTTAAATGTTTCCTCAGGTACAAATATTCACTCCACTTACTGACTTACTAATTCTCCTGAACACCTGCCAAGGGCTAGATGCCCTGTTAGATAGCAGAGATGCAAGAACATGCCCCTGAGTTCCATGTACACGATTCGAGGTGCGATAGAGTGGGGAATACGATAGATAACAGGGGTGCCCAGAGGACTCCTGAAGGGTGTGACTGAGGGTGGGGTGGGGAGACAGGAGCAAAACCAGACTGCGGAGGAAACTGGATTTCAGATGTACATCATCCTAGCCGAAGCAATCGCAATAGATCATCGTAACAATACCTGTGTATCATTCTTTAGTTTTAAAAGGATATTCACAACCATCGCCTCATTCATTTCCATAGCAACCATGTACGGTAGGTCTTATGATGATGCCTGATTTTTACATAAAAAATGGAGGCCTGAGTTTTCAAAACAAGGAGTAGGTGACTGAATTGGGTTTAGGTCTCCAGCTCTCCTCTCTCCCTGACCCTGTTTGTCTATTATTAGTTTTTTAAACAGTTGCATTGATTTCAGAGAGGGAGAGAGAGAGAGAGAGGGAGAGAGAGAGAAACATCAATGATGAAAGAGAATCGTTGATCGGCTACCTCCTGCACGCCCCCTATTGGGGATCAAGCCCACAACTTGGGCATGTGCCTTTGACCGGAATCGAACCTGGGACCCTTCAGTCCACAGGCAGACACTCTATCCATTGAGCCAAACCAGCCAGGGCTATTATTCTTTTTAAAAAATAAACTAATATTTATGGAGCATCTCTGAGGTCAGGCCCCTCCCCTGCCCCTGCCACACCCCCAGATGCTCATCTACAAGCCTCTACTCCCCACCCTTTATTCACTCCCAGCCCCTGCCTCTCACAGAACAACCATTTCCACGAAACTGCCTTTGAAGATCTCCCCGTTTTCTGGAACTTTCTGTGGAATGGACACCCCTGGGAAGGACAGGCCTTCTTCCCAAGGACCTGGACGGTGCCCCCCGCTCAAGTCCCTAGCGATGCCTCCACAGGTGGAGGTCAAGGGGCCTGGGTACTTGTGAGCCCCCCCTGGAGACTTCCCTGGTCTGCTCTTACTTACTGCATAACTCTGAGCTGCGCTCTCAGCAGTCAAAGCTGCGGGGGACCCAGCTGCCATGGAACAGACACACTCAGAAACAATGCGAAGCCAAGAATGAAGTTCTACAGCTGGACCTGGGAAGGAGGCAGTGTTTCTAGTTAGAGCTCCCCAGCCTCCCCGCAGCCTCCATGGACCACTCTCCTTCCCTACCCCATGCTCCCTCAGCCTCCTCCCACCTTCCAAAGAGTCTCCTACCCCCCGAAGGGAAGGCCAGAGGTGTGCCAAGAAGGGCCTTGGCTGGGAGTCAGGACCTTGGGGTGCAGGTTGGATTCTGCCAAGGATGAGCTGTGAGAACTTTGGCCAAGTATTGAATTTTCCTGAGCCTTCATTTGAAAATGACGAGAAGACCCTCCAGCTAAAACTCTTGGTGATTGTCACTGTCCTCACTTCTCAGCACATGTTTCTGTAGATACACACACACACACACACACACACACACAGAATCACTCACCAGTAAGTTACATTATTTTCAACTCTCGGATGTTAAGTGCAAAAGAATGCTTACATTAATACTATAGACACAGGTTACTTTCTCTAAACTACAAAGTGCAATTCCATTGGTATAAAAAAGTAAAACAGCAAATGCATACAGAAAACCACAATCTATATCTCACAAGAACATAAATGTAAGGCCACACTCGGGTGGTTTTCTACCAATGGTATATCCGTGAGAACTGTCAAGAAAATAGAAACCTCCAAACAGGAGGGGATTTCATGCAGAAATTGAGGTGCTTTCGAAACAGTCGGAAGGGCTAGAAGAGTAAAGGCTAGGGAAGCCCACCGCTAGTTCCCAAGTTCACTCCCAGACTTCATAAAAAGAACAGGAAGTTGGTCCTGTCACCCACAAGGACTAGAGGAAATGCCACCGATGCTGACAGCTGCATTCGCACTGGGCAGACGATTCATGGCAGCAGCTTCAAGGTCTCACATCTGCCAAAGCCCAGCATCTGCCCCCACGACGGAGGAAGAGTAATGGCCCTCCGTCCTAGTGAGGGCACCTCTCACCAGGGAAACGTACACGGCAGCTCTTCTAAGGAGGGAACCCGGAGCCCGTAAGCTTCCAGCTTAGTGACGCGAGGAGCACCTGAAAGGGGGTAGGGATGGTGCTGACTCCCAGCAGACATTCTCTGGCTGCTTGGGACCCATGCGCACCCTTCTATGTTCAACTGCCACACAACGAAAGCATCAGGCCCTAGCCGGTTTGGCTCAGTGGATAGAACGTCGGCCTGCGGACTGAAGGGTCCCGGGTTTGATTCCGGTCAAGGGCATGTACCTTGGCTGCGGGCACATCTCCAGTAGGGGGTGTGCAGGAGGCAGCTGATCGATGTTTCTCTCTCATCGATGTTTCTAACTCTCTCTCCCTCTCTCTTCCTCTCTGAAAAAAATCAATAAAATATATATTTTTTTATTTTTTTTCTAATATATTTTATTGATATTTTACAGAGATGAAGGGAGAGGGATAGAGAGCTAGAAACATCGATGAGAGAGAAACATCGATCAGCTGCCTCCTGCACACCTCCCACTGGGGATGTGCCCGCAACCAAGGTACATGCCCTTGACCGAAATCGAACCCGGGACCCTTCAGTCCGCAGGCCGACGCTCTATCCACTGAGCCAAACCCGTTTCGGCAAATATATATATATTTTTTTAAAAAAGCATCAGCATTATGCTTTCTGCCTAGCCGGGTGCAATTATCCCCTGTACAAATAAAGAGCCATTCACCTGGCTGGTGTGACTCAGTGCTTGATCATCGATCTGTGAACCAGGAGGTCATGGTTTGATTCCCAGTCAGGGCACATGCATGGGTTGTAGGCTCAATTCCCAGTGTGGGGTGTGCAGGAGGCAGCCGATCCATTATTCTCTCGCATCATGGATGATTCTCTCTCTCTCTCCCTCTCCCTTCCTCTCTTAAATGAATAAAAATATATTTTTTAAATAAAGAGACATTCACCCTAGCCGGTTGGGCTCAGTGGATAGAGCATCAGCCTGCGGACTGAATGGTCCCGGGTTCGATTTCAGTCAAGGGCACATGCCTAGGTTGCAGGCTTGATCCCCAGTGGAGGGCGTGCAGGAGGCAGCCAATCAATGGTTCCCTCTCATCAAAGATGTTTCTATCTCTCTCTCCCTCTCCCTTCCTCTTTGAAATCAATTAAAAAATATATTTAAAAAAATTAAAGACACAGTCACTCTCATCACAAATGTACTCATCATGAATGTAGCATCATCACTGTAACCATCATCTAGTCCAATCACAATTCCCCTTCAATATCACATCATCAATCTAAAGACAATATGCTTAATCACCAACAGCAAATCTTTATATAAAACAGCGGGGGGGTGGGAATTCTGTATTGCTTAATTTAGACAAATAAAGCCATAAGCACATCTACCCAAGATGAGAAAATCTGAAAGGCTGCTCCAGTCATCAATTCTACGTCTGGTCTCAAGGTCATAGTTCGTATGTTAGCATGTTCCACTACCTGGCGCATGTTCTCTTTGTCCTACAGCTACCCCTTCAGCGGGCCATGGTTCTTGAGCTAGGACAGTGCCCCAAACTCCATTCCTGCGTTGGACTGCTAGAGTCTCCCATTAAGTGTCTCACTGGCATGAAAGAACCCACAGGCACCCCTAATTCCCTGGATTCCACATATATGGCCCTGATTTAAAGCAGCAAAACACGAACACACAATGTATTGCAATGTATTCACTACGAGGAGTCGGGTACTTTTTTTTTTAATATATTTTATTGATTTTTTACAGAGATGAAGGGATAGGGATAGAGAGTTAGAAACATCAATGAGAGAGAAACATCAATCAGCTGCCTCCTGTACACCCCCCACTGAGGATATGCTCACAACCAAGGTACATGCCCTTGACCGGAATCGAACCTGGGACCCTTCAGTCCGCAGGCCGACGCTCTATCCACTGAGCCAAACTGGTTAGGGCAAGTCGGGTACTTATAAAAAGTGATGGACTTGATGAAGGAATAGAGGTCAAGAAGGAGGCCTCTCCCTCTCAGAGAACTAGAAGGCTTCTGTCAACCAGGTCAAAACCGTAGCAAATCACTGTTTACTAGTAAGTTCAAGCTGATGCAATACAACGTGGCAAGATCTCATCTGTCTGAGCCCTGATGTCCACATGGCACACATGGAAGGAAATGAATGACATCTGTGTCTGTTCTGCCTCCCAGACCTTTGACTGTGGCTCTCACTGGCAAAACATAAAGTGGAACCTTACTGTTGAGAAATTCAAAACACTGCCGTGCCCAAGGTACTTGGGGAGGGCAGACAAGAAAGGTGGGATTTTTGAGACTGAGTGGGAGTAGAAGTTGAAAGGGAGAAGGAAAACAAAATGAATTTAAACAAGACAGAGGCCTTGTAAAGATGATGACAATATGCACGGAATTAAGGGATAAAATTGATTCAAAGCACCTGAGGTCCAGTAGGGACAAAATAAGGAAAAAGAAACTTATTCACTACATATCTACATGTTCTCTCTGGAGAAATAATGTGCATATTCATATCAAAGTGCATATATAGCTTCTTACTTTTTCTTCCTTACTCCGAAGAAATTATTCAAAAGAAAAAGAACACTTTGTCCACAATAAAAGCCTTTTAGTATTATGTATGAGGAAAGCAGACTGGATCCTTGAGTCTCTCATCAGAATGTTGAGTATTCCAGATCTGTGGGTCTGTTTACTTTTCCCTTTAATTTGGTCAACTTTTTGTTTTTACGTATTTCATCATCTCTCCACGACACCTGGGACTCTCAACCTGGGCCACCCATTTTCCCAGGGGTGCCCAGCGAGTGGTACGTCAGAGACCTCAAGATACACAGGCCCATCTTGAAACCTCAGCTTTCTTCACTCACTTGGTGTCGATCTGGAATAAAACAAATTCAGGTATCTCGTCAAGTGCAAATTTTGCACAAGATTATAGGGAAATATTGAGCCTTCTCAGGACCACTATTAATTTCAGTGCTAATTTCCCCCTCCACTGCAAATTCATTTCCCTCTGCCCTAATGGAGACTTCAGCTAAAAGCTCTGTCGAGCATTGCTCATACCATGCTGCTCTCATGCTCTATCGCTGTGTGACCTTGGGCAAGTTGCTTAACCTTTCTGTGCCTCAACTTCCTCACCTGGAAAATGGAGATGATGGTAGTACCCACCTTCTGGGGCTACTGCTTGAAACAGCACCCTGGGCAGTTAAACACTGTAAACTTTTTACCACTGCCCCTTCTATATATTACTTTTTGCCATTAGGACAATTGATAGGTTTAATTACTGTGCTGTCTATAATTAGCCTAGGAAATAATACATATCAGTGTGCTGGGTACTCTTGAAAGCATCTCCAGAGTATAAGGAATCATTATTAACACAGTTGGCTGACTGACCATAATACAGTCATCAGTCATGAAATGAACATGGACAGAGTATTTACCCTTTGCGAAATCCTGACAGTTGTTCTATTTGGGGAATTGAAGAGAGCTGCCCGAATCGAATCCCAGGAGAAGAAAACGGCCTCGGAGGAAAGATGACCCCGAGATAAACAACCATAAACAGATTTCAGTATCATCATTAGGGCAACAAATCACCCTTCAGTAACGCCAGCTGACAGCTCTGTGGGCCAGCCCCGATGGGAAAGTAACCCCCCTGGGGTGAAATGATGGAGGGAAATACGGCCAGACTGGATGTCACCCGATGAGTGTACGTCCTATAATAACTCCGGCAGTCACCGGGCTCCCGGGCCGGCCGTGTCCAGCTCTCCCGTACTTAATATTTTGGGGGCTGCTCCCGGCTGCTCTCCCTCTGCCCTGACTCCTGGCTCAGGATTTGTTGAAATAAACTGGATTTCCCGGGGTGTGATTTGAAATAAATTAGCCACGTGGATGGCCGCCTTCCCACCAGGTTCCCACTGGTTTCTTGTACATGATGCTTTGTTCTAAATGCTGACAAGCACTGTTTAACAGCAACTCAAGAGAAAAGAACGCATCATTCATCTGCTGGCCCAGTCGGCCAGGAGGACCTGATTCAGTTGCCGGTTGCCGCCATGAGCCCCGTGTGCAGCATGGAAAGCTAAGAGACCATCATCGTGTTTGACTTCGAGCAGAAGAGGCAGCCCTGAGAAGGGCCAGGACACAAAACCATCTCCATGATTTATTTGGGGGGGGGGAGGGAGGGGGGGTCCATTTCAGCCCCACCCCCCACCCCCTGGAGCTCACACAGCAGCCCACTGCCTCAGCTTGGTTGCCTGGTTTCATTCATGAAATGCCACTTTCATATTTTCAGATTGGTGACTTGGCATCTGCTCTTCAGCATTCACTGTTTGCCCTTTCCACGTCTATTTATATAATGGCGCAGCCAGCCCGGCCAGTGTGGCTCCGTGGTGGAGCATCGGCCTATGAACCAGGAGGTCTCGGTTCAATTCCAGGTCAGGCATCCATCAGCTGCCTCCTGTACACACGGCCCCTACCGGGGATTAAGTCTGCAAACCTGGGCATGTGCCCTGACCAGATTACAAAGGTTGAATCGTTTTGTGTGGGGTTTTTTTAATCCTCATCCGAGGATATTTTTCCATTGATTTTTAGAGAGAGGGAAAGACAGAGAGCAATATCCATGTGAGAGAAGCATATCGATTGGTTGCCTCCTGCACGAGGCACCAAAAGGTTGTTGGTTCGATTACTGGCAAGAATAAGATGAGGACAATACATCACCCAGTGGGGATGTCTGTTTTACCCCTAATCATCTCAGTAATTTCAGGAAGTTATAAAAGAGATTTGAACATAATTCTAGGCACTCCTATT
Source organism: Plecotus auritus (assembly GCF_963455305.1). NCBI lineage: Eukaryota > Metazoa > Chordata > Mammalia > Chiroptera > Vespertilionidae > Plecotus > Plecotus auritus. The sequence goes on from NC_137780.1 coordinate 8,245,115, forward strand.
TCTGAAGTTGTTTCTGGGGGATCTTCAAAAAAAGCAAGCTCAGGGAGAAAATCAAACTGGAGCTGTAAGGCGAGCTGGTTTCCCTTACGTCCTAGCCTTCCATAAAAAAAAAAAAAGAAAAAAAAATTAAATAAAGTTTTCCCTCCAGAGTATAATAGAAACTCTCAGATGGGGTTCATGTGACAGAGGCTTGGAGAAGGGGCATAGCTTTGGTTTTGCCCATTAAAATCATGTTAGCGTACAAAATTCTGGCAGGAAATTAAATGATACAAACAGATGGAGATAGCGGTATCTTAATGCCCAAAGCAGTTTGTCTTTAAATATAATGATACAAAATCGAGAAGTAGAAAAAAATCTGTGTTTCTGAGCATCTGTTTTTATCTTAAGAGAAACTGTCAGAGGTGAGACGGTGAGGTTACACTGGGAGCTGTGAGAACACGGGTCAGGCAGAACAGGTACGAGAGGACAGTCCTGGAGCTCAGGGTCCAAGGTCAGACTAGAGGACAGACAGCATCTTAGGAGGCAGCCCTGCCAGCCACCGCAGCATGTGGCAGGACCTGGCTGCAGGTCCTTCCAGGCCGTCTACTCCCTGTTCAAGGTCATTGACTGGGGCCAGGCCATTCTGTCACCGAATCCCATTTCCTTGTGGCTTATTTGTTAGCACATTCTATGGCTTCAAGGAGTCAGACAATACAGGGAGAGAAAGGCTCTTGGAGCCAGGAACCAGAATTGAATTTCCTATGAAAATAGCAACACTGCAGGAATACCTATTCCCTAGTTTTCCGTGCAGACCTTATCCAAACCGCCTCCAATGAGGTGGAGGGAGCAACTCAGGATGGCCCATGTGGTTGGTGAGTTGGACCCCATGCAAATACTTGATTGCAGAGTAATAGACAAGATATTGCATCAGTTATGATTTCTACAACTATATTATTTCTATGGTACAAATAACCCCATTGATGAACTTACATAAAGATCCACCATTCTGATAACAGGGGCTACCTCTCCATGTGTAAGCTCCGGGAGAGCTCCCTGAAGAGAGAGGAAAAACTTTCTGGATTGAATGGGATTTAATAATTAAATAGCTAATGAATGCATAGTGAGGTATTTAGGACTCAAGAGAACTGATAAAACGTGTTACTTTAAATGTGTCCAAATCTAAGTTGGATTGATGGATAGATGGAGAGATAGACAGACTGATATGTGATCAACAAAAACAGCACAGATTAATTATATAATCTTGGTGGTAGTCCCTGTTAAATTCTTTCAACCTAGGTTTACAATGTTATATAATAAAATATGGGGAGGAGGTGGGAAATGGCCTATAAAAAAATGTTTCTCCAAAGCTTTTACTACCTGCATATACTTGGTTCAGACTGGCATAGCCATGGCAAAGACAACCCTGATTATTTTGCAAAAATGCCACAATAATGGCGACCTGGATTTTCAGAAAACCTCTTCACTGTTTGGCCCAATTGCAGACACTGTCTCCCAAATTCTGACCAAAGTGATTCAAACAGACCTTCTTCATTTTCTTTTCAGTAATTGTTATAGAAAGATCCTTCACCAACTTCAAGAATTCAATTCTTGCCCTGGCGGGTTTGGCTCAATGGATAAGAGCGTCAGCCTGCAGACTGAAGGGTCCCAGGTTTGATTCTGGCCAGGGGCACGTGCCTGGGTTGTGGGCTCGATCCCCAGTAGGGGGCGTGCAGGAGGCAGCCAATCAATGATTCTCTCTCTCATCATTGATGTTTCTATCTCTCTCTCCCTCTCCCTTCCTCTCTAAAAATCAATAAAATATATCTTTTTAAAAAAAAAAAAGAATTCAATTCTTGAAACCTCAATGGTGTGAAAATCAAGGAATATAAATCTTATCTGAAAATTAGTGTTGGGACACAGAGGTTCTGAAACAACCTAAAAAAAATTTTTCCCCTAAATATGTTCACATTGAATAAAACACAAAAACAGCAAAGAAAACTATTTAAATGTTAAACATTTCAGATTAATAATCATTAGAACCACAAAACTAAATGTTTTTATTTTTAAATTGTTTATAATTTTCTATGCTTTGCTTTAAATATCTATTTACTATCCATTTCTCATTGGACAATGGTTTCTCAATCTCAACACTACCGTGTTTCCCCGAAAATAAGACATCCTCCGAAAATAAGACCCACTTACAGGTTTCCTTCTGAGTGAAATATAAGGCATCCCCCGAATATAAGGCCCCCAGGCTCTGTCTCAGAATGAAAATTAATTTACCGTAAACTGGTCGCTAGGGCCGCCCCGACTGGCGTCTAGCAACCAGTGACGTTACGCGGAGTCCTGACGTCACTGCTGTGTGGAGGCGGAGCGGAGGTCGGAGTGAGCGGTGAGCACGGGGCAGGAGAGAGGAGGAGACTTTCGCAGATGCGTGTAGAAGAACAGGAGGATTAGAGCGGACGGGATGCGGCGAAGGTGGTGAGTGCTGGTCTGTCTCTGGTGACACTACCTGATGCTCGCGGCCGCCTTCATGATGACTGAAGGTTCTCAGTCAGTGGCAGACCCTGCTCCAGCCCAGATCCAGGCCCCAGCAAGCCCAGTGACAGTCCCCAGGCATGCCCCAGTGGGTAAATGTCTGATAAAGGGGTAGGGGAGATGTCTGGTGAAGGTGTTCAGTGGCACAGGGGTGGGGGGAGGGGGATCACTTAAAATGACACAAGAGGATCAGAGGGGGCAATCAAAATGACACAGGAGGATCAAAAGGGGTTACTAAAATGGTAATCCCCCCTCTGATTCTCCTGTGCCATTTTGATTCCCCCCTCTGATCCCCCCTGTGTCATTTTGAGTGATCCCCCTCCCCCCACCTTGATACCCCAATTCCTTTTTTTTTACCCCTATGGTAGAAATGAGCGCAAAAAGAAAAAGCTACTCCGTGGAGTACAAGAAAGGAATCGTGGAAGATTCTTGGGGCCAAAATCTTACTGCTTTCTGCAAAGAGATGTTGAGTATCCAATTGGTCCGAAAATGGCAAGCAGAGTATGGTAACCTCATTGAACAAGTAGACAAGGGAAATGCTAAAAAGCGCAAGTGTGGATCAGGTCGGCAACCATTATTTTCCGAGCTGGAAGACCTGATCTGTGAATGGGTTGTTGACAGGAGAGCAAAGGCTTTGGTTGTGAATAGGGCTCAGATTCAAGAATTTGCCCTTGCAATGGCACCACAGTTTGACATAGCCCCCGAAGACTTCAAAGCATCACAACACTGGCTGGATAATTTCCTTCAGTGAAGTGCACTGTCTTTAAGAAGATCTACAACATTGTTTAGGTTGGAAGATACTCAAGTTATTAAGCGAGCACTTGCATTCAAGTCCTTTATTGATGATGCTGACTTCTCTAAATACAGTCTTTCCAACATGATTGCTATGGATGAAACTGCAGTGTTTATGGGCCAATCATCTCAAACAACAATTGAACAGCGGGGTGCCTCCTTAGCGTACATTCCCTCCACTGCTTACAAAAGTACACGTGTTTCCTATATTTTGGCAAATCGTCTGGATGGCACTAAAATCCCACCTTTAATCATTTCTAAGGGCAAGAAGGAAAAGATTGAACGTGTTTTGGGCATTTTTATTCCTGAAACTAAAAAAGCCTGGGCCACACAAGCAGTTATAAGGAAGTGGGTCGATTTAATGCTGCCGCTTGTTATGCGAGGGAGCCAAAGAGGTCTGCTAGTCTGGGATGCAGCCAGCACTCACCGCGCTAAAGACATGAAGACATTTCTTCAAGAAAGAAAAATAGATCAGATAATGATTCCCGCAGGAATGACGGCCTATCTCCAGACTCTTGATATTGCAATAAACAAGCCATTCAAAGACAATTTGCGCATGGAAATTAATGACTACATTGAAAATAGAATGGAGAGAAATCAGCGTGGAAACTTTGTGAAACCTAAACTGCAAGAAGTTGTGACTTGGGTGAAGAATTCATGGGAGAAAATCACTGACAGTTGCATTGCAAATGCACTGCAAGCAGGCTACCTTGACAAGAAGTACTCATTTAAAGACAGTGCTATTGCTAAACATGAGAGATTTGGTCCACTGATTCTGAAAGAAATGGAGTCACAAGAAATTCACCAGGAAATTCAGGAATTGGATTGTTATGATGATGTTCCAGAAGATGATGACATGATTATCATTGAATAAATGAGTAAATTCTTGATACTGTAGGATTCACAGTTTGTCTGGTTTGTGTTGACAACTACCGTACTACCGTACCGTATACAGGTAATAAATTTCCTTTATTTTCATTTAACAATAAATGTGTACCGTATTATTCTTCATGGAAAAATAAGACATCCCCTGAAAATAAGACCTAGCGTGTCTTTGGGGGCAAAAATTAATATAAGACACTGTCTTATATTCGGGAAAACACGGTATTAGCATTTGAAGCCAAATAACCCTTATTGGGGCGGGGGGGGGGGGGCGGGGGGAGGGTTTACCTCTGCAATGAGTATGTTTAGCAGCATCTTTGGCCTCCACCCACTAGATGTCAGTAGTACTTCCCACAGTCGTGTCCACCAAAAATGCTTCAACATTCCCAAGTGGCCCCAGACATTCCTAAATGTCCCCAGGGGAGACGCTGCCCCTGACTGAGCACCCTGCGCCAAGTCCTTTTCCTGACATTTCGTCCCCAGCATCTCCATGACATGCTTTAGATTCATTTTGCGTTGCCCTGGGGAAGTCGCATACCAACAGGCACCTTATTCCCCATGGAGTCCTTCACCAATGCCCCTCCCAAAGCTCCCCTGATTGTACGGTTCCACATTGTTCCGTCTGCTCTGTGTGTGGAGAAGGGATGGAGGAAACTTGGAGCTTGAGACAGAAAAAGCTTTCACTAGCCTTTACCTAATCAACCGCCCAACTATCTTTCACTGCCCCCTCCTACACACACACACACACCACACACACACACCTACACACACACACCCACACACACCTACACACACACACACCCACACACACACACCCACACACACACCTACGCGCACACACACACCCCTACACACACACACACACCTACACACACCTACACACACACACCTACACACACACACACCTACACACACACCCCTACACACACACACCCCTACACACACACCCCTACAAACACACACCCCTACACACACACCTACACACACACACCTACACACACACACCTACACACACACCTACACACACACACCTACACACACACACACCCCTACACCCACACACACACCTACACACACACCCCTACACACACACACCTACACACACACACACCCCTACACACACACACCTACACACACACACACCCCTACACCCACACACACACCTACACACACACACACACACACACACACTGGTTTATAAACACTTTTCTCTGCACTAACTTCTGGCATGAGGCCTCTTTTCTATTCCCAAAACCAAGTCTCGTAACGTTTTCTAATTATCCCCAATTTGAGTGACTCACAATTCTGAGCTTTTCCTCATTTTGGCAAGACCTACAAAAACCAAGCCAGACATATTAGAGCTCTGGGGAAGGGAACTGGGCTCAGAGCACCGCTGACCCTCTGTTCTACGTCCGACCCGAGGTTTACAGCTGCCAAAGCGGGCGCCATGGCCCACGTTGTCCCTTTGGGCGCGCATCTTTCCTGGGCGGGCGCTCTCCTCTAGCCACTCTGTGCAGGGCGTGGGCATCCTGGGTACTGGCAGACCCAGAGGCTGCCTGCTCTGGCCTAGTTATTCCTCGTCTACACATGGGCAGGTCAAGTTCAGAGTAAGAAGTGAGCTGAGACGTGAAGCCAGGTCTGTCTCATTTCAAAGCCACTCCTAACCACTGTGCTGTGCTGTGCTGTAGGAGAGACTAGGGGATTCAGCCCACTTGAAGTAGATTGGAAATTTTTTATTTTCTCCTTTTTTTTTAAATTGTATTTATAGGGGTGACATTGGCTTGGAAAACCATACAGGTTTCAAGTGTACAGCTCAATAAAACATCTGCACACTGTATTGTACACTTATTGCCCAAAGCAAAGTCTCCTTCTGGCCCCATTTCCCCTTCTTTGCCCACCTCCACCCAGCACCCAGCACCCTTTCCCTCTGGCCATCACCACACTGTTGTCTGTGTCTATGTGTTATGTACACATGTTTTTTGACTAATCCCTTCACCTTCTTTCATCTAGCCCCGCCCCTGCCCTGTCCCCTCTGACAGCTGTCAGTCTGTTCCATGTCTCCATGCCGCTGTTTCTATTTTGTTTGTCAGTTTATTTTATTCATTAGATTCAACATATAAGTGAGATCATATGGCATTTCTCTGTCTTATTTCACTTGGCATAATAATCTCCAGGTCCATTGTTTTATTTCGGGGGGAGTTTTTGGTAATTAACTAAGGGATGTGTGGCCCTTTTAAAATGCTTCCCAGCATTCTGAATGGCCTTACGGTTTATTGGGTACCATGGAATCGTTTCTCTGTGTCCAATAAAGCGAAGTCACCTCTGTAGAACATCTTTCTGGACATAGCATTCCTCAAATTTGGTCCCAGGAGCTCTGTGATGATGAAGTTTCATTGTCATTTGAAAGAGGCTGGCGGAAAGGGAAACGAGGCCCCGGCGGGGCAGACCTGAGTGGTACAGCAGGGGAAACGCTGTCCCCATGAACACAGGCAGCTGGGCGTCTGGATGCGTCATAAAATTTTATTGTGAAATGCACAGATGATGGGCCCAGCTGCAAAGCATCAGGGTGTTTACCATGATCTCCCAGCACATTCCCCTCTGACACTGCTTTTGCGGGCTTAACCTAATTGAGATGAAGGCATCGAAATTACTTCAAGGTGCGGTCCTGCTAGGAGCCACGCCACAGGCTTCCCTGTCTGAAGGCGGTCATACCGTTTGTCACGATGGGCTAGACCCGCAGTGGGGAAGAAGGAATAAATAGTAAGTATTGATGTGAGAGGATGGCATGACCTGGAGTTGAATGAACCTGACCAGTGTCATCAGTTCAAGGTCATGGGGAGGCCATCCATTGGCCACACTTTGTCCTTGAACAAGATCGCCGAAGTCTACTGAGCTACACAGCTATGCATAGGTGTGTCTGTGCTGCAGAAAACGAGATAATCTGCACCTGAAAAACACTGTTACTCTGTCCCTCTCTCTCCACCCACCCTGTGTACCTGGTCCTTTAGAAGCTGTTGTATCCTTGGTAACAATTCCTTCTTTTAGATAAAGCTTTGCCTTCTCCCTTCACCATGACCATGACATTCTCAACCAGGGTTCCTCCTCTGAACCACAGAACTTGTGTGGAGTGACTGTTTTCTCTCTCTCCAGCACAGTACATAATTAGTACCGCTCTAGACCCATAGGAAAGGAGTTAAATCATGACAAGCAATGGATGGCTTACATGTTAGGGCTTAATCCTCTTACTGAACCCCAGGTGGAAAGTGCTTGTTAAGACCTAAAGACCCGAGCAGGATTAAGTCGTAGTCTCCCATGATGGGAAGTTGTCAAGTTTAACATCCCCTTTTTATGCACACATTCTTGAACCCCTGAAAAGGAGCCACCTTGCTTCTACCTGGACAGCTCTGCCATCAGAGGCAGCACAGAGCATGAAGGAGAGCCCTCACTGCCCGACCCTCTTCCTCTGGACGGGGCTGGGAGGGATCAGGTGGCAGGGAGCCTTGACAGTCAAATCAAGACATTCAGACTGAGTCCTGGAGGTAGGGGTAAGCCATCAATTCCGCCGCTCTCTGCAGGGCCAGCACACTCCCAAGCATGCTCTCCTCTGATTCTGCCTAATCCCATTCGTTTATTATTTCAGAGAGAGGCATCTACGGAACTGCTGACAAGTTTAGAAACGCAATACACAGCCAGCAGGTAGATGCTATCAACAGGTAAGGCCATTCATCTCACTCACAGAGACCTACTTGGCAGGGTAGGCAAGGCCTCCAGGAATGCTCCCACTGCCTGTAGCCTGGGAAGACTGCCCTGCACCTCCTTGGATACCTTGAAAATACCCCCTCCTGGTATCCTGTGTTCTCACATCAAGCCCGGGCTGAGGTTTCAGGTGTCAAGCTGCAGCCAGAAGGGAGATTTATGGTCCTGTTATCAGCTCTAGACAGCAAGAGGCTGTAGTCACGTGGCAGGAAACAATAGCCCAGCACGGAAGGCCCCCAGGAGGGCTGCTGGTCAGCACCTGGGATCACCTGTGCCCACACAGTCCCTAGGGGCAGGTAGACTGGGCTGAGCGTTGGAAAGAGAAATGTCCCATGGGTCTCGGGGGAACGGCTCCAGCCACTCAAGGGCTCCGGGAACAATCACTTACTAGCTTGGATGGTTGTTGCCCACGGCTAGATCCCCGGCACATATTTCAGAGGTGTTAAATCACTCCAGCAGTGGATAAAATGGAACACCTAGCACAGCTGTTTGGGACTAAGAAGATCATGATAAATGGGGAGAGAGGGGGAGGACCCCTTGGGGGCCTGTGCACGCCCAGGTTCAAACCATGGAAGACGCACCCTGCTGGCTTGCCCAGTATGACAGCGGATATGCCCCCACCTTCTAAGGCCAACAAAATCAGTTTTTACAAGACAGCATCTACTTATCAGGCATGGGCAAGGGGGTACGCAGTCACAAATCTCATTATTATAGCAACAGAGCTGTGCTCCAACTTAGTCAACCACTTAGCAATGTAGGATTCCACCTCCATTTCTGATAAATCCTCCTCAACTCAATTTCTATAAAATTTGCATATTATATATATATATATATATATATATATATATATATACACACACACACACACACACACACACACACACACACATATACTAGTGGTCCGGTGCACAGATTCGTGCGCATCGAAAGGAAATTAATTAAAAGAAATATTTTAATATCGCTATTCACCCTTTCTCTATAATAGAAGTGTCAGAGATGAAAGAAAATTAGTAAAATGTATATGAAAATAATATATAAATTGGTCAATAAACAATAACAATATGATATAACAACAAAGACAGGATATAAAAACAACAAAATCATGATATGAAAACAACATTGTTAAAAACAATGACTGATAAATTGATTAAACTTATTCTAATATCTCCCTGTATGCCACATTAAGAGTAAAAACGCTTTCAGAGTGCTTGACTAATTTCCCATGTGATGAAGTATTTATAACTTTAACTTTAACGTCACACGCTCTTCAAACTCAAGAAAAAGCAATATATAACTGACCATGTCCGAAAACGGGTTCAGGTAGGAATATTCCTACTCTGTCTAGAGTTTGTCCTTGTGATTTATTAATAGTCATCGCAAATGCTGGCATCACGGGAAACTGTCTTTGAATTAATTGAAATGGCAGGCCAGTGTCAGACGGGGACAAATATCACGCATGCGCGAGTCAACGTTTATTCTTAAATTGCCAGTGTGTGTCATATGTACCGGCCGGTTGGTCAGTCGGACGGTCAGACGGACGTATGGTCGGTCACTTAACCTTTCATATAGATGATAGATAGATAGATAGATAGATAGATAGATAGATAGATAGCTCTTTCCCATAGGTGTTTTTAAATACATGGCCTCCTTGTGTCATTGTATATAAACTCATAAAATACAGCATCCATATATGACCTTTGATAGATGTCATATAAAATGTAGTACCATGAGCTACTACATTTGCTACTACAGCTGCTAGATGAATGAAGCCGTCGGGTTCCCATCCCTAGCTGCACCACCATGTGGCTGTACCCTGAACACACAACCCATCACCTTCCCAATGAAGTGATGAGTGATGGACACTAAGGAAGAGCTTCTCCTTTCCCCCTCCCCCACCCACAGCTCCCCCCCACCACCACCACCTCGCCCCAGGCTTCAAGCATGGGGAGAAAAGGTGAGAGCAAACTTCAGTTGACTGCAGGGAAGGCCCCACCCTGAGATATGGGGAGAACCATCTGGTTCTTCCTGCCCTCAGGCTGCCTGCAGAAAATGTAGATTTGCCAAAGGGATTGTTTTCCAGCAGGCACCAGGCTCAAGTCGCCACTTGTGCCCGTTGGCCTGCTCTCTGCTGAGTCAGGGCCTGGGCTGAACCTGAGCAGGTGACCCTGGAGGAGGTGGCTCTAGGGTGCCCCTGAGCAGCTGTCTCCTTGGAGCCCGGCTCAAAGCACAGCCTCTCCAGAGACTCTTTCTTGCTTTAGCCTGAGTAACTGAGCAGGGACTGGACAGCACTCAGCAAATATTTACTGAGTGCTTATTACAGGGAGGGCATGATGTCAAGGAGCCATTTCAGGTCTGTTCAATTCAGCTACCGTTTACTTGGAAGCTTATATTAGTGAGAAAGGGGAGCAGAATGGGTTCAAGAATGAGCTGAGTCATCCTGCCTGGCTCACATCCTGAGTCACCATCTCCTTGCATACTTTAAAGTCAGATGAGTCATTACATCCGAAATCACGAAAGCAATGCCCAACACAAATTAAGCACTCAGTGTACATATATGAGTCATTATTATGATTACACAGTGGAAACTTGACTAAGCCCTGGGGATGTAATTACCAATAAGGTACCTTCCAGCCCTCTGGGAAATTACCATCTAGGGAAGAGAAGATGCTGAGGCAGAGCCTTTTAACTCAGGGGTGTTTCTCAACCAGGCGGCCACAGTGCACTGATATACCTACTCCAAGCACTCCACAGGTACACCGCCAAAAATTGTGAACAATGATTAAAAGGAGTATTTGCTGCACTGAGTATAAGTAATCTAACAGCTATGAACATTCCACAGTAGTCAGCACTCTACCAGCTAAATCATTGAACTGAGTGGAGAAACAATGTTGAGGAGAACAAGGGACAATGCCAAGCTTGCACCAAAGAAAAATCACATATCACTAGAAAATGTAAGAAACGTATTCCATCCTATATAATAAAGAACTAATATGCTAATTAGATTGGACGGTGAAACGACCTTCCAGAACGACCAGTGGGCGGGGCTGCAGGGCCACAAGGGCAGAGGCAGCCGGGGCTGCGAGGGCCAAGCCCCTTGCACGGATTTCATGCACCGGGCCCCTAGTAAGTGTATAAGAAAGTACTGCTGGGCCACAAGGAGTTCTACTGAAAAAGCAAAAGTACTCAGGGATAGTTCTGTCTGCTCATGATATAATACCCAACTAAAATGGATAAAATATAACAACATTTATTATCTTGCATAACAGAAAGTCTAGAGGAAGGTGGCTCAGAGGTTGGTCCAGCAGCTCAATGACATCAGTAAATGCAAGACTCCTTCCATCTTTCCAGTCTTTAAACCTAAGCCCATTGACTTAGTCTTTAAGCATCTCCCTCATGAATGCAAAATGACTGCCAGTGTAGTGTTCCAGTCAGCACAGGTAGACATAATGATGTACAACAAGGAATTTCCCATGGGTCTCTTTTTTTAGTTACGTGTCCCTCCCGTTACATTTGCCAATTCTGAGTAACATGGCCATGCCTTACCTGCAGCAGTCTGGGAAAGCAAGTGACTGGCGTTTTTAGCCTCTGTAATGGGAGAGGAGTTGCAGCAGAAAAGTATGTAACCAATAATGTCTGCTTAGTAAATAAGTGGATTATCCAGAAGCTCTGGATGCTTGATCAAACACTGTGAGGTTTTGTTGTACTACCGTAGTAATTGTGTGTTATTATTATTAGCTTGTTGAGTGTGGCTTTAAAACATTTCATCCCTTCAAGTGTGTAGCCAAATCTATACTAATTAAAAGGTAATATGCTAATTAGACCAGACGTCTTTCCGGACAAAGCCACGGTGGCGGGGACCGAGGCAGAGGCAGTTAGAGGCAATCAGGCCAGCAGGGGAGAGCAGTTAGGAGTGATCAGGCTGGCAGGGGAGAGCAGTTAGGGGCGATCAGGCTGGCAGGGGAGAGCAGTTAGGGGCGATCAGGCCAGCAAGGGAAAGCAGTTAGGGGCGATCAGGCAGGCAGGCAGGTGAGCAGTTAGGAGCCAGCAGTCCTGGATTGAGAGAGGGATCCCAGATTGGAAGGGGTGCAGGCCGGGCTGAGGGTCCTCCCCCCCCCCCCGCCCCCCGTGCACGAATTTCGTGCACCAGGCCTCTACTATTCTAATATTTTGAAATGGACTCCAAACATAGAAAAGTTGAGTACTACTTCAGCACATGGCAGTAAGTTACTCATGTAAATGATGTGCCGTAGAGGGGACTAGAGTGTCAGTCAGGAGACCCACATATATTCATACACTCACTCATTTCATAATTAATTTTTGAACATCTGCTATTCTGCTATTCTGGCACCATTTTACACAGTCCCTGCCCTCATGGAATTTAAATCTACGGAGTGTGACCTCATAGCCTTTAGTCCCCCAGACCCAAAGATTCCATGGCCCTAGGTTTGCAGTAGTTTACATTAATCCTGTACTCTGTGTCCCTTCTACCAGACCCTTTGTCCTTACACGCTGCAATTTGGCAATTGTGTCTATTACCTCTAAATATTCTTATACTTAAAAAGTGTGTCTTGTCTCCACCAGGTCTATAACTTTGGAGAATAAGGACAACGGGACCTCCATTCATTGTGGGCCCCCTTGAAGCACAGGTCACTCATTGTATCTCCAGTAGCAGTTGGGCTACTGTACATGGAAGTAAGTACCTCATGCAAATGAAGAGTTGTGGAGGGAACTGGAGAATCAGCCAGGAGAGCACACATATTCACATCGGGTAGGTCAAGTACAGCCTGATGCACTCATTCCAGCTTTGTTACTTACGAACCATAGAGCCTTGGGCCAGTCACTATCCGAGGCTCAGTTTTCCCACCTAAAAATGGGTGAGGTAATAATACCGACATTGCCATCTAATGCGATAATGAGAATGCTAACTCCTGTTGCAAAGCTTAGGCAAAATGGGTGTACAAAGGCCGGCGGCGTATTGTAGACACTTGGTAAATGGGGGCTTGCAAAGGTCTTCACTGCTATGTGACCTTCCACTCTCATTTGCTCCTTGTCAAAGAAAGCGAGCCCTACGCAGCAGGTGGCCAGGCCAGCGCATTAATGCCTGCAGATGGCCTGGGGACCTGCTAATTGCTCCAAGGCTTCCAAAATCTAAATCGGTGTGATGGCTCTGGCTGCCAAGGACACTACGTTTTCCTCCTCCTCCCTTCTGCCCGCAGCCCTGCTCCTCAGAATTCCAAAGAAAACTCGGATTCTCTGGGGATGGGTCAGCCGTTCGTGGTGTTAAAAATAAGTCATTGGGACCCTGACCTGACATTTATGAGGAACCTGAAGATACCTGGTGCCATCTTTGATTTTTTATTTATATATACACCCACCTCCCTAAAAAGCCAAAGCCATGGAGATTTTGACACTTCTCGCAGGATTCCTATCTTTGACCTGATCACACACGAGGTGAAGAGAGGGCCTGAGAAGAAAGAAGGGATCCCAAGAAAATGTCAAACTCCATTATTTATTCAAGTGGCAGAGCATGGTGTCTACTCACTGCTATGAATGAACCAATTTTTTTTAAAAAGAGTATTTCTACATATAGAAAAATATGCTCTATTTTTTCCCCCCAAATAAATAATCAAGTCCGTCTCCCAGCAACTCAAAAAACCATCTGCTTTTTTGAGCTTTCTCATCGCAGATGTCCTTCCTGAGTTTCAAACCACGGGGTCGGCCTGGACTTCCTGCTAGGAAGTCTGGGTAGTTTGCCATTTGCTGGGGAAGAGCCTCAGCACGTATTTTTTCGTTGCCATTCTAGAAACATGGCATGTTACCCATACATCAAAGCATCGGCAGGTCGCTGGCACATCCTCTCCTATGTGCTTAATATATGGGGGTTGAATGTGATTGAACGTGGTGGAGAAATGGACTAGGGAAGGAGGGAGGGGAAACAGATGGAGAGAAAAGCCCCTCCTTTTCAGCCCCAAAGGACACATGTCTAAGGAGCGGAGTCTTCGGAAATGAGGGAAGTAGGGGAAAGAGTTTGGGGAAAGGCCAAGATAGTCGAGATCAGCGCGGATAAGAAGGGTCTTTGGAATCGATCATTTCATGGCAGACTTCAGAAGCAAACTGTAGCTTGGCTGCGTGTATGGGTCAGCTTGGGTTGCCACAACAAAACAGCACAGGCTGATGGCTTAAACAACAGAAATTTATTTTATTTATTTGATCACTGCTCTAGGGGATGGAAGTCTAAGGTCAAGGTGCGAGCCTATTTGGTCCCTGGTGAGAGTTCCCTGTTCCTAGCTTGCAGATGACCAACTTCCTGCTGTATTGTTGCATTGGGGGGGTTGAGGGGGATCCTTCTGATGAGGACATTAATCCTGTTGGATCTGAGCCCCACCCTAGGATTTCATTTAACCTTTATTACCCCCCATAGGCCCAATCTCCAAATAGTTGCATTGGGAGTTGGGGCTTCAACATAGGAATTGGGGGGTGGGGGGGAAGGAGGAGACACAATGAAATCCATAGCACTGCTAAAGAGCTTGCTCTATTTAAAGGCCCCTCACCCTATTCCGATGTAGTCACCCTCAACATACATTGTATGTGTCAAGCCGCATCGACCCAGGGCTTCTGGCTCACTAGAAGTCTTCAATTCAAGTTCCACCCTACCCCGTGGTCACAGGTATGCTTTGTCCTTTATCAATATTCAAATTTATATTTAAAAAGAATTGTCACTTCCTCAAAGGACTCCTCTTGTAACATATGCCTTATGAATTTTGTCCAGGAAGGCAGTAGTATTTGGACGGGAAGGGTTTGGGACTCTGGGCCCACTGGGAAGTTAGTAGAAATGAAGATAAGGAGAGATTAAAATCATAACAGCACAACAGTAGATGGACTTGGAGTTGTGCCCAATGGTTCTCCAGTGCCTGTTGTCCTAATACAGCTCCATTTTGCTTAAAGGAAAACAGTGCCCCAAAAAGCCATGGAGGTGAAAAGGCCAGGGTTATGTCCTTCTCAGATTCCACATTCGGTTCAATTCAGCCAATATTATTAAGCAGCTACTATAGGCAAAGACTATTCTAGGCACCGACAACACGGAGGTTTAGGCGAGTTGATCATTTGCTCTATGAACAGGTCTTTCCCTCTCTCTACCCCTTTATCTGTGCATCTTGGGGTTGTGACAGGCAGCAACACAGCACCAGACCAGCGCACCCAAAGACCTGCAGCCCACGGGGGTCTGGAGTGGGAAGAGGGCAACCAGAGGAAATGAGGGTGCTGGTCACTCCCATGGGGCTCCCCACCATTCCCAGGCCATTCCCCTGACCCTCCTTCTTCTCCCTGCTTCCTTCCCCCTGTTCTCTTTTGCTCTCACGTGACTCTGCCTTAATGGGTGTGTGTGCCCGTCGTCTTGGAGATTCAGCGAGAAATCTTGCCGTAAAGAACGTACCTAGCTCTGACTGGTTTGGCTCAGTGAACAGAGCGTCGGCCTGCGGATTCAAGAGTCCCAGGTTCGATTCCAGTCAGGGGCATGTACCTTGGTTGCAGGCACATCCCCAGTAGGGAGTGTGCAGGAGGCAGCTGATCGATGTTTCTCTCTCATCGATGTTTCTAACTCTCTATCCCTCTCCCTTCCTCTCTGTAAAAAAATCAATAAAATATATTTTTTAAAAAAAAGAACGTACCTAATCTAGTATTTCCCAAATGCTTTTCTTTCCTGAGCAGAGCATAGGCCTGGAGTTGGCTTCCAAGGGTTGCTGACCAGTTTCCAAGGATTTGAACCAACTCACTAAGCTGCCCTAATTATAATTCTAAAGATGACAGTGTCCGCCTTCAGCTCCCTCTCACCTCCCTTCTCTTCTCCTGGCTTTGGGCATTCACCATGTGTCAACCTCACCCTCACTCCACTGCCACCTGAGACTCAGGATATTGGTCATGACCCCCCGATACAGAGGGCCACCGGGCACTCCACATTCCAAAGAAAACCTGAGGCTCTAGGCAAGCATTTTCTGTCGGCAACTCTAAGGAATACGTATCCACAAGAAACTATTAAAGAGAAAGATAGAAAGCTCATAGCTCAATAAGTTTATGTATTAAACTCCTTTCTTTTTTTTTTTTTAAATATATTTTATTGATTTTTTACAGAGAGGAAGGGAGAGGGATAGAGAGTTAGAAACATCAATCAGCTGCCTCCTGCACACTCCCTACTGGGGATGTGCCCGCAACCAAGGTACATGCCCTTGACTGGAATCGAACCTGGGACCCTTCAGTCCACAGGCCAACGCTCTATCCACTGAGCCAAACCGGTCAGGGCTAAACTCCTTTCTTGGATATTTGTAAGGCCTTATTAAAGGCTCTGAGAAGTCCTGTATTAGAGAAACTTTTCTAACATCACTTTCCCAAATGCATCACTTTCCCACAGCGCCCCTTTAATAACACCTGGCAAAGGCAGAAGGAACTACAAGTCCTCAGAATATACTTTGAGAAACTGGGCGCCCAGCCAGTGTGGCTCAGTGGTTGACCATTGACCTATGAACCAGGAGTTCACTGGTTCGATTCCTGGTCAGGGCACATGCCCAGGTCGTGGGCTCGATCCCCAGTAGAGAGCATGCGGGAGGCAGCCGATCAGTGATTCTCATCATTGATGTTTCTATCTCTCTCTCCCTCTCCCTTCCTCTATAAAATCAATAAAATACATTTTTTTAAAAAAAAAGAGAGAGAGAGAAACTCAGCTGCAGACCAGTTTTCTCCTCTGAACTCCCCCTTCCCCTTCAAGTTCCCCTACGTGGAGCCTCATTCTGTCCAGATCCTGAGATAACTGTAGAGTTAATGATAATAGTGCACTGTGTGGGCCTAGGCCCCGCTCCCCAAAATACAGCAAAAAATAAAAAAGGTAGATCACCCTCCTTTTATAGGTGAAAACACTGAGACTTAAGGAAGGCAAGGAAGTTTCTTAAGTCTCCCCCAAGCAGGAGGTGTCAGATTGGGAACGGAACGTGGGCCTTCCGATGACGTCTTGTTCGCTAGCCACTCGGTCGATAAGGGGTTAACATACTCACTTTCCAGAGCTGTTTACACGTTAATATCAAATAGAAAACAAAACACTTTAATCCCAGAAGAATGAAATGAATCCCTCCTAGCAGGAATCATAGGAGCATCCCAGCGGCAGCCAGGGAAGAGGGAGTTTGGGAGGCTGCTCTTCCTTATGACTTTCAGATCCCTGTCCCCAACTCCTCCCCATGGGTGCAAGGAAGTTTTAAAACCTCTGCCTATTTGGGCAAAGGCACCTCCTCTCCCTCCTCCAAGCTAAGGTTACAAGGATAGGGAAATAGGCACAGCCATGGAGTGAGGCGACATAAAAAAAACTCCCATATCCTGATTTGTGCAGCCCGCATACACTGCCATCTTTTCAGAGCTTGGCCTGTGGCTTTATTCCAATTGGGCCAAACTGAGACCCGCTGTCCATCATACACGCGACCTCCTAACAAAAGGAGCATGTCCGTGTCCTGCCAGCTGTACAAGGCCCAACACGCTGCCTTCCAAAGCCAAGCCATCTACTAGATATGCCCTGAAGTTAATAACCCTGAGGAGCCCTAGCCGGTTTGGCTCAGTGGATAGAGCATCAGCCTGCAGACCAAAGGATCCCGGGTTCGATTCTGGTCAAGGGCACGTACCTTGGTTGCAGGCTCCTCCCCGGCCCAGACCATGGTCTGGGCATGAGCAGGAGGCAACCAATCGATGTGTTTCTCTCACATCGATGTTTCTCTCTGTCTTTCCCTCTCTCTTCCAGTCTCCCTAAAAATCAAGGGAAAAACACCCTCGGGTGAGGATTAAATAAATAAATAAATAAATAAATAAATAAATAACCCTGAGCAATCGGTACCCATCTTCAGCACGTATCTGCTCCCAAATGGATGGCAAATCCACCCACATCCCCAAGTCAGAATTCGGGGTGAGCTTCCCTTGCAGAGATTTCCTGGGTGGCATCCCTTCTAATATATCACAAATCCAAGCGCACTGTGTGTCATGATAACTGGGCTGTAGCGGGTTCCCCTCGGCCACCCTCTGGTCATCTCATTAGGCCCCAAGCCCGCGCGGTGGGTGCTGCTCCATCACCTTGATTTGTTTCAGAGGCCTGACAAGGCAAACACTCCCGAGGCGGTGTTTACCTTACAGCTTTCACGGGGGCTTATTAAACTCATTGTTACTTCATATAAGCCGCAGATAGGTGGCGAGGGCCCGTTAGTGTTGACAGTAAGTAACAGACACCCTGTCACAAGGTAACATGTTTATACACTCCATGGGGTGCCTGGTGGATTTTGTCCCCGTAAAACTATCACAGATAATGAAGCTCCTATCAGATAAGTGACTATAATAAATGGCCACAATTAGGTCTCTGGTTGATGAGAAAAGCCTTGGTGGTCTCACCAGCCAGGCTTGGACAAATCCCAGGCCTAAAAAAAGAGGTGGGGGGGAGCCAAAAATCAAATTTAATTTGTACTCAATAATTGACAGAATTGATTTCACAATGGATTTAACGCTTGATTGAATAGGACACCATTTGATTTCAAGAAGAGCAAGAGTTGTGTTGTTTTTTTAATGAGTTTTCATCTTCCCTCCTGACTCTCCTTCCCTTACTTTTCTTCCCATCTCAAAAAAAATCAATCAAGCCCTAGCCGGTTTGGCTCAGTGGATAGAGTGTCAGACGGAAGGATCCTGGGTTCGATTCTGGTCAAGGGCACATGCCTGGGTTGCGGGCTCCAACCCCAATGGGGGGGGGGGGGGGGGGGACATTGCAGGAAGCAGCTGATCAATGATTCTCTCTCATCATTGATGTTTCTATATATAATAAATTAATTTTTTAAAAAATGCTTTTAAAAAAATCAATCAAGCAATAAACAAAATTTTGAAATCAGATTCTTCCAAAGTTCTAAAGCACTCAGCACACCTCCTTCCCACATGACCCCGCATCTAGACGGTGGCAGGCACCCTGGGACATGGAGCTTGGGGAGGAAGGGGTGGCTGGGGCTGTTACTGCTCCTGGAAGAAAAACTGGAGGAGAGACTAAGCCACAGAGTGGGCCTGGCCTGAACGCCACCATGGCTGGACAGCCCCGGCCGCACTCGCAGCTCACGAGGCGCGACTGTCATCACTTCTTTAAAGGGTTTGGGTTGCACCGGGCAGGCTCCCGTTACATGATGGCGAAATAACAGCAGAGAATGTGAGTGCCTCGATAAAAAGGTCTTTAAAAGACGTCTCTTTTCGGGTCCGTTATAATCATTCCCAGGATGACTTACAGATTTACGGCGAGCCCTTCGTGCACGCGTATAACTCAAGAACGTGCTGAAGGAAGGTGTGTGGCGTCCTTACAGGGACCCTCAAAGGTGATGCCAGCAAAGTGGAAACTGACGAGGCAAGTGTGCGCTACCGTCACTGTGGGATCATTTCTCACCGGTGACAACCACTCTGTTTATGTCCTGTCACGCGGGCTTGGCCCAGATGTCTCTCCACCCCTCTCCCCTGCCACTCCCCCGGCGCCCCTGCTCTTCCCCACCCCAAAACCCCTACCACCCTCTCAGCCTCCTGGAATTGCAGCTACATTTGTAGAATTTGGCTGGAGGGGAAACGCTTTTCTGGAAAGGCATGTTTACTCCTCCGGGGGTTTCTATTTGCATTTGATTTAATATTTCCTAATAATAGTTTCAGGGGAAATTACCCTGGATGGTAGAGTGATCCCCCCGCCTTGGAATAAATGCTTTGGGAGTTGGGGGTGGGGGCGGAGGTGATTGATGGGGCTTTTTGTACATCCCTGTTGCCAGAAGACCTCATAAACTCGGGGAAGCTGCCCAGGCATCAGGCTGTTTACCTTTTCACGACTTTAAAGGTGATTTATTTGACCTTTGGAAACAGGGATCATACTTCTTGCTGAAAACAGTGCACATTTCAGCATAAGCGGGGAGTGTCAAGAGGGCGAAGTCTCCAGTTGGAGGCCCTTTATCACCTTTCTCTCCTTCTAATCTGAATGGGGAGCATCTGCTAGGTTCTTAGTGCAAACATATGTGAGGGACGTTGTCTAAATATACGGAGATAAGTGTGTGTTTATGTACCAGATGCACATAGGGTTTCCATAACGATTTTTAAAACTATTTATAAATGCCCTGGATATTAGGTAAACAAGAGGAAGAGAAGGAAAAAAAAGCTTGGGATTTGAGGCAGGACTTGAGTCCTTTGCTGGCTGGATTCCCCTCAGGGTATAATGTCACATCTTAGAAGAGAGAACTTCGGGGCCAAAGCACTGGCATTGCATTCCCAGCCCCACCACTTCCTCCCTGTGGAATCCTGAGCAAATAACCCCTCTGTGCCCCAATGCCAACATCTGTAAAATGGGATCATAGGAAGGCCGAGATCTCCTAAGGGGGATGTGAAGATTCAACTGGCTGATACATGTGGATTGCTTAACATAAAGGTTGGCATATATAAAACTATGAATGTTAGTTGACCATCCTCTATAAAAGGGATACAACCATTATACCTACAACAAATATATTATGTAGGGACTAAGAATAGGTGATCATCTGTATTAAGTACCTTGACCAATATAACATGCTATATGAATGCCATTCACCCAGTGAACTGAAGACAGCAGACAAATGTCCATTTATATCACTGGTACCGATGCTGGGAGTAGATAGAATTTTGTAACTTTTTTTTAACCAAACTATGAAGCCATATGGCAGGTGATTTGTATCTTCATTTTACATATGGAGAAACTAAAGGACAAAAAAAATTATTTACTCGAGGTCAAACAGCTCTTCAGAAAATATAAGCATTCGAATTAAAGTTTCATGGCCTGTAATGTCTTTTACTCCTTGATGGGTGAAGGATGACATACTAACTATGGTCTCTTGGGTTCAATGAGGCCCACTTCCCTTCAGAGGGACCCAACCAGCAGAGGGAGTGGTTCCCAGAACAGAGCCAGTGTCATTAGCAAGGTTAGTGTTTTCCTAAGATTTCAAAATCAAGGAAGGAAATGAGGAAACGCGTTTAACTGCACAGACTGGATCAAGAGACCTGCTCTACTAGCTAGACTCTGGACTTTACATCTAAGGAACATGGGGGGAAATATTTGGCATCAGGAAGACTTCTATTTTAAAACATTGTATGTCTTTTGAGAACTCAACCCATCAATAGAAGAATGAACGACAGCACAGTGAATCCACTCTGTTACAACAGAACTGAATTTACCTCCCCTGATGACTTTGCAAGCTCTCCCGACAACAGCAGGAGAGGTGGGGAGACCTGAGTGTTGGGGGGCCATTTCCACTGGGACCACCACACAGTCAAAAGCCCCGTTGGAGCGCGTGGTATAGCGATTTTTTGGAAAGCTCCTGGGAGCCCCATATGTTCTAAGGACGGACTCGGGCTACAACCAATTGAATGGCTTAGAACAGAGGTGGGCAAACTTTTTGACTCGAGGGCCACAATGGGTTCTTTAACTGGACCAGAGGGCCGGAACAAAAGCATGGATGGAGTGTTTGTGTGAACTAATATAAATTCAAAGTAAAGGAGCGGAGGGGAGAGCAAGAGAACCGGATAGAACAGCCGGATCCGGCCCGCGGGCCGTAGTTTGCCCACAGCTGGCCTAGAATGTCAAGTCCAGTAGGCAGAAGGCACAAGCCTTCTGAGGCATCAGAAGACACGTCTTTGGGACACCTGAGACAGTGTTCCTGGGCACCGGGGGATGTGGGTTAGCAATGGAACCAGCTAGAAGGCCTCCATTGTGAGAAAGGGCCCACCTGCTCCAACCCTCCCAAAGCCTCGATAGCAGAAACTGCTCACTGGTCATGCACTCCCCATGGTCCCAACATCCCGACCTCCAATGCACCTCTCACAAGCATCCCCAGGGACAGATTCTGTGACAAGCTGCCCATCCTCGCCCCTGCACATGCTCAGCTCCAACCCCTGTGAACCAAGAGGGCCTCTGGAGTCGTCCACCATCTCCCATGGTGACAGATCATAATTTATTAGCCACTGTGTTTCTCCCCAGGACATGACGATTGCATGTGTTCTAGCGGCACAGCTGAAGGCCCATTAATCTTCACTCTGGCGGGGAAGAAGCTGGTGGTACTTTAACTGGGTGGGTGAGGTAGATATAAAAGACCACAAGGTGCAACTGACAAGATTATTAACTGCGCCCTGGGCCGTCTGTTTACCAAGCTGCCGCGATAAACGGGATCGGGTTGGTTAAACGTGGACCAAGGTTCAGTTCCCCAAGGTTTACGAAGGGGAGTTCTTGGCAGGTGTGGCTAATGGCAAGGATCCACGTTTCCAGGGAGAAAGCAAAGGACTTTTGTGGTTGGAAGAGGAACTTGGGCTTCAACCAGCTTAGCGAGCGCACAGGCTAAAGTTGAAAAGGTCAGGGCAGATTCAGAACAATTTCTCTCCCACAGCCTCAGAAAGGAAACGGTTGAACTTCATCACCCAGGTCCCCCTGCAAGCCCTCCCCTGCCCGACCTCCCACTCCAACTAACTCCCATCAATAGATTGCCCTCAGGTCCAAGTGGGTTTTTTTTTTAAATATATTTGTATTGATTTCAGAGAGGAATGAAGAGGGAGAGAGAAATAGAAACATCAATGATGAGAGAGAGTCATTGATTGGCTGCCTCCTGCACGCCCCACACGGGGGATTAAACCTGCAACTCAGGTATGTGTCCCAACCGGGAATCAAACCAGGACCTCCTGGTTCATAGGTTGACCCTCAACCACTGAGCCACGCCGGCTGGCCCAAGTGGGTTTTAAATGCGGGGCTACAGCTCTGCATCTTCCTCGGCCTGTCAAAGGGGCACCTGTCTCACAGGAGCTCTCCACGCACCAGCCCACGCCCAGGAGAGAAAGCATCCAGTAAAGAGACGGGCATTCCTCTTTGTCAGCATCCCCTATGGCAGTGGTCGGCAAACTCATTAGTCCACAGAGCCAAATATCAACAGTACAACGATTGAAATTTCTTTTGAGAGCCAAATTTTTTAAACTTAAACTTCTTCTAACACCACTTCTTCAAAACAGACTCACCCAGGCCGTGGTATTTTGTGGAAGAGCCACACTCAAGGGGCCAAAGAGCCACCTGTGGCTCGCGAGTCGCAGTTTGCCGACGACTGCCCTATGGGTTCCCTCTGCAGGACATCTCCTCGGTATCTGCCCGCCTACATCCAAGCCTAAGACCTCCCAGAATTGAAAACAACTGCCCCAAGCACAGGCCGCAGGCAGAGAGGATGGCCTTCACTTCCCCAGCTGCTGGTCTGGCTCCGGGTTTGTGCCCAGAAATGTCATGACGACCTTCCAGGCTCTTCTCCTTGTCCCAGTTTTGATCAAACTTGCCCTGATCCCGACCCCATTGAGGCTCTGTCATTTGTCCCCATTCCACGCCCTACAGACCAAGCCAAACTACAGGTCAGCAGGACCGCAGAGATTGCCCCAAACAAGGACAACGTTGGCAGCGAGAATCTCACCGATAGGTATTTAATACCGTCTGTTCACAAAGCATTCGTCTAACATGATCCTCATGCAACCCTTTATGTGAGCAGAGCGAGTATTTATTTCTCCGTTTTACAGGCGAGATAACTGAGACTCAGTGGGTTAGGTTTCCCAAGGTAGCAAGAAGCAGAACAATGTTAGCATACTTCTACTAGCGCGCCTTTTTCCTCTGCATATTTTTTGTATGAAATATACACTGAGTGGCCAGATGATGATGATCTCTGAACGCATAATAATCTGGCCACTCAGTGTATAGCCTATATAATAAAAGGCTAATATGCAAATTGTCCCCTCGACCAGGAGTTCGACCAGCAGGCAGGCCGGCCAACCGCCCATGTCCCCTCCCCCTGGCCAGGCTGGCCAGACCCCACCCATGCACGAATTCATGCACCGGGCCTCTAATATATATATACATATATATATATATATACACACACACACACACACACACACATATATATATGCACATACATACACTGAGTAGCCAGATTATTATGCGTTCAGAGATCATCATCATCTGGCCACTCAGTGTATACTAGAGTATACAGTTGGCCTTTGAACAACACAGAGGTTAGAGGTGCTGACCCCTGTCTAGTGTATAATTCATGTTTTATTTTTGACTCCCCAAAAACTTAACTACTCATAGTCTACTGGTGACGGGAAGCCTTACCAGTCACAAAAATCAATGAATACATATTTTGTATATGTATTATATACCGTATTCTTACAATAAAAGTAGAGGAAAATGTTATTAAGAACATCATAAGGAAGAAAAATGCATTTACAGTATTTATTGAAAAAAATCAACATGTAAGTGGAACTGATCAGTTCAAACTGATGTTATATTGTTCAAGGGTCAACTGTATATATATTTTGTAAACATAAATATAAATAAATATATACTAAAGTATGTATATATGTATGTATATATACATTGAGTGGCAGATTATTATGATCTCTGAACACATAATAATCTGGCCACTCAGGAGATATATATATATATATATATTTATATTAGAGGCCCGGTGCATGAATTCGTGAATGGGTGGGGTCCGGCCAGCCTGGCCAGGGGGAGGGGACATGGGCGGTTGGCCGGCCTGCCTGCTGGTCAAACTCCTGGTCAAGGGGACAATTTGCATATTAGCCTTTTATTATATAGGCTATACACTGAGTGGCCAGATTATTATGCGTTCAGAGATCATCATAATCTGGCACTCAGTGTATATAGAATATATAGTATACACACTCTTGATGCATATACACCCTTAATGTATGTATTTACAGCTTACAAAGTACTTTTATATATAATATATACTATATAAAATATATACCATAGTATATTTTTAGTAAATATGTTTATATACATATATTATATATATCTATATATATAAAAAACCAGCAACCAGAATGCAGTAAGGACCAGAATACCACGGCCCCTTGCCCAGGCTGGCCCCACCCCCCAGGGAGCGGTTAGGGGTACCCCTAGGCAACGTGATAGGGTGCAAGTTTAACGGGGGAAAGTCGAAGAAATAAGGGTAAGATCTGAAGGGTCTGTGGGGTTGGGGTGCTCGGCCGGAGCAGGTCTGGAGTGTGCTGGGGAGGGAAGAGGACGATCCGATTGGAAACCGGCTCAGCACAGTACCTTTCTCATTGCGAACCAGGATGGTGCCAGCCGTGGACTGGACGGGCGGTTGTTTCTTGAGTGCGCTTGGGACCGACATGTTCACGGCAGCGGCAGTGCTCCCGAAACTTCACTGATTCCAAATAGTAAACAGCCATCAACGTCAAAGAACAGAAAAAAACCTCTCCAACTAGAGGCCCTGGACCAGGCGTCCTTAAACTACAGCCCACGGGCCACATGCGGCTCGCCGAGGACATTTATCCGGCCCGCCGGGTGCCGCTGCCTGTCCTGCTTAGCAGCCGACTCGTCCCGGGCCCGCAGTGCGCATAGGAATTTGTTCATAGTTTTTTTTTAAACTATAGTCCGGCCCTCCAGCGGTCTGAGGGACAGTGAACTGGCCCCCTGTTTAAAAAGTTTGAGGACCCCTGCCCTGGACGCTGCAACGCGTGTGAAGGAAACACCACTTGAAGAGGAGCTAGAAAAACCGGAAATATGCGACCAGAGGACTGTGGGATTGTGGGGGACGCCTGGGCGCCTACCGCTGGAACGTGAGCCTGTTACTGCGCATGTGCATAGTCAGCCCTTTGGTCCTCAGTCTCACAGTATTTGGACGTGACTTCTCGTGGGAAATGATTTCGATTGGGGTTTGCTGTTCCCTTGCGGGGAGGAAGATCAGAATTAAAGGTTTCGTTTGTTTCCTTGGTTTGAAGCGGAGGAAAATGGGGTAGTGACGAATAAGAAACTTTGGAGACGGTGACGGGCAGTTTGTCCAGACGGCTGAGAGCTAAGAATTAGAGTTTAATTGCGATAGAAATCCTGCTAATAGCACCTGATGCCTGAAATCTGAGCACTCTACTTTTAGGTGTTCCAGTTCAAGTTTGTGGAGGCTGCCTATTAAAACGTTCCTGGTTGGAAAGTGTTTGCATAGAAGCCCATAAGTATTAAGTATTTGCTGTGTTTACCATGCTTAGCTCTCTGTAAGGGATATGGAATAATGTTAAACACCTCATGTTCTCAAGAAGCTTGACTTTTAAAATAAAAAATAAAGAAGAAATATAAATATTAAAAATAAAAAAAGAAGAAGCTTGAGTTTTAGGGGTGAAATCAGGCAGGCAGGCGAGCGGTTAGGAGCCAGCAGTCCCGGATTGCAAGAGGGTGCAGGCCGGGCTGAGGGCCACTCCCCCTCCCCCCCATCCCCACCCTCCACCCCCTACCCCCGCATGAATTTCGTGCACTGGGCCTCTACTATTTATATAAGTGAACATCCCTCTGTGACAGACACCATTATTTGCCTCCTCAAAAGTCACTGTCCCCTCTTTTCTTATTCACAGAACCCAAATTTTGTTCACCAGTGGCCAGAGATGCACTGGTCTGTACAAGTGGACTCAACCCAGGATGGGCATGTGACCCATTTCTGACCCAGGAGATGAAAGAAGTCTGCTAGAGGTTCCTGGGCAGATTTTCCTCCATGATGCGAAGAGACACCATGGCCCTAGCTGGTTTGGCTCAGTAGAGAGAGCATTGGTGTGTGGGCTGAAGGGTCCCAGGTTTGATTCCAGGCAAGGGCACATGCCTGGATTGCAGGCTCAATCCCCAGTGTGGGGCGTGCAGGAGGCAGCCAATCAATGAGTCTCTCTCATCATTGATGTTTCTATCTCTCTCTCCTTGTCCCTTCCTCTCTGAACTCAATACAAATATATATTTTTTAAAAAGAGTCATACATTTAAGAAGAAGAAGAGGAAGTACCATGATAAAGCGCTCTGTTGCCCCACGCTGAGCATCTCCCCTGCTTTTGAACATAGATGGAGAGGGCTAAATGATTCGAACAGCAGCAGCCTTTTTTTACAACAACAAGGAAGAAGGCCAATAACATGAAAACGATGCTAACGCAGAGCCTTCCCATCTTGAAGCTCCCGAATTAGTCTCAGGAAATGCATATCACCTCGCTTCTAGCTTAAGCATGTTGAGAGTTGAGTATTTTGTTTACTGGAGCTAAAAGCCTTCCCAGCTAAATGCTCCCTGACCACATATGAGAAACTCAAGGACAGAGTCCATGTTTACATTTGAATCCCCTTTGGAATTCAGTCCAGAAATGGTCACTTCACAAATGTTTGCTAGAAGGAAGAAAGAAGAAAACAGTGAGTTCCTAACAGATATACCTCGGTGCGATACACTTAACCAAACTAATGAAGTAAAACTTTTCATTTTTTACCCACTGGTAACCACTTGGTTCTACATTACTCTCGCTGTTACTATTACCTTCACTACTTCCTTTCCCAGAACCATTCTCACTATTTCCATACACCTTGACAACTAAAATATGTTTTTCATAAAATTAAACAAATTAGTAATGCATTCCTTCAATGAAGGTATTTTTTCTATTTTAAAAGAGAATCACTTATAAAGGTGATATTTCAAGTCAGGGAAGGAGGGATAATTATTCAGTAAGGGATGAAAGAATCTAATAGTTATTTTTTTAAAAAAATAAGGCCCCGCCAGCATGACTCATGAACCAGGAGGTCAGGGTTTGATTCCCGGTCAGGGCATATGCCCGGGGTTGCAGGCTAGGTCTCCAGGGAGGAGGCAGCCAATCAATGGTTCTCTCTTACCATTGATGCTTCTATCTCTCTCTCCCTCTCCCTTCTTCTCTGAATTCAATAAAAATTTATTTTTTAAAAAGAGAAGTATTTCCTATTACCTGGAGACCTGGGTCTAGAACCTGTCTCCCAGCTCTCAAGTCACTGAACAGAGAATTCCTCCCTTAAAGTAAGAGCAATATGGCAAATTTCACACACACACACACACAGAATTTCAAATAACTTGGTTGTGGGGAATGTACAGCTTTGGATATTAGATGCTTAAAAGCTTTTTACTTTATTTTTCCTGCTGCTACAGCTGTTTATGTGGCAGGGAGAGTAAAGGGGCAAGAGAAGTGAGTTGGAGAAGAAAACAGCACAGAGCCTCCCTCTGCTCTCAGTCTCCCTGTCCTAGGCCCCGCCCTCCTTCTGCCCCAGGGTCCTAGCGCACCTGTGGCTGGAACCCACCCATTCTACAGAGAGCGACAACGACCTTTCATGGGCCACTGGACTCCAAGGCAAAGGCAATGAATGCTCCAGCTCTGAGAGCAAAGGCAGATCTGTGCCACGCTTTGCTCTGCCCATCCTCTTCGACCTTGGGGACTAAGTGACTTGTTTCCTCAGCCTTGAATGCTAATCTGAGACCCTAGGTTTGCCCCCTAAGACTTGGAATCCCCCCGCTTCACATCCTGGCCCCCCAGCTTCTCACTGTCTCTGACCCCTGAGTTAAGGTCCTGATTGGACTCTCGCCCAGTCTTCTCCATGTCTCAGTAGCACATACACTGAGTGGCCAGATTATTATGATCTCTGAACGCATAATAATCTGGCCACTCAGTGTATATCCTATATAATAAAAGGCTAATATGCAAATTGTCCCCTCAACCAGGAGTTCGACCAGCAGGCACGCCAGCCAACCGCCCATGTCCCCTCCCCACTGGCCAGGCTGGCCGGAACCCACCCATGCACAAATTCATGCACCGGGCCTCATACACACACACACACACACACTGAGTGGCCAGATTATTATGTGTTCAGAGATCATAATAATCTGGCCACTCAGTGTACATGCCTTCCCAGACATCCTGGCAAATCACCCAAACACCCGAGTTGACAACAATTGAGGGGGAAAGTAGCCTGTGCTAAAAAAAAAATTAAAAAAAAAAATGTCCAAGGTAGCTGTTTGTCCATCTACAAATATTCCGGATTACTACAATGTAAGAATTAGCGAGGAAAATACCAAATTACCCCAGAGGTGGTGTTGGAACCGTTACTTTGAAAAGGTGATTGACTTCATTTTTGTTCTCATCGTTAGAGAAAAATCTGCACGTTTCCTCTTAGACACGAAGCTGGCGGGCTCAGCCCCAGATGCCAATCCCAGCTTCCCGGCGATGGAGGCTGTGTGTTTGGGGAAGTTACTTTCCCGCTTCCCAAATTCCGTTTCCTTAACAGGAACATGAAAACAGCAATATCGACCTCATGTAAATGATTTCTCAGGGTGAATTGGCGGTGGTACAAAAGCCATGGCACATAGTAGGTCCTCGCTTATTAGCAAGCTCTCCCCTCCCATGGTGCTGCTCTGTAAATTATGCAGAATGTATAATCAGAGCACGTGGAAACTACCACCACCTGGTGTACGGGTCTCAACACTGCATAAGCAGCAGCAGAGGAAAAATACCACCCCAACTCGGGAAACTATAAAAACCAAAGTTCAAAAATGACTGGTAATCCCATATTTAAAAGACATCAATTATATGTGGGGTAGAGGTCACTGGAGATGGCCAGGACACTGGGTAGAGTTAATCAAGGTGAACTTCCTGGAAGAGGTACACCTTGTTTTGACACGTAAGGGGGCAAAAAGGATGTGGGCTAATAGAAAAGAAGAAGGAACGCCGAAACCGGTTTGGCTCAGTGGATAGAGCGTCGGCCTGCGGACTGAAAGGTCCCGGGTTCGATTCCGGTCAAGGGCATGTACCTTGGTCACGGGCACGTCCCCAGTGGGGGGTGTGCAGGAGGCAGCTGATCGATGTTTCTCTCTCATCGATGTTTCTAACTCTCTATCCCTCTCCCTTCCTCTCTGTAAAAAATCAATAAAATATATTAAAAAAAAAAAAGAAGAAGAAGAAGGAACGAGTTCCTGGCAAAGTTGGGGCGAAAGCTCGAAAGCAAAAGAGAAACGTCTTAGATTAGAGGTCCCAGGGTGACAAGCAATGTCAACTGGAGACTTTAGCTCAGCCCAGCCTGTTAAGCCTTTACGCCCTTTGATCATAGGAGAGAATATGTCACCCACGCGACATGGCAACGAACCTGGGACAGCCAGCTCAAGCAGTCTCAGGACTTGCTTTCATGGGCCAAATGTGTTGGAAGCAGTAAGACCATTGTGACAAAGAGCCTCAGGCAAGTGTAGACAGGTGTGTCTCCTTAGGCACAGAGGTCATTGGCAAAGAGAGCCTCTGGAAGACAGCAGTCCTGTCTGTCCCATCTCTGCATCCCACAGGCCCTAACTTGGTGCCTGCAAGAACCTCCATACCTTGCTGGGAGGGCGGCTTCCCGGCCTCGTAGGGAGCAGAGGTTGTATTGTGCCGCCACGTTCCCAACCCGGCCCTCCCCTCTGCACCCCTTGCTCTACATTCTGGCCACACACAGTCTGGGATGTGCCGTGCCTTCTGTGTCTTCCACATCTTTGCAGACACTTCTCCTTCTGCCTGAAAACCACAGCAAGGGTCCCAATTGAGACACGGCTTCTTCCAACAGGCCTTCTCCAGCACCCAATAATCCTCTGATGTCAGCGTGTCTCATTACCGCATCACAGTGTTGTGTCCTGTTGGCTGCATCTGCTTTTGATGCTCCGTTCCCTGAAGGCAGAAACGAGGTTTCTCTTGTGCATTGGTGTTTCCCTCGGACCTAGTACAGGAGTGCCTGCCACAGACGGGTCCTTGATAAAGATTTAAGTGGAAGGGAGTTTCATGTCCACACGCCCCCATCCCAGTGGTTCTGAGTAGCCTAGAAATGAAGGAGATCCAGAGAAGAGGGACTGCCTGGAGCTGCCCATCTCAGCCGCCCCACATGTTGCCTCTGACATCCCTCTGGTGGTGGCAATGATGCCCATAAGCGTAGCACCGCCTTAGCATGCTGATGCACCTGGGCTCCTGGGGGTCCCAGTGGCCCAGCCCCACATCCTCCGCTGGATTCTGAGCACACTGCCCCATGTGGCACTGCCTTGGCAACCGAACTGGGTTTGGAGCTCCGATCACAGGCTGGCGGAAACAGACCAACGAAGGCCATGCACAATTGTCTCCCAGACGCAATATTTTTGAAATGGGGAGAGAGCTCACCCTGATTCTCTAACTCCAACTAAAGGCAGACAACCCATGAAGGCCTCAGGCAGGGAAGACTAACCCTAGGACAGTGGTCGGCAAACTCATAAGTCAACAGAGCAGCAAACCGCGGCTCGTGAGCCGCATGTGGCTCGCGAGCCGCAGTTTGCCGACCCCTGCCCTAGGAGGACCCGGAGCCTGGAGCCCTAGACAATCCCGTTAGATTCTTCCTTGTGTTCCAGGTGACCTCATGTTAAAGGAACATCTGGAGAGTCCTGGCGTCTGAAAGAAGACGCCTGGGGCCAGGCTTTAGGGGAAGGATGGTTGAAAGCAGGGAGAGATGGGTATCTGACCACCAGCGCAGGCAGCATCAGCCAACTAGTTGTTCATGGCCCAGGCCTTCCTGGCGCCAGTCCCCAAGGCAGCTGCCTTCATAATCCCTGTGGCTGCAGCCTCAGAGACCCCCAAGCTGGGAAGCCCAACGTGATCTGTGGCAGCGCCCTGGATGCGAGCGTCCTGAATGCAAGCGCCCTAGATGCAAGCGTCCTGAATGCAAGGTTTCCCTACGTCCCCACCCGCTTCTCCCTCCAAACAGCATCATGAATAATTTCATGTCCCCACATCTAGGAGGTTCATGATGCCACCTCCTAGAAGGGACATTCTGTTCTGCTATTTTGCAACGTCTGAAGCTCACGGGCCATGGCATGCACTGGAGGGGGCACAGCAGAAAGGTCAGTCACAGGATAGTGGCCCCTCTCAGCGGTAGAGTTCAAAGTCAACCTGGTTTCTGCATAAAAGCACCAGAACTTGCCCCTCGTGCCCTTCAGCTAAGTGTGCCCCAGGTGGCCCTCTGGCACCAGGAGGCCTCCCAACCTGGTAGCTCAGGCATCCTTTGCGAGCGCCAGGGATATCATGGTGCAGGTCTGCAGCTTCTCGCATCCAAGCAGCCGGGTGTGGTGACTGCTGGCCTCTTACAAGGAGAGGATTGGGCCAGAGCTGGCCGCGGAGAGAGAACCAGGATGGTGGTGCAGGCAAACGCCTGTACTCGCCGCCTCCCACAACCACGTCAAAATCACAGCTAAGCCGAAACCGGTTTGGCTCAGAGGTAGAGCGTTGGCCTGTGGACTGAAGGGTCCCAGGTTCGATTCCGGTCAAGGGCATGTACCTTGGTTGCGGGCATGTCCCCAGTGGGGGGTGTGCAGGAGGCAGCTGATGGATGTTTCTCTCTCATCAATGTTTCTAACTCTCTATCCCTCTCCCTTCCTCTCTGTAAAAAAATCAATAAAATATATTTTTTTAAAAAAAATCACAGCTAAAATACAGAACACCATCATCCAAAACCACCGGGAAGCTGGCTGAATGGAAGTCCTACAACTAGAGAAGTGAAGAAGAAAGCGCACTGAGACTGGTAGGAGGCGGGGAGGCACCAAACAGGCTGGGCTGGCACCCACGTGGCCGCTTGTTTAATGGGGAGGGAGATGGCCTCTGCGGAGGCGGCCCGTGAGGAGCAAGGGGCCCCAGCCCCACCCCAGATGCCCAGCCCCGGGTCCCAGAGCTGGGACAAGAAGTCCCTATGTCAGGAAGGACGGGGGCTCGGTGACACTCAGGCTGCTGGAAACCAGCTGCGCCTCTTAAAAGGCCAGCACCGCGAACTGAACTTACTAGCTCCTGCTTCTCTGAGCTCCAGCGCCAGGCGAGGTCTGGGGGACCCAGGCACATACGAGGAGAAACCAGACTGTCTGGCATCGCGGCAGGAACTCTCGGGGTGGCTTTCTTCCAGATGGAGGCGCACCCAGCGGTCATTGTTCCTGTGCCTGGACCTCCCCAGTGCAGGGCTGACTGGCAGCCATTGCTGTTTGCTCCGCCCTGGAAATTTCCTGACCCTTGACCTACCCAATTTACAACCCCACCCAAGCCATACTCAGTGGCTTTTGCATAGGAAAGGCCTGTCCTTTCTCAGCCTAAAACCTGTCAGACAAGCTGCAGCTGGGTCAGGGAGCCCCACACCTATCAATAAAAGGCCCCAAAACTGGCACCAGCACCAGCCTGCCTTTCTTCACAGCTAGACCTCATCTGAACACTTCCAAACCTGATACAAAGAGGAGGAATCTGCAGATCTCTCTAGCTCCTGCTGGGTGGCCCCAGGTAGTGGCTGACTTTGCACCTCCCTGGAGACCCAAGAGCCAGTGTACCCAGTGGTCAGTGTCAGACCATACCAGATTACAACTCTTCACATCCTTGAGTGACACACTCAAGGGGCAGACTCAGTGAGCACCAAAGCCCCACTGAAGCAAGCCTGCACAGCAGCTCTCCCACTGTAGTCGCAGCTGGTCCTCACAGCCAACTGACCTGGGGGTCAATTCCTCCCAGTGACACCAACAGCAATCGAGGCTCAACTACAACAAGACTGTGCTCACAGCCCACAAAGGGGTGCACCTAGAGCAGGGGTGGGCAAACTTTTTGACTCGAGGGCCACAATGGGTTCTTAAACTGGACCGGAGGGCCGGAACAAAAGCATGGATGGAGTGTTTGTGTGAACTAATATAAATTCAAAGTAAAGGAGCGGAGGGGAGAGCAAGAGAACCGGATAGAACAGCCAGATCCGGCCTGCGGGCCGTAGTTTGCCCACGGCTGACCTAGAGTGTCCACCTCAGGTGATTGGGGAGGCTGAGCCACTGGGCCCTACAGGACACCTACTACACAAGGCCACTCCATCAACTCAAGGAGACTTAGCAGCTCTACCCAATACAAAGAAACAAACATGGGGAAGCAGCCAAAATGCAGAGACAAAGAAACATGTCACAAATGAAAGAAATGGAAGAAAGCAAACTACTGGCTATAGAGTTCAAAACCACAGTTATAAGGTTACTCAAGAATCTTCTAGAAACCTCCAAGGGACTTAGTGAGACTTTCAAGAATCTTAGTGAGAATGCAAAAAGAAAAAAAAAAATGGAAAAGAACCAGTGAGAAATTAAGCATGCACTGAAATCAAGAATATACAGGGATTCAACAATAGACTAGAGGATCCTGAGAATCAAATCAATGATTTGAAATATGAAGAAGCAAAAACACCCAACCAGAAGAGCAAAATGAAAAAAGAATTCAAAAATATGAAGATAATGTAAGGAGCCTTTGGGACAACTTCAAGCGTACCAACATCTGAATTATGGGGGTGCCAGAAGAAGAGAGAGAGTGAGATATTTAAAAACCTATTTATGTTTTCAAATCAGTATTATATAAAATGCTGAAGGATATTATTTAAGAAGAGGAAGGAGAAGAAAAAAGTAAAGATAAAAAATATGAACAATGAAGGGGCAAAAAATACATATCTATCAACAATTACATCTAAAAATCAAACGAATAAAAAATCTGATGAACAGAATAAACTGATGAACAGAATAGAATCAGGGGCATGGAAATGGAACAAACTGACAATTCTCAGAGGGAAGAGGGTGGAGGGCTGCGGGAAGAGATTAGACAAAGATCTTATACGCATGTATGCAGTACCTATGGATACAGACAATAGGGTGGCAAGGGCCTGGGGTGGGGTGGAAACCAGGTGGAGGGGAGCTATGGGGGGAAAAAAGAGAGACATCTGTAATAATCTCAACAATAAAGATTATTAAAAATAATTTTTAAAAGAGCTGGCTGCCATCACAGAGTGCAGTCCTGGTGAGTTCCTCGCCCCATGCCCACATCCCTTCCCATCCCAACCCCCGGTTCAGGATGTTGCTTCAGGAGCCTTCGCTGGGCTCTGCCTCAAAGACCGATGATGATGACATAATTCCTCCTGCCCTGTGGCCACGGGTCTAGCGGAGCCTGACCCTCCTCTCTCGATTCGCCCTGAGTCACTTATCCACAGGGTTGCTGATTCCCCGTGTCTGAGTAATCGGAGGGATATTTCATCAAGACATTTGACACTTGCTCTGAAGGGTGAAGACAGAACATGTGGGTGCCTCTGATTAACATCTAAAGGCAGCCTGGCCGCCCTGAAATCGCCCTCCGCGGAGCAGCTCTCAGGCAACCCACCTGGCCCTCGCTGGAGGGACCTCTACCATTTCAGCTCATTTATCAGCACTGCCATCTGCTCCAGAGCGGGCATTCCATGTGCCCCTGGTTCTGCTGTGCCCGGGGCCTGGGCTGCTCCCCCAGGAGATTCTGGCCTCCACGAAAGGCCTAAGCCAGGCCTGTCATCTTTCCCGGTGACAGCCGGAGCAGCTGCTCCTTCCTCCCGGGCACGGCGGTTACCAGAACGCCTGAGGGGCCACCGCCTAATTTCCATGCTTGGAGCTAAATCCGTGTGCGCCTGGTCTTGCCTTGAAACTGGAGGAGGGAATGATGTCCCTCAACCTTTTACACCAAATTGATTTAGTGTCTCCTTGAGGAGCAGTGAGCTCACCCCTGGTCCCATTCAACTTCAAAAGGCCAACTGTCTCATTAAACTAATTGCCCAACGTTAAGGAACTTGCTTAAATTACCGACTAATGGATGGCCGTTGCTGTCCAAACATGACTTCGGAAAGCGTTCCCCCTAAAAAGAAATCGCTTTCCCCCGTGACGGATGGGTGTCTCCTTCAGAGGATTATTAGAATAGTTACGGTAGACAGGCCTCTAAGCACTGAGAAATCTTTAAAAGAGAAGTACAAGCGGCACATTTGTATGAATGACACCCTGTGGAGTCCTTTTAAGTGATGGCATTTTGAAAACTTTGTCCTTCAGCCAAGAACATGACAAAGACAGTTAAAAGTCTGTCCTCTAGAACATGGGTCCTTTTGGGGTAGGGGGTGGGGGGTGGGGGGATCCTTTAATGCTGAAACTACCGGTAGTGCCTGCTGGCTACATTAAAGCTAATAAAATGACTAATGATAAATTTCTCGTCGATAGGGCTCCCCGCTGTGCTGCTTCTACTGGAATAGTCACAGAGGCCAAGGCAGGAGATTGAATTATTGGAGAGACTCCTTTTATTGGTTTGGGCTTTTGGGGGCGGGGGGTTATATGGGAGATTCTTTCCATGTTTTGCTCCTTTCCTTCCAGAAACAGCTGGTTTTGTCTTCAGTTTCAAATGTCTATAAAAAATCAGGGCGATCATTAGGAGGCGGGAATGTGTACATGGGATCTTCCCCAAACACCTGATGTCGGTCCCGGTGGGGTCGCCAGGAAGGGCTGCTTGGGCCTCGGCTGGCCGAGCTGGGGAGGAGGATAGAAGGGCTGGATTGATGGCTGCGGCACCGCTGGTGGGTGGGCCTCCACGGGGGAAGGGAAGGGTACCTGTGAGGAAGGGGCAAAGGGGAAGAGAGGCTGTGAAATGTGTGGGCTGGGCTGTAGTGCAGACGGCTGGGCCTGCAACCCGGGGGCTCACTCACCATCACCCAGACCTGGTCCTGTGGCTCGCTGATCCCCGCTCAGTTTTAAGTTTCTATATGGAGATGGCAGCGATGGTACCAAGGATCACAGTTCCACTGGAAGTCTCTAGAGCAGCGTGGGGTTCCTAAAGACAAGCTATGAAGCAGCATTTCCTGGGACTGGAACCTTCTGACGGAGAGAGGGAGCGGGCCCGGGCAGCGTGGCTCAGTGGTTGAGCTTAGACCTATGAACCAGGAGGTCACGGTTCGATTCCTAGTTGGGACACATGCCTGGGTTTGGGGCTTGATCCCTAGTAGGGGGTGTGCAAGAGGGGGCTGATCAGTGTTTCTCTCTAACATCGGTGTTTCTCTCTCCCTCTCCGTTGGGTTGACACTCAATCACTGAGCCACACCGGCCTTGCTTGACTGGAATTATTAACACTATAGTCAAAAGTATTAACTAAAATTCTAAAGCCTGGAGACCAATTCACATCAGCATAAAAATATTACTATGGGGAGCCCTAACCGGTTTGGCTCAGTGGATAGAGCATCGGCCTGCAGACTCAAGGGTCCCAGGTTCAATTCTGGTCAAGGGCACATCCCCAGTAGGGAGTGTGCAGGAGGCAGCTGATCGATGTTTCTCTCTCATCAATGTTTCTAACTCTCTATCCCTCTCCCTTCCTCTCTGTAAAAAATCAATAAAATATATTTTAAAAAATTAAAAAAATATATTACTATGGGGAGTTGCTTAATGGATACAGAATTTCAGTTTTACGAGATGAAAATGTTCTGGAGATTGAGCATTTTAACCCTACCGAACTGTACACTTAAAATGGTTAAGATGGTAAACTTTATGTTGTGTATTTTACCACATATATACAACACAGTGTGTGTATGTGTATATATATATGTATGTGTATATATATATATACACACACACACACACACACACACACACATATATATGAAAGGGGAAATTTAACTTTATTGTCACCCAGTATGCTCTGCACTTTGTATGTGCAATAACACTAATATTTAGCACACATGTAGTAGTAGTTTCCAATATGTCAGTTACTGGTTCTTAGGTGTTTTCACTCATTTCAAATTTAAGACATTCACAAAACCCCATAAGGCAGGAATTTATTATTATTACCGTTATTATTATTCCAACGTGCTGATAAGGAAACTGAATCATGGAGACATTAACCCCAAGTCATGTGGGCTGAGCTGAGGTTTTTGCCCATTTTCACCCCAGAGTCTGTGGTCTCTGTGACCAGCTAGACTGCTGCCTCTCCTTAGTTTATCGTCAGGAACTGTTGATGCTCAGAGTTAAGAAGAGTCCAAGTTCATAGAGCTAGCACGTGCAGAGTCCAGGAGAGCTTTCTATGAAGGTGGGAATATTCCGCGGATCCACATGACCCTGTGTGGCAGCTACTGAGCCATGGAAACATGCCTGGTGATCTTTCATTTTCATTCATGTAAATGTAAATAACCAGCCCTGGCCGGTTTGGCTCAATGGATAGAGCATCGGCCTGCAGACTCCAGGGTCCCAGGTTCGATTCCGGTCAAGGGCATGTACTTTGGTTGCGGGCACATCCCCAGTAGGGGGTGTGCAGGAGGCAGCTGATGGATGTTTCTCTCTCATCGATGTTTCTAACTCTCTATTCCTCTCTGTAAAAAAATCAATAAAATATATTTTTAAAATTTTAAAAAAATGTAAATAACCACGTGGCACAGGTAGAGCTAGAAAACCAAGACGTATTTTTGGAATGCATTTGCGTTGTGGTGAAATACAAACCAAACCTTGTCAGACACTGGAATCTGCACACATTTCATAGTCCAGCAGAGCCATGCCAGCACCGGGCCTGACGTGGCCTTCGGGGCAATAACCTTTTATTGTGACAATAGCTTTGACCTTGGGGATCCTCTGAAAGGATCTCAGAGACCCTTAAGGGTCCCAGGGCCACACTTGGAGTCATAAGAGACTGACAAGAACCGCTCAGCTCCTCCAAGCCCAGGAGGAACAATTCTTCACTCACCCTGCTCTGGGGTGCCTGCCTTCCGTTTGGGGGACTTTTGTTTCCCCCACCCCGCCCCACAGTTTGGTTTCTCTTATTCCCAGACCCAGAGAGACCAGAGACGGTGGCGGGTGCGCTTGCTGCAGGAGAATTTTCCTTCTGAGGCTCCAAGTCTCCGAGGCAGCGGGGATCACATCGAGAAGCAGAGAGAAACGTGCAAAGTGAAATTCAAGATGCTGGAAAAGATGGAAAGGCCGCCTCTCCCCCAGGGGCTCCCGCTCCTCCCCGCTCCCGGCCGGCAGGAAAGAGGGGGCTGTCGGAGGCAGAATGGACAGGGCTTCAGAGGGTCTTCTGGGGCAACTCAATCAACGAAATTATTTTCCCACAGACC
Organism: Plecotus auritus; assembly: GCF_963455305.1. Taxonomy (NCBI): domain Eukaryota; kingdom Metazoa; phylum Chordata; class Mammalia; order Chiroptera; family Vespertilionidae; genus Plecotus; species Plecotus auritus. The sequence continues at coordinate 8,283,836 of NC_137780.1, forward strand.
GAGCCAAAAATATCTTAATGGCTCTTTCCTGATTGAGGAATAAATCTATTAATTTATGGCCCAGCCCCAAGCCCTACCCCACCCCCTTTAAACATGTAAGAAACGCTTCAAAATTCCCCTTATGTTCATGGCCTCCATCTTCTCTCCTAGTTGTGCCTCTTTGTCCACTCCGTGCTTTCATCCTCTGCCCGGCTCCTTTTTTACTGCCCCCCATGTCTTCCCCAATAAACTGCCCCTGCGTCTATGCCATGCCTGCCCGCCCCCCCCCCCCCACAGGACACACCTCACAGAGGTGCTAAAGTTTCTCTCACCTCCCTGGGGAAAAGTCAATACACCAACAAGAATAATTAGCCCTGGCCGGTTTGGCTCAATAGATGGAGCGTCGGCCTATGGACTGAAGAGTCCCGGGTTCGATTCTGGTCAAGGGCATGGACCTTGGTTGCGGGCACATCCCCAGTAGGAGGTGTGCAGGAGGCAGCTGATGGATGTTTCTCTCTCATCGATGTTTCTAACTCTCTATCCCTCTCCCTTCCTCTCTGTAAAAAATGAATGAAATATATTTTTTAAAAGAATAATTAGATGTCCCTGGAGAGGCAGGCTATCACTGTTGCCACCTCTGCAGCCTGTGCCTGGGGGAGCATATGTTTTAGCAAAGCCTGGGCTCCCAGAGCTTCCTGATGCAGAGACCCAGGTGGGAGCTGGGTGGAGGGGAGTGAAGTGGGGGAGGAAAATGGGGGACATCTGTGATACTCTCAACAATAAAATTAACTTCATTTAATAAAAGAAAGCGGGGGGGGGGGGGGGGGCCACAGACTCTGAGAGACTCTGTGTCTGAGATACTTAGAAATTCACAATGGCCACAGCCAGGAGCGTTTCACACACCCTCAGGGCAATTGCTACATAGTTAGCAGGTGTTTATGGACTCCTCCGCCAACCCCTCACTGGACCCCACCTTGGCAACTCACAGTCACCCCCCCTCCCCCACCTGTGTCCATCCAAGGTCTCAGTGGGTACATGGCCAGGGCTTTCTGGGTAATCCAGCCCATTCTCACCCGCATGCATGACTCTTAATAACTCAAAATAAGTACTTGTTTCATCAGGACTATGGATGATTTACATAACGTAGGCCTGGAGAGAGAGAGAGAGACTTATTCCAGGCTCAGCTTGCTGACCGAGTGCCCTTCAGCAGGTTAACCTTCCTTTGGCACAGTTTATTCATCTGTGAAGTGGGGACAGCGTAAGTTACCGCCTAACTGGAGTTTGGTAAAAAGCAAGTGAGTTAGCACCTACAAAGTTTTTAGAACAGCGTCCGGTACTGCTGGGTAAGCTGCCTTGGGCTAACCCGTCCCCACAGGTGAGTTCTGGGGTCACACTCAGGGACAGAGTCCTGCTAACAATGTGAGCGAAGGGACCCGCCTGGCTGCACTCCCTGCTCCTGTGAGCGGGGTGGCCCGCCTGGCCTGGAAGAGGGTGTGGACGCATCACGCTAACCGGCAGGAAAGACACGCGCACTCGGACCTCTAGTCTTGCCTGGCGTTGGGTCACCCGCCCCGCGCCCAATGCCTGGCCCATCCTCGCGCCTCCGCCGCCACCCACGCCCAGGAATTCTCTCGTTTAGCCCGCTCTTGGGTGGGTCCTTTTACCTGCCCTGGGTTACGCTATGAACCCAATGAAGTCTGGACCCCAAGGTCCTCGATACTACGCCCCGAGGACGCGGCGCAGCGGGGACACCGGCCGTGACCACCGACCCGGGGCCTGGAGTCCCACCCGGTGCCCGAGGCGCGCGATTCCACATCGCCCCGCAGACGCGAGGGTTTCCTCCTCTGTCCCCAGGCCCCGACTTTCGTTTTCAGCCGCGCCTCGCCTCCCGGAGAGTTCCCGGCCCAGGCGAGGCACAGAGGAGAGACTCGTGGCCCCAGCTCGCTGCCTGGGGCACCGGCGGGAGGGGGGCCCCATCCCCATCGTTCTGGCGCGCGGGGCGCTGGAGCCAGAAAGTGTACACAGACCATAAATTCCCGCCTGGCCTCCTGGCGCGGCGCTCGGAGGCCGAGTCCTCCCACCACCACCGTCTCCTGCGCCGCGTGCTTGCTGGGGCCTCGGTCGCTGCGGGAAAGCGCGGCTGGTACCCGCAGCAGCTTCAGCCCGAAGCATCCCTGGAGCGGCGTGAGCACTGGGTCTCAGCCCGCAGGAAGCTCCCCTTGGCCCCCGGAGGGACCGGAGTGGGCCAGAGACCCAGCCTGGGGAAGGGCAGGTGAGAAGGGGAAGAAAAAGGACCCACCCCCAGGGGCACGGGCTGTGGCTCCTAGACCTCTCAGATCTTCCCATCCCGCGTGGAGGAGGAGTGGGTGCGCGGAGGCCGTGCGCTTGGGATGCTTCTGTCGTAGGGCCTCTGCTCCGCAGTCCCCCGCCTTGGGGATGTCCGGGGCGCCCTGGGGACGCGCTTTCCCTGGAGGCGCAGCAAGTGGCAGTGTAAGGTGAATGTCTGAAATAATGATCCGAATAATGAGAGAGAGAGAGAGAGAGAGAGAGAGAGAGAGAGAGAGAGAGAAGCTTGTCTCTGAACTTCGAACTTCCTTTGTCTTTGAGGAGGGAAGCACAGCAGCCCACCCGTCGAGGGACTGGAGCTAGAACCTTGGGGGTGTCCGAGGACCCGGATGAAACTCCCCACCCTCTGCTTCTCAGAGTGGACACTGTGGTGGGGAAGGTCCTCTCTTGTGCAGGTCAAATGAAACACAGCACTTGCCGCTCTTGCTTCAACCGTGGGAGGGAGTTCCGCCTCTTTCCTGCGTTTTCACCTGCAGGCGGCCACCTTGGGCACTTCCAAACTCCGATCCAGAGGCATCCCAGCCAGAAGGCCACTAGCGGGGCAGCGACGGGAGCCGTGGTGATGGCTTCATGACACTACTGAGCTACTGAGCCCCTTGTTTGCCAGGACAGCCCGCTGCCTGTGTCTGACGGTGCGCTGCATTGAGATGTGCTCCCCTGACCTAGTGGAGGGGACACAGAGCTAACTGCCTCCAGGGCGCTGAGCAAACGGCTGGAGGCAAGTGGGAAGGCACCCCGCCCCCCGCCCCCCCAGGAGGCTGTCTCTGCGGTGGGAAATCCAAACCCGAGGGGGAAGAGGCGGGAGAGAAAGGTCCCCATGGCTAACGCTTTTGTTCCGGAGGGTGCAACTCAAGGTCCCTTCAGATCGCTGCAGCCTGAGCGACGTGGGTCCCCCACCCAGAATCTGCCCCCGTGGCAGGAAGGGGCTGGGCTCCTGGGGTGTGCGTGAGGGATTGGGGGGGGGTGACAGCGAGGCTGTGGTGACCCGAGTGCCGGGCACGTCACCTTGGTCCTGAGCAATGCCTCTGGGGAGGATGGTGCCTTTGCGGGTCTTTTGTTAATAACACAGCCATTGGGATTTTATAATAAAAGTAAGTCACAGCCTTTCCTTACACGTTTGTTCCTGAGCAAGGTGTGAGTCCACCGCCTGGGAGCAGCCTGGATGCCGGTCTCTCAAGTCACACACCCTGCCCCCCCCCCATGTCATCCCCCAGCTCCTCTGAAAATCCATGGGGGGGTTGGGGGGGAGGGATGAAAACTGGGAAGAGGTGGAGATGCCCAAAGTGAGGAGGACAAAGGAGAAGGAAGACCGAGGGAAATGGGACATTTTCCATGATGGTCGACATTCCATTTCAAAACGTGTCACAGAGCAAGTTGTTGGTTTGACTCCTTACCTCTCGCCCCGTTTGTTCAACCACAAAACCGCACCCAGGAAAGAGGTCAGCACAGGTAGTGGGATCCTGGAGGACACAGGGACGAGGGCGTCTGGCTCTGGTTGCTGCAATGACCCCAGGGAGCCCTGTGGGGACCCCTCCCGGCACTGCCCACCCGCCAGTGCTGAGGTCTGGACCAGCCCCATAGAGGCTGAGGCCTGAGGGCCCGTGCTGACCTTGGACTAGGGACTCAGCCTATGGGGTGGGGAGGCAAGAATACAGAGGACCCGCACCTTCCACTAGATCCGAACGAATAACAAAAGGGATGGAGTCAGGCGACCCCTGTGGCAGAGGGTTCTAGAGAGGTCTGCGCCCGGAGAGCCGGCCAGGGTTGAGTGCTGAGTCCCCTCTGCTGGGCGTGCGTGCTGCCTGTGATTCCCTGCTGGGAAGGGTCCAGGAAATCGCAAGATAGGGAATCCTGTTCACCGTTAATGAGTTCATTCGTTCGTTCCTCCATTCATTCGCTCCTCTCTTGAGCTCCCCCCAACTGCTGGGGCACGCTCTTCACCCCCATTCCCAGCAACGAAGTTAAACAGCCCTGACACATCAAAGCAAGGCTGAAATTTGCTGACCGGGAAATCGCTCCAGGCGAGTTGGGGGTCAGGGCAGGTCGGAAAGTCCGCGAAATAAAAGAACACTTTTGCGCAGCAGCGGGAGGCTGCTGGGTGCTGGGTGCCGACTGGCTGAGCCAGCTCGCTGCAGAGTCTCCCCGGCCCGCACTCCCTCCCTGTGGCCGGGACACAGGGGTGCAGATCCCAGCGCCCCCACGGGCTGGACCCAGGAATGGGGACCCAAGGCCTCCCAGAAAGCTCTGGCCTCAGTCCTGATTCTTAGGTCTACGGCTGGCTGAATGACTGTGGATGAGTCACTGGATCTACAGGATGAGGGGATGACGCCTGCCTTGGGCTGCGGCTGCACCAGACACTCTCCATATGAAAGTGTGAGAATGAGCATTGTCGCCACCTATATTGAGCGCCGCTTGAGATCTCGTTCTGCTCTGTGATGGTCTTAGTTTCGGGGACCCTTGTGTATCCTCAGCCGACGATTTGGGGTTTCCAAGTCCTCTCTCCCTGAGTCACTGCTGGACGGCCCCGCACCATCCCGTGTTGACAAGGCTAACCAAGTGATCAGATGGTTCCTGAGGGATCCCCGGAGGCGATAAATAACCTCTAAGCCACAATCACTGAGTTATTCGTTTCGTCAATGGACACCTGTGGAGGTGCCTTCCCTGTGCCAGGCTGGGTGCGAGAATTTCTCCAAGAAACAGAGCGTGGCTTTCCTCGTACAGGGGCGGTGGTGTCCTGTCTCCATATTGGAGACCTTCCCCTCGATGAATTGGGTAATAACTTAGGGCCATTTGTCCCGAGATGGTCACAATTGCGGGCACCTGTTTTTCCCTCCTTGGCCCCCAGACACTTGCTGAAACTTCCCTCCAAAAACTCGTTTCTTCACCTTCCAAGGAAAACTCCCAGCCACACCTGCAAGCCTCAGACTGAGCACCTGCTGTGTGCACCAGGTGCTAGAGGAAGTGCCAGTGGGAGGAGAGGAAGAGGCTCCAATGGGCGGAGTCAGTGAGACCACGTGGCAGCCCCAGTCACCACCGGGCAGCCAGTCCAAACACCCCTCAGAGGGCTTCCCTGGGGACTGGTTAATGCATTGCACTCCTGAGCCTCCTTCTAAGGATTCAATTTCTTGGAGAGTAGGGCCTGTCTTGCATTCTGTTTTTTTTGTGGGTTTTTCCCCCCAACTGTGCATATACTAACAAGCACCTCCATAAATACCACAGTGAATAAACGAATGGATGAAGGAATACAATGACGTGCAAGTCTGTGGTTCCGGTTGTATGTCACTCGTGGTTTTCACCTTGGTTAACGCAGTTACCCCTCGCGGTAATTTGTCAGCCAGGTAACTGTGGTTAGTGCCTGTTAGACGGGGGAGGAAACTAAAGCCACGTGGCTACATCAGTTCCCAAGGTCAGCAGGTTAGTAATTGGTGAATGAACGAATGCTTCCTGGGCTCGTTTGGGTTTCCCTAAGGCAGGCGTGGGATCAGGCGCGCGCTTTTTGGCTCCCTGGCTCCCCAGCTCCCAGAGTCTTTGGGGTTACAGAAGCCTGGAGCTCTGTAAGCCCAGCCGGAGGTGGGGGTGCAGCCGCTGCCTCCTGCTCCCCTCTTTTGAGTGCCGTGGACTTCTAACGCCATGGCACTCACTCCCCAGGGGACCTTGAGCGCCTCAACCAGAAATGGAGGAGGAAGCAGTCGTACATGCTGGGACATCTAGCCTGCTCTCCTAAGGTGACAGAGAGCAGGACGGCCAAGGGACCCAAGGGCCAGCGATGCTCCAAGCTTACCTGTCCGAGGGGCTCAGGGGCCCTGGGCCAGTCCACGCCGAGCCTCGCTCCGTTAGACCGGGGTGTGTGTGGCACCGGAGAGTTTCTGAAAAAGCGCAGCCGCCCTGTGCAGGCAGCCGGATTTGCAAAGCGCAGGGGAGGCAGGGGGCGCACCGCAAGTTTTAGCACCTGCGTGCCTGTAACACGCACGTGCCTGTGATATCCGCGTGCCTGTAACACGCACGTGCCTCTGATATCCGCGCGCCTGTAACACGCGCGAGCCTGTGCCTGGGAAGAAGGTGCAGAGGTTGCTCATTTGTCTTCGGAGCGTCCGCCAATCCCGTCACAACCCCCAAGGAGTGGCTGTGAGCCAGAGGTGGGCGGGAACAGGGAAATCCAGCCCCAACACCTGCGGTTCAAGGCCTCTTAACACCCAGAGTTGCATCCACATCTTCATGAAGACCAGGGAGCGTGCAGGTCCCTCCCCCAGAGGCTGAAGAAGGGGGAGTGAGAGGGCTTTGTACGCGCAGGGTCCTCTGGGTCACCTTTAAATTAGTGTATTAAATTTAAAATACCAGGTTGTATAGGGAGGACGCAGCTCAAAGTCCCTCTTCTGTTCTTCCTTCTCCAAGGAGGACAAAGCTCCTTCATGGAGGGCGGGCAGGGGCGCACACGGAAGGAGGGAGCCCTGCCTGACCTCAGCCTCCGACTCTGGCCCCCTTTCCTGCTTCAGAGCCCCCCCACCAGGCTCCTCCTGCCCACGGAGTCTGTTTGAGGGCTTGAGAGGAGGGGGTGCCATCCAGGAACAGGTTAAAACGCCCCCCAGAAAGTCCCACGCTGCAGGTCCTGGTGCCTGCCAGGCCCTGGAGACCCCAAAGACTCTGGAAGCTGAGACTGTGCCTCGTGCTTGGGCAGGGAGCCTAGGGTCCCCTAGAGCCGGAGGGGCCAGCGGCCAGGCCGCAAAGGAAACAGAACCCTCCGCCAACACCCCACTTCAGGCCCGAGCCCCAGGGAGCAGCCGCAAGGAAGACCCCAGAAGCACGGCCCCTCCCTCGGAGAGGCCGGTCAGAGGGATGTGCGATGATCCTAGTCTGAGTAACTGCGCCCCCCCCCCCATACTCTCGAGGACGTGCGGGGTGGGGGTGCAGGGCAGGGGCCACCTCCCAGGCTGAAATGCGGCCCGAAGCCTCCCTGGGAGACAACACCTCTCCTCGAAGAGCCGAAGGGCCAGGCAGCTCTGGCCTCGGCGGAGACAGGACAGCGACCTCAACTCGCTGCGAACAAGCCCAAGGACCCAGGTCCTCACCGCTCTGGGCTGAAGCGGACCCACGGCGGGGCCTGGTCTGCGAAGCTGGGCGCGAGCAAACGTCCAGAGACAAGCGCCCCGCCGCGCACGTAGCGGGCGAAGGCTCCCCGCTTTGCTTTGCCACATGGAGAGCGGGGAACTTGGCGTGGGCGTGTGTGTTTGGTGTGTGTGTGATTGTGATGTGTGTGTGTGTGTGTGTGTGCCCCCGCGCGCGCCTGTGCACCCGATGCGGGAGCGAGGGTATTAGACCCCCGCCCGCCCTCCCCGGCGAGCCGCGCGCGGGTGGCGGTCCCTCCCACTGCGTCCCGTAACCTTGCTCGGAGCGCTTGGCCGACCGCTGCGGACGGGGAGGCTGGGGAGGCAGGGTCCCGCTCCGAGCAGCGTCGGAACAGCTTGCAGGAGAGGGCGCGGCCTGGGGCGCCGGGAAGTGGCGGGGTCTCGCCTCTGCTCTGCTCCGAGGCCCGCGCGCGCTGCGGCTTCGGCGCGCCTGGCGTCCGCAGACCGTCCGCGCGCAGCCTTCTCTTCTGTGCATAGCGATCTGGTTCTCCGTTCAGGAATTTCTAGCTTTCCCGGCCGCCCCTACCGGCATTGAGCGCCCCCCCGCCGCCCGTGGGAAGACCCAGCCGTCCCGGGGTGGGGCAACCTGAGCCGAATTTCGGGTTTCCTCCCGCCACCCCGCCCGCCCTCCCAGAGAGGCCCTGGGTCCTGGGACTGCTCTTTCAAGTGAACTTCCCGTTCTCTGGGTCTTGCGATTCTCCGTCCATGAAAATGTGGGAGAACTCCGCTGCGGAGGGGAGAGCCCCGCTAGCATTTCACTGGGAACGTGTTCAGGAACGGAAGTGGGGGTGGCGAAGGAAGGGGTGCCTCCTACCAGCCTCTGGGAGCCCCCGACCCCCACCCCAAGGTACCGGCCTCCCGGCCCGCCGCGCCCTCTAGTTTGGCCGAACCTGGCGGAGATGAGGCCTAATTTTACCCGAAATCACATCATTACAGTCCCTGGGCGAAGAATGCCTTCACTTCGGGGAAACTGGGCCCAGGCGGGGGCTTGGGGGCTGCAGGCCCCCCGCAAGGGCAGGGTAGCTTTGGGGAGCATAAAGCAAAACCTCTACCCCTTCTTCTCCCCAGCCGGGTCCTCAACCAGGTGCACATCCTGCCACTTACTCTCCTGGATTCAAGCGCCTCCTAATTCCATGTTCTGGGGAAGTCCTAGTTCCAGAATTCCAATGCTTGGGGCTTGGGAGAAAACGGACTTCCATAATAAAGGCAAACTTGGGGTACGGAGAGAATGCGGCAGTTCCAGTAGCAGAGCCTGTGGGAGGAATAAAGGAGCCACCGCAGGCGGGGGCTGGAACCCCAGGGCAGGTGGGGAGGCTGCTCACCCACCTTGGGGCACATTGAGGGGTAACAGCTGGCTCAGAGTCCCCTTCAGCTTAAGGTCCCTCCTGGGGCCCCAACCTTTCTTTTCTCTTTCTGGCCTCGGACCACCCTGGTCTTCCCTCTCCCTCCCCACTGTGCACATTCCTCTAGGGATTCCGCTTGCTGCGTGGGGGGTGGCGGGAGGGGGTGACTGGGGTAGGGAATGGTCAGTCTTCATCCCTGGGCTGTGTTCTGGGATTTGCCCAGGTGTCTGATGCGCCCGACCAAGGACGGCTAAATCTGGGGTGTCTACTCTGCCCCTGGGCCCGAAAATCCGAAAATCTGGAAGGAACGTTTTCAATGTGCTCAAGCAAATGGGTCAAAGTGGAGAAGAAGCTAAGCCAGACTGGGGAGCCTTCCACCCTGGCCAGAGGATGAGGGGGTCCTAGGCTCCCTGACCTCACATCTAGCAGAAGCACTGTTCTCCATGACAACCAACCCCTCACCCCCATGGATAATTGGCCCGTAAGAGGCCTGTGCCCTCCCACAGCCCAGTGCCAAACAGACCTGGGTGATCAGGTTCGTCCACAACGTCTACTTGTTTTAAAATCTCCCCAAAGAACTTTTAACAAACTCCAAACATTTTGTAGTTTCGAGGAAAGTTGAGCCAGGGAGGACCTTTGGTCTTGGAGAGAGGTTTGACTCTTCAACCTTTCAAAAAAAAAAAACTTTGCATGGCCCACCCCACTGGCAGCGGGGAGTTAAAATAGGTTTGCTTTATGCCAGCTGCACTCTCAAATCAGTGGCAGTTTTGGGGGAGGGGGCAATCCTGTGCCTGCAGTAACCTAATTATGAGGAAAAAAATTGTGAGTGTGTGTGTGTGTCTGTGTCTCGCACGCGCATTGAGGGGTGCAGTTTTGTAGACCTATCACTGGCCAAAGGTGAGCCAGGAGGCGGGAGTTCTGGTCTCAGGCTCTGCCTCCGTGGGACCTTGAACAAGACACCTTTCTGCCATGCCATTGCTTGGGCATCTTTACAGCCATCCCAGGCCTGGCCTTCCAGCCAAAACCACTGTGGTCTGCCTGTCCTTCCACCAGGACACCTCGGGCCACACCTGAGCAAGGGCTGTGTTGCCCTGGAATTGTCTCCCAGCTCCAGGCCCGGCACTGAGTGGCCACCCTGGGAGTATAGGCTGTGTCCACATTGACCCCGCAGGCACCACCTTCTTCTCCATCCCAACTCCGCATCCTCCGAAAGCCTGCGAGCCGCTCATGGCACACTCCTGGAGTCCCGACTTTCCGTGGGGAAGCCATCTGCCCCTAATGGATTCTATGGCCAACTCAGCTGGCAGGCCACAACTCAGGGTCACCCAGCGCCGCGGGCTCAGACCCCTCTGAACCGCTGGAGCCGCTTAGCCTCAACCCCATCTCTGTAGCCACGTGGCTCTGAGGTTGCAGCACTTACCCCAAAGCTCTAGTCCCCCCTCCAGCCGCTGTGACCCGCTGCCCGGGGCTAAGGCCCAGCGCAGAGATCCCTGACCTTGTGACCGCATCGTCCGGGCCAGCCACGCAGCCTTTCTTTACAAACCGTAGTAAACATTTTATTTACAAGGTTGTGGCGTCCTACGTGCAGCGCGTCTTTGCGACCCCCTAGCTCGGGAAGGCACTGCGGAGTCACACGTCACAGTGTGAGCTGCTTGTATCCGGGGAAAGTGTCCGTCGGGGGAGGGGGGGCACTGAGACTCCCCAGGCCACTGCGCAGTGTGGGCTGTGCCACCAGGCGGCCAGCGAGGGGCAGGAGGCGACCCTGGCGAAGGAGGCTCCACCGATGCGTCTCTGGCCCTGTCCCGGGGGCAGCACCATAGAGTAGGCACGAGATCCAGCCGCGCTGGAAGGCTGGCGTCTGCGCGCAGGGCCGGGTCCCCTGCGCCCTGGTCCAGTCTACGGGCCTCCGAGAGGCGGCTGGGCGGGCTCCGGGCTTTTGGGGGCGCTGCTGAGGCTGGGCTGGGGCGCAGGGAGCAGCTCCAGGGCCAGGCCGCCGCCGCCGCTGCCCAGGCTACTGGCGATCCCCGTGCCGGTGCTGCTGCTGCTCAGGCCGCTGAAGCAAAAACTGCTGCTGCCCCCGCTCCCCGCGCTGCTGGCGGGGACGAGCGCGCCGGCCACCGAGGCCTTGATGACGGTGGTTTGGTGCGGGGACCGCTCGGCCCCCTCAGTCCGCTCCGTGTCGCTGGGGGCCATGTCCAGGGACTCCGAGTCGCTGCTGTCGCTCTCGGCCTCGCCCTCCGAGCGGCTGGGGCTCCGCTCCTCCGGCTCGCCGTCCGCCGCTGGGGCTCCGCTCGCCGGCTTCTCGTCCGCCTCCTTGTCTTTGTCCTTCTGGGCCTGCGCCTCCTTGGAATGCCGCCACTTCATCCGCCGGTTCTGGAACCACACCTTCACCTGCGCCGCGCGGGGACAAGACGGGAAACGGCGATGAGACACAGGCGCGCTGCCATCCGACTGGCGCGCACCCGGGAGGCACCCCAAAGGCGCCTCTAGGTCGGGCCAGGCACTGCGCTAGGTGCAGGGGCCCAGAGTCTGCCGGATGCGAGAAACAAGGAGATGGCCAGGGGTCCCGGCCTAAGGACGCACTGGGCCTGCTTCGCAAAACGCGGCTCTCCAGACTCCAGCCCAAAATTGCATGGGTACTTGTTGGAAAGGCAGATCCTTGCGCCTCGCCTGCAAACGCGGGAGGATCTCTACTCTAAATCGATGCTTCCCTTAACCCCGTGGTCGGCAAACTGCGGCTCGCGAGCCACATGCGGCTCTTTGGCCCCTTGAGTGTGGCTCTTCCACAAAATACCACGGCCTGGGCGAGTCTATTTTGAAGAAGTGGCGTTAGAAGAAGTTTAAGTTTTAAAAATTTGGTTCTCAAAAGAAATTTCAATCGTTGTACTGTTGATATTTGGCTCTGTTGACTAATGAGTTTGCCGACCACTGCCTTAACCCCACCTGTGTCAGGAAAAAGGCACATATCCCCAAGATTTCACGCACCAAGGTGAATCGATGTTAGGAATTCCTGCTAAGTCGGCCCCCTCCTCTAAGGCCACTATCCTATGCAAGTCCCTCCAAAAGCAATTCTTTTTAAGGAGGGACTATAGGAATCAGAGAGGGGAAAGGGGTTCAAAGAGTGGATTCCAGAGGTGGGGGTACCGCTGGACCTTCCAGGGAAGAGCAGCTCCTTGGCATGAGGGCACCCAGCCCCTGCCCAGGATAAAGTAACCCCACTGTGAGCTCAGAAAACTCTGGAATCAAACCTGTGCACCGTGGAGAAAGGGGGTAGGGATGGGGCGGGGAATCTATATAAATACAGACGATCCCCTGGGGGGACCCAATGCGTTCACACAAGTTCCAGCTTCCCTTTTAAAAATAACATGCACAGCTGGTGGAAGGCGGCTGGGCCCTTCCAGTGTGGTGCCGGGAGGGGAGTTGTGCAATGGAGGACAGAGAGACCCAGAGTTGGGGGGGGGCACCATAAAAAAAGTGCCTGTCATTGGCTTATGCCTGCTCAGAACATTCGGTACCCAGGGGTGTGGCAGAAGGGTGAGTCTTCTAGTTTCAAAACTCAAAAAGGAAAAAAAAGTCCAGTTCTTGAATTTGATGGGGGGGGGGGAGGGGGGAAGAATTCGGACATTGAAGGCAGGCATGATGGATTTGTTATTTTCTTGAAAAGTATTCAAGTATGCAGAGCCCTGAGCTGGCTGCCATGCTCTGTAGCATTCTAAGAAACCCGTTTTCCTTCTCTCCCTCACTCCCCCCACCTGAGATTTTTTCAGCGGAGCTTATGCCGTTAGAAAATCGGACTGTGGCCGCTCCAGGCGGACTTCTTGCCCGACCAGGGCGAAGTAATTCCGTTTGAAATGATGTTTTCACTTCCTCACAACTGGGGATTTCACAATCCTGCAGCAGCAGAAGGAGGGGGGGGGTGGGGAGGATGGAAGATAAAAAAAAAAAAAAGCCAACAACAATCCCTTGCCTTTGGATTTCTATCTCTTCTGAAATAAACTGCTTCCTACAGCGAATTTCAGTGGAGTCGGGTCCATAATTATTATCTCCCGCAGCCTGTTTGCTTTCTCAGCGGTTCTTTCGCCTGCCGGCCAAAATAAACAGGCGCTGCTTGTTGACACACATCTTTGGAGATGGGCTCTGCCTTCCGTCCTTCTCCTCCGCTCTCCTCTCTCCTGCCTCACTTTGGCGAGTCCACAAAGTCTCCCGAAATTCAAGACCTTGTGTTTCCACTGCAGGAGCGAGGGTGGGGTGCAGGGGTCCCTGGGACTGGGATGGACTGACTGCACTGGGCCCGCAGCTGGCTTACCTGAGCATCCGTGAGGCCCAGCATCGCCGCCAGCTGCTTCCGGTCGGGCTTGGTCACGTACTTCTGAATCTCAAACCTTTTCTCCAGGCCTTTCCTCTGCAGGTTGGAGAACACCGCCCTTGACCATGAGCGCTTCCTCTTGTAGGTCTGGGGCATAGTGTCCTTGGTGAGCACGGCATAGGGACCTGCGGGGTGGGGGTGAGGGGTGGGAGCAAGAGAGAGAGACACACAGGAGGACCGAATTAGTGCCCTGGGCCTAGGGCTCACAGTACTGCTTAAAACTGCTTAACCCTAGGCCCTCCCCGCATTCACAAAGCCCTCCTCCAAGGAGGAATTTTACAGCTTTCGAGAAGGTAATGGAAAGGCCTAAAGCAAGTGTATAGTCTGAGTTGAGAAGCCCAGCGGATCATCCATTAATTCCAAAGGGAAACGTGTAACGCTGATGCTTGGCCATCAGGCACCGGGAAGGCAGGCGAAAATGTCCCCCAGGCCTGAAGAAGCTAGAGATGTCAGCCTGGATATTCTCTCTCTCTGTCTCTCTCATCTCTCTGTTGTGTGTGTGTGTGTGTGTGTGTGTGTGTGTGTGTGTGTGTGTGTGTGTGTTTGTGTGTGTGCTCATGCGCCCAGGCGAGGATCGTAGATGCAAATTCCTGGAGCAAAAGGGTTTGAAGTCATTTCAAAATCTGTGTGTATGATAATAAGCAACACCTCTTTCAGCTGCATTTTCAAAGCATCCCCTCCTGAGAAAGGACTAGGGAACCTCCCCCACCCCCCCCCCACCCCCGCGCGCCCCTACCCCATCCCACCTGCCCCCCTCCCCCCCTACACACACACTTTCTGGGCTCCCCAGGCTCCCACCCCTTCCCTGCGGCAGCCCACAGAGAGGGAAAGAGAGAGCCAGCTCCCGGGGAGAAATCTTTCGGTTTCTCTCTCCAGATGCGGTGACCTCCCGCACCCACTCCGGGATGGCTACACAGCCCTCGCCATGGGAGGCGTCAGTCCCGAGTTTTCTCGTGGGCGGACTCGCCCGTTTCTGTACCTGGAAACGTGTCTTGAAACTGATGCTGGACTGAATTTCTCGGGTTCGAGCTTAAGGGGCTGAGGATGGCAGAAGCCTCGTTCATAGGATCTAGAGATGCGAAGAGCTGGCCGGCGGAGGGCTGCAGGCCTGGGAGATGCAGCCCCGCGGGCCGCCCGCCCGTCAGCAGGGACGTGAGATCTGGGGACCCGGCAAGAGAAGAGCTGGTTACACTTCAGACAAACCCACCTGTGTCAGGACCTTCCCAGGATTCTGACCTTTGGGCTGATGTGTTCCTCCCCTCTCCCCCGTGCCCTCGGTTTGGTTTTCCTGATGCAAAGTCAAGAGAAACCCCCTGTCTCCACCCCAAACCCCTCTCTCCCGATTGTGGACAAAGGGGCGATACACCAAATGCCCCATCTGTCCGCGTCCACGCGGTTATAGCCCGGAAGGGCTTGACTTTAACCCGCCAACACGAAGTCGCTCTCAGGTGCCTTTTGAGAATCCCAGACCTAAACCCTCCGCCGGAAGAGCCTGCTCTGCTGTCCCCTCTTGGGAGTTGAGAGTCGATTTGTTTCGCCACATTCCTTGGGTGGAATTTCTCTCTAAATCAGACAAATGGACGGGAAAGTGGTCCCCAAAAGGGCTTTCCCTAACAGATAATAGAGTTTCCTCTCTTGATAAGTGATTAAAGACAAGGGACAGTCACTTTAGCAAATGTTCTAATAACAATTCGTATGCACATTGATTGTGAAGATCGGTTGTGTGTTTTTTTTAAGCATTCCTGGTTTGGTTTGGTTTTTTACATAGAGCAGGTGAGTTTTAAAACTAGTGTTTCAGGGTCTTCCCACAATTGATTTTCTTCTTCCTCCTTTTTACCAATGTGTCCTTAATTGTAAAAACACTCAAAGGTGCCCCAAACGGCCCAGGGACCGCGGGTGCGTCAGGGCCCCGTCAGAGGCCTGAGGCCTCGGGCCCAAGACCTACCTCTCAGCGTGTTGCCTTCTTTGACTTTCGGGTCAAATTCTGCAGACAAAATGCGGTCAATTCCAAATTTGAGGTCCTTGCTGGAGGGGGCTGGGGCCGAGCCGCTGTGGTGAGGGTTGGGGACCCCCCGCGCCCCGGAGGCCGGGGGATGCAAGGCGCCCGCCCGGGGAGGAGGTGGAGGCTGTTGCTGCAGCGGTTGTTGTTGTTGCTGCTGCTGCTGCTGTGGGTGGTGGTGGTGGTAGGCGGCCGAGAGCGGGGACAGTCGCTGCGGGAAGCCAGCCGGGACTTCGGAGGGCGCCACCACCGGGGTGGGTCGAAGCGGGGATCTGGCGGCAGCTTGGAAAGAGGCGTGCGGGTGAGCCGAGCTCAAGTGCGCGGTGAGGGCAGCGGCCGAGGCTCCGGCCAGGCCCTCCGGGGCCGCCCCCGGCTCCCCCACGCCGGCGTGCAGGATGTCCGCGATACAGAAGGAGGGCTTCTTGACCGCGGCGGGGTCTAGAGGGAAGGAGCAGCCGCCCGGGCCGGCCGAAGAACAGTAAGCGGCCGACCAGAGGCTGAAGTTGGAGGCGTAGAAGGGAGCCAGCCCGGCGGCAAACATCCTGGCGGGGTGCGCCCGGCGGCCGCCGCGGCCTGGCTGGGCCGGGTGGATGGGTGGGTGGGTGCGCGGGGAGGGGCGCGCCTAGTCCAGGAGGAGGCAGCCGCCCCGCCGAGGACGATCCGCTTTCGGTTCTCCGTCCGCTCCGAAGAGAAGCCAGGGAGCCCCAGCACCACCGAGGCGGGGAGGCGAGGGTCGGATCCGGCCGGTCACAGTCGGCCCTGGCCCCACTGAAGGCGGCGCGGGACCCGCGCTCCCCGCGGGCTGGAGGCGAGCGAGGGGCGCTGGCGCGGTGGCGGGCGGCTCCGCACACTCCGGGGAAGCCGGGGAGACAGGGGCCGGGCACCGAAAGAAAAACCCCAAGAGCTAAGCCCTAAGAGCTAAATTTAAAACAACAACAATAATAATCCGTTAGTTTAAAAAAAAAAAAGTAATAAGAGGGGGGGAAAAAAACTCCTCTCTAAAAACTCCCAAAGTTTTGGCAGAAGCTTTCGAGTCAGACTCAGGGTAGGGACCTCGATCTGAGCGCTCATTGGCCATCCTGGGGACCAATCAGAGCGCGGAGTGGAGGGAATTGGCAAAGAGGGGCGTGGCCCTGCGCTCAGCCACGCCCCGGCCACGCCAAAGTGTTTGCCGCTGCCGCGTGGGCCGAGCGGGGTTCGGAGCGTCCCTTTCCCCGGCTCCGGGGAACTCTGACCCTCCTGTGCCTTCTGCGGCGCCGAACCGGCACCGGGCGAGGAGAGTGGGTCACAAAGATCCGGAGCCCTCGCCTGGGGAAACCGATGGTCCCGCACAATTACCGCGGTGCAGGGGCTGCCTCCCGAAACGCGCTGGGGCCCCTACGTGTCCATCCCTTTACATCACTCGGCCCCCATTTTTCTTCAAATCGGGCCTTTATCCCGAAAATCGGTGTCCTCCGCAAGGCTCCGTCTCTCGCGCCCCACGCTGCCCAGCCCTGAGCTCTCGGGCACGAATGCGGGGGGCCTTGGGGACCCCGCCCAATGTAGCACCGCGTCGGCCTCGCCGCCTCGAAAATCCTCCGGGAGGAGAGGAGGAGCTGTCGTAAATTAGCTTTCTTCTGAGCTGTCACACGGTGACAACTTGAACGAGTAACTTTTCAAACAAAATAAGATGGATGTCTCCCAACGTCTGCCTCGGACGCAGCCAAACTTTCCCCCAAGCCTCAAAGACAACAAAAAAGGCCGCCGACCGACCGAAATCCGGGCGAGCGGCGCGCGCGTCCCCTCCGCGGCCGCACCTTGTAGGAAACACCACCTCCCTCCTCCGCCACATCCCCGATCACGTGGGCTGCGCTGTTTTGCAAGTGCCCACAAGAGCAGACTTCCTTGGGGTTAAATGCTACTTTCAATTCACCGCCTGCCGGCCTAGGAGCCCCTGGGGCCTGGTCGCGGGAGAGGCTGCAGGGGCCGCCAGCGCGTTCCTTTCGCACCTCGGGTCTTCGGAGCGCAGCGCGTGGGGGGATGGGGGGAGAGGGAAGGAGGGGGTACCTTGGGGCGAGTTCTGCAACATCCACATCTTTATTTTAAGAATTCGTTCTCTTTTAAATTATAGTCAGGACGGATTTCCCCACCCCTCTCCCAAACAAACCACAGGCCACCCAGACGAGCCCCATTTGCACATTTTAAGGAAGAAAATAAAATAATAACAATAATGAAACCACAACATCTTTTGTTTTCGATGGTACTAAGAACCATCTCTTAACAGAGCAGCTGTGCTTCTGTGGCATTTTTTTTTCTTCAAAAAAAAAACTTTCAATATAGTTTTGAGGCATTTTAAATTTCACTTCAGCACTGAGGTTTCTTCCCAAACAAGCCAGGGAAGGCAACTGAACTTGCCCGTGCGTCTCGGGAGGTTAGGATTTGGGGCTAATTAAATTCATTTCCAGGGGTTCCTAGCTCCTTGTTGCACATGTTGTCATTTTAAGCTTTGACTTTTCTCCTGGAAAGTAATCCATCACCTCGAACCAACCATCACTGAGTACACCCCAGCTCTCTCTCTCTCTCTCTCCCTCCCTTTTGCACTAAAGGGTTTTCTTGACCAGCTCCTCGTGGCATTTCCAGCCGCTGCAATGGAGGGACGTGATGGGCTGAGGGCACGGGGCGCCCTGGGGAGACGCAGTTAAACCGGCCCAGTTTCCACCAGAGGAGGAGTGACCAGCATCAGGCCGCAGAGGCGCTCCAGTCGAGGCGTTGCACGCAAAGGCTGAGGACCTGGCCAGAGTCCGGTCGGCGGGAGGGCGCGGCCGCTGCAGCCTCACGGACCTCAGGGAAGTCACTAGCGCGAGAGTGGGTCACTTTTTCTAGGGTCACTTCCAACTTTGCTGCAATTCCAATTTGGCCACATTCCAGCCGCGGCCTAAGCCTAAACTCGGGGTTCCCAGGGATGCATTTAGGACTCACCCCAGGCCGCCTACCCCCCAAAGAAGACGCGTCCCTTGGGGTGGGCGCGGGGTGCAGACTGGGCGGAATGCGGGCCCACCCCGTTTCCCCGAGGTGCTCACAATCCGCAGCACTTAGAGGCCAGGTGTGCGGGGCAGGCGGGGCGAAGGCGAGACTGGGAAATCGGGTTCCCCGCGGATTCCTACCCGAGCGAGCCTCACGCTCCTGTCTTATCGAGCAAGGTCGGCGGCTCGACTCTAAATTGCGCCTTGGCCCGCGCGCCCACGGCCCTCCCTGGCCCTCGGCTTCACTGCGCCCTGGCCCATCTGGAGCTCCCGGAGGGGAACTCGAAAAGGGACACCTTTGGAACGACCCCCTGCCTACCCCCTCCCACACACACACACACACACACACACACACACACGCTTCCCCAGGCCCAGGCCTCATTCCTGCCTCCCCTTGCCCTTGTCTGAGCCCGCAAACTCCCCTCCTCCTCACTCCCCACCCTGCAACCGAGAAAGCAGCAGGAAACCCGGGCCCGCCGGAGTTCAGGTCACCTCCTGTTTTTTTGATGGGCTCCAACTCGGACTAAATGAGCGGATGTGCCTGCGAGATTGGTCTCAAAATAGAAGCTGCCTTAGTATTTTAGGATACTGCAGAAATCCTTATTTCTTCCGGAGAAAAACTCTATAATGACTCCTAGCACTTCCCCTTTTAATATTTGTGCAACTTTATCTCCACCGACAAGTTGCTCGGGTGACGCAAATCCGCCCCTGTGTATTACAACTACCAAAATAAATGCGCGGAAATCAATCCCCTTCTAGCAATGAAAATATAAATATACAGCTGCGACTTTCCCCTTTAATCTTGGCTTTCCGAGCGGCTCGGAGCTGTGGCGAAACGAGCTGGTGGAAGAGCAATTGCGCGGGGCAGGCCGGCGAGCAGGCTGGCTCTGGGGGCAGAGGCGAGGGCTCCCGGGCCTGGGTGCCACAGACTCCAGCAGGAGTGACGTGGACCTGAAGGAACCGAATGAACTTGAGCTTAAATGTGGCTGCGCTGCCCTTGGGGGAAGCTCATGTGTAAAGATGATTTCGCCTGAGACTGCATAGCTGCGCCAGCAAATCACAATCCACAATAAGAGCAATGGAGAGAGTTCTTTATACCGAAAGGTTCATTACACAGCTTTTGGGGGTGGAAGGGAGGCCACCACGCAGAGGTTGCTGGTCACTTCTGATGACTGTCTTTAACGCATATGGTTCTTCTCCCTTCTGTATTCCTGGGTAGACACAG
Source organism: Plecotus auritus (assembly GCF_963455305.1). Lineage (NCBI taxonomy): Eukaryota > Metazoa > Chordata > Mammalia > Chiroptera > Vespertilionidae > Plecotus > Plecotus auritus. The sequence continues at coordinate 8,303,219 of NC_137780.1, forward strand.
CCAAAGTATTGCCCCATCCTGGGAACGCAGGGTGCCATAGAAGGTGGGTTTTACAATGTTAACAATGTGGTCTGCCGGGATTTAGGGTCGGAAGAAGGGGCCTAAATCAGAGGTGTGTGCACTGATTGAAGCAAAAGATGGATCCCATCACCCTTTGGCTGTCTTCAGAGCCTCCATACTCAGATCAGTGCAAATTCTTGTCCTAAGTCTGGGGACCCAGATAATACACCAGTTGAGCAGAAAAGCTCAACAAGAGTGAATGCTAAGCTTTGCTGATCACAGTCACGGAACTCTGCAAGGGCTCAGCTGTCCAGATCTGCTCTCTGCTTTTCTTATAGATTCTGGGCAAAATAATGTATAATATAGCCGTTGCTCTATAGAATGAGACACACACCGCCCCCCTTTTCATTTTAAATATTCTTTCAAATATGGTACTTTCTGGTTTCCAAGAAAGAGATGGAAACGATTATATCTCCACAGTGAGAAGGAGAAAGAGACAAAGTACACGCGTGAGAGATGTTTGGCCATGTTGGCATCTGCAGATATTCTGCCTGTCACTCCGCCAGCTGAATGCTGGGCCCAGTGCTCCGGTTTCGTGGTAGATGTGGGATTTCTGTGCCTTGTGGATGTCAGATATTAGAGTTTAGGATTCTAGAGACTAACTCCCCCCCCCACCACACACACACACACACACATACCCTTTGGATTATACTAAGTAGGCCACCACTTCCTTTTCCTGGAGACGTCAGTATTCCAGAACTATATCGAATTCCTGAGTTTTGGGAAGATAAACTTTGATATGGGCTAAGAAAGGCAAATAACAATGTAACCAGACCACAAGGTCCAAAGTCACTTGACTTAGTCCTTTTCCTTTTTCTGATCTCCCAGGTGTGGCAGACTCACAGGCGGCATCTCTTTATGTGGCCACAGCCCTGCCCTTGACCCCTCGGGCACCAGGTCCCAGCATCCCCTCCATCCCATGAGGAGCCCACCGATGACCAAAAGTCGGTTCTCTGCTGACACCTGCTGGGCCATGTCCGCGTTGCTGTCTGGCAGCCGGCAGCCTTGTTGTGATGCAAGCCGGCTCTTCCTTGGGCGAAAAGGCGGGTTTCTAACATCGGCTCCAACCAGCAGCTGTTTCCTTGCCTGGTGCCGACAGTATGGAAAGATCTTGTACGATGTGTTTAAACTCGCCGGACACGGGGTGAGGGGAGCTGTCACCCTTCAGCAGTAACAACTAACATTTGACAGAGCTCAAGGCCCGTTTACCCGTTTACGTGTGTCATCTCCAGCAGAACCCAGCATAGGGACGCAGAGGTGATTTGAGTTTATCATCCCGGTTTCAGTTTAGGAAGTTGATCCTCAGAGAGGTTAAGTGGCTTGCCTGAGGTTGCCTAGTTAGGAAATGGTGTTCCCGGGAGAGCAGGCCACATTTTCTGACGCATCAGCCAAAATTCTACCACTCGGCCAATCTCTTTAGGGGAAACAGTTTATTCGGAGGGAAATCTCTCTGCCCCCAGTCAGGATGTACATTGGTTCCAGGCAAAGGGGCTGGAGAATGGAATCCTGTCCCAGAGATGGTCCCGGGAAGACTGCTAAACAAGGGCAGATGGGCAAGCACATCATTCATTTGTGTCTCGAGGTATTAGGAAGACCCTAATTCACACCGGGGCTCACCAGGTTTCTCTTCCTTTCCTCCCAGTAGCCATTTTGATGGGGAGGAGACAGAAGGGGGTTCTGAGAATGAGAACTCAGGTCTCTGTGTGGGAGCATTGGGCACGGGTTCCCTGCCAGGGGCTAAAAAGGGAGACTGGAGGGTGGCATTTTAGAGTTTTTCTAGGGACTGTCCTCTCTGTCCACGTGTGCTCTAAGTGTGAGAAGGGAGAAGAGCTGGGTACCCTGCCAGTCATTTCCCCACCAGCACCCAATAGTTTTGTAGGATTTCAATGCCCTGTTTGACTACAAATAAGTAGTTCACTTTTGAAGTTCATAGCCACCCACCAATATATCTGTATTATAGGTATTCCTGTAGACACAGGGGTTTTGTGATTAGTGGCCCTTTTGTCTGAGTATCTATATGTATAAAAGGCTAAGCGACTGACCATACATCTGTCTGTCAGGCGACCGACCGGCCGGTACATATGACACACACCGGCAATTTAAAAATAAACGTTATAATAAAGAAATAAATACAAAAATAAATGTTGACTCGCGCATGTGCAATATATATAAAGCTCTCATTGGTGCCAATCGCATGCGTGAGTTTCAATCTGTCATTGTCAGTCATGAATTTGGTTGACACTCCTATTATAGAGAAAGGGCGAATAGCGATATTAAAATATTTCTTCTAATTAATTTCCTTTCAATGTGCATGAATCTGTGCACCGGGCCACTAGTTGGGTATAAAAATGCCCCTAATACTAGTTTCCATGGGTCTTGAAAGAGAATCAGAGTTGTAAAGAAGGAGAAAGGCGAGTCTGGGGTCACAGAGGACTTCAGTGGGACCAGGATCCTGCTAACCCGTGTCCACCTAGCTCAACCTGGTTCAGAAACTTTGTTCCCTGGACTAAAGCTTGGGGTGGGGGTATAGATGGAGACCACGGCAAGAATTTAAGCTGTTTAGGTGCTAGAACTGACAGGCTAGTCAGTGACTTCACCATTAACAGTCCCTACTATAAAAAGCATTGTAGCCCTAGCCAGTTTGGCTCAGTGGATAGAGTGTCAGCCTGCAGACTAAAGGGTCCCAGGTTCAATTCCGGCCAAGGGCACATGCCCGGGTTGCGGGCTCGATCCCCAGTGGGGGTCATGCAGGAGGCAGCCGATCAATGATTCTCTCTCATCATTGTTGTTCCTATCTCTCTATCCTTCTCCCTTCCTCTCTGAAATCAATAAAACTATATTTAAAAAACAAACATTGTAATAGAACATGTGTACAACTGTATTCAGTCACAAATTTATAGACAGAGCACCCGATGATAAGTTAACGCCCAGCTTTATGGTTAGTTTTTCTCTGCTGGGCTGCTTCCCTCACCAGGAGATGCTGACAAAATATGCATGATCCTTCAAAATGATCAGTCACGTTTGAGTTTAGACTTTTGAACACCGGGCTAACTGCTGTGTCTGTTTGTAACTGGGCACACATACCTGAGCTGTTAGGTTCAAAACAGAGTGTTTGCAAGTGATTTGGAATGCCCATAAGCCTGTTGAAGAAGGCAAGGTTTGGAACATAATGGTACTACTTCCATATCCTCACTTCGTAGAAAATAAAACATGATTAAGGTACATTCCATCTTCAGGGGGTTTATCTGATTTCTCATTGAGTGGTTAGCTTTAACCGCGCTGTGACAAATCACATTTCCACTATCAATTATGACATTATTCTTCTTCCCACATCCCCACCAGCAATAGATGTCACAGTCCTTTTAACTTTCACCAATCTGATATTATTCTCTCAATTTGCATTTCCCTGACTTCTGCTGGGAGGGCCCCATTTGCCTACTCTCTGACACAGTAGATGGCCATAGTCATTCATGCTTGCTTCCCTAATTGCTAAAAACACAGATAACTCTTCAAGTGCCCCACCTCCTCCCGCCCCCCCCATTCCCAACGTGGCCAAGTCAGGAGGAACCCCAAACGCTGGAGCCTTCACACCAGCCTGCAACCTCTCTCCAGCATTCGGAGCACACGGCACCTCCAGCATCAGGCTGCCCATGATCAGAATTCAATGAGTGACACAGACTGTGTCCAATTCACATGTGCAACTGACCAGAAAGCCCTGTGCATTGCTAAACGTGAATCACCCTGAATACTTACAATATTCTAGCAACTAGGTGTAGCTTGGAAACAGGCCTAGGAAAACGTTTGTTCAAACTGTTTATTCACCCTCCACTCTTGCCCTGAGTCATAACATCCGGGTCACCTTTTTCCATGGCAACCTGAGAGTGACGTCTATTCTGGTCGCGGGCAAAGCCCCAACTCAAGCTCCACGACTCGGGCTCTGAAAACGCCTCCCTGTTTCAGATGTTTCCTCCTTTCCCCACCCCACCCTTCTTCCCACTGCAGCCACGTGTGTGATGGAGAATTCCGCCGGAAGGTGACACCTCAGGGTCTCAAGCAGCCTGAGGGCTCATTTTAAAAGGCTTCTTTAAAAGAAAAAAAAAATATATCCTGGCTGGAGTGGCTCAGTGGTTGAGCATCGACCTATAAACCAGGAGGTCACATTCGATTCCTGGTCAGGGCACATGCCTGGTTGCAGGCCCGATCCCCAGTGTGGGGTGTGAAGGAGGCAGCCCATCAATGATTCTCTCTCATCACTGATGTTCCTATATCTCTCTCTCTCCCTTCCTCTCGGATCAATAAAAAATACATATGTGTGTGTGTGTGTGTGTGTGTGTATTTAAAATATATATCAGAGAAGAAGGGAGAGGGAGAGAAAGAAACATCAGTGATGAGAGAGAATCATTGATAGGCTGCATTACCCCCCACTGGGGACCCAAGGGGGCATGTGCCCTGACCAGAAATTGAACCGTGACCTCCTGGTTCATAGGTCGATGCCCAACCACTGAGCAACACAGTCCAGCAGGTTCCCAAAGGCAGGTGTCCTGAACAGCAAGAAGCTCAACACAGACACGGCCTGTTATCCCAATCTGCTGGGAAGTAAACAGGTTTTCGCTACCCTCTCCCTTCCTTCGCCTTTCTGTCCCTCCCCCATAACATGTGTAATTTAGTCATGAAGGTCATGGAGAATCTTCTGAAATTTCTCTTAGAATTTTCCAAACTAGCTGCCAACCTTGCTGGGTCAGTCTCCAGGGAGTACTCCGCTCAGCACTTCCAGACATTATCTCACTCGACCCTCGGATCAAACCCGGGAAGGAGCTGCCCTTAGCATTTCCATTTTACTTGGGGAAACAACGTTTTAATTGGTGAAGTGACTTGTCTGAGGTCACAGTTCGTAGTGATACACACTGGATTCGAACCTTTTTTTTTTTTTTTTTTTTTTTTTTGCCACCAGGGCCCTTGTTCATCTCTTCTCCAGTCTCTCTGTGTCCTCATTCTTTCTATACTTCAAAAATTAAGTAGAAATTAAGACATTTCTAGATGAATAAAATTAACCATGTATAAATAACCCTATATATGAATGACAAGAAAACTAAAAGGTGTACTAGAAAATGTCTAACACAAAATAAGGCAGTAATAGAGGAACAGAGAAACAAAATCAACATGAGACCTGACCTATAGAAAACAAAAATATAGTAATTATATTAATTATTATTTATTAATTATATTAGTAATTATATTAATGGAAATGGATTAAATACTCCAATCAAAAAGCAGAAATCAGCAGAATGGATTTAAAAAACAACCATGTTCTAACTATGCTACCTACAAAAAAAATCCTTGAGATTCAAAGACATAAACAAATTGAAAGGAAAAATAGTTTTAAAAAAGTATATCTTTTTCAAGTTGCTATACTAATATCCGACAAAACGGACATTATGACAAAAATTATTCCTAGAGCCAAAGACAGACATTTTATGATGATAAAAGAGTCAATCCATCAAGAAGACATAATTATAATCACATATGCACTTAATAACAGAGCCCCAGAATACATGTAGCAAAAAGTGACAGAATTTGAAGGAAGAAATAAATAATCCCACAGTAATGGTTGAAGCCTTGAACAGCCCACCTTTAACAATGGATAGACTTAGACAGAAGATCAGTGTGGAAAACGGAGACTTGAGTAGCACAATAAATCAACCAGACCTAACAGACATCTATAAAACACTCAACCCAACAATAGAAGAATATACATTCTTCTCAAGTGCACATGGAATATTTTCCAGGGCAGACCACATGTTAGGCCATAAAACAAGTCTCATAAATTTAAAAGGATTTAAGTCATAAGAAGTCTGTTCTCCAACCACATGAAGCTAGAAATCAATAACAGACAGAAATTTGGGAAATACATTAATATGTGAAAGTTAAACAACATGCTCCCAAATAACCAATGGGGGGCGGGGGAGGGGGAAAGGAAGGAAGAAATCACATGTGAAAATAGAGAATATTTTGAGATAAATGAGTAGGAAAATAAAACATACCAAAACTTATGAGGTATAACAAATGTGATGCTTAGAGGAAAATGCAAGGTTATAAACATATATATATATACATATATGTATTTTACAGAAAGACCTCAAGTCAATAACCTAACCTTTCACCTTCAGACTCTGGAAAATGAAGACAAAACTAAGTCCGAAGCTAGCAGAAGAAAGGAAATAATATCAGAGCAGAAATAAATGAAATAGAAAATAAAAAATAGAAAAAATTCAATAAAAACAAAAGTTGGCTTTTTGATAAGATCAGTAAAAATGGACAAACCACCTGGCCAGCGTGGCTCAGTGGTTGAGCATCGACCTATGAACCAGGAGGTCACGGTTCGATTCCTGGTCAGGGTACATGCCCAGGTTGCAGGCTGCATCCCCAGTGTGGGATGTGCAGGAGGCAGCCGATCAATGATTCTCTCTCATCATTGATGTTTCTATCTCTTTATCCCTCTCCCTTCCTCTCTGAAATCAATAAAAATATATTTTTTAAAATATGACAAACCTTTAGCTAGATTGACCAAGAAAAAAAGAGAAAAGTCTCAAATTACTAAAATCAGGAGCAAAAGAGATGACATTACTACTGACCTTAAAGAATACAAATAATTATAAGGAAATATTATGAACAACTTTATGCCAACAAAATTAGATGAAATAGATGAAATGGACAAAATTCTAGAAAGACAACTACCAAAATTGACTCATGAAGAAATAGAAAATCTGAATAAATGTATAGTCCAGCAATAGGTGTTCTAATTTTTTAAATGTTTTTACAAATAATGGGTTGTCTCTGTTCAATACCAAATTTTATACATATCTTTTAGCTACATATATATATTCTTATCTATAATAATAAAAGCATAATATGCTAATTAGACCGGATGTACTTCTGGATGAAGCAGGGGCTGCGAGGGAAGCCTGGGTCCCGGGTGCCAGAGGGAAGCCGGTGCCAGCAGCCGGGGGAAGGAAGGCCTATTCTTGCACAAATTTCGTGCATCGGGCCTCTAGTATTTTAATAATTATATAATTATAATTAATGATTATGGTATTATATATTGCTACTCATTTTTGCACATTTAATCTTATTTTTATGTTATCTTTACCAGTTTCTCCTTACATTTCTATTGGTTTTATTTTGTATATTTTGAAGTTGTTAGATGTGGAGGTTAACAACTTTTTCATGGACTATACTTTTAATCAATATGAATCTGTCTCCTTTTCCTTTTAGGTATATATCTCAGGGGGATCTTGTTAGTCTTAGGAAAGTGCTATTGGGATAGTTTACAGGTCAGATAGATATATAGAGAGAGATAGAAATATAGTTATATATATATATAGATATACTAGAGGCCCGGTGCACGAAATTCATGCACGGGGGTGGGGTGTGTGTGTGTCTCTCAGCCCAGCCTGCACTCTCTCCAATCTGGGACCCCTCGAGGGATGTCCCTCTCACAATCCAGGACTGCTGGCTCCCAACTGCTCACCTGCCTGCCTTCCTGATTTCCCCCTAACCACTCCCCTGCCAGCCTGATGGATGCCTAACTGCTCCCCTGCCAGCCTGATTGCCCCTAACTGCCCTCCCCTGCAGGCCTGATCACCCCTAACTGCCCTCCCCTGCAGGCCTGGTCCCCCCAACTGCTTTCCCTTGCAGGCCTGGGTCCCTCCCAACTGCCCTTCCCTGCAGGCCCGGTCGCCCCCAACTTCCCTCCTCTGCCAGCCTGGTCACCCCTAACTGCCCTCCCCTGCAGGCTTGATTGCCCCCAACTGCCCTCCCTTGCAGGCCTGGTCCCTCCCAACTCCCCTCCTCTACTGGCCATCTTGTGGTGGCCATCTTTTGTCCACATGGGGGCAGCCATCTTTGACCACATGCGGGCAGCCATCTTGTGTGTTGGAGTGACAGTCAATTTGCATATTACTCTTTTATTAGATAGGATTTTATCTACGTGTGTATATGTACATAAATTTCACAGAACTCAATCTTCTATAATATTCAGACTTCCTTTTCCCTGTATATATTCAATATGTATTAATACCCGAGAATCATGAAGTTATTTTAATGAAGAACCTTTAAGTAATGGAATTAGCACTTTATATTTTAAGTAGAATGACTATTTTTCAACAGGGCCTTTATATTTTTAAATGGAGCCTTCTTTCCCGCTGGGACCATGTACAGTTGCTGAATACTTATTTGTTCCATGGATGGAGAATGAACTCTTCTCTCTTTCACGTACCACTTTCTTCATTTTTCCACCACTCTCCATCTCGATGTGTCTTGTCTTTCTCTCTCTCCCACACCCCTTCTGATTTTCTCCACGATCCTTCTCCCAGCAGGTCTGATGAAGTTATTCCCAACAAGCCCTCTAAATGTGCCTCCTCTGAGGCCTTCCTCCTGAGAAATTAGGTGGCTGTGTCAGTGCCTCGATGCCTATTTTTACTCGGTGTTTGTCCGTTGGCTGACGTGGTTTATCAGTCCCTCCAAAGGCCCATTGTCCAGCACTTCAAGAAGAATGTTGTTATATTGACTGTGAGTGCGTCAGCCCGGCTCCCTCTGGAGGAACTCTTGGATGAAATTAGATAATTTCCATTAAGAGACTGCACATTATTAGTCCCTGGTGCCAAACGGGAGAATGAGCCAAGATGACTATTTCTGGCCAGGCTCACCTCAGGAAGGAACCTTCTTGGCTTTAATGGGATTTTGCTATTGTTGGTTGCCTTCTGTTTGACACTCAGCCAGGCCCGGGTTGGAAATTGTTTAGAAAGCTGCATGAAATATAATAGAACCCCAGCCATTTGCTGAGGCACATTCCTGCACAATGTTTATTTTGAAGAAAGGGGAAAAAAATATATTGTCCTTGGCAGACAACAATTAAAAAAAAAAAAAAAGCAGTAACTTGAATCTCTGACCATATGCTTCTTGTTACCCGTTGTGTTTAAAAACTCCCTGTTGGTATCAGAGGATTTCACACCGAAGTGATAAATCTCTTGTAATATTTATAAGCATCTTCATTACAGACCCAGGAAGACATTTAAAGTCACCAGTGTCTTCGAGGCTCAGGCTGTTTGGAAAGGGTGGGTGAGGAGGAGGAAATATGAAAGAATATTCCAGGCTCATGCTGTCCCAGTCTGGGCCCAGATGTCAAGTCCACAGAAATTCCTTTGCCCTGCTGTCTAGAAAAAAAAAAGGAGGAGGGGTGAGAATCTGTAATACTCTCAACAATACCAGTAAAGAGAAAAAAAAAAATAGCCCAGCCAGTGTGGCACAGTGAGTGTTTGAGCATCAACCTATGAACCAGGAGGTCACTGTTCCATTCCTGGTCAGGGCACTTGCCCGGGTTGCAGGCTCCATCCCCATTGAGGGGCGTGCAGGAGGCCTCTGAAAAATTATTCTCTCTCATCATTGATGTTTTAAACTCTCCATCTCCCTTCCTCTCTGAAATCAATAAAAATATTTTTGAAAAAAAAATAATCCTATCTAATAAAAGAGCAATATGCAAATTGACCATCACTCCAACACACAAGATGGCTCCCCCCATTTGTTCAAAGATGGCTGCCCCCATGTGGACACAAGATGGCCACCACAAGATGGCCAGCAGGGGAGGGCAATTGGGAGGAACCAGGCCTGCAAGGGAGGGCAGTTGGGAGGGACCAGGCCTTCAGGGGAGAGCAGTTGGGGGGGGACCAGGCCTGCAGAAGAGGGCAGTTAGGGGTGACCAGGCCTGCAGGGGAGGGCAGTTAGGGGCAAACAGGCTGGCAGGGGAGCAGTTAGGCATCAATCAGGCTGGCAGGGGAGTGGTTAGGGGGTGATCAGCTGACAGGCAGAAGTGGTTAGGGGCAATCAGGAAGGCAGGCAGGCGAGCAGTTGGGAGCCAGCAGTCCTGGATTGTGAGAGGGATGTCCCAGATTGGAGAGGGTGCAGGCTGGGCTGAGGGACACCTCCCCCCACCGTGCACAAATTTCGTACACCGGGCCTCTAGTAAATAATAAAAGAGCATCAGAGTAAAAAAACACAAAAAATCCTTTCTCAAGCAGCTGCAAGGACTAAGCCTTTGTGAGCTGGCAGTGTTCTGAGCAGAGGTAATCACTGATGCAGTGGAGGGTGGCAGGAATAAGCAAGCTTTCTTCAGTCATGCGGACATTGTGAAGATCAGCCTTTGATAGGAACAGTGGGGTCCTGCTTTTTTGTGGTTTTTTTTTTTTTTTTTTTTGGTTTTTGTTCAGTAAAAGCTGATTTCACCATCAGAGTTGGCTTTTTGGCAGTACTACAGCATGAACTGTCCTCTAAGGCTATTGAAATTTTGGACATTTTTAAATGAGATTGAAACCCCTAACTTGCTATCTTACAAATTAGCTCAGTTTCCCAGGCTTAGCCTTCTTGTATCGTCCAATAAGATTTTGGGCTAAGTACATGTGGAAAATGGTCAACTGAACAGAACAAAATAAAACCTAAGGTGGGATTCCAATAGGCAATCCTTGAAAAAGCAATCAGCTGCCACTTCTAAGAGTTGCTTGGTTTCGTTAAAATGCAGTTTCCCAAGACTGTTTAGAGATAAAAACTTCAAGTCCAGAAGCCAATCCCATCCATGAGCATTTCGATGGCCTCACACAGGCTGCTTCCTTTCCATTATTTGGCGTTAGCCTTGGTCTTTTCCTCTTTAGCTCTTTCAATAAATAATATGAACAACTGAGTCTTGACTGTCAACAACAATGGGGAGCGGGGAAGCAGAGATAATTAAAAGATAATCACCAAAGCTAATCACCAAATCAACTCTAGACATAAATGTCATCCTTTTCCCATGAAATCTTTCATCAGAAATGCTGACCCAAGGCCAAAACTGACCCGGGGTGGAGGATGAGCCTTGCAAAAGAGGAAATGGAGACGTACAATTCCAAGTGCATGCTGCTCATACACAGACTCTGCTCGGTCCCCGCCTACACAATGGGTCCTGTTGTGTGTGTGTGTGTGTGTGTGTGTGTGTGTGTGTGTTTTAATATATTCTTATTGATTTCAGAGAGGAAGGGAGAGGGAGAGAGAGAGAGAAACATCAATGATGAGAGAGAATCATTGACCGGCTGCCTCTTGCACGGCCCCTGCTCGGGATCAAGCCCACAACCCGAGCATGTGCCCCTGACCAGAATCAAACCTGGCACCTTTCAGTCCACAGGCTGTTGCTCTGTCCACTGAGCCAAACCGGCTAGGGCAATGGAGTCCTGTTTTAACCCAAGGGAAGCCAACAGGCACCAGCAATGAGTCCCATGGGGCAGGTAGAATTCTAAGATGGCCCCCAAATTTCACCCCCAGGTGTACACGTCCTATACAATCCCCACTCCTTGAGTATGGACAGAACCTGTAAACAGGGTAGGATAGCACTTTTGGTTAGGGAACATTATACAGCAAAGATGAAGAGACTTTGCAGATGTAATTGAGATCTCAAATCAGTCAATTTGACTTAATCCAAGGGACGTTATCTCAAGTGGTTCTTATTTAATCAAGGGAGAGGCCTTAAAAGGAGAACCAGTCCTTCTTCAGGAAAGAGACTTTCTCCTGTTGGCCTTAAAGAATATTCTCAAATGCCTGCATTGTAAGAAGTTACCTGCATCTCTTTCTCTCCCGTTCCATCTTTTGCTTTTGCAGGAGTCACGACTAATTCATTTTTGCAATGCCCCGAGGCCTTGTCCATTACCTCCCACATAGTAAATGATCAGCAAGTATTGGCTTGACTGAATTTTCAATTGAGTTGAACAGAACTGCTATCAGGAGCTAATTCCAGAACCCCCAAACCAGTAATGACTTCATAGGATCACTTGTGCCTTCCTTCTTGGTAGATCAAGTCAGCCAAGGTCCACGGGTCCCCAGCCTTGGTTGAAAGATGCCTGCATATGGAGTTTGTCCGTACTATTCATCAGTCGAGCAATTGAACATTGATTTTCTGGGAATGCGTATATCTAACAGATGCTGTGCCATCAAGAGGCAGAAGACAGATGCCTGCCCTCAGAAAGCTTCATGACGTCACAGAGAACACTACCCCTTGACGGGGAACTTCTTTTCCCTCTCATATCACGCCCTCCCTGCTCAAGTTTGCTCTCGCCCTCTCCTCTGAACTCAGGAGAGACCTGGAGGACAGCTGCTCCCCATCCTCAGCCACATGACCCTCCCATCGTGAAGGCCCATTACCGAGTCACCTCCCAGCCCTCGCCTCCCTCCAGCTCGGCCTCTGAAGCAGGGATATTGATGCTGACCTGCCTGCAAGGGCCACGGTAAGAAATAACTCATTAAAAAGGCTGCGGAACCTGAACAATAAAGATTTATTAAATTGAAAAAATAAATAAATAAAAAGGCTGCGGGGTGCAAGGCTAGGGCCAGAGAAGGAGGCCAAGCAGGAGGCTCGGCACTCCATTCATTTTCCAGGGCAAACAACTCCGGGTCCCAGCTCTACAAAGGATGGGGAAGATGAAGTGTGCCTCGCTCGCTGCCTCGGGTTATTTGTTTTCAATGAGGACCCGGCACTCCTTTCACGGCACATTTGTCATCCGTGCTTTTATTCACTCTGGGTCATTGTCATTGTCTCCTGCTCAGAAATGCTTGATAAGAATCTCGCTGAGTGGCCATGAGGAAAGTCAACAAAGGAACCTGCCATTGTGCCCCCACACACACACACACACACTTCAAAGCTCTGACAATATCTTATTTTTATTATTTCTTCTTGTTTCCCCCCACACACACCGAAGTATGAACAATGTGTTTTGCATCCTAGAATGTCGGTGGGAAAATATATTTCTCATTAGTTGGATCCTGAGCTGCTGACAATGGATAAGAAGATAGAGTCAGTCATTCCGGCTAAGATTGGTAAAAATGCTTTACATTCCTTTTTCTCCTAAATAGTGTACAGCAGGACTGAGTAGACCCCACTGCAGGCAGCAGTAGAAACCAAGGGTCAGGGTGTACACTTCAGATTTCGTTTTTAAAAATCTGATTATTCCAGACTTACTGCGAGCGCATCTTTGTTTAACTGTAAATTCAATAGAACTGAGTGTTATGAGAGGTGTGGGGAGAGCGGAAAAGAGCCTACATTCTCATAAGAAAGTCCTGACATGTCCACCAGACCCTACCAGGGGTCCCAAGGGCCCCCTGAGTGGGATGGACAATGAGTGCCAAGGTCAAGTGGATTTTAGACTCACCTCACTTGACTCTCACAATCCTACAGACCACTCTTAACAGTACATAGGGCAGTTTAACAGATCTAGTTAATCAAAGAAAACTGATCATACATTCATTGCACACCCCAAGAATTAAGAGGGAATCCTATAGACCTAGCTGGTTTGGCTCAGTGGATAGAGCGTCGGCCTTTGGACTGAAGGGTCCCGGGTTCCATTCTGGTCAAGGGCGCATGCTCGGGTTGCAGGCTCGATCCCCAGCAGGGGGCAAACAGCAGTGTTAATGAGCTCTCTTATTGGGGACTCCACAGTGACCCCAACATTTGGCCTCCACAGTGTGTGGCATGTAGCCTCGGGCTCTTGGCACCGGTAGAGGTGAGCTGACCCCTGAAAGGTCACTGCTGACCCCTGGAAGGTCACTGCCAAGGGGAGGTGCAGGGCCAGGGGCTTGGGCCAGGCTAGGTTTTCAAGACCCGCCTCCAGGCTGTTGTCCCTGAAGAGGAGCTCTGGGGGGAGGCCTCAGGCCTGAGCACAAAACAAAAGGCCAAGGAGGGAGGAAGCAAATGAAATGGCTTATCTCATTTATTTATTTTCCTCCCCCATTTCCGCTTCGGCCCCTTAGGCCCCCATCCTCCTGCCTCTGGTTTCCCGGCCGCGATCTGGCTAATAACCTCCCCGCTAGCATGCCGGCCCCTCTCTGCTCCCCTAATCACTTCTGCAGGCCTGGCCAGGGCTGTATTTACCACTCACAGGATTTCCGTAGGTGATAACGGCAGGCCGGTCACTCCCCAGCTGGCCTCCTGGGCTTGGGGTGTCTATGTACAGCTTGCAAAGCATCCCCAACTCTCCCAAGAATGAGCAGCCTTTTAACGTCTCACCTGCACCCCCAGCCTCTTGCCAACCTCACCTCTCCCTCATGTCCCCCCTTCCTGGTCCTTTACATATGTGGCTGCCCCAAATGGAGAGATGAGAGATAAGGTTAATATCCCAGGTGGGTCACTCACTCACAAATCTCTAGTCTGAGGCTTGTGGGAGGTGCCTCCAGATGCCACCTGTCCATCAAGCAAGGGGACACAGCGCCCCCTGGTGGCCATCCTCACCGCACACCCCACTGCATTGACCGCTATAGGATTGTTAGAGCAACCCTCAGCCACGGATCCCCCTCACCGGGTGTTTCTTTCTTTCCTTTAACTCTGTGGTGACTTGGAGCACACATTCAGAAAAACACACAGGGCGCAAGCTCACTAAAGTCTCACGAAGTGGACACGGTAGGCAATCAGTGCAAACCAGTAACAGAGTCTCTCCCACAGCCAGAAGTCCTCCCTTATGGACCAGCCCAGCCCCTGCCCCCTGATCCCCCCCCCAACCCCCACCCCCAGCCACTGCTCTGACTTCCATCACAGGATCTGGGGGTTAGGGGCTTGTTGAGCCTGAGCCGGGGGTTTCTGTTTCATTCTGGGCTGTCAAGATCCCTGACTCCTCCACACACCGGGAGGAATCCTGGGGAGAGAGCTGTCCCGGTGCGAAGCCTGGCAGCGGGCAGCATGCCAAGTGTGGGCGAACAGGGAACGAGATAAAGAAGACATTGTGAGGAGATGGGGGCCACGCGAGGCTGAGGCCTGGTGGAGAGGGGAGGGCGATGCTGCCAGGCTGGGAAACTGAAACATGCGTCAATATTTTGACAAAAGGGAGAGAGAAAATCGTTCCCACTGCCCCCGGCAGTCTTCCGCCCATTCTCGCCTCTTTCCACGTTTTTCCTTACTTCTAGAAACACTTTTTGTTTTTTATATTTTTTTGACCTTTTATTTTTTTTATTGATTTCAGAGAGGAAGGAAGAGGGAGAGAGAGATAGAAACATCCATGATGAAAGAGAATCATTGCTCGTCTGCCTCCTGCACACCCCACACTGGGGATCGAGCCCGCAACCCGGGCATGTGACCTTGCCTGGAATTGAACCTGGGACCCTTGAGTCCGCAGGTCGACGTTCTATCCACTGAGCCAAACCAGCTAGGGCCTAGAAACACAGTTTTAAGCAAAGCCTCACCCTCCACCTCTTTGCTTCAAACAGGCGCCGAATAGAAGGATAATGTGAGCCACGTATGTATTTTTGATGTCTTTATTGTTAAAACACACATGAGAGAAAATGTACCCTTAGTGACATGTATATTCATAATATTGGGTGACCATCACCACTGTCTAGATCCAGAATATTTTTGTTACCCCAGAAGGACAACTCATAAATCAGTCACTCTCCTTTCTCAAAGCCATGGTTAGATGCCTCCACGTAGGAGATGATGCCTTAACTATATGTGTGTTAGACAGGCTCAAAGGTCTTTTCTATTCTTGTCGAGGGGCCTGCTAACAACACCCACAGTGTAATTTTTTTAAAAATATATTTTTATTGATTTCAGAGAGGAAGGGAGAGGCAGAGAGAGACAGAAATATCAATGATCAGAGAGGACCATTGATCAGCTGCCTCTTGCAAACCCCCTACTGGGGATCGAGCCCATAACCCGAGCGTGTGCCCTGAATGGGAATTGTTCTGTGACCTCCGGGTTCATAGGTCGACGCTCAACCACTGAGCCACACTGCCTGGGCACCACATGGTCATTTTAAATTCTCTAGTAGCTGCCTTCAAAAGAGAAAAAGGAACAGATGAAATTAATTCTAATAATGCATTTAACCCAGTTTATTTAAATAGTTATCATTTCAATGTATCATCGGGATAAAAATACTTGGTGGGCCCTGGCTAGTGTGGCTCGGTTAGCTGGGCATTGTCCTGTGCAACGAAGGGTTGCCAGTTCGATCCCTAGTCCGGGCACATGCCCAGGGTTTTGGGCTCATTCCCCACGGGGGCATGCAGGAGGCAGCCCATCGATGTTACTCTCACATCGATGTTTCTCTCTCCCCCCCCCCTTTCCTCTCTCTCTAAAACATCAATAAAAATATTTTTAAAAACACTTGCCGAGATCGCTGACACTTTTTTGTTTGGATGAGTCTTTGAATTCTGGTGTGTATGTTACACATACAGCTATCTGCGTTAGGACCAGCCAATTTCAACACCCCCACGTGGCTAATGTTGGAGCGCGTGGCTTTCGCTCTGTAGAATGCTGCCGATATCCTCCATCACCTTTTCAGGTGATTTTACCTACACACACACATCCTGAGGCTATCGTCTTATTTTACATGTAAATTTATTTTCTTCAGTATAACAAATATATATTTGGAACCTACAGAAAGATTACCCATAAGCGCCAACACAAGAAAAACTGTAATGACTTTTCAGCGCTCCATGTTATAACTTCTCCATTGTTCTTTTCTCGTCATTGTCTGGTAGAAAACCGGAGGCCACATGACCACGAACCAGAGGCCACATGACCACGAACCAGAGGAAAACATGAAACTTTCCCCGGGGTCAAGACTGTCATTACACAGGGCCATGAACATGACCTGGGCAATGAGGAAGCTGGTGAACTAAGATCCCTCCCAATCCAAACACCCCAGGGTGCCAGGGTCCCATTCATCCCCTCCACCCACCCACCCACACACACCCACACACACACACACAGCCTCCAAACATCCCAGGGTGCCAGGGTCCCATTCATCCCCTACACACACACACCCACACACACACACACACACACACATACACACACAGCCTCCAAACATCCCAGGGTACCAGGATCCCATTCATCCCCTCCACCCAACACACACACACACACACACACACACACACACACATACATACACACACACATACACACAGCCTCCAAACATCCCAGGGTGCCAGGATCCCATTCATCCCCTACACACACACACACACACACACACACACACACACACAGCCTCCAAACATCCCAGGGTGCCAGGATCCCATTCATCCCCTACACACACACACACACACACACACACACACACATACACACACACACACATACACACACACACACACACACACACACAGCCTCCAAACATCCCAGGGTGCCAGGATCCCATTCATCCCCTCCACCCAACACACACACACACACACACATACACACACACACACACACACAGCCTCCAAACATCCCAGGGTGCTAGGATCCCATTCATCCCCTCCACACACACACACACACACACACACACACACACACACACACACACAGAGCCCAGGCCTCCAAACATCCCAGGGTGCCAGGATCCCATTCATCCCTTCCACCCAACACACACACACACACACACACACACACACACACGCACACGCACACACACACACAGCCCAGGCCTCTGGTTTCAGCCCAAAGAACAGCCTGCAAAGGGGTAAGTTCGCCTCCACACAGCCTCGGTGGGAAAACAGACAGCTACACACAAGAACTTTTACTTCGCATTCGTGCTCAGAAAGAAAAGCTAGCTAAAAGCAGACTCAGTATCCAAGACTATAAAAACATGTTTTTACTGCCCCAAAGCTTCATGCCACAATGCCCCAAGGTGGGGGTGGCGAGGGGAAGTGCCATTTCATATGTTTGTAACAGCATCTGATTTAACATTCTACAGTTTTGCTTCGTCACAAACCAGAACAAATACTTTCAGATTTATGGCATCCTCCTATTCAAAGACCTGAGGAACCGGAGTGACTAACTCGGCCATTCCACAGCCCAAGGAGACGCTTTATAATTCCTTGGGCCTGGAGATTCCTGAGAGAAGGTTATTTTCGAGGAGGATTTAAGGCTTGAAAGCTCTCAAGGAAGCTTGAAATCCATCTTTCCAGCTCACATACAAAGAGTTCCCTCTGAAGCTTGGCCGGGAGGTGGAAAGAGAGAAAAACCAGTTGGCACACACAACCTCCCTGTGCTCTGAGAGCGCGAGGCAATCACTCACCAGCTTCCCGAACCCTTACCTTGTCTTAAACATAAAAACAAAAGCCCTGGTGGGGTAGCTCATTGGTTAGAGCATCATCCCATTATGCCAAGGTTTCGGGTCAATCAATGAACGCAAAAAATAAGTATAAAGAAGTAGAACAACAAATTGATCTCTGTCTCTCCTTCTCCCTTCCTCTCTCTCCAAAAATCAATTTAAAAAATCTTTTTTAAAAGTCCTATTTTTTTTTCTTTTTTACATCAAAATATCTGTTTTATTGCTGATAAAAAGCAAGGCTGGAAGTAGTAGTTTAGGAATACAGAAAGAAGCAATGGAATTTCTAAGATGGGTCAGTACGGTCCATTCTGTTCTCCAAGGCCTTCCTGTGGTCCAGATGGAAAATGCAGATCCTCTTTCATTTCCCAAATCAAATTATTTCTAGCTGCCCTGACCAACACAACCTACCAGAACTCCTGCAGGGAAACATCAAGGCACCCCGACAAGAAGACGTCCTGAACTTGAACTTCACGCCCCCCCTTCAATGTCCAATTATCAGGGAGTCCCCAAGTCTGAAATTAAATCCCCTTACAAGTCAAGGTCCAGAGGCATTCAAGGAAGAAATTAAGGTCTGAACTTAAATAATCTCACCCTCCATGGAGATGAAGTTCAAAGCCACTCCATTTCCAGGTCTTTTTCTCTTTGGTGTCGGCAAGAATTCTCCATGTTCTGGGTTGGGTGGGGTTCTTGAAGCCATCCAGGCTTTCATTCCAGGAAGCGGCCTGAGAGCTGGAATTAATTCCACCCCAAGTCTCTGATGTGTCTCCCTTGATTTTCTTTTTTATTATTATTTCTTCATTGTGGTAAAATACACTTCACTTCACATTTACCCTCTTCACCGTTTTTAAGTGCAGTTGACCGGCATGAAGTACATTCACCCTGTTGCGCAACCATCACCACCAGCCATTCTCCAGTGCTCTTCCCAGCTTGCACAACTCAAACTCTGTCCCTATTCAACAGTCACTCCCACTCCCCTCGCCCCCGGCCTCTGGCGGCCTTCATTCCACTCTCTGCCTGTGTGAATGTGTCTACTCTAAGCCCTCACAGAAATGGAATCACACCATAGTTGTCTTTCTGTGACCGGCCTCTGGCACTCAGCACAATGTCCTCAGGGCGCATCCATACTGTGACACATGTCGCAATTTCCTCCCTTTTGGAGGCTGAGTAATACTCCATGTTGTCTATTCATCCTTCTGTCCACGGGCACTTGCATGGCTTCCATCTTTGACTATTGAGGACAGTGCTGCTATGAACTGGGTGTACGTGCCTCACTTATTAAAGAGATCAAAAAACTTAAACCACAGCCCGGCCGGCGTGGCTCAGTGGTAGAGCATCTACCTATGAACCAGGAAGTCACAGTTCGATTCCCGGTCAAGGGCAGATGCCCGGGGTTGCAGGCTCGATTCCAGGAGGGGGTGTGCAGGAGGTAGCTGATCCATGATTCTCTCTGATCATTGATGTTTCTATCTCTCTCTCCCTCTCCCTTCCTCTCTGAAAGCAAAAATATATATATATATTTTTTTTAAAAAAGCTTAAACCACACAGAACATCACAGAGCATCCTCACACCAAGAACACTTTGAAAATAACCCAATCCCTAGCCCCAGAGAGGTTCCTGGCAAAATCACATTTCTCCAGCCCAGTGCGTGATGCTGCCAAAGGCCAGAGCAGACTCAGAGGGAAGATTCTGCTCAGCGAAGAAGGGTAAATGGTGTGAAGTCCTCATCAGTCATTGCCAAGTGACCACAACCCATACAGAGGTCAACTGTGGCGCCGTGTTCCCCGTGTCCGGGGGAGATGAACTCACCCCTGGAAACAGCTGGCTTTCTCAGAAGGTAGCGTTTGAGCCATGGCTGCCTTAAGCACATTTTCATGGTTCGGACTAAAAACACAGTTTGAAAGTGTTCCTCCAGCAAGGATTTATATCCTGCCTGAGAGGCTGACAACGTGGCCACCACGGATGAAGGCCAACACTTGGGAGTGTCATGTAACGAAGAGGAAGACGGAGTGTTTGATCCGTCCTGCCGCTCCTGCCCAGAGCATCGCCTGCCAACATCTGGATGGCCAACTGGAACGATGCGAAATGTCAGAAACATCTGAGGGACCGGGACTCCTCCCCCAGGAAGCGCAAAGCTGGGGCGAGGGGGGATTAATGGAATTAAAGCTCTAAGATGCGGTGGGACTCAAGGAAACGCGGTTGAGCAACACACCGCTAAGATGTGCAATCTTCACTGTTTCTTTTCGAAAAGCCCTGTGAGCGTCATGAGAAGAATACGGCTTTAAGAACTGAGATTCACCCCACCGGGCATTAATGGGGCCCAGAAACTATGAGAACAATCTTGCTCGACAGCCCCGTGACGTTTATATCTGTCCAAAGGAAAACCAGAGGGGGGAACGCTCATTCTCTCAGCCTTCTGATAGCGGGTCTACGAGATCCCTTCGCCCCACAAAAAAGCTCCCCATATATCCTCTGGGACTTCAGCTGCCTTAAAATATAGGCTTGCATTTATCTTGGCCACATTAACGAGATCTGTTTGACCAATACGTTTGTATTTATGATGACTGAGGGCAGATTATGGTTGTTAAAAACTTGTCCCGGGGACATGAAAACACTCCTCTGTCATTAATACATTCTGTAATGTAAACTATGATGTCAGGTCAGCGTAGAGGGTAAAAACGTTCCGAAAGTACGCGCACATCATTTTTTAAAGCAATTGAGCCCTAATGGAATGACAAAGGTCATCATAACAAACCATTACAGCCTCGGTCTTGGCAACTCTAGCCACAGAAGAATCTCCAAGAAACCATCATCATTCCTCCAATGTTATGGCAGCCAGACGACAGGAATGGCTCGCAAATGAGTCATACGGGCTCAGATCCTCGGTAGCTATGTGAGCGCCGGACGATCAATTATTCACGTGTTTACAAAGAGCTTTCGGGGTTGATGTTAACCAGAGCCGCTTGCAGAGACGAGCTCTCCAGCTGTCCTCGCTGTCCTGGCCTCCAACTAACAAGCCGCTCTAATTGCTCGGCCGGTCATGGCGGAGGTGATTCTCCACCCCCCGCCCCCAGGCCAAGCAAAGACAATCGCTCCGAGACTCTATTAGGTGTAAAAATATTCATCAGAAATAACGATATGACGATGACAACGAGACTTCATGGACAGCGCTCCCAGCAAGTCCCACAGAGAGAGACACCAGTTAGACTTGACTTAGAACCCACACGGCTCCACCAGGACCGGAGTCTGGACTGGGAGACACAGGTCGGGGATTGGTGAAGGGTAGAGAGAAGGGAATGAAATGGGGGAATCGGGGGCTGTGGGCCTAGGAGGGAGGGAGGAGGAGCAAGAGCAGTTTAGAATGTTCTGGGAAGGTAAGGGAGCATGACCGAGGACCACCAAGGGTGAGTCGATTAGGTTGGTCAATAGCCAAAGGCGAATGAACTTGACCCACCCATCCGCCTTGGAAGGAGCTGGATGGGAAGTCGTTTCTCTGCCCCTTCTGTTGCTTAATACAATCCACAGCCTGTCCGGGAAGAGTAACGGTGTGATGGAGGCAACTCCTCCTCCTGAGCTGGGGCGGGTGGGGGCGTGGAGGGAGCATGGAACCCGTGGCCCCCTCAGGCCCCTCACAGCTGCGATTGAGGGAGAGCGGGATCACAGTCAAGGCTGCGGCCTGGGCCTCCTCCCGAGGACAATGCAGTCAGAGCTGACACCGAGATCCCTCCGATTATTTTTTTATGCATTTTTAGCCCAGTCAGCGTGGCTCAGTGCTTGAGCATCGACCTATGAACCAGGAGGTCACAGTTCGATTCCCCATCAGAGCACATGCCTAGGTTGTGGCCTTGATCCCCAGTGTAGGGCGTACAGGAGGCAGCCAACCAATGATTCTCTCTCAGCATCGATGTTTCTCTCTCTTCCTCTCCCTTCCTCTCTGAAATACGTAAGAATATATTTAAAAATGCATTTTTATTATCCCAAAACATTGGTGGTGTGGAGCCAGAGGCTTCCCCTTGCTTGGAATGGGGTAACTTGAGATGCTATCGTAAGCCAATAGTTCATTTCTAAGAACATGGTGGAAGCCAACAGTGTCTGTTCTTGCTGATGAGAGATCACAGTACAGGGCGCAGGTTTACGTAGGGTGGGGGCAGTGGGGGCCTGGGGTAATTCTGCTCATTGTGGTGGGAGGCAGCACTACCTGGGAGGCGTTGCCATGGAAGTAAGGCTAGCAGACAGAAGGACGGTGCCGCTCATCCACCCATCCATCAATGAATGCAGGTTTGGAAAACGAGTCCAAAGAGAGAAAATGCTTCTCCCTAAGACCCATGAACAGAGAGCTGGTCCAGGATACCCTTTCCTCATCCCCTTTGACCTTTTAAGCCCCAGTCCCATCCTTCCCCGCGGGAGAAGACAGGAGGGCGCATCCCACAAGAGGCCTCCTCCATCTGACCAGGAACTATCACTTCCCAGCCTTCCCACGAACGCGTCTCTCCTGCTGACCCGACTCCCCGCCCCCGGCTGGCACGCCCTGGAGGTCAGAGCAGCGTCTCAAAAGGGATTAGAAAGAGGACACCCTTGGGGAGGGTGGTGTTCAACGCCAACTGCAGGTCTCCAGGGCCTTCGGCGGGCTGCTGGCCTCGGGAGAGCAGTGAGGCGAGCAGGACTTCCCAAAGCTACTGGTCCAGGCATTCTTTGGGGGGCATCCCTCCAGGCCTGCTTTCAGAATTGCACGGACCAATTAAACTTAGGGAGGTGCCCTGTTGGATGTGGCACCAACACCCTGATCACACCTACGACGGAGGCCACTCTGTCCACCACCAGGCACTGTTGGAATGTGTCCCAGTCTCAGAGTTCCGGGGGCACCTGCCTAGACTCCCGGCACTGGTGGTGACAGCCCCATGGACCACGTCCCAAAGTCACACTTGGCTGGTCAAGCTCACCCGGCGTCCAGCCACAGTTCTACCAACTTGGCACCCCTCCCCCAGGCACAAGCCCTCCCCCCCGCCCCCAGGTCATGCTCTCTGTGCCCTTCCGGGAGCTCACCTGGGGCTTGAGGAGAAAAGCCACGTGACATCCCAGCCTTGTTTGGGGAGCTATTTAATTTCCATTGCGTGCCCCACACATGCGGTCACAAAACCTTCTAGAACATTCATCTCACTTGCCCACTCTTCCTCTTTCTCTTCTTTTCTCTTTCCCTAAGGGGTGACGGAGGTGAGCGCTCCAGGGAGGTGAATAAAGAGGAAGGAGAAAGAATTATTCCACAATCATAGTTAAACACGGACTCCTCAGACGCCTGTCGGGTAGGTGGCTTCCGGAAGTCCGACTCAGGCATGGAGACTGTATTTTTTTGCCTTGAGCCTCAGGACACTGGAAGCATCGAGACACAAGGAACTCCACAAGAGCAAAGATTCGGAAATCAGAGATCGCAAGAAAACGCGGAGGCGGCAGCTCCGAAACACGGTACGTCAAGGGGTGGCATTTCCGAGGACAGCTTTTCGAGGCACCCGCTCTCCGGGACCTGGGGTTCCCATTACTGGTCCAGCAGGTACACGGTGTCTCCCACTCTGATTGTCCCTGGGTTTTCCGGAACCAAGTACTGTCCAAAGAGAGGCACTTTTCCATACAATTTTTGCTGAGAAGGGTCACACAGGCGGTAACTACAGTAGGAGAGAGACCATGATGAGTGACAGCCACACAGAAGCCAGAGCTCAAGCCATACCTGGTTTCCTCTCAGCTGAGGTGAGAATCAACCCCACAGGGCCACGTGGCCCAGCTCCAGAGAGCGCCCCCCAGTGCGCACACCGCAGAAGTGCAAGCAGTGGCCACATCCCCGCATCTTTTCTCCGGGTAACGTTCCCTGTACTTGGTATGCTTAGACATCCGTCATCACCTTCCTTCTCCCAGACACCCCTCCTTCTGACTCCTCATGTCTGGCAGCAGAACCACCATCCCACCTGTCACTCGGAGCCCATCCCTCCCACCTTTGCCCTGGCTGACCAGCGCTTGTCCACGGTGGCCAAGTCCTCAGTCCTTCCCGCACCCCACCGTTTGAACTTGTCTCCTTTTCTCCCCCAATCACAAGCTTGCTTCCAGCATGCTCGGACCATGGGGCTAACTCTTACCTAGCCCCTCTTCCTCCCTCTCTTTCCCCCTCTCTTCCAATTCATCGCTAGGGGTGGGCAAACTTTTTGACTCGAGGGCCACAATGGGTTCTTAAACTGGACCGGAGGGCCAGAACAAAAGCATGGATGGAGTGTTTGTGTGAACTAATATAAATTCAAAGTAAAGGAGCGGAGGGGAGAGCAACAGAACCGGATAGAACAGCCGGATCCGGCCCGCGGGCCGTAGTTTGCCCACGGCTGCACTGGACTGTATTACTTTAGTAAGTTTGCTCTGGTCTGATCATTGTGGGCTGGGAAGCGTCCAATGGCTCGCCAGCGCCTGAAGAAGCCCGTTCCCACTCTTCAGTCTAGTGTGCCACTGCCTCTACCTGCCCTCGCCAGCCTTTTCACACCTGTCCCCCTCTGCCCCTTCCATGCCCCTCGGCGGCACTGCCCGGGAACCCTCCATGTCCTGTCCCCTCTGCATTTTACTGGTTTGGTGATTTTTCTGAAATTCCTGCAGGATGCCCCAGCTCCCCGTGCATTCAAATTCTCCCTCATCCTCAAGGCCCAGCTCCATGGCCCACCCCCCAGGGAAGAAGTCCAGGATCTCCCACCGAGAGTAACCGCCTCTCCGCATCTTTCTCCACCTGCCCCTCCAGCACCCACATGCCTGGTAGGGTAGTTTGGGGCACCTGTCTCTGTTCTACAATATGGGGAGTCCCTGGAGGCAAGGAACTGTGTCCAAGGCCTTTCAGCTACTCCCACCAGCGTGGGCCCAATGTCACCGGCGTCCCACAATAGTTTGCGGGACCGATGAACGTGCTGGTGAGTAAAACCTCTGTCGGCAGCAGTATGGGCATCTGTGCCAGGCAGCAGACGCAAGGGGTCCCAGGAAGAGCGAGCAGGTGCGTGGGAGTAACATGGCAAGAGTCTCCTCCTGCCCCCTCCACTCAGAGAACGTTTCCTTTCGGTATCACATAGGGAAGAAAAGGCTGCCCCGCCCCGTGGCTCAGTGGGTCAGCACTGACCTAGGAACCAGGAGGTCACGGTTCAGATTCCCGGTCAGGGCACATGCCCGGGTTTGCGGGCTTGATCCCCAGTGGGGGGCGTGCAGGAGGCAGCCGATCAGTGATTCTCTCTCATCATGGATGTTTCTATCTCTCTCTCCCTCTCCCTTCCTCTCTGAAATAAATTTAAAAAACACTTTTTTTTTTTTAAATAAAAGGGCCCTAGCTGGTTTGGCTCAGTGGACAGAGCGTAGGCTTGTGGACTGAAGGGTCCCAGGTTCGATTCTGGTCAAGGGCACGTACCTGGGTTGCGGGCTCGATCCCCAGTAGGGGGTGTGCAGGAGGCAGCCAGTCAATGATTCTCTCCCATCATGGATGTTTCTATCCCTCTTCCTCTCCGAAATCAATAAAAATGTATTAAAAAATAAAAAATAAAAGGAAAGACTAATTCCTTCTTCATCTGTTCCTGCCAGTGGATGGCCTCCCGGGGCCTCCCGGCTGATGTTTTGAACACACAGGCCCCCGTGGCCCGCCGTGGGTGGCAGCATCAGGAGGCAAGGCCAGCGGAGAGGCCTCCCTGCTGAGAACTTGTCTGGGGGGCAACACAGCCCTCGGGCACCACGAGGACACAGCGGGGAAGCAGTGTGGCTCCGAGCATCCCTCCCCTGAGCCAGGAGGGGTCTGGACACCACTGTCTGCTTCGCTTCCCATGATTTATGTCATGCGGCCCGGCCCTTCTCGGCCCGATTTATGACCACCTGCCCCAGGGAACATAAATTACTACCTCCATGGCAATTTAAATCTCATGGGCGATAGGAGAAGACACCTAGGCTGGCTGCTCTGTCTCCTGGGGGCTTAGGAGCAATTAGGGGGGTCTGGGGGCTGCAGAGAGCCTGCGGAATTTCTGGAGAGCGAGCTGGTCCCCGTGACCCCATGTGCCCACCCTGGCTCTGTGTTTGGATCAATGATCCTCTGTAAACACAGGCTCCCATGGAGGGGGAGGGGAGCACTGAAGAGTCAGAGGAGCGGCCCTGCCCTCGGGGGGCTCTGGGGAGGCTGTGCCCGCCACAGCAGGCACCTCTGACAGCCACAGGGGAGGGTGCCGGATGCCAAGGGACATGCTGGTGGCAGAGAGAACCAGACGTACAGGAAAGGATGAGGGTCAGTTCCCCCAGGGGCTTGGCTGGTGGGACACAGAACCACCCAGTTCTGCCCTGCCTGCTGCTTCATGGAGAAGAACACCCAGAGTCCGGCCGGTGTGGCTCCATGGTTGAGCGTTGACCTAGAACCAGGAGGTCACGGTTCGATTCCCGGTCAGGGCACATGCCTGAGTTGCCGGCTCGATCCCCAGTGTGGGGCGTGTAGGAGGCAGCCGACCCATGATTCTCTCTCATCATAGATGCTTCTGTCTCTCTCTCCCTCTCTCTTCTTCTCTGAAATCAATAAAAAATAAATACATATTTTTTTAAAAAAAAAGAATAGTGCAATGAATCCACAGTTATCACCCAGATTCTTTTTATCAAGATTTTGACACATTTTTTCCCCATTTTTTGTTGTTGTTAATCCTCACCTGAGGATATTTTTTCCATTGACTTTTAAAAATTTTTTATTTTAGAGAGAGTGGAAGAGAGAGGGAGGGAGAGGGAGAGAGAAAAACATCAATGTAGACACATCGATTCGTTGTCTCCTGCATGCCCCTGACTGGGGCTAAGGATTGTATGTGCCATTGACAAAGAATCGAACCTGAGACCTTTCAGTCCATGGACCGACACTCGACACCCTAACCACTGAGCACCCAGCCAGGGCTCCCATGTCATTTTTTTTTTCTTTTTGCTAAAATAATCTGCAGCCCATCCCAGACATCATGTCACTTCCCCACATACGTTAACATCTTCTTCCAAACACACAGACGTGTCTTGCATCCCCGCAATGCCATTATCACACCTAATACATTCTGGTAACATCTAATACTCGGTCCGGATTAAAATTTGCCAAAATGGCTAACCAATGTGAGTCTGTTTTTTAATTGGTTTGTTTGCATCATGAATTCTCAATGAAAAATAAAACCATGTGTGCACACAGGCACCCTGGAGACCAGCCTCCCCGCCGCCCCCCGGAGTATTTCCCAGATCCGGTCCCTAAGGCCCGTCAGCTCCAAGGCTGTATGTGTGTGTGGGGTGGTGTTTCACTGCTTCTTCTTAGAGATATTACAGCCCATTCCTACCTCTTCAGGGTCTCCAGCGGCTCCTTCCTGCTCATGACGCCCGTGTCCGGGTCCACGGTGGTTAAAACACACCTGCACACACAGACCCAGAGCATCACATGGGGACACAGGGGCCTGGTCCCGCCCCTCCCTGTCCCGGGCAGCAGCAGGAGAAGGGTCTTACCTGGAACAAGCCATCACCCTCTTCAGTTCCACGTCCCCAATAAGAAGCTTGTGCCACGAATCCTAGGGGACAGGACACAAAGGTCACGTGAGCACTCCGGAGTCCTCGCCCCGACGTGTCCCTCGCATCAAAGATGGCAGAGTTTACATCAGTCCCGTGAAGACACACACCTTCCTGCCCCTCTCTCTGCCTTTCATGTGTCAGTTCATTCACCTGAAATGAAGTGCTCCCTTTCCTCTCACTTGTCCGACTGTGACTGAAACCCGCCTCCTACAGGAAGCCGCCCTGATTGATGCTGCCGGACTCAAAGGGGCGGGGAAAGAAGGGGGCAGAAGGAGTGGGGGAAAGCGAGGAGGGGGTCTGGAGAGGCTGTGTTAGATCTCTTTGTGTGCGATTGAGGTGGATTAAGACCCTTAAGTCCCTGCACATGTGAATCTGTATCTCCTCCGGCCGGATATGAACAAATCAGCAGCTGGCCCGAAAGCCTTGTTTCCTTTGCATCTGCACTGGAAGCTCCCCTATGGCTGGCCAGGATCGCCGGTGCCTACTTTTCAGGACAAATCAAATCAATGGACTGCGCGCCCTCCGACCCAGCAGGGGAGATACGACATACAAATATGAAACATTGAATAGCCAGCGTTCTTTTTAAAAGTCCCAGAGACACGGAGAAAAGGCCTTAGTAGGTCTCAGGGCATGTGCTGGTGTAGCAGTAGGAGACAGTCTTTTGGGGGTTTAGAGAGCAGATCTTCAGGCTGCTGGGGTCACGGGAGGTTGGATGGAAAAGGTGGGATCTGAACCGAGTCTTCCGGGCGGAGATTCTGAGAGGCACAAGGAAGTGTGCGGGGGACTCCAGGCGGCATTGGAAGGAAGGGCAGGGGGAGACAGGAACGTCTGATTGCAGCCTGACCTTCCTACCCTCAGAGGCAGGCCCTTGGCCTGAAGATAAAAACCCGGAGTTCAAAGGGACCTGCCTAGTACTTTGTGCATCATAACGCCAAGACAGAGCTCCACACTCAGAACTTTACCTCTAAGAGTCTACATTACTCTCTTTTTAAAAATATACTTTTATTGATTTCAGAGAGGAAGGGAGACAGAGAGAGAGAGACAGAAACATCGATGAGAGAGAATCATTGGTTTGCTGCCTCCTGCACGCCCCACACTGGGGATCGAGCCCATAACCCGGGCATGTACCCCGACAGGGAATCGAACCATGACCTCCTGGTTCATAGGTCGATGCTCAGTCACCGAGCCACACCAGATGGGCAGTGTGTATTATTCTTGGTATGTGTATTGCAGGCTTTGCTTTTAAATCATGAAACGGGCCTCTTAACTGCATATTTCGCAACAGTCCAGAAAGCTGGACGCCTCGTGTAGAGCAGTCCCAGCCTGTACTGTGTACATTTCTCCACCGGGGGTCACCAACATATAAAAACACGGAAGATCCAAAAGGAGAGAACGGAGTTCCAGGTAGGAACCCTAATTATAGCAATATTCCCAGAGACCCTTTTATGGGCAGTGAAAACTGTTAGGGCCCTAGCCGGTTTGGCTCAGTGGATAGAGCATTGGCCTGCGGACTGGAAGGTCCTGGGTTCGATTTCGGTCAGGGGCACACGCTCGGGTTGTGGGCTCCATCCCCAGTGGGGGGCGTGCAGGAGGCAGCCGATCAGTGATGCTCTCTCATCATTGATGTTTCTGTCTCCCTTTCCCTTCCTCTCTGAAATCAATAAAAATATATTTTTAAAAAACTGTTCAGAATTGATTCACAGGTAAATTAGGTAAAGAAAACAAACTGCACCATATAAGGAATCTATTTGGCAAAGGGGACGAACAGGAGAAACTATTGGTCGTTCAGTGCACACTACAGGCCCAGAGCTGTGTTAAACTCTGGTGAAGAGCTCATGAAAGCCCTCCTCTCCAGACACAGGGCCTGCAGGTGATCAGAGACAACGTTTCAGAGGAGGGGGCTGGTAATCTGGCGTTTAAAGAAGGCCAGGGGTGCCCTGACCAGGTAGCGCAGTTGATTAGAGCGCTGTGCCAATGTACCAAGGTTGCAGGTTCGATCCCCGGTCAGGGCACGTACAAGATCAACCAATGAATGCATAACTAAGTAGAACCACAAATCAACATCTCTCTCTCTCTCTCTCTTTTTCCTAAAATGAATCAATAAAAACATTAAAAGCCCTGGCTGGTTTGGCTCAGTGGATAGAGTGTCGGCCTGCGGACTGAAGGGTCCCAGGTTTGATTCCAGTCAAGGGCACATGCCCAGGTTTCGGGCTTGGTCCCCAGTGTGGGGCGTGCAGGAGGCAGCCAATCAATGATTGCTGTTTCTATCTCTCTCCCTCTTCCTTCCTCTCGGAAGTCAATAAAAATATATTTTAAAAAATTAAAAAAAAAACATTAAAAAAATAAAAAGGTCAGGTCAGGGGGTTCTAAGTGGGGCAAGGGGCTAGATTCGAGGTGACCAGCAGGGAAGTGAAGGGGTGAAGGAGTGAGCCACAGAGATGTGTGAGGGAAGCTATGTCCGGCAGAAGCACCAGCAAGTGCAAAGGTCCGGGGTGGGAAGGAGGCCAGTGTGGCTGGTGCAGAGACAGAGAGGAGAGGAGAGGGGGAGGGCAGGGAGCCCTGGAGCTGGCCGGGTGCGGGATCACACAGGGCCCCTCAGGCACCGTAACGATGCCATGTGCTCCCTGAAGAGAGATGGGAAATGAGGAGAGAGCTGAGGAGGAGAGTGACAGGGCTGTGACTTACGGGCGTCCTCTGACCATGTTCGATGGTGGCGTTGGTCATGGTAGAAGCAGGAAGACCAGTATCTGAGAGAGGATGGTGACATGGCCCGGGGAGGGAGAGGAGGAGAACGGGAGGAGGACAATGCCACCAGGATTTGTCCACCATTTGAATGTGGGACATGAGAGAGAGAGAGAGAGAGAGAGAGAGAGAAGAAAAAAGGGGGGGTTCCCAGTTTGGGGCCTGAGCAAGTACATGGGAGTCGGTATATGGGAGTCAGAACCGCCAGGAACTGAGACGGGCCAGGCTGGGCGGAGCAGGCACTGGGGAAAACTCAGCTTCGGTCTCGGACATCCTGACGTTGAGATTAGCGTCCACGTGGAATTATGCAGAAGGCAGCAAGGATATTCGTTAGGGGTCCGCAGGGTGGAGAAGGGTCCGCAGAACAGGCCAGAAGTATGAGGAGAGACAGAGGCTGCTACACACCGCATGTGTGTGTCCTCCCAGATTCTGATGTAAAAACTGAGCCTCCAGCAGCTGTGGTGGGAAGTCCAGTCTTCCCCAAGAGGCCATCGACCAACCAGCAAAGCACCTTCAACCAGACAGGAGCACGCCCCGTCCCTGTCCCATGGTCCCCAAGCCCCACCTGCTCTCTGCTAAGGAAACGTGGCTCAGAAACCCGTCTGCTTCCTGGGAATTCTCCTAGGATACCTCAGCCCCGGAACTGCTCCCCAAAGCACATCTCTGCCTTGTCTATATCTGTGACCCCGCCCAACACTGATCGGGTGCACGGGAAATAAAAAAAAAAAATGAACTGCTGTGTCGTGCAGGGCCAATAAATAATGCATCTTTAGAAATAATCTAATGTCATTTCAAAGACTCTCAGACCTTTAAAAAGATTTAAATCCAAGGAAAAAGGCAAGGAAGGCTCGCGTTACCTCTGCATAGACGCCACAGCCCGAAATGACGATATTGGGCCTGAAGTTCATTGCCTTCACTTTCTTCTCCAGCCTGGAGTTGAGATCCGCCAGCGAAGCCTCAGACAGTATCAGGAGTGGGCTGATGTCAGAGTAAGCGATCTGATGAAGAGACAAATTGTTATTACACAAAGGATTTGTCAGAGGTCAGGCGGGTCTGGTCCTTGGAACCCTCTCTACTCCCTCCCCCAATCTCTTTAAATATTTCTCTAGTTCTTTTTAAATGTATTTTTATTGATCTCAGAGAAGAAGGGAGAGAGAGAGAGAGAAACATCAAGTGCATCAATGATGAGAGAATCACTGATGGGCTGCCTCCTGCACACCTCCCGCTGGGGATCGAGCCTTAGACCCGGGCATGTGTCCTGACTGGGAAGCGAACCGAGACCTCCTGGCTCATAGGTCGACGCTCAACCATTGAGCCATGCAGGCCGGGCCTTTTTATAGGAAAGTCACAGTGATTTGGAAGGCCTTGCAGATAACGGGAATTATATGATGGAGTGAAGTGGACATGACCTTGGGCTCTTGGAGCTGCCCATGGGCAAGTGCCCTTGGGGAAGTCACTCCAGCTTTTCAAGCCTCTAGTTTCTCACGGTTAATATGTTAACTGATACTAAGGCGGTTGGGCTCGATGACCTCATTGTGTGTGAATAAAAAATCATTCACTGATTCCACGGATATTTACTTATGCAACCTGCACATCGGTGTTAAAGACTCTTGCTGGCCCTAGCCGGTTTGGCTCAGCGGACAGAGCATCAGCCTGCGGACTGAAGGGTCCTGGGTTCAATTCCGGTCAAGGGCACATGCCCAGATTGCGGGCTCGGTCCCCAGTAGGAGGCCTGCAGGAGGCAGCCGATCACTGATTCTCTCTCATCATTGATGTTTCTATCTCTCTCTCCCTCTCTCTTCCTCTCGGAAATCAATTAAAAAAAAAAATAAGACTCTTGCTGACCATGACTTGTTGAATGGCCCTAGTAATTGAACTACACAACAGTGTGCTCCCAACCCCACTGTTACAATGACTCCGTGCAACCTGGCTCCTGGAAGAGCCGGTGTCGTCATTGTAAGTCTGTGGATTGTCAGACACACACCTATGTGCCCCACGGTGATCTGACCCCAACTGCAAACTGTAAAAAGGCCGGACTCAGAGCATTAGCCTGCGGACTGAAGGGCCCCGGGTTCAATTCCGGTCAAGGGTATGTACCGTGGTTGTAGGGTCCTCCCTGGCCCGGGCCCTGGTTGGGGTGCATGTAGAAGGCAACCAATCGATGTGTTTCTCTCACATCGATGTTTCTCTCTGTCTTCCCTTTTCTCTTCCACTCTCTCTAAAAATCAATGGGAAAACATCCTCGGGTGAGGATTTAAAAAAAATAATAAGCCCTGGCTGGTTTGGCTCAGTGGATAGAGCGTCAGGCTGCGGACTGAAGGGTCCTGGGTTCGATTCCGGTCAAGGGCATGTATCTTGGTTGCGGGCACATCCCCAGTGGGGAGTGTGCAGGAGGCAGCTGATTGATGTTTCTCTCTCATCGATGTTTCTAACTCTCTCTCCCTCTCCCTTCCTCTCTGTAAAAAGTCAATAAAATATATTTAAAAAATAAAATAAAATAAAAATAGTAATAAAAGGCCAGACGGATGCAGCCACAGAATGGAGCAGCAGTTACTGCCGCAGAGCAGGTCTGGAACCTGGGAGCACCAGCGGGCTTATGTAAACAGCAAGGTGGTGCTCCTGGCCAAAAATGCAAGCATCTCCCCCAAATCAGCAAACTCAGATGATGCCCCCAAATGATCGGCTGCATTTTTGCTGACTGCAATCACCTGGGGGCGGGGGCGGAGGGCACCCGCCTGGGGGTGGCCACTCACCTTCGGGGGAGAGGGGCCACTGGGCAAAACCACAGCGCTGAGCTCAGCAGACATGCGCCCTGCCCAATGGGCTCTCAGCTCCGAGGAAGCCTGCCTTCCATCGGTCACCCGAGGGCCAAAGCCAAGGGCGCTCTCTCACCTGGTCTGTGGGCCGGAACGCGTCCTTCATCTGGTGGGGCTTTCTCGGTGGCATGTGAGGCTCGAAGTGCACCAGGCGGTAGGGCTGGGTCTTCAGGAAGCTGGTGATCCACTGGGCCGCCGCCTCGCCACAGTCCCGGCCTTGGATCTCCAGGTCGTGCACCCTGCAGGGGGTGGCAGGAGCCAAGAGTGGGCCTGGCTTTGCAAATCTGGGGACCTTTCCATGCCCCACCCATATCAGGAGACATGATGTTAGCCTGTCCCTGCTTCTGTGAATACCCAGTTTTCCCAAAACCATTTCTCAAAGAGACTGTCCTTTCCCCAGCGATGATTCTTGGCTCTTTCGTCAAATATTAATCGACTTTGTAGGCGTGGGTTTATTTCTGGGCTCTCAATTCTGTTCCGTTGATCTGCTGTCTAGTATTTTTATGCCGGTAATGCTTTGATTATTGTAGCTTTGTAGTATGGTTTGAAATCAGGAAGTGGGATGCCTCCGGCTTTGTTCTTTTTTTCCCCCCTCAAGATGGTACTTTGTGGTTCTATGCAAATTTTAGGATTGTAGTCTTCTATTTCTGTGGCAAATGCCATTGGAATTTGGGTAGGGATTGCACTGAATTTGTAGATGACTTTGGGTCGCATGGACCAGCGGATTCTTGACATCTTTGCCCTGAGAGGCTGAGCATTTCTCATTTGCAATTTCCAAACAGGTTCCTGTTTAGTCTTTGGGGCAGGGGCCAAAGCCTATACGGGATCCTGCAGAACGTTTTCACGCCATTGCAAATGGGTTAAAAGTTAAGTGATAAAATTTTTCACCACGAAGAAGTATACGTAACGATCTAACTGTGGCAGACAAACAGGAGCCAGGATAGAGACAGACGTGAAATACAAATTGCAATAGGCATATTAAAAATGCACATTAAATCAACATGAAATCCCCATTTCCCCCATACAAATGGCAAAATATCTTTGACCATATGGTCAGAATGTAATTGGAGAGATATGCCCAATACATTGCTCATGGCTATATAGCTGGTATAACCATTCTGCAAAAGAATATATCAAAAGCTCAATAGCTTTTGATTCTAACAAAACCACTGCTAAATTTCCCCCCCTAAGGAAATAATAAGAGATATTAACAAAGACTTATCTATAATAATAAAAGCATAATATGCTAATGAGACTGGACAGCCAAACGACCTTCCGGACGTCCTTCAAGATGTCCTTCGGGACGACCTTCCGGACAAAGCCAGGGCTGAGAGAGCCAAAGCAAGCCATCGCGGCTGCGAGGGCCGAGCCCCTTACGCAAATTTCGTGCATCGGGCCTCTAGGCCAGTGGTCGGCAAACTCATTAGTCAACAGAGCCAAATATCAACAGTACAACGATTGAAATTTCTTTGGAGAGCCGAAAACCGACTTCTGCGCGTGGGTCACGAAGTTTCAATCGCACTGTCCATGCGCACCCGCACGTGGTATGTTGTGGAAGAGCCACACTCAAGGGGCCAAAGAGCCGCATGTGGCTCGCGAGCCGCAGTTTGCCGACCCCTGCTCTAGTGAAAAGATATTTATCACATTCTTCCTCAGACCTGGAAAAAAATTAAAACATTTCAAATGTCTAAAAGTAGGGACGTATTAAAATGCAGAGACAACACCCACAGAAGGAAACGTTTTACCAACATAAAAAAATTGTATTTTAGAAGATTTTTTTAACGATATAAGAAAATATTTATCAACTTAAGTATATAACAGTATTCAAGACTCTAATTTTTTTTGAATCATTTCAATTTGGTTTTAAAAATATTAGCCATAGAAACAGAAAGGAAATATGGCAAAATACTAACTATGGTTATTTCAGATGGGTTTTGTTTTCCTTTTTTCTTTTTGGTATTTTCCAATTTTCCAACTATGAGTATATATTTGTTTTACAATCAGAATAAAACACCAATTATAATAGAAGCATAGTATTATGTTTAAAACTCCAGGATATTCTAAAAATTATATTGGTTATGTAACTGGTTGCATTCTATGAACTTTTGGGGGTCTTTGGACCTTCTGCAGCTAACTACATTTTTTGATGTGACACGCTCTACAATATGGATTACCTTTAGCATTTCTAGTTTAAAATGCAGCAACTGGAACAAAAGTGTAATGAGACCACATTTTAATTTTCCCCACAAGAGGATTAAAAAATTAACTCTATGCCTGATTTCTCAGAAGCAATGCTCGTTTCCCCGGAATCACTGCTTCCTGTCGCCCCTCTGATGTTGGGGGGAAGAGGGGATCCTGGCTGACTCTCCCGCTCACTGGGACTCCGACCCCCGATGACTGCAGGTCCCAGCTGCCTGTTTCTATTCTGGAACCTCCTTTTATTAGACCTGAGTATCACGGGTCACAGAGCCACTTGTGACTCTCCCCTATCTCACACTGGGACTGCATCTCTGGGTCATCTTTCCAGGCAGAGTAGGGCAAGTCCAAGGCCATCCCTAGATCTACGCTCACCTCTTCCAGGCCCCTCTCCCCAGTCACTCCCACCCCACGCTGGTCCTTTAGCCTCTGGGGGTGTCACCTGTCCCTCGCTGACAGGTCAATATGCCTTTGTCCCCAGGTGTTCCAACACGGGACTTCTATGGCCATCAACCCCACAGGAACCCACGTTTCTGAAACTTCATGATCCCGAGGACTTGGAATCCATAGCTAATTGCTAACCACCTTTCTCAGGATTCTCTCCAAAATGCGAACTTTCTCGAAACACTCACGCCAGGGCTAAGAACGGCCATCAGCTTACCTGCACTTGAGCACGGGGTTGGTGGCGGGCGTCTCGATGGGCAGCAGCAGGTCCTGCATGTAGGCTGCACTGAGGGTCAGGGTGTCCCCCTCGCAGGTCAGGGACACCAGGACCAGGCGCGGCTCCTGGCGAGCAGTCACCATGTTCCCCGCCTCGTTGATCACCAGCCAAAACCTGCCATTTGCAAAAGACAAGATGTGGCCCTAACCGGTTTGGCTCAGTGGATAGAGCGTCGGCCTGTGGACTGAAGGGTCCCAGGTTCGATTCCGGTCAAGGGCATGTACCTTGGTTGCGGGCACATCCCCAGTAGGAGGTGTGCAGGAGGCAGCTGATCGATGTTTCTCTCTCATCGATGTTTCTCTCTATCCCTCTCCCTTCCTCTCTGTAAAAAATCAATAAAATATATATTTTTAAAAAAAGACAAGATGTATATGGACCGCCATGACAGGCTGCCCATCTGTAGGGCCTCCAGTCATGCACTGTCACCCTGTTGGCCTGCTGTGTGAGTGACTGTGTGTGTCTGTCTGTCTTTCTACAGGACATTTCTGAGCTCCTTGATGGATGGCAGAGAAATCAGAGATGTGAATTATATTTTCATCTCAAATGAAAGTCTGATCACTTTCATTCAACCTGCCCCAAGGAAATGACAACAATATATTCCCCAGAAAGACCTCAAGGCCCGCAGAGCCTGACACACAGTAGGACTCCTGCCCGCTGAGGTACCAAGGCTCTTGCTATGTTGTTCACAGAGCTTGGAGTTCAGCTGACCACATTCAATGCCATGTACGCCTTGCCAAAGCCACGCTCCCCTTTTAAAAAAAGATAATGTTTCTGTATTCAGAACTGTGAATTCCGCAATTTACCGGAAGGTCTATTGTTATATGGACCATGGTATTTCTGGCCAGTACTCCTGGTCTAGAGGTACTTCCCAGAAAGAGAGGAAAAAAAAAAAAAAAAGGAGAAATAAGAGCAACAGAAAGAATCGTTTCCACAGAAAAACCATGCAATTGTTTAAGTTGCCTCGCAGCTCCCAAGGGAGCTAAACATAATGATGTTTGGGTGATTTCGGTTCACACTGGATCGGATGATTACCATTGCAGAGGTGAGCTTTTGCTATGGGGATCTGTAGAACTAAGAAGAAAATATGGCCCTAACCGGTTTGGCTCAGTGGATAGAATGTTGGCCTGTGGACTGAAGGATCCCAGGTTCGATTCCAGTCAAGGGCATGTACCTTGGCTGGGGGCTCAATCCCCCAGTAGGGGGTGTGCAGGAGGCAGCTGATCAATGTCTCTCTCTCATTGACGTTTCTAACTCACTATCTCTCCCTTCTTCTCTGTAAAATAAATCTAAAATATAAAAGCCTAATATACAAATTGTCCTCACAGGAGTTCAACAGGGAGACCAGGAGTTCAATTGCTTGCTATGATGAGCGCTGACCACCAGGGGGCGGCATGGAATGACGGAAGGCCCCTGCCAGCAGCCGGAAGGAAGGCCCTGGCTGGCAGGTGGAAGGCCCTGATTGGCCCTGATCGCCGGCCAGGCCTAGGGACCCTACCCGTGCACGATATTCGTGCACTGGGCCTCTAGTATATATATATATATGAAAATATGGCAGGTACTTTGGGTCATCACCCCCAGCCAGTCGTCGGGGTTGAGGTGTGCAGCTACATTAGAAGAAGGTCAATGTAAGCTCTTCCCTGAACTACCCTTTCATCAGCCCCTCACCCTGGATGTGGACAGGGGTCCGCCCTGGGCCAAGTCCTTGGTTCCAAGCACATGAATATTCTTTCTAGTAATCCTTCCTAGTAGCCATGGTGTCTGATCTTTCTCAAGTACAAATCTGATCCCGTTGCCCCCTAACTCTGCAGCCAGGCAGGTGTGCTCAATCCCCGTGCCCTCACACCTGCCTGCCTCTTTCTTTTTAATTTTTTATTGCAGTTTAATCTATAGAACATGAAATACCCGGCATACTCTTGGGTATTCACCCGAAAGAACTGGAAACAGGGACTCAGAGACGTGTACGCCGATGTTCACAGCAGCATTCTTTACCCACGATGCCAAAGGGTGGAAGCAACCCAGTGTCCATCAATAGGGAATGAATGTTTCTTCAAATGTGATTTTAAGCATTTTTAAGTGCCCAACTCAGTGGCATTAAGTACATTCACAGCGGTATGCAACCACCACCACTATAGATTTCCAAAACCTTTTGATCATCTCAGACAGACACTGTACCCATGAAGCAACAACTCCCCATTACCCTCTCCCCCCAAACCCTGGTAACCTCTCACCCATTTCTATGAATTTGCCTGTTCTCCATACTTCATGTAAATGGACTCATGTAGTATTTTTTCTTGTGTCTGTCTTACTTCACTTAATATAATGTTCTCAAGATGTACCTACCAGGGGTCCTCAAACTACGGCCCGCGGGCCACATGCGGCCCGCCGAGGACATTTATCCGGCCCACCGGGTGCCGCTGCCTGTCCTGCTTAGCAGCCGACGCGTCCCGGGCCAGCAGTGCGCATAGGAATTTGTTCATAGTTTTTTTTTTAAACTATAGTCCGGCCCTCCAACGGTCTGAGGGACAGTGAACTGGCCCCCGTTTAAAAAGTTTGAGGACCCCTGAATAGCACGTATCAGAACGTCATTCCTTCTTTGGCTGAGTAATATTCCCTTGTGTGTACACGCCACATGGTGTCGACCCGCTCACCTGATGATGGAAACTGGGTTGATTCCACCTTCTGGCCGTTGTGTATAACGCTGCAATGACACTGGTGTACAGTGTTGATCCAAGCCCCCGTTCTCTAGCCTTCCATCGCCACCCCCCTCTTGCCCCCCGCATACCTGTCCCCTCAAGCCCAGGGTCTTTCCCCAGCTTATCCCCTCTTTCTAGAATGTCCGTCTCCCACCCGCCTTGCTGGGAAAATTCATCATCATTTTTACATTTTCAGCTCAAGCGATGATGTCGTTCCTGACCTCCCCAAACGGTTCCTGTTGCCCCTTCCTGTGTGTCCTGGAACTTGTCACACTGAGGCAGCTGTCACATAGGACTGTGCATCTCTGGGTCACATTTCTTGGCAGCAGGACAATGAAGAATGTACCCCAGTGTCTGGTACAAATGCCAGCTCTTATGATTGCCCATTGTACTATGAGCTCAGTACATCTATTTTCAACTGATACAGTGAAATGGCAATGCCCTTGGCCTCTGGCCTACAGAATCAATCCTACCACCCTCCGGAGTCCTCCGTGCAAACCGTGGGATAGCTGGGACTGCTGGCTTCCTCCTTGAAGCCAAGATGCATGACTCACCTTTCCAAGGTGTCACGATGCCCTCTATCGGGAGCAGGAAGAAAGTTACAGGCCCTCAGCCCTGTGTTACCCACAGAAGCTGTGAGGGCAGCTCCGGGAGGAAGGAGTTTGAGGTGCAGACTTATAATGAGGCCGGGGATGGCCTGAAGCCAGACCCCGAGGAGGACAAAGCCACTTGCTCTGGGCCTTTGCAGCCTTCGCTGAACCCCAGGAGTTCACATCACTGAACCCCAGGAATTCCCAGGGATTGTGCCTACCCCATAGGGCATGGATAGAACCACTATTCTACACGCACCAGGGCGCAAGGGACCCAGAGTCCTACCTGCACTGCACGTGGCTCGGAACCGGGTTCTTAACCCATAAAAATCAGCTTGAGAGAATTAGGGGGAATATTAGCTCAGCACATGTGTGTCTTTTAACTGATACAGTAAAAAGACAATGCAATGGCGCTTTTTAAGCTGCAAGAAACCTGAGCTTCCCGTTTCCATCCTATCCTGTGGCCAGCCTGGGTGCGCTCTTTGAATGGGGCTGGGAGA
The DNA here is from genome assembly GCF_963455305.1 of Plecotus auritus. NCBI lineage: Eukaryota > Metazoa > Chordata > Mammalia > Chiroptera > Vespertilionidae > Plecotus > Plecotus auritus. The sequence continues at coordinate 8,343,184 of NC_137780.1, forward strand.
TGGCTCCAAGTTGCCCCAAGTTCTCAAGAGACAGAAAAAATAGGGAGGCGGGGGCGGGGGGAGGGGGGGCAATCCTGGCTCAGGGCTTCTGCTAGACAAGCCTGGGGACCGATGCCACACCTCAGCAGGAGCGCAAGATGCGCAAGGGCCCTTGGGAGGTGGAAAGCCAGCCAGCCCGGGACAGCAGGTGCCAGCCCTGGGTGCTCGGCTCCAGGTGATGCAACCCTTTCTCTTTTCCTTGTCCCACCCACACTCGGTTACTGGAAGGGCCTGTGAGCGACCCTGCACCCTCCCACGCCCACCCCATCCCCAGCAGGTCCCCGCTGCCCATCCCCATCCCCACCTCGCGGAGCCAGCTGGTACCTGTCCCGCAGGTGGCCGCTGCGCAGCCCCAGGGCGGTGCACTCGGCCTCGCTCACCGCCACCCCCTTGCAGGACTTGACCGGGTAGATCCACAGCTGCGCCACGGTGCCCACCTGCCGCCGCCGGCGCCCCATGCGCCGCACCCGGCGCCAGAGGACCTTCCCCAGCGCCACGGCGCCCAGACCCAGGCCCAGCGCCACGGCGCCCAGGCCCAGGCCCAGCGCGGCCGTCCCGAGCCAGGAGGGCCTGGGCGGCTCGGGGAGGCGCAGCACCCGCACGCAGAGGTGGTTCGGCGCCGAGGAGCCCATGGCCCAGCGGCTGCAGGCGGCGGGCGTGCGGGGAGCGGGCCCGGTTACCGCGCGCGTGGGAGGAGCGGGCCGGGTCACCGCGGTCACGTGCGCACCAGCCCCAGCTTGGGGGGTGGGGGAGAGCAGCTGGGGTGGTGACCCTTGGACAGAGCCCTGGAGGGCAGCTCCGAAACCCCCGCCCTCCCGGCCTATCAGAGGGCCGCGTCCTCCCGAGGGGTGGGACCAGGGCGCGGGGTGGGAGCGCGGCTCAGCCTTCCGTGCCTGCGGCAGCCAGGCGCGTGACTAAGGCTACCAGCGGCCCATTGATTGATCTACATACCGTGGCCTGTTTATTCATCCTAAAATGGACCAAAAGAGAAAATGTGCAAAGCAAAGCCTGAGTTCGAGTTAGAAACCAGGCGGCGGGCAGCTCCCAGGCTTGGGGAGAGTGGGGAGCAGGTGCGCCCAGGTGTCCTCGCCACCCTCCCAGGGGCGGGAGTCTGGGAACAGATGCATCTGTCCTGTTCATTCTCCAACCTCAGGCCACCCTCTCCCTCTCCCCAAATCCAGGAACATCCCAGAACAACGCAGGGCTTTGGACCCCATATTCTCTATAGAAAAAACAGCTCTGAGACCTTAAATGTTGTGCATTTCTATTTCTCTCTCTCCCTAATTTCTCTTCGGAAATTTTAAAAAATATATTTTTTATTGATTTCAAAGAGAAAGGGAGAGAGAGAAACATCAATGATGAGAGAGAATCATTGACTGTCTGCCTCCAGCATGCCCCACACTGGGGATGGAGCCCACAACCTGGGCATGTGCCCTGATGGGGAATCTAACCGTGACCTCCCAGTTCATAGGTCGGCACTCAACCACTGAGCCACACAGGCCGGGCTCTCTTCAGAAATTTAAAGGGGAGATTTCGCTTCTCTCTGTTAATGGTGGACTTTAAAGTTAGCATGATTTTTCATCATTTCCACAATTTACTCAGGGGTATAGCGAAGTGACCACCTTCCCCTCACAGGGGAAGGGGGTTAATTTCAGTCCCAGAACCTGACACAGGAAAATGAGGGCAGGAACAGCGGCTCCTACTGGCCACTGGAGAGTCTCCTCCCAGCCACCCACCAGCCATCTCTGTCAGATGGACTGTACCCTCTGATGTCCCGTCCCCCACCAGGGACAGGAGGTAATGTTTGTGGAGTGGGACTGTGTCTCCGCCAGGCAATCGAAAGGGTGAATGGCAGTGACTGAAGTTCTAATATAAAATGAGAAAGCCCTGGAAACAGGCTCATAAATACCAAAGAAGTACAACATTTATTAATATGAAAGGAACCACAAAATTATAAGTCGGTGAATTCATTCACATATTTATTACTTCAGTGAGAATTTTTGTTGCATCATACCAAAAGGGTTCATTTCTCTGGGTCACCAAAATAAAAATGATTTGCGCCTAAAAATCTTTGGGTAACCTTCCTTCTTCCCGCTCCATTCTCAAAGTTCCAATCTTTTTTACATCCCAATTCTCTTCTTGATCACAGTTGGATTTCCAGGTGGTGTATCTGGCAGTTACACTATTATTTTTTACTGCTCAGGAGAGGCATAATTGAATATAAAAATAAGTGCCCTACTCAAGTACAACCTGATTCCATGGTGGTCGGGTCAAAAGTACATGAATGGAAGGTCCATAGGACTCAATAGCCACGTAAAACCAACGAATAGAGCCCTGGTCAGTAGCTCAGTGGTTAGAGCATCCATCCCCCGAAGGTTGTAGGTTTGATGCCCGGTGAAGGGCACATACCTGGGTTGCAAGTTCGATATCCCACCCCAGGCAGGGCGAGTTTGGGAGGCAACCAATCAATGTGTCTCTCTCACATCTATGTTTCTCTCTGCCCCTCCCTCCCTCCCTTCCACTCACTCTAAAAATCAATTGAAAATATATCCTTGTGTGAAGACCCGACTAACAGAATTTTGTGTGTTCATCTATAAAGGCACAAACCTGCTGTTCTTCATTTCGCCTACAACAGGGAATGGGAGGTAATAAAATGTAAATGCTTTGGGGAAAAATTGTGCAGCTTTTCAGCAGATTCTTTATACTTTCTTCACTCGTCAGAATTAATGTCAGAAGTGTAAGAGCTACAGTACCATTCAAAATAATTCTGTAGGTGATTTTATTCATTTAAAAAGTCTTCCTCACCTAAAATCTATATAACCTTCTTATCCCCCAAATCACCTCTAATACTTTCCTTGCATTAAGGAGCAGGAATAACTCCAAAAAGTCAAAAACGAAGATTCATTTCCAGGGCGAAGACAATCAGAGGCTGGTGATGGGATTCTCCCAGGTGGCGTTGTTATTGTAGTTAAAATCCTGATCGATGTCTCCTGGATGCTTATATCTGGAAAAATAACAAGAATCTCTGATCATTTGCTTATTTCTCCTACTGGCCATACGTAATTCAAATACCCACAAAACAGCCACTTATCAAAATGCAGGAAATAGAAACCATGTCTTTCGCCAAATCACCTTAACGGAAAAAAGTCGCCTTAAGACAGAGTCGCCCACCCAGTTCTGCCAACAGCTCAGAGCGAGGGGTGTCTCTCCCAGGACATGTGGGGGTGCAGATGGGAAGAGCCCTTTGGAGAGCAATTGGTCAAGATGCTAAAAAATAGGCCTAGACCCCATGAGTCGATAATTCCACTTTAAAAATGGAACTTACAGGAAAACACTTTATTTTAAATGCTCTGCATACGAACACATGTACTACAATATTATTTCTTAACAAAACCGGGTATAGTCCAACTGTCAAATACTGTGAGGTGATGTAATGTTATGAAGCCATCAAAAATGGCATTTGAGCCTGACCAGCATGGCTCATTGGTTGAGCATCGACCTATGAACCAGGAGGTCCCAGTTCAATTCCCGGTCAGGGCACATGCCTGGGTTGCAGGCTCGATCCCCAATGTGGGGAATGCAAGAGGCAGCTGATCAATGATTCTCTCTCATCATTGATGTTTCTCTATCTCCCTTCCTTCCTGAAATCAATAAAAATATATTTTTTAAATAACATTGGAATACATTGGAAGGCTATGAAAGTGCTTATGATACATACTTCTCTCTGTGTGTGTGTGTGTGTGTATAGATATATATATATACTGTATATCTTATAGATACATGATATATGTAAGATATATATGTATGTAAGTATAGGATGTCCCAAAAAAATATATACACACTTTGAATAATTATTAATTCCAGTGTGTTAAATCTGAAAAGAAAGAAACATCAGTTGAGCTATCTGTTGTTACAGTATGTATACATTTTTGGGGGGACTGTGTGTGTGTGTGTGTAGTATATGATATATATAGTATATCAGAGACAGAAAAAAATAAGTATGTAGCTCTTGCGGGTCGCTCACCTTAGCGGTCTTATCTGAATAATACCCCCTAGAGAGCTGGGCACACATGCCTGTCATTGGAGCGGCCCCAGCATCAGGCTCTTATACGGAATGGGAGAGTGAGATGGGCAAGTCTGGGCGGGGGAATACAGATGGCTGAGGGGATTAAAAATAAAGGGCATTTTCCAACCCCACAGGTCAGAAGGCAAGCTGCTCACTCTTCCCACAAGACGTAGAAACATCTGAACGCGAGAAAGCGTGGCCGAGACGTCAAAGCACCACCACCTTCCAAAGCAAAGCCGGCCCTTCCCCCCGTCACTCACCATCTTGTACACGGGGTCGCCCACTTTCAAGCTTCCAATTTTTTCCACCGAATAATAGATCCCAAAAAGCGGGGACGACTTGTATATTTGCTTCTCCGAAGGATTACACAGGCGGTAGCTGAAAGAAGCCGACATTCATCCTCAGGAACCAAAATGGGTTAATAACCTAAGTGCTTGCCCTGGACGGTTTGGCTCAATGGATAGAGCATCAGCCTGTGGACCAAGGGGTCCCGGGTTTGATTCCGGTCAAGGGCACGTACCTTGGTTGCAGGCTCCTCCCAGGCCTGGGGCCCTGGTCAGGGCTCATGCAGGAGGCAACCAATCGATGTGTTTCTCTTGCATCAGTATTTCTCTCTGACTTTCCCTCTCTCTTCCACTCTCTCTAAAAATCAATGGGAAAATATCCTCAGGTGAAGATTGAAAAATAAAAAATAATAATCTAAGTGCCTCTCATAGAATTCAAGCTTTCATCCCCAGGTTACTTATAAATAAGTGGCAGGCTATGGAGGTTTCTCTTTCTCACTGATGTTTCTCTCTCTCTCCTTCTCCCTCTCCTTTTCTTTCTCTCTAAAATCAATAAAAACATACTTTTTAAAAAATTGTCAAAAGCACTAAAAGATGCATCCAGAAACAAAGAGGAAGTAGCACTCACAATAACCGATACACACAAGCCAACCGGAAGGCAGAGTGAAACAGAGCACCTGCACCCACAGGTAGTTCTGGGTGGGATCATATTAAAAACACACGGGACACGTGTTCTACCTCTTCAGGGTCTCCAGGGGCTCCTTCCGGTCTATCACTCCGGTATCTGGGTCCACCGTGGTCAGAATGCACCTGTCAGGCAGGAGCCACGGGTTAGGTGACGATGAAGAACCCATGGGCGTGCCACACCCCAGGGGTCCAGTCTGGCGAGAGTCCTTACCTGGGGCAAGCCAAAACCTTTTTCATTTCTGTGCTGCCAATCCGGATTTCATCCCAGGTATCCTAGGGGAAGGGGGAACACTGTCTGTTGAATTAAGGCTTCATTCATCTTTTTTATTTTTTGATTATTTTTATTCAGATGTTTGCATAGCTCGCTCTTTACTTCATCACGGCCTCATTTTATTTTTTTATTTATTTTTAAATATATCTTTATTGATTTCAGAGAGGAAGGGAGAGGGAGAGAGAGAGATAGAAACATCGATGATGAGAGAGAATCATTGATTGGCTGCCTCCTGCACACCCCCTATTGGGGATCGAGCCTGCAACCCAGGCATCAGCTATTGGGGTACATTCATGAGCTGACCCGAATCGAACCTGGGACCCTTCAGTCCACAGGCCGACGCTCTATCCACTGAGCCAAACCGGCTAGGGCAGTGGTCGGCAAACTCATTAGTCAACAGAGCCAAATATCAACAGTACAAAGATTGAAATTTCTTTTGAGAGCCAAATTTTTTAAACTTAAACTTCTTCTAACGCCACTTCTTCAAAATAGACTCTCCCAGGCCGTGGTATTTTGTGGAAGAGCCACACTCAATGAGCCAAAGGGCCGTATGTGGCTCGCGAGCCGCAGTTTGCCAACCACCGGGGCAAGGCTTTCTTTGTCTTTAAAGCAGTTTATTCTTTGGCTGGTACCAGGCATGAAACGAAGCACAAGAAAGCAGTGCAAGAAGGCACCAAGGAATATCTCCCAAAAGGACTCAAAGGTGACTGGGGAAGGGGTTTTCCGCTCTGCCAACCCTGAAGGGTCGGAGTCGGCCCCGGTGAAAGGAGACAGCAATTCCCATTCCGATGCAGGGGCGGGGAACGTCCGGCCTGCAGGCCGTATGAGGACCTGGAACTCCTTTTTGGTCTGGCCCTGCCAAGGCTTTGGGGTGAGTTCATGAAATGTTTGGCCAACGATAGCAGGTGAATTTTCAAGTTGATCCTTTTGTATGGCCCATGAATCTACACTAATAAAAGAGTAAGATGCAAATTGACTGTACCTTCACAACGCCCACCAGCCAATCAGGAGTGAGTATGCAAAGTAACCCAACAAAGGTGGTGGGTTAATTTGCATATGCAGGCACTGAGCGGCCAGGTGTGTGGCGGGACTCAGGCATTCTGCACCGCCTCAGCTGCTCCAGGCCTCTGGGCAGCGTGGGAAGGCAGGAAGGCGGTGCTGGCAGCCAGGGGAAGGAAGGCCCATTCTTGCACGAATCTTTGTGCAATGGGCCTCTAATGATGTTATAAACATCCAAATGGCCCTTGGCAGAAAAAAGGTCGCCCCCCCCGCCCAGGCTAGTGTCTTGAACAGTATGTCTGAGTGTGATGCACAAAAACAGGGAGCCACTGACCTCCTCAAAGGCATCACAGCCTGTCACCACGATATTTGGCCGGAATTGGTCCATCTTCACTTTCTTCTCCAGCCTGGTATTCAGATCCGCCAGGGAGGCCTCGGAGATGATCAGGATCGGGCTGCAGTCCGGGTAGGCCACCTGCACCAAGAGCACGGCCCCCTCAGGCCTCGCCGCCTCCTGACATTCCCTGGGCCAACTGCAAACTAAGCGAAGTCTACAAGCAAGGCCTTGCTGGTCTGGCTCAGTGGATAGAGCATTGGCCTGTGGACTGAAGGGTCCCAGGTTCGATTCTGGTCAAGGGCACATGCCTGGGTTGTGGGCTCAATCCCCAGTAGGGGGCATGCAGGAGGCAGCCGATCCATGATTCTCTCTCATCATTGATGCTTCTCTCTCTCTCTTCCTCTCTGAAATCAATAAAATTATATATATTTTTTTAAAAGTCTAGAAGCAAAACCACCCGAGTGCAGAAGGGGAGAGGGGATGCTTCGAGCTTGGAAATGGCCAAGTCAGCTCTGCAGGCAGCAGCCAGGCTGGGGGCCAACCTCCCCTTCTAGACCCCACTTTCCTCCTTGTTCTGCACTCCAGCGCCCAACAGGTGATCCCCCTCCCACATCATCATCATCAAACAGGGGAAGCGTCTGCGGCCAGTCAGCTCTACTGGAGTAAGGCTGTCTTTCAGCTGCCACCATCCCCTCAACATGCATTTAATGAAGCACCTACTATGCGCCAGCCTTGTTCTAGGTGGGGAAATTGCAGAGAACAACGCAGGTACAAGGCCATGCACTCAAGGAGCCTGGGGATCGGGGAGCCTGGGGAGACACGCTGAGGAGCGTGTGTGCTGTTTTAAACCTTATGACACTGCAGAACCAAAGGTACGGGGTGCAGTTTCTTCACTGGAGGTGCCTTCCCGGCACCTGAGAAAACCATCCCTCGCTGCCTGTGAAAGCAGCGCTGGCTCGGGGAAAGCCTGCTTCTGAAATTTCAGGAAACCTGCATTTAGTCCCAAACGAACCTCTCACTTTCACCGCCCCACCCGTTTTCTCCTGAGAGTCACTTCCTGGCTTCTCCCTGCACAGGTGTCCCCCACATTCCATCCTCCACGCATCCCACTTCCCTCTCCATCCCCAGCACCTGCCCAGGTGGCGCCCTGGGCCAGACTACATTTTCCTGACCGGGATCCCCAGAGAGGCTCTTTGTGGGCCGATTAGGAGGCAGAAAGAGCAGGGTGGCGGGCGGGTGGGCAGGCGGAGGGAGGCGAGGGGCGGGTCTCTGGTGGCTCACCTGGTAGTCCTGCACAAAAGACGGGAAAATGTTCCTCGACGCCCTTCCCTTCATGCTCTTTTCAAACTGAACCAGCCTGAAGGCCTCCGTTTTCAAAAAGTTGGTGAACCACTGAGCTGCCTCGTCGCCACAGTCCCTGCCCTTAATGTCAAGACCAAAAATCCTACAAAGGAAATAGGAGAGACCAGGGTTACGTCCTGCATCGACAGATCCCGGGGCAGCAGGTGGGGTGCTCAGAGCACGAGACTGCCTTCCTCGGAGCTTCGGGCTGCCCAAGCTGCTGGTCCGGGGACCACAGCGATGCAGGATGCTTTTAGAAGAGGACAAGGGTGCAACTCCGCATAGAAGTCCTTCTCCTGGCACAGAAAGAGACAAACCCTGACGGCTGGCTCTTCCCGCTCCCTCCATGTTGGTATCAATCACACTTTTTGATCTTCTACATTTGTGATGCTTTGCCAACTCAGGGATTTGCTGATTCTAAAGCAAGTGCCCATCCTAGGGCTAGAGGGAGTAAGCCACTCGGCTTCCATACCCATGCCAACCAATGGAGAGCCTCAGCACCAGCCTCTGCTCCTCTTTACACCCCAAGCCGCCACCCCCTGCCCTAATCACCCAGAGCCAAGCACCAGGCTACTAGGGGCTGCCCCTATGTCCCAGAACCCACTGGAACTCTCCACACCCGCCAGTCCTAAGCCTTTGTCCTGCCTCGCAGTCCTTCCTCTGGAAATGACAGTAAAGGCTCTTGCTCACATCTTTCCTGTTCCCTCTGCCTCCTGACCAACCTGGGGCTTCCCTGCGCGGCCCTGCGCGGCTTGGGGCCCTGTGTCTAGGGACCGGCGAATATATTTTTTAAAAAAAACACCTTTCTTTGTGACAGTCATTGCCTTACCTGCGAGTCTTACCACGTCTGATTAAAACAATTCCCAGGGCCCAGCCGGCTTGGCTCAGTGGTTGAGCATCGACCTGTGAACCAGGAGGTCACGGTTCCATTCCTGGTTGGGGCACATGCCGGGGTTGCGGGCTCGATCTCCAGTGGGGGGCGTGCAGGAGGCAACCAATCAATAATTCTCTCTCATCATTGATGTCTCTCTCTCTCTCTCTCTCCCTCTCTGAAGTCAATAAAAATATATTGAAAACAATTCCCTTAAAGCAATAGCCTGCACCTGATCACACCTGATCACCGGCTAGATCCCAACTCAGTCTAGACTGCTCGTAAACACTTCCTTCACCAGTCTCGTCCCCTCCTGTGCAAAGAGAGGTTTCAGGGAGGAGCCTAGGAGGCGGGGCCTGTGTCCCCTCCTGTGCAAAGAGAGGGTTCAGGGAGGAGCCTAGGAGGCGGGGCCTGTGTCCCCTCCTGTGCAAAGAGAGGGTTCAGGGAGGAGCCTAGGAGGCGGGGCCTGTCGCAGGTCCCGGGCCCCAAGCAGAGCACCTGCAGTCGTGCACCGTGTTGGAGGAAGGCAGCTTGCTGGGCAAGACCAGCTGCTCCACGCCGGGCGCCCTGAAGACCAGGCAGTCGTCCTCGTAGGCGATGGAGACCAGGACCAGGCGGGGCTCCTGCCGGGCGGTGACCATGTGTCCGTCTTCCTTAATCACCAGCCAAAACCTGCGAGGAAACCAGCCAGGGCACACTCGGGAAACCCTCCTCCTGCCCCCACCCCCCAGGGCTGCCCTCTGCGTTTCTCTTTCATCAAACCCTCGCCCTGGGACTGGACACGGTGGGGAACGAGCCCCAGCAAGGCCGAAGCCAGGGTCCTGAAGGCCGCCTTGGAGTCCGCCTCCAGGCTGCCCCCTAGTGCCGATGGCATTTTATGTTTCTGCTGTTGTGCCCAAAGCGAAGACAGAAAGTTTGTAACCCGGTCCGACTCAGTCCTTCTGCCCAGAAGGAACTTTAACCCCTACCTACCTTCCCCAATCCGGGTCAGGCATGGACTTGACCTTCCCAGCTACAGGGTCCAAGGCAGCCCCGGGAACCCAGGTGGTAAACCTCTCTTCTCCTTCCGGAGGGGGAATGGGGGAAAGGTAACCCCCCCCCGGCCTCCCCCCACCACAACCCCAGCAGGTCCCGCGCTGACAAGCCCCCCGCCCCGCATCCTGCGCCCGCTCCGCCGTACCTGTCCCGCAGGCGGCCGCTGCGCAGCCCCAGGGCGGTGCTCTCGGCCTCGCTCACCGCCACCCCCTTGCAGGACTTGACCGGGAAGATCCACAGCTCCGCCACGGTGCCCACCTGCTGCAGCCGCCGGCGCCGCCTGGGCCGCGCGCGCCGCCAGACGATCGTGCCCAGCGCCACGGCGCCCAGGCCGAGCGCGGCCGCCCCGAGCCAGGCGGCCCCGGACAGCGCGGGGCGGCGCGTCCCGCCGAGGCGGTCCAGCAGCAGCGAGCCCGCGGCGCCCATGGCAGGAGGGGTGGCGGGCAGGGACTTGGGAGGGAGCGGGGCGCACGGGCGCTACAGGCCCGGAGGGGAGGAGCCAGACTTGACCCAACCCCTGGAGGGAGCACCGGCCGTGCGCGCGCCGGGGGGGGGGGGGCGGGGGGCCCAACCGGTTACGCGCAGGGAGGATGCGTGCGCGCACCTAGATGCGGGGACAGAGCAGGCAGCCCCGGGGGAAATCGAGGCAGAGTGAGTCCCTGGGAGGCAGTCGCGACGCTGGAAGCAAGTGGGCTAACCTCCCGCGTAATCTGGGCTGGTCACTGTCTCCCTCTTCCCTGTCCCCTGAACCCCTCACCGCCCCCTCTTCACCCCTCACACCGTCCACTTGGTTGCTTGGCGGAAAGCGATTGCGGTTTTGAGAATGGGAGACTTACAGACGAGTAGGAACTACTTTTGCTGGCAGATCCCCCAGAAAGGCAGGACTTTCTCCCCCAGCCCATTCGGTGGGAACTTCCGCTCTGCGCCCCAGGTCTGGCATCGTTTCCTGCAGCCTAAGGCCAAGCCCCAGGACGACCCTGCTGGGATCCCACAAGGCTCTCCAGGTCTGGGCAGTTCTTGCTAAATGTCAAACTGTAGCTCAGGACTCTGCAGATGCAGCCACCTGCAAAGAATCACATGGGATTGGACCCAAGGTGTATGCAAGCCATGGCTGACTTCCCTCCCGGGCGGCAAAGTTTAGGGGTGAATCCCGTTTCTTTTCCTTGCTGCAGGTAGATAAAGCTTCCTTGCGCCCTGGCCGGTTCGGCTGAGTGGATAGAGCGTGGGCCTGTGGACTGAAGGGTACCGGGGTTCGATTCCAGTCAAGGGCACATGCTGGGGTTGAAGAGGCAGCGGATCAATGATTCTCTCTCATCATTGATGTTTCACACCCCTCTCCCTTCCTCTCTGAAATCAATAAAAATATATCAAAAATTAAAAAAAAAAAGATTGAGGAAGAGTGTCTGATGGCAAGGAGCCTGGGAGAATCCCATCAGGTTACAAGGAGAAAACCGCTGGGGGGGGGAGGGGGGAGGGGAAGGGGGCTCCTGGAACCCACTGACACTGGGCACCCACTGTGGACAGGCGCTGAGGCCAGACGGATGAGGGACATTTTGCTAAGTGCAGAGAGAGTGGGGGGAGAGGGTGACAGAGAACATGGCTAAGTTCAGTGCAGGCTCGGAAGCAGAGGGCAAAGTCTGGGTGTAGAGAGAGGGCTGGGAAGATAAACAAGACCAGATGGGAGAAAGAATTACACTGTGTAGAAAGGAATGTGGACTTCATCCAGAGGATAAAAAATTAAAATAAAAGAGTAACATCATTTACTGATAAGAAGAGAAACTGGGTGGCTGGAAATATGGGAGAGACGAACACTTTTCAGTCCTACACACATTTATACCTTTTTTTTTTTCATTTTGAACCATCGAAATTATTACTTATTCCAAAAAAAATCAAAATTATTTTAAAATATATTTTTTAATTATCCTACTTACAATCAGTCTGGCATTGTACTAGGCTTTGGGTGAGCAAAACAGCAAACCTACCCTACCAGTTTCTAATCTATGAGGTATTTTCAAAATTTTGTATCTTTGGATAGATTTCAAAGATGTATGAAGAGATAATTATAACCTATGCAAAATGATTGTTATACTAGAGATATGGGCTTAGAACTTTGAAAGCACAGGTTGGGGGTGGGTAGCTTACTATGCTTGAAGACTTGGGGAGGTACTATGTCAACCATGTTTTGGTAGGAGGTAACATGTGAACTGGGTTTTGTAGCAGGAATAGGAGTTTTTAAAAATAGAAAAGAGTCCTAGCCAGTTTGGCTCAGTGGATAGAGCATTAGCCTGCATACTAAAGGGTCCCAGGTTCAATTCCCGGGTTGCAGGCTCGATCCCCCCACCCCAGTAGGGGACATGCAGAAGGCAGCCAATCAAAGATTCTCTGTCATCATGGAAGTTTCTATCTATCTCTCTCCCTTCCTCTCTGAAATCAATATATTTTTTTAAAAATGGAGATGTGAGGAAGAGCACTTTAAAGAGCAGTAGAACTTCTGAAAAAGCCTGAAGTGTTCTTGGAGGAAAATGGTTTGGAATGAGGCTCAGGGCTGCACAGAAAATTGTAAGGGGTGGGGCTTTGACACAGAATGAGGCTAAAGTGTCCAGGCTTTGCATGTTGGATTAAGGCAGTGATTCTCAACCTATGGGTCGCGACCCACGGGTGGAGAACCGCTAGCAGGGTCGCCTAAGGCCATCGGAAAACACAGATATTTACATTACGATTCATTACAGTAGCAAAATTACAGTTATGAAGTAGCAACGAAAGTAATGTTGTGGTTGGGGGTCACCACAACATGAGGAACTGTATTAAAGGGTCGCGGCATTAGAAAGGTTGAGAACCACTGGGTTAAGGGATGGGAATTTCTTCCCTAAAAAATTCAAGTACATCCTCATGGACATGGGTATTCTGGAAGCTGTTGAATATGCACCTTCAGGATAATTGATTTATTTTCCCAAATAGTGTGTGGGGGGGAGAATTAATGAAAAGAATTTTTCTATTTTGCCCAGCTGGCGTGGCTCAGTAGTTCATTATCAACCCATGAACCAGGAGGTCACAGTTCGATTCCCAGTCAGGGCCCATGCCTGGGTTGCAGGCTCCATCCCCAGTGTGGGGCGTGCAGGAGGCAGCCGATCCATGATTCTCTCCCATTATTGATGTTTCTATCCCTCTCTCCCTCTCCCTTCCTGTGTAAAATCAATAAAAATATATTTAAAAGAAAGAATTTTTCTATTTTGAGTTTTTCCTCCCATAATGTTTACTGAAACCTCCTAGTTTCTGCTGGTTCGTATAAGAAGTAAAAAAAAAAAAAAAAAAAAAAAAAGGTATAAGAAGCAAATATGAGTGGGAAAACTCAGAAGTGACTGACTACACATGTTCTTTTTTCTCCTTGTCGAATAGGTTCCTCGTTGTGACTTTTATATTTTCTATAACACGTTTCTGTTCACAAGACGGCGCCTCGTTTATGGGTTGGGATGAACTGCTCTTAAATGTTTCATCTTCGCAGAAATCACAGCTTGCGGCTCTAAACTCTGGCTCACTTCCTGCCCTAACCGGTTTGGCTCAGTGGATAGAGCCTTGGCCTGTGGACTGAAGGGCCCCAGATTCGATTCCGGTCAAGGGCATGTACCTTGGTTGTGGGCACATCCCCAGTGGGAGGTGTGCAGGAGGCAGCTGATGGATGTGTCTCTCTCATCGATGTTTCTAGCTTTCTATCCCTCTCCCTTCCTCTCTGTAAAAAATCAATAAAAAATATTAAAAATAAATAAAAATAAATAAACTCTGGCTCACCTCCTGTTTTCTTTGGCTTGTGCCGTTGGTTTTATGTTGCTTTTTTTTTTTCAATAGGCAACTTCCTCGCTTGTCCTGAAAAACCGAAATATCTGGTCCTGCGCGATCTGTGTTCTTCCTGACAACAGTCGGCTGGATCTGACGGCATCACCCCAACCATGGAACACCCCAGTTCCCGCCTCCCTGAGTTCAATCAACCCCAGCTCCTTCTCCTTTGGGTCCAGGGGCGGCTGTCTCCAGCAGTTGCTCCAGATTTCCACCAGGGGGCGCCGCCACCAGCGTTTTGGCGAGGAGGGCGGGGAGGGCGTGCCTGCAGCGGGTTCTTTGGGGCCGAGAAAGGAAGTGCTGCTTTCCTTCCTGGGGAGTAAATCCTGAGCACAGCGTCCCTTGACCCAACTCAGTGAAGAGTGGGGACTGCGAGTCGCCTGGAGGCCAAGTGTTTGGAAATCCACTGGGGAGAAGCAAAGCCACGCTGTCTGCGGCCCCTGGCATTTGAACAATCACATTGAGGTCCCTACAGGTCTAGGGGGCAGAATGCTCTTAGGGCCTCAGGGCCATCCTGAGTGGGAAATGGGACAAGGTGTCCATTCCTGTACCAGCGGGGACATGGAGTCCCTGCTCGGCTGAGACATTGAGTCCCTTGTCTCCCCGAAGGGCCCCACCCCGAGAGAAAGAGGCAGCTCCCCACCATGGTGGCCCCCCACACTTGCCCTTTGTGGAAGGAGGATGACCCAAAGCCCTGGACAGAGAGAGATGCCGGGAATGTGTGGCTTCAGGCAGGGAGCAAGGAGCAGACCAACGGACCGTCTGTCACAGCAAGCGTCCCCCCTGTAAGCGACCTTCCTCCCCCCAGCTGGGACTGGGGGTCTAGCTGTGTATCAGGCACAGTCATATCTCAGCTGATACTTGATCCATAAATAGATGCTCCAAGGAATTCGTCGGGGGTGGGGGTGGGGCGGAAAGATCACCTATATCCCTTGGACATCAAGGGCAACATCATGGGGGCTTAAGCTGATGACCTGGAGGCCCAGGTACCTTCTTGCCTCTGGCCAACGGGCCCCCAAGTTCCTTCGATGACCGAGCCCGCCTGTCTTTGCAGCTTTGACTCTGAGGAGGTTATCAGCCAGGAAGCAGAACCCCGCTTCCCCTCTCCCTCCCCAGCGGCTGTTTCTCTGCCATTGTTTTCGTTGGCCGGCGGGCAAGCGGGCCTTTGATCTCAGCGCCTGCCTGCCTGCCTGCCTGCCTGCCTGCCTGGGCTCTGGGCTCGCAGAGGAGGAGGAAGGCCTGGAGCCCCACAGGTGTCTGGGGAGGGTGAGAATGTCCCTGCCTGCTGGGATGGCTCCACCCCCCCGAAAATAGGATTAAACAAAGTGTCTCCTCACCCACGTGACGCACAAAATAACCCCCATTTCCCCGGCCCTTTCATCCTATTTATTTACTAACCTGCCCAGGCCTTGAACATCGTGAATGTGGGTAGAAAGCTGCCCGCGTTCCCCAGGGAGAGGGAATTCCACCAGTCTTCCTAATAGTTTGGGCCAATGGTGGTTGTGGAAGCCACACAAAGTCTAGTGTCAAGATCACCTGAACAGCCCTGGCCGGTGTGGCTCAGTGGATAGAGCGGCGGCCTACGGACCAAAGGGTCCTGGGTTCAATTCCAGTCAAGGGCATGTACCTCGGGGTTGCAGGCTCCTCCCCGGCCCCGGGTCCTGGTCAGGGCTCATGGGGGAGGCATCCAGTCCATGTGTTTCTCTCACATCAATGTTTCTCTCTGTCCTTCCCTCTCTCTTCTGCTCTCCCTAAAAATCAATGGAAAAATATCCTTGGGTGAGGATTAACAAAAATAAATAAAACATCTTAAAAAAACAAAAAAAAAAAACCTTGTTAGATAGAGGGGAGGAGGGGAGGAGAGGAGGAGGGGAGGAGGGTGGAGGAGAAGAAAAGTGAGATGGAGGGTGGGGTTGAAATCTCCGGGCCCGAGCTGTCCCCTGCACGGCTCGATGCACCAGAGAGGCCTCTCCCCACGTTTCAACAGTGGGGACCATGACCCTGTGTCAATGTGTTGTGATGAGGATCAACCCCCACGTAGAACTAAACACCTAATGGCCTGGATTTCCCTGCCGAAGGGGTGAGCGCCCCCCTTCCCCCCACAGCCCTGCCTCAGGCGCCCCTGCCCCCAGGGCTGAATGTGTCTGTTCAGCGTTCAGCAGACTCCAATGCCAGGAGAGACCCAGGGGAGTGTCCGGCAAGGCCCAGCCTCCCCCAAGAGGCCAAGGTCAGGGACCGGGCCAGTCCCGGGACTGCCCAGGCTCCAAGGTAAAAATGATAACAATGGCTCCGGAAAGACGGTGGCTGCAGCAGCAAGGTTTTGTGCATTGTATTTCTGGCCCAGCAGAGAGGCATTGTACAAATTGAACAGCCTTGGCCTTGAGCTGGAAAGACTTCTGCATTCTTCCTTCCGCCCACCCCCGTGCACCCCCCCGCCCCCCACCTGTGCCTTCTCTGTTGCTCCGGCCAGAATCTGAGAGAATTCTGATTCCTCGCTTTCCCTCACCCCTGCACCCACCTCGGCCAACCCTGTCACTTCTGTTTTCTCCATAGGCTCTGGGGACCCGTCCCCTCCCGTCACCCCAGGCAGAGGCCGTTCCTCCTGAGCAAGCCAGCCGCCCAGCCTCCCTCTCATGCAGCGATGCCCACCCCAGGCCCAGCCTGTGCCCTCTGCAGCCCGGGGCATCTTTTCAAATCTCGGAATGGGGTTCATCGCCCGCTGCCCCCACTAAGATCCCATCAGAAGTCCCACCTTGCCCTGGCCGGTGTGGCTCAGTTGGTTGAGCACCCTCCCATGCACCAAGAGGTCACCTGTTCAAATCCCTGACAGGACACACGCCCAGGTTGTGGGCTCCATCCCCAGTAGGGGGCGTGCAGAAGGCAGTCAATCCATGTTCCGCTCTCACATTCATGTTTCTCTCCCCCTCCCTTTCTCTCTCCCTAAAATCAATAAAAACATGCTTTAAAAAAAGAAAGAAAGAAAAAAGGAGATAGAGAGATAGAAACATCAATGATGAGAGAGAATCATGGATCAGCTGCCTCCTGCACGCCCCACACTGGGGATTGAGCCCACAGCCCGGGCACGTGCCCTGGACCTGAAATACAACTGTGACCTGTGACCTCCTAGTTCCCAGGTTAACGCTCAGCCGCTGAGCCACACGGGCCAGGCAAGGAAATTTTCATTTTTAACAAATGCATGAGCTGAGGCTCCTGCACACTGAAACCCATCCCGCTGAGCTTCTAGAAAATTCTAGAGAATGGCCCCACCTTTAACAGCCAACCAGAGCACCAGGTGAGTCAGGGCCTCTTTCCCGGTGCCTGGGCCAGAGCAGCATCGGGCTGGTCCCGGTCGGGCCCTCGCCTGCTGTGTGAGGTCCTCGGCGGCCGTGGCTGGACGCTGCGGGCATCTCGCTAATGCAAAGGCCACACAGTGAGGGGGCAAAAAAATCTTCTTCACGCACAGAAAATTAAACCAACCGGGGGTTTTATTTACATAATCGGCCGAGATCAGGATACAAAAGCAGCCTTGGAGGTCAAACATACAGGAAAAAAGCTCTAACACCCCTTTCTCAGTGGGGTGCGGGCCTGGATATTTGAAAGACACTGGAGAGAAAGGAAAGGCATAAAAGGTCGTGGGCAGCACCGGTGGCCCCTCGGGGAGTCAGGAGAACTCAGGCTGAGCGAGTCTGAAGTTCATCTTCTGAGCCAGGAATCTGGCGCCGGGCACAGTCCCTGTGAGGTTCCGACTTTTGGAATTCCTGGGTTAATTCTTAACCAGACTTCCCGAAGTCCAGAGCCAAATGAACTTGGCCTGATAGTGTCTCTAAAATGGGGGTGGTGGGGGTAGGGTGAGGGGGGCGGGTGGGGGTGCAAGGTGGGGAAGGTCTCGCACAGGCCTCCGTAGCTCTTGTCCTTCTTGGAGTCACCTTTCACTTTCCATTTCCCCAGAGACCCAGTGGGTGTGTCAGGGGCTGCTCAGCATCCCTGGACCACTCCCAGCAACCCAGCCCACCCCTCCCTCCCCCCTCCCCCCTCCCCCCCCTCCCCCCTCCCCCCTCCCCCTCCCTCCCCCCTCCCCCCGCCCTCCCTCCCTCCCAGGTTCCTTCCCAGGATCAGCAGGCTCAACTCTCCCACTAAACACTGCTTTGCTTTTTCTTCCCCGTTCATCATCCTTCCCCCCCACTCCCCCCACCCAGCTCCCGGGGGGGGGGGGGCAGGCATGCTGTAATATCTTCATGTGAGAAAATGTGCCATGATCAACTTTCATCCTTTGGGCTTGAACAAGAGCATCTGTTTTCTCTTATCCTCACAGACACTAGTGATGCTGGAATTGGATCCAAGTTCATCTCACCATGAGCCTCCAAGTCTTAGCTTCCCAGCTACAGCTTTCTCCCCGACCCATTTCCTTTTCTGTCCATCTGTCTGTCTTCCCGCCTTCTCTACTCCACAGTGCTACCTGGTTGGGCTTGATGGCTGAAGCGTGAGCATCGGGGCCTCCTTTGCATGGCCTGGAAACTTCTAGGGGCCACTGGTAGGTGTTGCCACTGATCCTACAGCAATAACTACTTTGGACTTTCAGAGATTCCGGGAACAAAGGACAGTGGCCGATGGCAGGAGCTGGCAGAGGGCATGGGGTGAGGGACCTCCTCTTTCTTCCACCTCCCTGACCAGGGGACCCATCAGTCACTGGGTAACGCTGGGGGGTGTCAGGACCATGCTCACCTTAACCCTAGAGTCCGGGTGAGATGTGGTCAAAGCAGGCAGCACAGAAGAGGGAAGGATGCCAGCAAGGCAGACAACGTGCCAATGGATACAAGACACTGGGGGGCTGGGTGCGGGGGGGGGGCAGGTAAAGGCATGTACTGGGGGGAAGGGGAGGCCGGGGGGAGGTCAATGGGGAAAAAAAAAAAGGAGACATATGTACTACTATTTGTAATACTTCAAACAATTAAAAAAAAAAAAGGCAGACAATGTGAGCTCAAGAGCCGTCAAGCTTCCCAGGCTCCTTCCTGGAGCCAAAGGCCCAGCCCGCAAAGATTTCCCAAAGCCCAGAACCCAGACCTGGGTCCTGAATCTCCACTGCTCTCCCCAACCTCCTTCTTGTCCTGTTTCTACTTCCTCTCCGCGCCTGTCTCCTACTTCCTGGCTCCTTCTCTAAGTCCTACGCCTTCATTCTCAGAAGTAGCATCTCCCTCGCTCCCAAGACAAAGCTCCCTCCGATGGCTTGGCCCAGAGACGCTGAGCTGATGCTGCTGGCGCCTGAGTCAGGACATCACCAGCCACATGCGTGCAGGTGAGTCCGGCCAGTCCCCGGGAGCACTCCCTCCCCAACCTTTCCCACCACGCAGCCTGCACCTGAACTTGCCCTTCTTCCTCCCCTCAGCCCCCCTGCACGTCCATGTCGCCCTGACAACGACAAGCGTTTATCTACTTTAAACAGTCACGACGCATTGTCAAACCCAGCTCCACAGTGTCATGGCCTTCCAAGAGATGTCACTTCCTTCTTCTGAAGCCTGAAATTAAACTCCTGGTGACCAAGGGCGGAGGAGGAGATGGGGGGCATGACTTCAGAAGCAAGCTGGGCTGCCGAGGGCTGTGAGCGCCTGTCAGCCTGCAACCTTCCCAGGAGAATGTAGCAAATGTCCTCACTCCGGGTACAAGTCCTTCCTCCCCATCGTCACCACAGTGCTCCCACTGAGTAAGGCTTGGCCTCCACACCAGCCAGCCCGCCAGGCTCCAGGGTGAACAAACTTAACTCCGACCCCAAACCAACATCAGCCTAATTCTCTGCGGGATTGTCCAGCAGAGCCACCCGTGTCCAAGAGAGAGGCGCGAGAGAGCGCAGCAGAGGGGCAGAGACGACCCATTCACAGCACGCATCCGATTCAAACGGCAAACACTTTTTTTTCTCCGGGTATCCTGTGGCTTCAAGTCCGAGATGCTCTGGGTTTGCAGGGCGCCGAGAGCAGAGGCCTGGAATAGAACTGTGACCTGTGACCTCTTAGTTCACAGGTCAACGCTCAGCCACTGCGCCCGGCCCTCCGCGGCTCCCACTAGCGGACGAAGGACACCACGCTGGTGGCCACGGCAAACGGGGCAGAGTAGGCGGCGGCGAATCCCTGCAGGCCGATGACCACGTAGTGGCAGCCTTTGGCGATGACCTTCCCAACGTTCTATTTTTAGGAATCAAGACAAAAGCAAAGAATTCGGTCAGGCGACTTCTGCACGAGGTGACATCCCTGATTCGGGGCACATTAGCAAGTTACCGTGTTTGTCTCACACCCACCCCCGGGCCCGGGAACATGTGGGGACTCAGGACAGGGGTCGCCACCGTGCAAAGTGCTTTCAAGCTCCTCATATTTCCAGATCATTCCGAGATCTTGGGGACAGTAGAGGGGCTGCTGGCTCAGAAACCAAACCGGTTTTGTTTTATTTTTATTTTTTTAACCAAAGCCGACTCCTCCTCTGTTCCAGCTGTTATCAGATCATCTGAAGGCTGGGTCAAGGTTTCTTCTGTTCCCCTTATCCCAGGGCCCGCCCTGTCCTCTCTCTACCAGCAGGACAGAGCCCTGACCAACCCACGTTTGTCTCCTGAAAGACTCTGATCGCCGCATCCAGAAAAGTCTGCGTTTCAGACACAGTTACAAACTCCTAAAGGGTGAGGACTGGGCGTACTTTCTTTCTTTTTTAAAAAATACATTGTTGCCCTGACTGGTTTAGCTCAGTGGATAGAGCGTCGGCCTGCGGACTGGGGGGCCCCAGGTTCGATTCCGGTCAGGGGCATGTACCTTGGTTGCGGGCACATCCCCAGTGGGGTGTGTGCAGGAGGCAGCTGATCGATGTTTCTCTCTCATCGATGTTTCTGACTCTCTGTCCCTCTCCCTTCCTCTTTCTAAAAAAAATCAATAAAATATATTTAAAAAATACATTGTTATTCATTTCAGAGAGGAAGGAAGAGGGAGAGGGAGATAGAAACATCAATGATGAGAGAGAATCATGGATCGGCTGCCTTTTGCACACCCCACACTGGGGATGGAGCCTGCAACCCGGGCATGGGCCCTGACCAGGAATCGAACCGTGACCTCCTGGTTCATAGGTCAACGCTCAACCACTGAGCCACACCGGCCGGACAGACTGTCCTTTCCCATCTCCACTCCTCCTGCCCCTCTTCTGCAAGACCAGACAGGGCCATCCAAGGATTCAAATTCAATCACAACAGGAAAACTAAGATGGCCATCCATGACCAACATAGATGGCGTTGTTGCCCCCATCTTCCTCTCCTCATCCCCAACCTCCCTCATCATTCTCGATGACCTCAGCGTTCATGCAGGTGACCTGGACCTCGTCATCCACCTTGTCCCTCAACCGTACGGCCTGTCCAACTTCAATGACCAGGGGACCTGGTTTCACGGAAAATCCCTGATGGCAACCACAAACCTCACTGTCACTTCCCACACTGCCTGCCAAGCCTGCCCTGTCTGTCCAGCGGGCTGACTTTCTCTCTCTCCCACGTGCCATTTCGTACCTTTTTCTTTCTCCGCACGTCTCTGCACCTCCAGCACACACACACACACACACACACACACACACACACACACACGCTCCGCGCCCTCATTGAGTGATCCGAGTTCATCTTTCACTGAAAAGGTCAGAAGGGAGTGGGACCCCCGTTTTTGTGTCTCTCTAGTGCTTAGCACAATGCCTGGCACAGCGTAAGGACCCCAAACGCATCTTCTGAGCCAGCGTCTGAGCTGAGATGTGCACCTGATCCGCTCACCGTTTGCTGAGAGCAAGCATGGCTGCCTCGGCTCAGCCAGAACCAGGAAGCAAATGGTTAGTCTTGGCAGGACTCCACGCCTGCGAGTCCCGCTTTATCATGTTTATTCATGTGATTATAACTGCCTGCTTGCACACTGCTCCCGAAGCTGCTGACATACCTTCAGGGAGGATGATACACCTAAGTTTCCAGGAATGGGGCCTGGCTGGTTTCACGTGGGATAAGCCCCGGGAATCCGGACAATAAATCAGACGGGGCCTTTGGCCTTTGACCGCAATGGAACTCATCCGTGATTTTTCTTCTGGGCGCTGTGTCCAGCCCCAGGGAGCAGGGGCAGCAGTAGCTTCAAATGCTTCTAGTCTGATCTCAAGGAGGAAACTCGTTCATCCTCTCTCTCTATCTCTCCTCCTCGCCTCCCACCCCCGGGGCAAATGGCATTATTTTTACAGGTGCATATTTGTGTCTTTGTCCAGCTCCCAGGCCCTTCAATTAACCTTGGGAATATTTGGGGCGAGAACCCAATTCTCAGCTGGTGGGCTCTCCTGGGGAGGATGTGGCCAGAAACGGAGTCACTGGGCTGCAAGTCCATACTTTGCATCTGGGTCACCTTCCACCCGCACACGTCCACGCCCAGGCCTCAGTTTCCCCACCTGCCCAGCCCACAGGGGAGTGTAAGACACACCTAGGAAGGGAACCGGCTTGGTAAGCGACCCTTGGGACTGTCATTAACCAGCCAGCAGCGGGGACGCTGGCGGATGGGTGCCTAGGGACACCTCGGCTTTAGTTTCTATCCTTATTAGAAACTTTTCCTTCATTTTCCAGGTCACAGCAGAACAGTTCAGGGGACGTAAGTAGTGAATGCTGGAGGGAGGGTGGTTGTGGGGAGCCGAAGGGCACCGGGGAGCGCAGGAGGCTGAGCGCAGGCACACGGTGGGGACGGGAATCCATTCCCCACTGGGAAGCCCGGGGCGCACCCCGCACCCCGCACCCCGATCCGGGCAGTGGGAGGGGCCTACCTTGCCGTACTTCTTCAGCTTCTGCCGGTACCTCCGCTTGGGCTTGTCCCCGGGCACCGGGGGCACCGGCTCCTCCAGCGGCTCGTAGCGCTCGGGGAGGACGGCCAGGTGCACCCGCCGTGCGCTCGGGGTCCCCGGGCGCGCAGCGCTCTCGGCCGCCGCGTCGTCCAGCTCCAGCTGCTCCACGATGGGCTCCTCGTCCCCCGCCCGCCGCCCTCGCCCTCGCCCCCAGCGCCCTCGGCGCGGGAGGCTGCCCGCCACCTGGCTCCGGAGCCTGGCACCCACCGTCATGACGCCGCGGCCCCTCTGGCGAAGGCCGGGGTGTGAAGGCACCAACCTTTGCTCCCAGCCCGCGGCGCCACCCCAGCCCGGACGGGGCGGGGGAACCTGAGGGCGCAGCGCCCCCTGGCCGTGGGGCCCGGGATTGCGGCGGCCCCACCAAGGCCTGGCCCCCATGGGCATGACCGCGCTCGGCCCACCCTCCCGAGTCCCCACATGCGGGCCCAAGGGGTAAGGGACATGCACCCTGAAAGGTCAATGCACCGCGAACTTCCAAACCATGTCACTTGCCACGAAATACATGAACCTCAAATGATGTGTCTCAGCTCCCAAGCTGGGCGGGTTCTGGCCCTTCTGCGGCCCAAACAGGTAAGAGGGCAGGAGAGTTCTTCCCTCGCTGGGACTGCCCAAGGGGTGTCCCCGGGGGGCCTGGCAGGTGTTTGAGATTGGCACTTTCCTTGGTTCTTTGGGACCCCCCACGGGACACTCTACTCTCCTGCCCATGGCCCAGCAAATGCCCCCTGGCCCCCACTGCCCACTCCCTCGCCACCTCCATCAGTCCAGGGGTCATCTCCGGCGTTCCTGCCTTTAGCCTGTGTGGCTGCACGGGACAGGATGTCGTACAGGGAATCCAGGGCTTCCCAAGCGGGGAGCAGGTTGTCCACTGGGCCATCCCCACTGTAACTTCTAGAACAACTAAGAGCTGTTGCTTGTACTGCGGTCAGGAAGCCGGGGCACCAGGAAGACACCCCCAGGGCTGCTGGCTGCAGGGACGCACCACCTCAGCTGCCACCTGGGGAATCCTCCCCTCCCTCCCCGTGAGCTTCTGCTAGGTCTGCGCTGGCAGAGGGGGACACCTGTGCCAGTCTCTTGGGACTCTGAGGCTGGGGACCAGATCCCCACATCTGGCACCGAAAATCCCAACCCCTGCAGGCTTTCGCCGCCGCACTCTGCCTCCGAAGCTCCTGGAAGTGCGCTGATTATAAGCTCATTTGCTCCATTCCCTCCGGTTCCCGAGGGACTCCGGAACATGGCTGGTCTCCTAGCCTCTGCACACGGGAAGGGGGAGGAGGATGCTTTAGACATATAAAGACTTTGTTTTTTTAAAAAATACATTTTTATTTCAGAGAGGAAGGGAGAGGGAGAGAGAGAGAACATTAATGATGAGAATCATGGATCTGCTGCCTCCTGCTCGTCCCTCGCTGGAGATCGAGCCCGCAACCTGGGCATGTGCCCTGACCGGGAATCAAACCGTGACCTCCTGGTTCATAGGTTGATGCTCAATCACTGAGCCACATCGGCCAGGCTCTTCCACATTCTGGCCTAGCCTGCACTGTCCTGTCACTGAAAGGTGACTGTTTCTCACCTCTGTGCTCCACAGTCACTTCTCAGGGCCAGGCCAGGCCACTCCTCTGCCCACCCCCCAGCTCAGTGCCTGGTCCAGGAATGCGAGCTGAGCGCTCCTCTGTGAGGCAGGCCCTCCCTGGAACTCCGTCACCTCCAGGCTGTCCTTGCAGCCACGACGCCCACCTCCCACCCAAGAATGGGATCTGTGTTTGCGATGCACCACCTCCCACCCAAGAATGGGATCTGTGTTTGCGATGCAGAGTCACACCTGTGTTTTCCCCAGACCCAGAGTCTCTGGAATCATTTTCCATCGGAAGCAGAACCAGAAGTCCCCTGTGGATAAAGCTTCGAAGTGGGATATCTGACACTTAAAAGAATTCTTTCACAATATAACGGATTCTCTCTCTTTTATCCAAAAGACATTGAAGACTTGGATAATGACTGAGCTATATGCACTTAATATTGAGAATAGAAGAATATTTGTATGGAGAAATGAGGTCAGAATTGTGACCTTATATGTCAAAAGAGTATGTTTAACATTATTTAAAAATGATTTTAGAGAAAGGAAGAGAGAAAAAAACATCGCTTGTTGTTCTACTCATCCATGCATTCATTGGTTGTTTCTTGTATGTGCCCTGACCAGAGATCGAACCCACAACCTTGACACATTGGGAAGATGCTCTAACCAACTGAGCTACCCAGCCAGGGCTAAGAGTATTTCTAATAAAACCTGAAAATCTGCATTGGTATATATTCACCCTTGCCAACGGTATTCCACTCTAACACATATATTTATATACATATGCATATTCATAGGGTGTCGCAAAACAACATATACACACAAGGCTACCTGGGCCAGTTAAAGGATTCCTTTGGCTAAATTGTGACATTCTGATCACCCTAAAAGCACTCATGACTACAAAAAATGGAAATAAGTTGAGTCAATGGAAAGCCATTGGTGCATCCCAGTATTCTAAGAGAAATCAGTGTATGATATTAAAAGAACATGGCTATAAAAGACTATATTATTTTCAAGTATCTTTTTCATTATCCCCCTGGTTTTTTGTCCTGCTAGGTTTGTACAATATGAGAAAAATGCAGAATTCCAACCAGTTCTAGAAAACTTATGAAAGCATTACATCTGGATATGAGGGGTCCAATGGAATGGGACTGGCTGCCTTTGCAGTCAGATGGAAAGTCCTTTAAATAACCCAAAAAGTGCAAAATCCGCTGAAGCACTAGAGGACATTAACCTCAAATCTGTGAGTAGACAGAATAAGACGTGCTATTCATTTAACTCAGCGAATGTGGGCCACGAGAGCAAGCACTTTTGGAGGGCAATGGGTTCTCTTTTCATGTACAGGTCCACGGAGTTGCAACTATTGTGGGTGGTAAGACTGAGCAATGCATACTGGATGGGGTCTCTCTCTGCCCCCTTGTGGTTGTGTCTGGTAATAACTGAAACCAACAACAATTTCCATGTGTCAAAAAGTTTAGAAGAGCCCTAGCTGGTTTGGCTCAGTGGATAGAGCGACCGCCTGTGGACTGAAGGGTCCCGGGTTCGAGTCCGGTCAGCACATGCCCAGGTTGGGGGCTCAATCCCCAGTAGGGGGCTTGCAGGAGGCAGCCGATCAATGATTCTCTCTCATCATTGATGTTTCTCTCTCTCTCTCTCTCCCTCTCCCTTCCTCTCTGAAATCAATAAAAATATATTGAAGAAAAAGAAGGTTAGAAGAAATGGTGGCCTTTCTGTGCTTTTGGCTGGAACTCTATCCATTCAGTCTGATAGCAGGCCGTCTCACACTGAACAGAATCTATGACTGCCAAACGCATCACTACTGAAGTGCTGTTCAATAGACCAAACTTTCTAAAACTGGGTTCACGAAGAGGAAGGCCAAGGGGATGGTTGTTGATGAAAATGTGGAAAGCATAGCAAGCTGGGGTTCCAGAAACGGGGGTGCAAAACCTTGCTGGGCCAGACTTTAGACCAAATCACTCACACCATCTCTGAGCCCGGTTTCCTCAGCAGAGAAACGAGGGTGTGAACCACATGGTTTCTCAGGCCACATGGGTCCCTGGTGTTCTGAGAAGACAAAATGAAGACGTTTAAAATGTGAAGCAAGCCCTGACCGATTTGACTCAGTGGATAGAGCATCAGCCTGCAGACTCAAGGGTCCCAGGTTCGATTCCGGTCAAGGGCATGTACCTTGGTTGCGGGCACATACCCAGTAGGGAGTGTGCAGGAGGCAGCTGATCAATGTTTCTCTTTCATCGATGTTTCTAACTCTTTATCCCTCTCCATTCCTCTCCGTAAAAAAATCAATAAAATATATTTTTAAAATAAAAATGTGAAGCAATTTCCTAGTCTGGATTCATGTCTGTCCATAGGTAAGTAAAACCTTTTCACAAATAGGACTACAGTTGAAAAGAAAGAAAACATTACCACTCATTCTGTACTTTACCCCGAAGCTAAGGGCTTGGACCAGCCCGCCCTTCCCAGCCGGTTTACAAACAACTGAGAAGAAAATATATTATGTCTGTTAAATGCCTATTGTGAGGCCATTTAACTTTCAAATAATAATAGGAAGAATGCATTTTTCACTTGATGGAGAAATAGGTTGTAAGAAGGCTGCAGGGAAAGTGGAAAAGGGAACGGTCTTTTTAAAGAGGGAACAGAGGTGACGATGCTAGAGATACCTGAATGCCATCAGCAGGAATCGCCTGTCCGGTTTCCAAGTCCGAGCCGAGGCTGCCAATCAGGGCCTTACGTGATCTGCTCCGTATCAACCTGTGTGAACCTGGGCAGCCCCTGGAATACGGAGTTCATTTCGGGCACGTGTCTTACAACCATGACTAACGTCAAGCCTCTTCGCACGTATTTCTTCCACCAACAGGGTCTTTTCCAGCCTCCCTCTTACATTCGATCCATCCTTGCCATCCCTCAGAATTCATCCATTCCGGCTGGGTGTGTTTTTTGTTTGCGTTTACACTTGCTCTTCCCGAATGAACCAGTCTTGGAGAAGAGGAACCATCTTTGACAATCCCTTTATATTTCTTAAGACACAGTAGGTGCCTCAATAGATATTTTAAGAATCAAGGCTGGGACCATTTTGATTGACTAACACGTGCTAATGGAATCACGTATCTACAGGAAATTGGTGCCTTGCGCATGTCGATTCTGGTTGCCCACATTGGGAAATGGTGCTGCTGGTGAAAATCTCTTCATCATAAGGCCTTTAGGATTTTAAGTAAAATCCTACCTTAGAGAATATGACTGGGTCAAAGTTCTGGGACATAGTTCATTTTATTTATCAAATTTTAACTTTTCAACTTAATACTGTGCCCCAGTGTTTACGTAATAATTTAATATTAGGGATGTTATAGCAAATAATATTTAAACAGAGACCAAGGACAGCGTGATATCACATAGCCAGTGAGCATAAACTGGTTATTTATTGATGCGAACATATTGTAAAATTCCTCTGAATCTTCAAGAAAATGTATGTTGTTATGAATATATAAAACTGCAAATCTAAAGTGACTCTCCAAGGGACATATGTAATACTCTCGACAATAAACATTTAAAATTTTTTAAAAAATAATAAAGTGACTATCAAGATGTCATTGTTAGTGCATAAAAAATATTCAAGTAAATTTCCTTCCCACAAACATAGAAGAGTCGACCAGAGGGAGAAAGTATAAAAAACACCAGTTTCTATGTCGGAAAGGGCATGATGTCTGTTTCTATAAAACCGTTTAGCCAGTAGGAACTGCTATAAAACGACGAACGTTTTCTCGCTATGACGACATCCTGAAAACCTACGGAGCGTCAGCCCCTGCCAACAGAATGGAGAACACATGGAATCAACCCCCTTCTGCCCTAGAAAACAGGTCATTCACATTCCGGGAAAGAGCAAAAGACAAGTGCTTTATTATGAGAACTGTTCAAGTAAAGTTTCAGTGTGCACCAGTGGAAGTGAAAAGAATTGGCATCAATTGTTTGGAATGAACACTAGGTTAAAGAGGGGCTACACAGTTGCTGTTTTCCAAACACCACCCTTGCTAAGGCAAAAAAAAAAAAAAAATACACTTCGTTTCGAACAGAACTGGTACAGAGGAGAGCTACATCACAGTACAGTACAGAAGGTAAACTCCACCCACGTCCCCTACCGAGAGCCGTCTCCTGTGGGTGGGAATTACAGTATTTGTCACAGCTTTCGTGTTCTGTAGACTCAGAAGATACACTTGCTATGCCTCCGGAGTGTGCGGAGGGCCCATATGAAGATAGCACAGTCATTACAACATTCAGTAACATTGCACAGTCAACCTCCAAGGCTCATTCCGTATAAAGTAACGGGTATTAAAATGTACCTTTACTAGTGGTTTTACATCGCAGGGATCACTCAGTATGAAAGGAAACTAGGCAAATGCTCGATTACAAAGCCGCGCGTTCTAGGCCGAACGATGTGGAATAAATATAAGGAATCTGGCAAAATCGTAGAAACAGAGAGGTTACGTGGAAACCAAATGAACGACCACATGAGCGTAAATCAAAAATATGCTGCTATAAATAGTATATTTTGCTCCAGTCTCCTAAGGACTCACAGATATCACTGTGTCGGGGGTGGATGAAGAGGGTGAGGGGAGAAGGAGGCAGGCGTCCCCAATGCCAGTTAATTCCTGAGGTGGCATTATTTCTTAACTGATGCACTGACCAACACTGGGAAGATGAGTTTGTGCTATGAAACGGTCCGATATTATTATATTCCCACAAGGACACTGCAGTATTGGGAAGGCAGCAAATCTATTGCGATACAATAGCCAGATAAGGTATTGATTCTTTTTCATTTTGCTGCTACAATTAGCAGAGGGTCAGAAAACACTTTCAAGTTCAAAAGACATTGGATGTAGGTGTTCACTTCCCCTCAGTACTTCTTAGTTAGCTCAAGGCAAAGCTATAACTTATTTTCATGGACTCTATTTTAAAAACTCTAAGTGCCAACACTGTAAACATGTCGTAACGTCTCAACTAAACCTTGTCTGGTAACAAGGATAAGAGCAAAGATAAGCAGGAATAATTCTGTGTGGAATAAAGTCGATCTAGGGGTCAGCTTCTGGTTTCAATTTCAATACGACTTGAAAATAACTTTTTAAAAGTCCATGCTACAATCGTAAAGACTACTTCTGTGCACTTACAATTCTGGACACAATTACCTTCAAAATTACATGATGGAGGTAAGAATTTTAAAAACCCACCAGAATGTAAATAACAGGGAAGAATATTTTCAACTCAGAGCATCAAACGTACATTTATGTGCAGAAATCTAGACAACTATACAAGTTTTGAAGCAATCATCTGTTTTATTATACAACTCTATGAACAGAAAATGAACAGAAATACACAATATACTTACCTGTACATGTGAACCTACATTTTTTAGCTACAGATATTTATTATAGTTCATACTGACTTTAATTTTACAGTTCATAACTATGTATAACCTTATCGTGTTAAGGGCAAATTCTACATGGATGATTCACAGGCCCATCGCATTAGGCATTACCCAGTACATTCAAGAACTGTACCTCATTCGGATGTGTCTTCCCTGATCCTGCCAAGTGGAGTTCCTTTACAGTTTGAGCTCATTGGCTATTTTAGATGCGATGTTCTTAAAGGCAATCGACGTTCCAGAGATTCGCTTGAAGCGGACCCCGTTCAGCGACAGCCGCGGCAGTTTGCACACTTCCATCTCCCACTGCACGAGGCTGTCCTGCCGGGCATCGCCGTGGACGCAGAAGAGCAAAAACCTCTCCTTCTGTTCATAATCGCAGTTGTTTGCATCTAACACTTTCCGGATTTCTCGCATCATGTCATTGGGGTCCATGGAACTCGTGGTCTTCATGCTCCAGGTGAACCGCAGAGAGCGTGGCTTGGGGTCTTTCCCCTCTTCCTTGTCTCGTTCTTTCGGGTCCCCAGATGTACTTCTGGAAGAACAGGGCACAGGGAGAGAATGCAGAGAACAGTTCCATTCAGCAGAGGAATAGAGACACACACAAACGCTCAGGGGTCAGGATTCAGTGCTTCATAAAACAGCCTACTTTGCAGACTACCATCAGACCAATGCAAAGGCTCATGCCATCTTGCTGTTACAAAAAGCCGCCCCAGGATGCCCTGTTTGACTTAGTTAATATCTTCCATCTAAAATAGCGTATTTCCGTAAATGTACTTGTTTGTGGGGGACAAGTTTGCAGCCAGAAGTGAAGAACTAATACTTTTTGAGGTCCTACCACAGTTTTCTGTCTAAATTTGCAAAAGCCCAATCTTCATTTTCTGTACAATTGTACAAAAAGAGAACCACTAGCACTGTGCTTGTAAGTACACAATTTTAAAATATAAAGAAAAATTCCCTCCTTTCTATCTGTTTTTGGGGGGCAGGAGAAAGACTTGGGACAGGATAGTAGCAATGGCCACAGAGGGGTTACTTCTACCTGATAATGAAGAAAAAGAAGGTTGTATTGCAATGAGGTAAAGATGCCAGATCGTACCACACACAGGAGTGTGGGCATCGGGTCCTCAAACCGTGTCAATGCTTTGCTGAAGACATCCTCAAAACAGTCCACAAGGCTCCACATGCCTGCACCCCAACTCCTTGCCCCGCCCCTCACCGCTGCGACTGTCCTCCTCGCTCACTCCCACACACACACTGGCCTCCATCTGTTCCTGGAACCTACAGGGTCTGCGCTGGCCTTGAGGCTTTTGCACCAGAGTAGATGATTGACATGTATTTCTTAAAGCGCATCAACCTCACTGAATTTTCCTTACTGTAGATCTCCCATGAATAATACAGAACCAGACAACCCATTTCACAGAATCACAGAGAGGTAAAAGTAGTAGATTTTATGATTCAGAATACCCGGTAATTACATTTAATGAGCAATTATTCAAATATAGATGTTATAATTTTAATTTGTGAACCCATCTCACCTACATGTGATTTAAAGTAGTGGTACACTTTGAAAGTATAATCTACTATCTACATATATTAAACATTTTATATCAATATTATCCTATAATGTATATTCATGTATACATTTATATATGAATTTTCAGGGATACGTGTATACTCATGTTTCCCCCCTAATTCCTAGGCATCTGAACCCCCAAAGCTCTGCAAACTAAGCAAGCTTGAAAAAAAATAAGGAAAGAAATAAGTAGAGAAAAGAAATCTCCAAAGACTATGAACTAAGTATGGAGCGCATTTATCCCACTGTCTTCTCCAGCATTCTCTTTCTGCTCTCTGACCCTGAGCCACAGGCCTCCAGGAATGTGCAGATCCAAGCAGAGACATTTGTCAGGAGCACACGCACACTCAGGTCATGGGTCAGCATGCTGGGGCTGGAAGGGACCCGAGAGATCACGTGATCGGCCACTCATTTTAAAAACAGAACTGATGGCTCGGAAACTTACATTACTTTCTAAAGGTTATACAGCTAATGACTTAAAAGAGTGGTCGGCAAACTGCGGCTCACAAGCCACATGCGGCTCTTTGGCCCCTTGAGTTTTTAGCAAAGGCCAGCTTAGGAGTACCCTAATTAAGTTAATAACAATGTACCTACCTATATAGTTTAAGTTTAAAAAATTTGGCTCTCAAAAGAAATTTCAATTGTTGTACTATTGCTATTTGGCTCTGTTGACTAATGAGTTTGCCGACCACTGACTTAAAAGTAAGACTAGAAATCAGATGTCTTATTTCAAGTCTAATTTTCCTTGTGTTCCACCCAGGAAACTTGGTGAGCTTCAGACAACAGGCACATACGAGACATTTTCCGGGTGTATCTCAAGGGCATCCCAATGGCAACGTTAACTCAGGAGCTCCTGGAAATGCTGATAGCAATAACGACATCTATGCTTTGTCGAGCACTTACTCCATGCCAGGAGCTGTTCTACCTGCCTCACATGTGCTAATGCCTCACTGGCCCCTCACAACCACACGGGGCACGAAGAGGCAGAATCACTCTTCTGAAGTCACACAGATCATCTCGGGAACTGGCAGAAGAACACAGCTCAACCCACACGGTCTGGGCTCAAGAGCCCATGCTATTCGCCATCACGTCCCACATCTCTCTGCAAAGACAGAGACTTATTAGGACTGGCTTGGTCTCTCCTAGCCTCCCCACCGTTTCTTCTGTAAAATGGGACACTTTCCTCCTGGTGGTTGTGTGGATTCAATGACTAGCAAGTATCTTAGAGACAGGATGGATTCAAAAAGTTTGTTCAAACGCAAAAGAACAAACAAAAACAAAACCATGCAAATGAACTGAAATATGAGCAGCACCTGTGACACTATCCGATACTCAGGTCTCAGAGGGGAGTTTAGAAAAAAGAGAGGAGGAGACTCCAGAAGGGGGCTCAGAAGAGATGACTACGGGAGAGATGACATCAGTCCTTTGTGTTTATTACCAGGCAGAAGAGAGTGAAAAGTATGTGTCCTGCCTGCCTCTGGCTCCCTTCCACGGTGTGACTCAGGAACCTACCTCCATAAAGAAACACTGCAACTATAATGACTAAACATAAACGCAGCGCAGTTTGTAAAACGCACTACCTTGGAATGTTCGGTTAAGTTTTTTCCAAAGCTCATGATGTTTTATATTCCGAGTCATTTTAAAATGGAGAAATTAAATTGAGGCGTGCGTTCAACTGGTCAAAGATTATTCCTGAAGGAAGCCAGGGCATGTGTTCACGCGAACTAATTCAGGGCCTTTGTTCCTTAAATTTCCCATTTACAATATAAGCACAAGTAGTGACATGCCATTCATGTGGTCCCCAGGCCCCCAGGCTGCCCATCACAAACCCTGGGAGTGGGGCCCAGCCATCTGTTTAACCAAGTTCCGACTGTGCTCAAGTTGGAGACCCATCGCCAGGTCGAAGACACAACCAGTATTAAATGTCAAAAAACCACAGAGCATGCCAGGCGACCATTTCCACGCGTGGTCTATAGCTGAACACTCACCTGAAGTTTATCACTAACATCAAGTCTTCCTATGGACTTGGTCACCTCAGTGACCTATGCTACTTAAGACTAATATTAGTTACATCGTTTTAGTGAGAAAAGGATCAATATATTTTAATCTATTAATTCTTCTGCCAACACATCTATTACAGGACAGAAAGGCCATTTCTCTACAAAGCATACAATTCAAAATCATGCTTAGAAAACACAAACCTACAGTTAGTTAACTTACATGTAATTAAATGCTAAGCAACATGAGGGAAACCCATCCCAATATAAAAATTTAAAATACACATACTAGCTAGTGATTCATTCTACTCATGTTTATGAAGTGCTGTCGGTATTTCAAAAGCACGTTTGCATACACGGGCCCTGGCAGCGAAGGGTTAATAGTGGCTCCTCACCTTGAGGTGTCTGTTCTGCCACTGGCTTCGCCTTCACTTGGATCCCTCAAAACAAAGTGAAGGTTGAGATTTAATGATAAGAGTGAAAAATAGATCAAGAAAACCTACATCTGAAATGATTTTAAAATTAACTTGTTGAGCCAACTTCTAGCGTGACAGTTTCTGTGACTCGTCAGTCTAATACTATTTCTCATGTTTTTCAATATAACCACACTGAACTGTCACTCATTGAGCGTCTACTGGGTATTGTCAGGGAGGAAATGCTGGGTGACGGGTTAGGAATTTTTTTATACGTGACCTTCCAATTCTCAGACATGATTTTAAAGTTGTAATTTATTTTTTGGTTTAGTTTAGTTCAATCTAAAGTTAAAACGATTGAATAATTATCAACAGCAAGATTCAACTGCGTGTTTGTTATGAAACAGAATTCTAGTAGTCGCTCAATTTTAGAAAACATATACATTAACCTAGTAGTTAGAAATAAAGCTCAACACACATATAAGTATTTCTAAAAATAAGTACCCATTTTTAAATAAGCAGTTAACTTATTTCAGAAGTTAAGCTAACGATTCATGCACATGATAAAATATTACAGCAAACGAACAGCCTACCCAAGCAGGTGAGTCTAAAAACATGAACTCAATCTTAAACAGAAACATTGATCTTACCTGGATATCCACCTGTGAAAGAAAACCAGGAAAACTCTACTAATTGTCCTTTTGTTGAATGTAATTGATATTTTAAAAATCTACCAAAATTTTAACTACTTTGTCATTTTCAAAGTTAATTAAATATTGACATAGGAGTATCAAGTTGTAAACCCATTTAAATATATGAAGAGGTGGCTTGTGATAGCAAAATATTAATAAACAGCTGGGAAAAATGATCAACTTGAACCTTTAAGTTAATGTTTTAAGCATCCCTATGTAAGAGTGAGCTGTGGTGAAAAAATCAGCAGCTTTGTCCTGGCCGGGTGGCTTAGTAGGTTGGAGCATTGTCTGTACACTGAAAGGTGGCGGGTTCAATTCCTGGTCAGGGCGCATACCTAGATTGTGGGTTCGATCCCCAGCGGGGTGCATATGGAAGGCAACTGATGGATGTTTCTCTCTCTCATGGATGTTTCTCTCTCTCCCCCCCCCACCATCCTCTCTCTCTAAAAATCAATAAAAACATATCCTCACGTGAAGATTAAAAAAGAAATCATCAGGTGTGATGCAATTTCCAGCTTACAGAGTAGGTATAAAGAACCTACCCACAGCAAATGTGTCTAAAGGCTATTTAAAGGACTTTGAAATAATACAATAGTCTCCATCTCCCTTGATCGACGATTCTAGTGTAAATGGCTTTCCGAAGACCAGAAAGCAACTCTCTCAGGCGGTCATTTTGGCCAACAGTCTTCCTAACGGCCAGGAAGAGCTACTCCCCGGCTTCCTCTTTGGAGCTTTCCCTTATCCTTATCCTTCCTTTCTTAATGCTCAGCAAGCCCAATTCCTCTACCTTTCCCCCTATGAAAACCCCACTTTTCCATCTAAGCATTTAATGGCACACCGACTTGGTTGGTCCCAAAGTTTGTGAGGCGTCTTGGCTCCCAAAATGACCCCGAGCACACCCAGTTCTGGTCACAGAGGGTGTCTGTGTGTGGGTTCCACTTCTTCAGGCCTTAGTTAGCCAAAGGGAAGTGAGAAAGGCAAAAAGAACCAGAGAAAAACAGAGCTTGAGCCCAGGATGGGCTTCAGAAGGAGAAATAAGGGGAAAGAAGGGATCATGTGAGAGATGAGTTGAAAATATTAAATAATAAGGCTAGACTGTATCCTGAACCTTGAGAAATTCTCTAGTTTATCTCCAAGCCTCCAACACCGCCCTCTCCCCTCAAGTTCAATATGCTATGACCGCAGAGAGAGCAACTGCATCACCAGTCTGCCACTTGCCAAAGGACTTAGCCGGTTCATTCCTGGGACTGAAACTGACAACTGGCGTGTCTTCCTGCATGAAGTCACTTGTGGTAGATGATACAGCCCAAGTGCAAGCACTTTAGCAAAGCCAAGGCTGTTCATTCACACAGTGACAATGACCTTGGAGGGGAATGGAGCATTTTTTCTCCTCTAACCAAATCCAAAATTGACTGAAATGAGCTTAAAACCAAGACACTGAAAATAACCTGCCAAACTGCTGACAAAACATCACAATCTCCTCACTTCCTTTCTCTCGGCCCAGAAACCTGCTCAGAGGACACGAATATGAGCACCATGAATAAGAGCATCATGGAACCTTAGAAACTTCCAGACCAGCTGCCATCGGAGGCTGTGTCTGAACACCCTCATTCTCGATTTCAGGACCTGCTTGCTTCTAGCATTTACCAGAATTTATTACAACTTAGTGTTCCATTTGCTTTTTAAATTGCCTCCCACACTATTCATCCATTCACTCAATAACGTTTATTGAATGGCGTATTATACACCATTGTAGGCGCTCAATATTCAGCAGGAGATTCGGCATAAAAGAAAGCAAACCAACAAGTCCCTGTTCTCACCTTCTGGCTGGGAGAGACAATGGACAAATAAATGAAGTGCATCTATTATTTCGGAGAGCGTTAGGGCTACGCAGAGCAATGACGCAGGGACCCGCGGTGTTGGGAGGAAGAGCTGGGATTTTACAGAGAGGTGGGGGAAGGCCTCCCCGGGAAGTGGCATTTCAGCAAGGACCTGGAGGGGGCGCAGGAGCAGCCAGGCATGCAGGTCGTTCAAATTCACCTCAACCTGCACTGTGTTCAGCAACGTGTATCATCAGTGTGTGTTGCACACTCACGCTCGCTTTCTCAGGAGAGTGCAATTTTACTGTTTTACTAGATCAGAAGTTTGCTATTCATTTTGTGTTTACTGAGGTTAAGATTTTATGACGTTAAATTACGTAAAAAATCTATGCGGCTATATATAGAGGCTTTTACAAGAAAGAGAAAGAGGGGAACTACTACTAGTGAGCAGCTGAAAGGATAAATGTAAACTCCTGTTTAATTCCCTTTTCTAAATTAAGGCTTTTAAAACACATCTTTGAGGTCAAGTTTTGCTCTTTCCACTCTAGAAAAAATTTTTAATTCTCATTTTGTCCATTTCTCTTCTTTCTCTTAAGGGAAAAGATTTTGTCTTCCTTAATTTTTTTTTCTTCAAACTTCTGCAAAAGAGCAGCTCTAATGAAATGTCATGAAACCACTTTGAAAAATCACTATAAAGAGGAAAGAAAAGCCCCAAACACACTTCCTTTATAATCCCCAGAGGCACCGCACACCGGAGCCCGCGGGACTGACCTGCGAACGAATCTGGAGGTGATCTTGCTTATGAGGCCGGTGGACGTGCCCCGCCGGGCGTGGGCAAAGGCTCCGCTTTCGTGGGACGGAGACGCGGGGGGCCCGGCGTGGGTGGCGCTGCGCCGCTCCCGGAGCTGTTCCCCGTGGAAGGTGCTGCGGCTGGAGCTCCCGCGGGGAAAGCGGGTTCGGTCTGGGGTGCTGGCGCTAATACTGTGGGCAGACGGGGAAGCAGCAGGCACTCTCTGGGTGGTCCTGTTGGGCCAAGTCACGATGCACTATTCAGAGTAGTGACCAAGGAAGTGCCCACTCCAAAACTAGACAGAACTTGCTATGCCCACTTTTTTTTAAGGGCAATAAGAACTTTTTATTATTATTTCTTTTCTTTTTTAAAGAAGTTAAACGTCCGGCCAGTGTAGGTCAGTGGTTGACATCAACCCATGAAGCAGGTGGTCACAGTTGGATTCCTGGTCAGGGCACATGCCTAGTTGCAGGCTCGATCCCCAGTAGGGGGCGTGCAGGAGGCAGCTGATCAATGTTTCTCTCTCATCACTGATGTTTCTCTCTCTCCCCCTCTCCCTTCCTCTCTCTAAAATCAATAAAAACGTAACTCTTTTAACAAACAAAATGAAACGCAGCCAGCACGTTACCCGGGTCGGTAAGCTTCAGAGCCGTCTTTAATGGTTGGCAGTGTGACTTTGATGGGGTGACCGGAGGCAGACATGGACTTCTGGTGGCGGGGCCGTGCTGAGGGGACAGCAGGGGCCACGGCGGAGCCTGCAGAAGACAAGCTGCTGGCCGACATCTCCGTGAGGCTTTCCACATGGAACAGAATGCAGACGAGAAGCGGCAGGTCACTAACGTTTCAGAACTACATTTTTTAAAGTAAACTCACCAACACCTTTCATGACTACAACACTTAAAATAAGTTAGCACTAATGGCATTATTAGTGACCGACAAGTCAATGTTCTTGGGAACGATGTTTCGGGTGAACTTACCATCACCTTCCATGGGAAATAAGGACCTCACCCACACTTACCCTCTTTCTGTAAGTGATTCAGAGGTAGTCTGAAATGATTTTTATGGATAAAATGATTGTGACTGGGGATATCACGTGTGGTGTGATGTGTTGCTATGGGTCACTGCCCGTTATACAAAAAGAATTCATAATTATAGCAAAAATACTATTGCTGAAAGTATTATTAAAATACTTTCAGTTCCTATCATGAATCAATAGGTTAACTGTTGCAGATTAAGGAAACTCCAGGTGAGGGCTTAGTACAGGGAAAATAAGAAGTCAGAAATCAATCCCCAATTATTCTTTTATCCTAAAGGATCTTAAGTCCAAGGAGATCCATTTCTATGACATGAAGTGTCTATTAACTGAGAGAAGCAAATGTAAGAATGGTCTGTATAGTCTACTGAAATGACTAAGGATGGAACTCAACACAGAATTTTATTAGAATGAACTCCCTGCCCTTTTGTATTATATTGGTGAATAGTTCTGTATTATAACTCATGATGAAAAGCTAAATTTTTAAAGTAATAAAAATATGGTTTATCATTATTTAAAATAAAACACTGAGAATTGCAAGGTTCTCAAGGATCAGCTGAGATGGCCACATTTCTGTAGAGGAAGAAAAACCACACCTTTGGTATTGGATACAGTTATGACTTGAGGGAGGGGGAAAGGGAAGGAGCTAAGAAGGAAGCAGCGGGCATATAAGAGAGTGAGATCCAAATTATGAAGATTGGATTAGAAAAGATTTTAGAGGAAAATTCTCAGGTTAAGAGATTTACCTTCAATGTTTTCCCTAAATATTTCCCCTAGTAAGAATGGTTGGCTGTTGCCAGGCCGGTGTGGCTCAGTGGTTGAGTATCAACCTATGAGCCAGGAGGTCACGGTTCAGTTTCCCAGTCAGGGCACATGCTCCAGTTGCAGGCTCGATCCCCAGTAGGGGGCGTGCAGGAAGCAGCCAATCCATGATTCTCTCTCATCATTGATGTTTCTATCTCTCTCTCCCTCTCCCTTCCTCTCTGAAATCAATAAAAATATACCACAGAAGAAAAAGAATGATTTGGCTGCCATCTTACTATTCTGCATTTCCTTCCCTCTTGACCCATCAGCAGGGGGTTGTAGCACAATGACAACGGAACCCTCGGCACTGTGACGCTTACCTGCTGTCTTTCCCATTTTGCAGGGCCATGTAGCGGTCTGTGGTCCTTTCACAGACATACGTGTTCCTTCTTGCCATGCTTCCTCCAGCATATACGTTGTTCTTTAAAAAGGAAAAGAAAAGACATTTTAAAATCCTCGCTGCAGTTGTGGAAAGTCAAAGAAATAAATGGAAGCTGCATATGACTCAGAAAACACACACACACACACACACACACACACACACACACACGCATATGGTCGGATTTTCATTGACCAGAATCTTGTATGAATGAGCCCTATGTCACACCCTCTCCCTCAGGTGGACTGTAGGTATATGAATGAGTCTATGTCACACACTCTCAGGTGGACTGTAGGTATATGAATGGGCCCTGTCACACCCTCTCTCTCAGGCGGACTGTAGGTATATGAATGAGTCCTGTCACACCTTCTCTCTCAGGTGGACTGTAGGTATATGAATGAGTCCTATGTCACACCCTCCCTCTCAGGCGGACTGTAGGTATATGAATGAATGAGTCCTATGTCACTCCCTCTCTCTCAGGTGGACTGTAGGTATATGAATGGGTCCTATGTCACACCCTCCCTCTCAGGCGGACTGTAGGTATATGAATGAATGAGTCCTATGTCACTCCCTCTCTCTCAGGCGGACTGTAGGTATATGAATGAGCCCTATGTCACACCCTCTCTCTCAGGTGGACTGTAGGTATATGAATGAGTCCTATGTCACACCCTCCCTCTCAGGCGGACTGTAGGTATATGAATGAATGAGTCCTATGTCACACCTTCTCTCTCAGGTGGACTGTAGGTATATGAATGAGTCCTATGTCACACCCTCCCTCTCAGGCGAACTGTAGGTATATGAATGAATGAGTCCTATGTCACTCCCTCTCTCTCAGGTGGACTGTAGGTATATGAATGGGTCCTATGTCACACCCTCTCTCTCAGGCGGACTGTAAGTATACCAATGAGTCCTATGTCACACCCTCTCTCTCAGGCGGACTGTAGGTATATGAATGAGTCCTATGTCACACCCTCTCTCTCAGGCGGACTGTAGGGGTGAAAGGTGGGGCACACACTCAGCCCAGCTTCAGCTCAACGCCCCATGGCAGCAGCCGAGCAGTTGTTGGGAAGCAACTGGAAAGCTGGGTGTTTATTCTCGTCTGTAAGCTGGGGGTGGGGACAAGGGCAGGCGAGGGGTATAGGCAGCTTTATAAGACCAAGAACAAGAGACAACTCCACGTAAATATTAGCACCAACGTGAAACCCGTGGCAGAGACCATGGCAGGTTGGCCAAGGGTACTGCTAAGGAGAATTCCGCTCATGGTCAAAGGCATGAGGGACGAGCAGTGCCACTCTGAGGATACTTCCTCAGTTCAGGTTGGAGCTGGAGGCCAGCCAAGGCTGAGAAGCTCTGGAGAAAAAAGGCGGAAGTAAAAAGGGACCGATTCTCCTTACGACCCACAGCGCCCTGCCCCACCCTTCACTAGTGACTAGCACTGAACTGCACAGAAATTATTCTCAAAAGGAATGAACCCCCTTCTGTGTAACCCTTATGCCAACAGACAAAACTTGCCCTATTTTTGGCCAACCCAGCTTTCACGGATCTTTAAAAGACATAATTAGGTTATGATGTGTTTAGTCGTGAGGTCTAGCTAGAAAGTTAATAGATGCATACTATATATCTTAGTGTTCTTTTCTCTCTCTTAGGCTTTCCTGCTGCCTTACAGGTAAATGTCTCAATCTCTCTTCTAGCTCCCATTATGTAATTTCTAGTTTGCTGTTTTAAGTGAATAATGTGAGCTAAATTTATAAATACTAACAGAGTCTGCCTTCATCGAACACCTTACTTGTAAACATAAAATTAAAGGAGCCAATATAACACGAAGTATGTATTACAAACGGGGAAATGAGGAGAGGTTTCATGTGCCATTCTGTGGTGAGGTTCGGTGTGATGTAAATAATTCACATTCTACCTTTTTGTTCCTAAACTGCATTTATGAGAAGCTTGGCCCTTTTTGCATGTTCTTGAAACGCACGGTTCACTTGAAAATTGTGAAACATTAAAAAAAGTCTTTAAATGAAAACTGCTGACCACAGATGACGACCCCAAGCTGCCACAGACCCGGCGGTTCACTCACACTCGGGATAGTGGACGCCTTTTTCCTCTCCGGCCCCACGAGCGGGCTGGCGGTCACCTCGCTCTTTGATCCCACGGTCGTACTGCCGAGTTTGCGCGCTGCCCCGTCCTTGTCCCACTCCTCTTTCTGCTCACTCTCCACACTGTTGGCCTGAGGCCTCTTCGTGTACGATACGGCAGCAGAGATGGATGGACCAGCTATAATTAAAAAAAAACACCAAAAGCCTAATGAGCTACAAAACAATTGACTTATCTTCTCCTTATGAACAAATATTCTGTGTGAAAAATATCTTTATTTGCGTATTTTTCACTCTAAAGGAAGATGAAACTGTTTTAATTACAAAAATTAGGTTGGTCCCTGCAGAGGGGATCCTATTTGTCATTCACCGAGAGCCTGCGGGGACAGGGATGACACAGGCACATGAAGGTGTGAGTGTATGATGCCTAGAAAACACGAGTCTGGATGGAATCGGTCTGTTTGCACTGATTTGACTTTTCCCCCACCATGATCGCTAAAGCGCCGCTGCTTCTGATTGGCCGAGATGCTCCTCTGGACCTTCAGGTGAGCGGGGGACTGGAGGGTGCTGTTGTTTAGGTCACTACTGGGCCGCGACCTCTGACTCAAGTTTCCACTGGATAATGACTCACCGCCTTCAAACTGCAAGAGGAAGAAAGACCATCAGGGTTTCAAAACACTAAAATGTTTATGCAAATGATACGCACTCTCGATTTTTTCTCATCTATTCCAAGCCATATAAGGAGTAGTCAGAATTTAAAAAACAAAAATACTTTGGGTGCAGAATTGCAAGCTGGCAAACAGGACGGGAAGGAAAAGGCTTTGGAGCCTTAGTTTAGTCAAAACACCAAATGCTACCAGTCACTGAATGGCGGTTATAGACTGTGCTTAGCACTTTATATTGGTTACTTTGTTTAATCATTACCAAAAAACCTATAGTTTACCAATCTGCACTTTATAGATGGAAAAATTGAGGTTAAGAGGGTCAACAGAGCCCGGTCGGCGTGGCTCAGTGGTTGAGCGCCAACCTATAAACCAGGAGGTTGCAGTTTGATTCCTGGTCAGGGCACATGCCCAGGTTGCGGCTCAATCTCCAGTAGGGGGCGCTCAGAAGGCAGCTGAAAGATGATTCTCTCTCATTGATGTCTCTCTCTCTCCCCTTCTCCCTTACTCTCTGAAATCAATATAAATATATATATTTTAAAAAAGGGTCAAAGTCAAGATAAAATCTGAAAGTTTGACTTTACACGCACACGTGTGTGCATGGTTTTTTTTTGTTTTGTTTTCTCCACCACATTTACAGAACCAAGTTCGGTTTATTGGCTCGGATCAAGAAACTGCACCTTCTCATGCCAAACCGGTTTGGCTCAGTGGATAGAGCGTCAGCCTGCGGATTGAAGGGTCCCGGGTTCGATTCCGGTCAAGGGCATGTACCTTGGTTGCGGGCACATCACCAGTGGGAGGTGTGCAGGAGGCAACTGATCGATGTTTCTCTCTCATCGATGTTTCTAGCTCTCTATCCCTCTCCCTTCCTCTCTGTAAAATATCAATAAAATATATTAAAAAAAAAAAAAAAAAAAAAAAAAAAAGAAACTGCACCTTCTCAGAACTAAGTGAGAGGTATTGGGGATCGAAACACTACCCCTCTCTCTAACATAAAAGATGTTTACTGAATCCCTGGCATCCCAATGGGTATCCTGAACTCATGTGTAAAGATGCCAGTGACAAACAGCAAGGTGATACTGATGAAATTATAATAGATAACAGCGAACACAGGGCACACGGGAACCGTTGTGAGGACTTCGGAAGCATTAATTCATTTGACCCTCAATGACCCTACGTCAGCTGAATGCACTGCTTCCCTAACAGGTACTATCTAACTACAAATGAAATCATAAAATGCCCCCCACAGATATCACATTTTCAACAAACCTTCAATGTTTTAGGCTCTGTTCTTGACATTCAATTTAACTCTTATATCTGCTGTCCCAA
Source organism: Plecotus auritus (assembly GCF_963455305.1). Taxonomy (NCBI): domain Eukaryota; kingdom Metazoa; phylum Chordata; class Mammalia; order Chiroptera; family Vespertilionidae; genus Plecotus; species Plecotus auritus. The sequence goes on from NC_137780.1 coordinate 8,386,399, forward strand.
AGGATCATTTGCTTCAATCGCCATTTGCATACAGCTACTTCCTAAATCTAGCTCACAATAGATCTGTCCCAGCCTCGCGATTTCCCAATGGAATGCATCAAAGCCACTTAACAGTCTATAAGGCACAATGTCACCAACTTTTCTCTGGGTCCCCACCTATACAAATCATTGAAGACATGATCTACACTTTGTTGTAAATGCTGTCACTTCCTCCTGTTTTGGTCACGGCCTTTCTGTACACCCAGAGGTACCATGTTACCTCCGGCAGGGCTGTTGCATTTGGGTGCACAACTCTAGGGGGCGCCATCTCAAAGCCTACACTGTGAATGGTACCCCTTGGGGCTAAGGCACTAGGCCTGCTTTTTCATAATAGAATCTCTTTTTAAAAAAAATATAATTTTATTGATTTTTAAAGAGAGGAAGGGTTAGAGAGTTAGGATGAGAGAGAAACATCGATCAGCTGCCTCTTGCACACCCCCTACTGGGGATGTGCCCGCAACTAAGGTACATGCCCTTGACCAGAATCAGAATTGAACCTGGGGCCCTTCAGGCCACAGGTCAACACTCTATCCACTGAGCCAAACTGCTTAGGGCTATAATAGAATCTCTCGATACTGAGATGAAATGGGTTCATAACTTTGCACCTTTTGAGTTTTGAATTCTAATACATAAAAAATGGTAGGGTCTTTATATTATTTCTGATGCCCACAGAATATATCTGCTAACATTGTATCTTACCAGAGGCCCAGTACACGGATTCGAGCACCAGTGGGGTCCTTTGGCCTGGCCTGCGGCTCTGACATCCTCTGAGGGGTCCCGGATTGCAAGAGGGTGCAGTCCAGGCTGAGAGATCCCACCGGTGCATGATCGGGGCCAGGGTGGGACCGCGGGAGGGCGTGTCCAGGCTGTCTCACCCAGTCCTGATCTGCCTGAACACAGCAGCAAACTAACCTATCAGTGGGAGTGTCTGCCCCCTCGTGGTCAATGCGTGTCATAGCTACCGGTCGAACGGTCGAATGGTCGCTTAGGCTTTCATATATATAGATACTTAACCATCACTAGCTCAAGAAATAATTTACATTAATCTAAAAATGTGAAAAACTTACTTCAGGTGGTTTTCTACCTAGAAGAATGTAAGTAGCCATGACTTCATCATATTTCTGATTTATTAAGGCGTCATTTATCTCATCTCGTGCGAAACCCATGGTGACCATGACATCTGGAAATTTGAGAAAAAATGCAAATTTTATGAAAATGGGTTTATTTTAGTAAACAAATGAACAAAAATTGGCCAAGCTTGCCAACATTAGATATGAAAACTAAGTTCTAAAATTTTAAAGTGGAATATCAATTATAAAGACTTTTGGATTATTAACACATGGCTACTGTATATTCAGATACTCTATGTTCACAATTTTTCACGCAGAGACTATTTATATCATGAGTTACAGATGATTGGGCCCATTCCCTTTCTCATTGCCTAGCACATTCCCGAACTGAATTCCTTTGTCCACCCAGACACAGTATCTGTCTGTGTGTGACACACAAAATCCCTTCTCCCTCTGTCTCTCAGCACACCCTCAGCCCCCCATGGAGTGGTCTCTCCCATCTCTGAGCACTCCTGCTTTCTGATCTGAAGGCAGGCTGAGTCCTCTTTGGGAGGCTAGAATTCCACAGTTGTCCTGAGCAGAGGCCTAACACCCTAGAATGTTCCTCCCTCTGTCTTTAAGCCAGACAGGAGCACAGCTGAGATGACTCTGTTTTGAGTTCCTGAAGGCTGTGGGAAGGGAGAGAGAAACAAAGAAAACGGTTTGGCAGCAGCATGGGGCTGAGCAGGGAGGGTGGACACTGATGAGACGCCGAAAACACAAAGCGAGAGGCCCTATTAGCTCAGGGCCTCTGTGTTTTTGGTTGAAATACATGCTGTTTTGCTGATATCAGTCTGATCAATGCTGATACTTAAATCAGTCATCCCTCCTGTGAGAAACTGCTAAAAGAATGAGATTTAGCTACATCATTTTAATTTGTGTATCACTGTTGCCAACACTTGAATTAGATTATAATATGCATGAGAACAAACTAAGGAACTTGAAATTTGCAATGATTAGTATATATCCGGGGAAAGAAAAATGATAGTACAGGCATTTTTCAAATAAAAATGGCTTCCTATTTATATTTGGAAACGCTGTTTTGGTAGACTAACGGACCCTTCCTTACAGCCTAGGGTCGGCACCTCTCAGCCTTTAAATACTTACCTATCCTCTTTGTGTCATTGAAATCCGGTTCAGGCTCAGTATACGGCTTTAGTTCTTCTTCTTCGTGACCAACATTCATCCACCGATCTTTCATTATTTGCTAGGAAACAAATTCTACATTATGTTTGGCCAACCAGAACATTCAACCGCTTCAAAACGGGAGACAATAAGTCAAACGGGATTACAAACTTCACCAAAGAAAGTTTACCTCAGCCACCACTGCCTATAGACACAAATGACTGCTTGCTGGGACATTCTAACAAATTAGTTCATGCAGATGAATGATGAGGAATTAAGCAAATTAGCAACGGAAATACACACCTTACACTTAGGTGCACAGAGAAAAGAGATGGACTTTGGGATGGCCAGACGGAAATAACTTTTCCACCTTTGTAAAGCCCCTCATGTGCTTCTGAGTTTATATTTTCATTTTTTTAAAATATATTTTATTGATTTTGTTTTTTACAGAGAGGAAGGGAGAGGGATAGAGAGTTAGAAACATCGATGAGAGAGAAACATCGATCAGCTGCCTCCTGCACACCCCCTTCTGGGGATGTGCCCGCAACCAAGGTACATGCCCTTGACCGGAATCGAACCTGGGACCCCTCAGTCCGCAGGCCGACGCTCTACCCACTGAGCCAAACCAGTCAGGGCTATATTTTCATTTTTTAAGAAGAGGTTATTATTAGGAGGAGGAGGAATGGCAGTACCATCACTTGCACTAGCCAGACATCAATAAGATGCTTAAGATTATCTGAGCTACAGCTAAAAAGGTGTTAAAATACATTTTGAGGTTTACCAAAGAGGACAGAGAAAAGGCAAAAAGGAGGAGTCTTGCTTTCCCTCAAATTTTGCATTGTTTTGAAAGGTAACACAGTTCATCCTCGTTAAAGACTGGAAAATGAAAAAGAGGGAGTCGCACAGACGTTTTTCAGTTTCTCTCTAATAAAATACACAGACACATCAAAATTCAGATAACCAGGATATAAAAATAAAAACAAGTTAAACCTGGAGCACAAAAAACGACTTACTTCCAAGCTGCCTCTTTTAATGGGATTCAGCACTAACAATTTCTTCAGAAGGTTTTCACAGTCGGTGGACATATAGAAGGGGATGCGGTATTTCCCGCGTAAGACTCGCTCCCGAAGTTCCTGAACAAACAGAAGAAAGCGCTTAGGACTGGCGTTTACAACGATCCTGCGCGGGGGTAGCGCGTGAACGTCAAAGTCAGCCGATACCTTCAGATTCTGGCCGTCAAACGGCAGGGAGCCGCTGACCAGCGTGTAGAGAATGACGCCCAGGCTCCACACGTCCACCTCGGGCCCGTCGTACTTCTTCCCCTGGAAGAGCTCGGGAGCGGCGTAGGGGGGGCTTCCACAAAATGTGTCCAATTTGTTCCCGACTGTAAACTCGTTACTAAAACCAAAGTCAGCAATTTTAATATTCATGTCAGCATCAAGGAGAAGGTTTTCAGCCTAAGAGGAAAATAATAAAAAGGACAATGTGAAGAGCCTACATAACATCACACAGCCATTACCACTCTTCCAGATCCCAGACCTGTCTCTCTGGCCTCGCGTTTTCCAAGGTAACAGCTAAGGGAGAAGCCCAGCAGGTAGGTCGATGCGTACCTGCTCGGAATTCCATCTACAGAGGGCTGCATTTTAGCACCAGACAAGGAGAGCTCTCATTTTTATGCAAATGCTCAAAACCCCTTTTTTCCCCCTTCAAGGTAATATCCTAGAACTATATACTACTATATATTTTTTCATTTTTTTATTGATTTCAGAGAGGAAGGGAGAGGGAGAGAGAGAAACATCAATGATGAGAGAGAATCACTGATCAACTGCCTCCTGCACGCCCCCCACTGGGGATTTAGCCCACAACCCAGGCATGTGCCCTTGACCTAAATCGAACCCAGGACCCTTCAGTCCACAGGCTGACACTCAATCCACTGAGCCAAACCAGCTAGGGCAGTGGTTGGCAAACTGCGGCTCGCAAGCCACATGTGGCTCTGTTGACTAATGAGTTTGCCAACCACTGAGCTAGGGCAAGGGACTGTATCTTAATGTGACCTAGTCAAAAGAACATCAATCAAATAACACTGATCTGTTTTGGGCTTAAACCAGCTGTGGGCAAACTACGGCCCGCGGGCTGGATCCGGCTGTTCTATCCGGTTCTCTTGCTCTCCCCTCCGCTCCTTTACTTCGAATTTATATTAGTTCACACAAACACTCCATCCATGCTTTTGTTCCGGCCCTCCGGTCCAGTTTAAGAACCCATGGTGGTCCTCGAGTCAAAAAGTTTGCCCACCCCTGGCTTAAACCAACAAGTTTATCCAACAGCACTCTTGATCAATAGAGGACCACTGGTTAACACAAGGCTGATACCTACAATAACTGCCCCTCAGGGCTTCTGTGACTACTGAGCTCAATCCATTGCCCTCTGAGAGAATGCTTCCCCCACAGAGTTCTGTTCTCTCAGTAAAACAGCACAATGCAATGCAGACTCCATTAGAGCGGGCCTGTTTAAGCTTCCTTTTGCTGTTTTACAACTAGATTCTCTTCTGAAGGTATATTATGGTAGAGAGCAGTGATTCTCCCCCCAACCTCAGCCTTTGTATGAGATGCTGGTTTTCCAAAATCCTAAGTCAGCATCACTCAAAGAAAAAGTTTTTAATGTGTCTTTGAGCTTTAATGTAAAGAATGAGAACTGACTCTTATATCAGACTAACCTGAATTTGTGCCCAGACCTTGCTTCTGACTGAATTGGACTTTAGATGTTTTTAGTTTGGAACAAAGTTCACATTTATCTATAGAACAAGCTTATTCGTGGCGAATCAAATCTTCTAGCCTCTAATGCTAGATGACTACTCATATATTTCCTCTATTTTCTCAGTGACAATATTGCCTCTCATAAAATTGATAAAAACTAATTCCCTTGTATAGTGCTGGGTACAATGAGGCAACCAAACATAGCTCTATTATTATAAACCATCCATTAATAATTAATAATTTTATGCTATAAAATCAGGGCTTACCTTAAGATCACGGTGGACAATGCACTTTTGATGACAATACTGTACAGCGGATACAATCTGAAATGAATGTTTGGATAAGAGATTAAAAATTATTTTATGGTAAAAAAATATCACAATTTCCCCCAATTATCACCTCCCATTTAGATTATTAGCTTGAATTTCAAAGTAACATTTAATAATTTCATCGTTCCTTTAGTTCAGAAAACTATACATATGCAAGTTAGAGTGGCGAAACTCACTCTTACACATAGAAAATACTGAAAAGTAGAATTCTCTTGCTAAAATATTTTTGTATGAGTTGTGAAGATTTTTATGGGTTGTTATATTTCTCTGTTTACATGATCAAATGTGTACACTTGATAGTTTGGGTCAAATGGTTTATTTATTCGAGTGTTGTAATAAGAGCTTTGGCAAACATGAAGGAGTATTCCAAGATAGTTGGTTCAAGTTCAAAAAGCAAAACTCTATTTTAGGAATTATATCAAATGTGTTCAACACATGTTTCTTCAGTGAGGACAACTGACTAATAACTTACCCCGTGGGGTACTTAGCAACATCCTTTGGGTGTTCATGTACAAAGAAATGTGAAAAATGTTGTACCTTAAAAATAAACCCAATTCGAAAGAAAAGACTAAAAAGTGAAATTTAATCTGAAACCTGTCACTAATTCAGGTGGGCCAAGTACTCTACACTGCAACTAGATTTTGTATGCAGTGAAAAATTTCTACCAATACATAGGGCTCTTTGGGGACAAGGTCTAAACAGGGAGGAACCAAACAGATTAAGAGCCAGAGAAACAAATGAGAAATAGGTTATAGTAATTCCTTCATAGTTATTTGCTACATTAAATACAGAATTGGAAAGATTCTGACAGCAATCACGTAAGCTGTTTTTTAACATTTTTTAAACATGTTTTTATTGATTTTTTTTGGAAGAGAGAGAGAGAGAGAGAGAGAGAGAGAGAAACATCGATGTGATAGAGAAACATTGATCGGTTGCCTCCTGCACACAGGATTGAACCCACAGCCCTGACCGGAATTGAACCAGCAACCTTTCGGTGCATGGGTTGACACTCACCCAACTAAGCCACCCCAGCCGGGACTAAGAGCTATTTTGTACATAAAATTGTATCTGCTGTCTAGGAGGACAACCACTGTAATGCACAGCAGAACATTCAATCCTGTGGATTCAGGTAAATGGAAACATGGTCTGAATGCTGAATATTGGTTAGGCACTTACAAATGGAGATAGCAATGAGATTTCTGAAAGTCTAAAGGTGATGTGAAGTATGACCATGCTAATAGGAATATGGGTTAAAAAAACAACAACTTCTAAGTAATAGATGTGAAAGTGATGGTTTAATATTCTAAAATTATCCTGATGTGTATTAAAATGGTTCAAAGATAGAGAAGACATGAATTCAAAACAAAACCAACACACAATGATCAATGTGTAGTTCAAGTAAATTTATTTTGAGTCAACAGTCAGTTTATTGAGTACCTACTATGTGCAAGAAAATGTGCTAGGCAGTGGTCGGCAAACTCAGTAGTCAACAGAGCCAAATCTCAACAGTACAACGATTGAAATTTCTTTGGAGAGCCAAATTTTTTAAAGTTAAACTTCTTCTAACGCCACTTCTTCAAAATAGACTCGCCCAGGCCGTGGTATTTTGTGGAAGAGCCACACTCAAGGGGCCAAAGAGCCGCATGTGGCTCGCGAGCCGCAGTTTGCCGACCACGGTGCTAGGGAAACACAAAAATTAACACTGCATGGGTCCTGCCCCAGTAGCTGGCAGACTGATTAGGAGTAGAAAACATGTATATAGGTAACCATAAAACAAGGCAGAATCATAGAAGCAGCAGTACAAAGAAGTGGGGAAATCCTAAAAAATAAAGAATCGATTCCGTTAGAAATGCCTCCTGGAGTGGTGATACCTGAGCGAGCCCATCCTTGAAGGGCAGCAGTATTTTAGAACGTGGAGATTTGGTGATGGGGGGCGCTGGTAAAGGGCTGAAATGCACACTCTTGGGAAAGTTGGTGGGAAATGGTCATACTACACCTTGGCAGGCTGGCAAGTCTCTGAGTTCCAAACTAAGCAGGTACTACGTAGCCACTGCGTGTTCTGAGCAGAAAGATGACGACGGAGAAGGATCACTCTGAAGCGTGGGTCCCCCAAATACAGCAGAACCTGACAATGAACCTTTGTAGCATGTTCTCTTAAGCAATCTGCTTCAAAATTCTAATATCCGATGTTCACTGAAATATGTTGATTAGCCCAGAGATCTGCACATTCATATGCAGATATTAGTACATCTTATTGAACCTAATACATGGGCTGTAGTATGTTCATGCTATAAGGCTGTATTTGCATCATGGATGACAGAAATGTGCTGAGAATGGTATTATCTTTTTCGAGTCCCTTTGTCTTGACACAGTGAAGGAGGCACGCTACAGATAACAATTTGGTTACCACACATGCACATCAGACAGAACAATCTCCATGTTCTCTAGGCACTTCTGAAATAAGAATCCCCTGGGCCTTAACACCTTTGGAATGGAAAGATAATTAAAGAGAATGTTCCATATGAAGCATTCATTCTCCCCAAACTCTTTGACCTCTGACCTCTAGCAGTCAAACATGGTGGTTTAGAATATCACCACACTCATCTAACCAGGTACAATTTCTGATGTGAAAGAAATTCTGGCTTCTGAATCACTGCAAGAACCCCACCCACAAGTCCAGGTTGTACTGCATTGTTCTAAGGCCACATACTCCCATCTCAAAACATCCATAAATGGGATGCAGGGATTTCTTTATGGTTCTTCTGCTATAGATCGTGCAAACATGAACTGTCAGCCCTGCACTGCTTCTAAGACCAGGCACGGCAGTGTTTTGCTGTGAGATGCAACTGTTAGGGTCACTTTGCAATTAGTTATTAAGTGGGTCAGGAATTCCTAAGCTTTAGTTGCCTTCGTATTGGAAGAGCTGAGTCAATACTATAATTTTCTTGCAGGCCATCAAATCCTAAGGAATGCAGAGGCATTATCTGACCAATGTTTGCTCAATTGGCCTTAAACTGTCCAGGGTCTTTGCTGTATCCAACTGTAGAATCAAGGGCATATACAGGGATTGGCAAAAGTAGGTTTACAGTTGTGAGTATATGAAACACAAGAGTTTAATCTTGTACTAGAGGCCTGGTGCATGAATTCGTGCACAGGTGGGGTCCGGCCAGCCTCCCCTGATCAGGGCCAACCAGGCCAGGCTGGCCAGGGGTGGGGAAATGGGCTTTTGGCCAGCTGGCCCCACACTTAGTTGGGTGGGGGGGACAAGTGGAGGTGGGGCCAGCCAGGGGAGGGGCCATGGGCGGTTGGCGGGCCGGCCCCACCTCCTGGTTGAACTCCCGGTCAACGGGACAATTTGCATATTAGCATTTTATTATATAGGATTATTCTTGATTAATTATTGTATTATTTATTTGTATTACACCTGGAAACCTACTTTTGCCCACCCCTGTATAAATGGTTGGAGAAGTCCTAAAGAAAAAGGGCAGAAAAAAACTTGTTTAGCTTTTTAAAAAATACGTTTTTATTGATTTTAGAGAGAGAGGAAAGAAGAGGGAGAGAGAGAGAGAAACATCAATGTGAGAGAGAAACATCGATGGATCAGCTGCCTCCTACATGCCCCTTTCTGGGAATTGAGCCCACAATCCAACTTCAGTGAACATTCGATATTAGAAATTTGAAGCAGATTGCTTAAGAAAACATGCTACAAATATTCATTGTCAGGTTCTGCTGTATTCGGGAGACTCACGCTTCAAAGTGATCCTTCTCCGTCGTCATCTTTCTGCTCAGAAAACATGTAATGGTTACACATGCATGTGTCCTGACCAGGAGTTGAACAGAACCCTGTTAACTTTTTGGGTCAGCATGCTCCAAATTGATCACTGAGTAAGTTTGTTTTGTGAAACCTCTGTTGTTACATGACTGTTTGGAACACAACTTGCAAAATGCTCTCTGCATTTTAAATTGTTTTAAAAACAATTTACAACTTATTAATGTGTCATATCTATAGTAATTTATATAGTATACTACTTTAATCCCTTTATTCTTAAAAATTAAATCCTAGATCAACTTAAATTATTTTTTCTTATTTTATCATTTCTGTAACAAGTCATATTCAGGAAATGCAACTATCTTACCACATTCTTCAGCCACATTTGCAAGGTTCCTTGCCTACCTGACTAAATAAAATTGACCATATCTTTAAATCTATAAAATATGTTCTAATACAAAGACGTCTTTAATTATAAAAGAAAATAATACTAATACCTCTTTAAACAGTACACATATATACTGTATACATAGAGCTAATAATACTTGACAATACTTATTGGATAACGGACTAAGTATTTCTTTTCTATCTCAGCCTAGTCTATATTTCCAAGGCTATCAAAGAGTTAACGTGTCTCACTTATTAGCATTTCACTATTTATGATCATCTATAAATAACCTCTGAAATTTAAATTCAGGAAGAACAGATTTCTTTGTCAGTTTTCCATTCATAAGGAGTGTAAGAAAGCAAGACCTTTTCTTGTTAAAAAACCACATACCCTGAAGTCCAGTTTATGACACTGTCCATTGTACACCACTAAAAAAAGCAGCAAAACGAAGGTGAAAACCTCTTTCCGTACCTGCCTAAATTTTGCACGGGCCTCTTTTTCTTTCATTCTTCCATGGGCAACTAAGTAATCAAATACTTCACCTGAATCAGAAAGGTAAAGCAGGCAGTAAAATATACATAAGATTTTCAATGAACAACATATGCAATGTCAAGTTTGTGGCTTGTGTCTAAAGAAGCTTCTGGCCCCCAATTTTCTGATAGTTCTACGTAAATCACAAACTCTTCCATGAATACAAAAAAGGGGGGGGGGTTACATATAGAATTGAGTATCTGTAGCAGCTGATGATTTAGCAAAACTCTTTAAAGAATAAGTCATAAAAACATAACCAAGAAAAACTTGCTTTCTGCTTGTCAAGTCTTATGTAAAAGAATACAGTCAACTCTTTATTATCTGTTCTAATAAAGGGAACGGGCAGCACGGGCAATCAAATCACATTTGGCTTTGTATTTGGGGCCTACATTTCAAATAAAATAACAAGTCTTATTATGTTGGATCTCTCTTCTTTAAATTCATGAAGCCTTGGTCAAAGTCCATCTCACTATCGCCACACACATTGATTTCTTTCTTTTCCTTCCTATATTCTGGTTATGCCATACTCGTTCCGTCTATTTTGTACCTACTCATTATACAGAATTAAATCATCCTTCTGTGCATCTCCTATTACCCTAAATGAACTTCAGACTACTTGAGCACCATCGTCATGGCCGTATTTTCTTTGTATCCCCAGCTTCATGACAGAACAAAAAAGTGGACAGACAATACACACTTGTTGAAATAATTTAAAGACAACTAGAAACTGTAGAAATTTCCTATTAGCTCTATTACTTTATGTGTTTGTGACTTTATTTTTTTCTAGTCAATAGAGTAAAAGAAAAACCTCAATATTTAGTTACAATATTAAAAATACAATATCTCCGTATAAAGAAGAAATTATTTTTGTCCTTTTAATTATAATTGATACCATATATACAAGCATATTAAAAACTCACACAATGGCTTAAAGAGTTCTTGTAAAGTTCAGCAAAGTAGTTAAAACTCAGACTTTAGAATCAGACCAATTTTGGTATGAATCCTGGTTTAGCCCCAAAGTAGTTATTGGGTGACTTCATTAAGACCCAGTTTCTATCTATTGCCTATCTCAGATGGCTTCTGTGAGGATTAAATGAAATAATGCATGTGCTTAGCACAGTGACTGGCATACAGTAAGCACTCAATAAATTATAGGTTTGTATCTAGGTATACAGATATATTACATATACAGGTATATGCAATATCAATCCTAGGATGTAAGTGAAATATTAAAAATCAAATATGTAATGGTGTATGGCAGATGAAACTAAGTCATCTACAATGTCAGGCAGCATATTACTTAAATGATTAAATGGGATGATGAAAACAGAGAAATGAATGGATGCTCTAGTTGACCTATCATAGTAGGTAACTCTAGATTCATGAGTTGAGGCTGGGAAAGATACACACACGAGTTCAAAAACTGGGACTACTCTTAGTTCTGCCTGGAACACTCAGGCCCAATGTGGGCATGACTCAGTCCTTCACTTATTATATTGTTTGTTTATGGTTTGCTTCCCCAACTAGAAGGTAATCTTCTTGAGGGTACGTGTCCGAAGCACCCAGAAGATTACCTAATATGTAGTAAACATTTAATCAATATTATTTGTGTGAGGGAAAGAATAAACACACCATTCCAGAGCAGCACTGACACCTACTTTTAATAGGCTCTTTTGGACCAAATCGTAAAGAAATTTTTACGTCCCATCAGGGAACCAAAATCAACTGATCTACTCGTGGCCAAGAGGCAGCTGTCTGACCCCACTCTGCTTGTCCATGTTAGATTTCTCTGTGCATGTCAGACTCAATCCTAAAATATCTGAACATTTCAGCGGAAAATATGAAGAGTTGTATTTTCCAGAGGAGCTCTGCCATTTATAGATCAAAAGGGCAAGAAAAGGATTCTAGATTTACTGCCAGAACCATGATGGTTTTGTTACAAGATTGCTGACTGGCAAGACCAAAGAAAATCGAGCCCTAGGAATCAGAACGGAATGAGGGACCACCTGGTTGGGGCTGAACTCCAGTACATCCTCTCTATACCACACCACCCCTCCAACTGTGCTCTCCATCACCCCAGCCATCGGTCCCCTTCATTAGCACCAATAGAGAGTTGACTGTACTTACCATTCATTGTTAAAACAGTATATATATATTATACTGTTTAAAACAGAATGATGTCCACAGATTTTTAGCAGTCTATAATTTCTCCTATCAAAGCATGTCTAGCCCCTATTTTTAGACTTTAGATGACTAAAATGAAAAAAAAAAAAAGTCTAACAACTAAAAATAATGCTCAGGGTTCCCACGCTGACAAAATGTTATATAAATCTAACTAAAGGATGGAAAAATAAAGTAATAGTTCATTATGTGTTTTTTATAGGTTTGTTAATTTTATTGTAGGCCTTCACTTTATGCAAATTTGCATGGCAAAGTAATAGTTTAAAATAAAAAAATAATAAAACATTAATAACATCGGTTTTCAGGTTAAGTAAAAAAATCTACACTGAAATATCTTCAGGATGGAAAAAAAGCTTTGTAAACAACCAAATCTATTAAAACTTTCAATCTCCATAAAAAACTGAAAATGCAATTAAAATATATTTAATATTTGCAGTAAAATTTTTTTGAAATCTAAGAGACAGTATAAAAATACATAATTTAGATGTTTTATAAACTAGAATTAATCCTCTTTATTCTAGCTACATAAAATCTGAATCACCAGGAAAATCTATGTACTTTATCAGCTAAAAGGACTCAACACTGGTTTTCTATTGATTAGCAAAAGAGTTAATTAGCTAAAGTGCTTCAAATACTTAAGAGTTGCCTTCCCTCTTCAATTTTCTGAGTTCTTAAAACCTTCAAGTATTCCTTTGCTACTTATTGAATGATTTACTCCAAACACGTTAACCCTGTTTCTGAGAACGTTGAGTCCTACGCCTAACGGAACTGTGCCTTTCAGCCAGAGTATCTCTCACTTGCGGGAAAGGCAGGCGAAAATGGTTTTCTATATATATCAGTGTCTAAAAATCATTCCTATTTTTGACACTATGTAGTCAAAATACACTTTACATTCTACTACAAATGCATCTTACTATTTCCCTGTCAATTCTTTTAGAATATATAGATCAATACTTGTTTAAATTCCAACATTTTATGGATTATCTTGAAAATGTACCTATACTGAGAATCTTTCATATATGAAAAATCAGAGAAATAAACATTTGGCCTAGAATGTTCTTTTGCCATAGTCTTTATTAAATACATTCTGAATTTGAGATTTCTAGTTTCTAGTCATCATCATAATATGACATATAATAATACTATTTAGATAAGAGAATCAAACCATTCATAGATAACAATGCAAATTTAGAGTTTTAAAAATGTACCTAAGTAATTTTAAAATGAGTCCCAAATCCTACTTTTAAATGTAGGGTCAATAGGTCTTGAAAGCAAACACTGAATTTTCCTTAAGGTATCATGTAAAGGCATTTTAATAAAACTGTGAGTTCATTAACAACAGTAAAGACATAATCTTGAGGTGTGGACAATCCTATGTCTCACCAAAGAGAATTTTTCAAGCCCCACATCCTTACCCCCACTTGCGTATTCCATGACTAGATAGAGGGTCTTCTCTGTTTCAATAACTTCAAACAATTTTACTGAAAAAGAAATTAGAAATATACCTCTGTAATGGTTAGCATGTATTGGTTATATTTTTTAAAAAACATGTTTTAATTTATTTCAGAGAGAGTAAGGGAAGAGAGATAGAAACATTGATGAGAGAGAAACATCAATCAGCTGCCTCTTGCATGCCCCTACTGGGGATTGAGCCCGCAACCCGGGCATGTGCCCTGACTGAGAATCAAACCAGCTACCTCCTGGTTCATGGGTCTACGCTCAACCACTGAGCCACAATGGCGTGGCTGGGTATGTTTCAATAAAATGTAAGGTAACACTAAGCCAGTGGAAAATTTGAATATTAAAGAATATTAATTACAATTTTAAATTTTAAAATTCTCTTAAGGATTATTACTATTGTGGAAGAACAATACTTACCGTAAAGTGATTGGGAACTAGCTGCTAGGTCAAAAAAAAGTTAAGTTTCTGGCATTAAAGAACCATTAACTTTTCTAATCAGAATAAGGCAATGAAAGGCAAAATCTTAAAATCATAATAAAAAATTTTTTACAATAATAAATTTTAACTAAAGCTTTAAAAGATACTATGTTATAATGGGTCTATCATAAAACATTAAATAATCTTTACTACAGGAACAAGAAAAATTCTATAAATATGTGATACTATAAAAGTTTGTGGTTAAAAAACTACTAAATTATCAGATTTATGTAGTTGAAATTATACACCACAAATAATCATATGAATATTTCTAATAAACATAAGATTTTTAAATGTGCAAGAAACAAGTGTTTTAAAAACAGATTAAAAAAAGAATTGCTTTCTACTTCTTAAAATCTAATAACTTCCTGTAATACAGGCAATCAATACACTTATCTCTTATAAGATTCTCTCTGTTTTAGGAATCCAAAGTTATTTATGTAACATTTACTAGTACATATATGACTGTGATCCTTATATATTCAAATAAAAATCACAACGGATATTATCACTATACAAAATGAATATATATATGGCAGAAATGTTAAAATATCTGCTTCATTTTTAAAGTACACATTTTTAAAATGTGCATCTGAGCAAGTTTTCCCACATAAGCAAGTAATAAAGCAACATGAAACAGCTACCAGGTTTACAGGGTAATCCCCATCCTAACTGCTTTTAATTCCTCCCTCGACTCCTGTTTTCTTATATTTCCACTTTCTGAAGAAATATTTGCATCTTTTGTAAATACAAAAGTCCCAGAACTTATGGAAATAAATCCACTAAAATTAAAATCAGCTCTAGTTTTTAATTCAAATTAATTATTTTGCCTATAAACTATGAGAAAACTATAATGCATATTATCAAATTATCTGGAATTTATTTTTTATAAATATCTAAATGGCATGCAATCTCTCTTTAGAGAGACTGAGTACAGAGATACAAAAAAATGTACTGTATATGGATCAACTCCAAGTTATATCCCTCATTTTAGGGGAAAGCAGAAGACAGCAAGGTAGTAACAAGCAATAGCCTTCAGCTAACTTCTTTATAATCTATTTTTACCCAAAGTATCACTTTCTCAGGTCACGCTCAGGTTTCTAGTTATCACCTTTCTTCTATTTCTATAAAACATCCTTAAAATTATATCTTTCCAAATACACTCAAATGAAAGAAAACACTTCATTATTCATGTATAAATTTCATACCTATGTTAGGGTGATTCAATATCTTCATTATTCGTACTTCTCGAAACAACTGTCAAAGAAAACAGGTAGACACACTCCTGTTAGAGAAGAACACTCAAGCGGAGAATCAAAGAAACTCATCGGCTTACAACACACCACAGGATCCTGGTCATGAACTAAGAAACCATTTGTTTCTCATCCCATCTCTAACTCTGCTGAGACTTGGTTTCCAGGACAACTTTTATTTATTTTTTAATCCTCACCCAAAGATATTCCTTCCATTGATTTTTAGAGAGAGTGGGTGGAGATGAGACACAGAGAAAGAGAAATATCCATGAGAGAGAGACACATTAATGAATTGCCTCCCACATGTGCTCCGACCAGGGCTGGGGATCGAACCTGCAATCCAGGTACATGCCCTTGACCAGGAAACGAACCTGTGACCCTTCAGTGCATGGACCAATGCTCTATCCATTGAGCAACACCAGTCAGGGCACAGACCCAAATTTTTAATTTAATGTTAGAATCAGCAGGTGTAATTAAATACACCATATTAAACATTTCTTATAAGATTCTCTCTGTTTTAGGAATCCAAAGTTATTTATGTAACATTTTCTAGTACATATATGACTGTGATCCCTATATATTCAAATAAAAATCACAACAGGTATTATCACTATACAAAATGAATATATATTTGGCAGAAATGTTAAATTATCTGCTTCATTTTTAAAGTACACATTTTAAAATGTGCCTCTGAGCAAGTTTTCCCACATAAGCAAGTAATAAAGCAACATGAAACAGCTACCAGGTTTACAGGGCAATCCCCATCCTAACTGCTTTTAATTCCTCCCCCGACCCCCGTTTTCTTATATTTCCACTTTTTGAAGAAATATTCGCATCTTTTCCTGTAAGTTAGCAGAAACACTAGTTCTTGTAGAAGAAGGAAGAAAAGCAAGTGAAGCTATAAAAGGAAACACACTTATGGAGAATACTAACTCATCCATAGATGTTTAATGAAGCAGAATCCTGAATACTTCAAATATTTTAAACCAAGTTTTATTCTACTGAATTAAATAAATTACTTCCTTTCATATGGTACATGTATTTGAGTAGTAGATATTTTTCAAGCAACTACTTCAAAAATATTATTTAAATATAAATATATTTTACATCATGTCTTTTCTTCATAGATTGATGAAATGCAATATTGCACCTAGTTGAAAATTTAGGATACCTGGCTTTACAGAACTCATATATTAATTAGGAAATTCACATTCTAATTACTATTAAAATAATTACAGACCTTTTGTAGACTGGTAGGATTTAGCTGAGTTTTATCTATTATTTTCACAGCAACCTAAAAAAGAGAATCATTAAACTGTATTTGAGAATACATATTTTAATGAATAAAATCTTAGAAAGAAAACATCTGTTCTTTCATTTCTAACTAGAAATAATTTAGTGTTCACATAATTGGATGGCAAAGTTTTGATAATTTGGCAGCCTTAGAATATATATCATTGACCCACATCTTTAACCCATTTGATTCTGAGTCAATGAAATTACACTTGTGTTATTACTTCCAAGTTTCCTCTTTAAAAATAAAAATCATCTACATCTTAATCTTTTACTCATGATCTTGGTAAGTTACAAATATGAGAGGGGAGGGGCTTATAAACTTTCAGTAATGTAAGTATTATGTGAATAAAATGATGAGGTGGGTAGAGAAACTGGCCACCCAAGCTTAGTTATAGCAGACCAGTGAAGTGGATCTGAATGTCCTCTAAGTCTCTGCCTAATGTAGACTATACTTGAACAGCTTATGGGGTCAGAATGGACAGGGAGGACTAAATTCAACTGGAAGTGACAATAATATTAGGCATAGAGCAAAATCAAAACTCACCAAAATCATTTTATGACTGAGATTTCTCACAATGTCCTAACTGGGTCCAGTAAATATTATGTTATATAGAATGTTAGATATTTAACTATTTTCAATCTTTAACATAGAAATTACTAAAGACATTAATATTAACAATAATTATTAAATATATACATTTTTCTATATAAATACACATAATTTAAAGCACATGGGATTTTAGAAACCCAATTTTCTTATAAAACATCTGTATAACAACACTTGTTTAATGTGGTCTCTAAGTAGATAAAAATGAGTGAGTTACTTTCTACACATTTATACCTAATGTTTAATAAAAGACTTTATCCTAGCCTTGTTCCTAAGGTTGGGTAGCAATCTGAAGTATTTACAGAAACCACTAATGAAAGACAGAAGTCTGAGAAAAGCTCATTTGCATCAGACTCCATCTCTGAGATACTAAAATGTAGGTATGATTCTTTTCTAAACATTCAAGGTCAACTTTTCATGCAATGATACAGCTCTACTCGGCACGTTCCATTCACACATATCCCATATTGCGACTGTCATGAATTCCCAGCATCAGCTCTGGGAACGCTTTTCAGCAAGACTTTGGAGAGGTAAATGTTCTAATCCAAGTAAGTATTAAAAAGGCATCTTAAAAACTTACCTCTCTCCCAGTTAGAACATGCCTTGCCAATTTCACTTTGGCGAAGTTCCCCTTCCCTATTGTTTTTTGTAAACGATAATTCCCAATGTGAGGCTGTTCGTCTGTTGCGGACGTAATGGAGTTTCTGCACCGAGGGATGTTCTGTCTGCTACTAGATTTGGTAGGCTGGATGTGTGGTTCAGTATATCCATCCACAGATGTATGCTAAGAAAGAGGTTACAAGATGTCAATGTTAATTCAATTATAAAAGGGCAGTTTAAAACACTATAAATAATTTTCATTAATGACTCATCTTCAATGAAAATACATCGCACTATACAATTTTAAAGTTTGGGTTCTATTTGTAATTTCTATTGCACTTGAGCTCCTTTTGCCAGAGGGAATATAACTATTTAAAATGAAATGTTCTGCACAGCTTCAGGCATATGCTTATGATTTAAAAATACAAATGGGTAGGTAGATAGGAGCCCCACAGGCCATTACTCCTTTAAGAGTGTTATTTGTTTAGTTGAAATGACATCATAGTCTAGAACTGCTTTATTAAAATGTCTTTAATGCCAAGACAAACAACCTCATGAGCATGGTTCTATTTCTCGAAACCTGACATGTTCACACTTTCATTTGCTGGGTGTAGAACTCAGCCAACTGACCGATCCGCTCTGGCCTTCTGGTATACCTCTAGTCAATTCTTGCCCGATCCCCTTCTCAGCTTACCATGCCCAAGCAAGAACTACTGGCAGCCCTGCTTGCCTCCAGGACCAAGTATCCACTGCATTCATCCTCAGTGCTGTTCTTGGGGCAAAGATGTCACCTTGTCTCACACGAGCCTACAACTGCAATGACGAGCAGACCTTGTTCACCTGCAAGTTCTGCACATAAGGGTCCAGACAGAGCTGCCTAACAGACCCTTTTTCACCAGCTCTGATTGTTCCTGCCCTTGTCTAGTTTTGTCTACATTCCTACATATATAAAATTCCTAGCTGTTTTTGTGAAAACATTGAATCACAAACAAACGCAACATAGTTTCCCCATTAGCTTCTTAAAAATAGCTAAAGACAAGCAGGACAAATTAGCAAAAGAAGGGGATATCTCTTATTTGTAAAGTCAGTCAGACTTATGTTGTCCTACCTATGTGATGAAAACCTGTCTAAAAATTTTTGATCAGACATGTCTTAAAGGCAACCTTAAAGATGACGCCATTTGCCAGTCTCATGCAAAGCCTGATTCAAGGTTAGTCATTTTTATCTGTTACTACTTTCTGATTTTTAAAACACTCGACTCAAGGTTAAATAAGGTATACAATCAGAAGGCCAAGTTAACTCCATACCAAAAAAAAAACCCACACAAAACAATTTATCATCTCAATTTGAAAACACAGAGTAGCACTGAGTGATAAGCCATAAAAACAGAAACAAGAAGAGAATATCCTATCAACACTCATTCAACATTATGGTTGTGCTAGAGAGACCAGCCATGCTTTTTAAGATTTATATATATATCATCTTTTCACCACTGGCATAAATATAAGCCTAGAAAATGCAAGTAAATCAATATAATCTCTTGGAAGCACTACTTGAGTTTAACAGAGTTACAAGAGAGATGAAACATCCTTAACAATCAATTACATTTGGAAAGAATCCTTTGGTGAACTCTTAACTCATCCTTTCAAATTCAGCTTAGACATTACAGCCCAGGAAAAGCCATCCATCATATCAGAGCTTCTGTTCCTCTCTCAACTAAGCTGGGTTCGGTGCCCATTTTTGGTCTTTCTATAGTTATTTCTAGAAATTCAGAGCCCCCAATTATTAATTTTTATTAAAGTGACATATGCTCATGGTCAAAAATGTCCAGTAACTCTAATAGGCTACTATCAAAAACTATCAGTCTCCTGTACCACCCTTCTAGACCTCACGCCTGCTCTCCAGAGCCTTTTCCTTTAGCCTTATCTTCTCGTATTTGATAATTCTCGGTTCATCGGTCTTAGACATCCTCTCAATTTCCTACTATGGCTAATTATGATCTTTTAGCCCCCAGCCCCGCTTCTCCTCTTCTCATCTTCCTAATGTAATATAATCAAGTTTTCAGTTAAAAACTACTGTGTTTATGTAATTGTGACTTATAAATACCAACTTACCGAAAGCCAAGTAGTACATAGTATGATGCTTCTATTAAACTTCATGTTTGTCAGCTTCATTATGGTATAAATAACACACAATGAAATTCACCAAATTTCTATATACAAGATGAGCCGTGACAAATGTATAAAGTCATAAAACACGACCACAATGTAAATGTGCAAAACATTTCATCATGTCAAAAAGGTCCCTGTACCCCACTGGTGTCAATGCCCCCCTCTGATACCATACTTTTGCTTTTCTAGAACATTAGGTAAGTAGACCACACTACAAAGAGTTGAACCTGTTACGTTCACTGTAATTCCTGGCATGCTTACTTATATCTGAATATTGTTTTGTGTTTTCTCTTTTCCTTAGTTTTTCTATATTCATTAAATTTCCTTTTTTTCTCCTCTACTGTATTGGAAGCTCTACCTCCAGTGTCTACTCTATTGGTATTTATTTTATAATTTTAAGGGTAAAAGTCAAGGTGAGGTGGGTTGGAGAAATGTGGGAAATGAGGAAACGGAGGCAGTGAGGGCAGGTAATGCCCCTGAGAAGTGTGACTTCAACTAAAAGGCACCCCAGTGAGACAGGGGCGCAGCTGGGGGAGGTTACTGTCTATTTGCTTGTTTTGAGATGGGAGAGACTTGAGCATGTTGAAATCCCGAGGGAAGGATCCAGTGGAGAGAGAGAAGCAGCTGAGACAAGAGAGGGAAAAGATAAGTCAAGTTCCTGGGAAGGTGAAAGTGAGAAGAGGCAGAGCACAGATGGAGCGATGGCCCTTCTGCAGGAAGAAAGACATCTCTTCTCCCGTAACAAGCAGAAAGGAAGAGAAATCAGGTCTAGATGCAGAAAAGTACGAACACTTGATAGTAGGAAGTTGAGGGAGTTCCAATCTGATGGCTCTTAACTTTCTCTGTGTGGTTGGAGGTAAGGTCACCTCCTAAGAGTGAAGGGAGGCTACAGGTTTGCAGAGAGTAGAAGAGATTTGAAAGAATTTCTGCAGAGGAAAAGCGCATTAATCAAAGAAGCCTAGTAGGGCAGCTGGGCAGTACTGACGGTCTAGTTGACATTGATGACCACGAATTTATTGTGGCACTAATCTGTCCAGTTGTACCATTTTCTCCAGCAACACTCAAAAGCCCACGGCAAGGGCGAAGGAAGCAGATATATGAGTTCATCCTGGTCTGGGGTTTGCCAAACCGGTACCAACAAAGAGAATGGGACAAGACGAGTTAGGTTATTGGCGAGTTATTGAAATGATGGGTTATGAAATGTAAACCGGATAGTGAAAGAAATGAAGACAAAAAAAGTGTTGATGGATAGAGAGAAGTAGAGGCCAATATGCTGGAGGGCCTATAGGTTTAAAGGTTCATAGTCACAGAATAATCATTGCAATGAAATCAGAGAATGATCATGGCAAGACAAGCTACGACAGCGCGGTACCTGGCCCAATACTTGTAGTCAGAGATATGGGTGATTGGATTCATGATTCCCGATGCTACCAGCATAGGATGCTCTGTTACTACCACCAAGAATTGTTCTGTATTTTTTATTAGATTTGTAAAAACATGCCTATTCTATTTTTTTAAATGTTTTAAAGAATACCATTAAACCATACAGCCACATGATTAGAAATTATTTTAATTATAATTTTAACTGGTTACATTATTTACCATAGTTTCCTACATCCCTGCATTTCCCTCTTTGAGATTCACTTTTTCTCTAATTTTGAGAATTTTTTTCAGGTAGGTGTGTGGTATAGGTGATATACTTTCTAAAGCATTGTAACTAATTTTTCTTTACCTTCACATATAAATAATAATTCACTTGGATCCAGAACAAGGACAAAGGAGCATTTTCCCACTTATTTCTGGATTTGTTCCAGATGGTTGAATTTTTTAGAATCATGACGTAGTGAAAACCAGAAAATCGCCACAATTAAATTGTGACTCATGCATGACAAAACAATAAGAGAGAGAGGAAATTTTGTAGAATTTCCAGGTGGCAAAATTTTTACAGAAGTTTATCTAAGGAACAGACCCAACTACAAAGGAGAATTAGTGATAGGTCAATATCCATGTTGTTAGTATCTCATATCAATGGGAAAATAATAAGTTATTCAACAAAGGGTTTTGTAACAACTAGAAAAAGATTGAGTTGGATCTCTAGATTACTGTATTACTCCTTACATCAAAATTAATTCTCAAATAGTTAAGGATATTAATGTAAAAAAAATACAAAAACTAAGAAGCCATAAAAGCACACACTAGAAAAATAAAAGACAGGGTAGCAGCTATTTTTATAGTCTCAGCATGGGAAATACTGACCACTTCAACAAGTCAAGACTATGGACCGGTTTACCTGAGCAAGTGCTAAAATAAAGTTCTGTGGTTATTCTTATCGGGATATCGGTGGCTCCCACAGGGACCTCACTATTGTGGCATCATCTGAAATCAGGTGTCAGCTGCCTAGAGACATCACAGGCTCCAAGTGACGGTCACTGCTGAGAAAACTGGTCATCCATGCGACAGTGAGAACGCAATGGAAAAATTTCTGATGGATGCAATGTAAATGTACTGAATTTCCCCTTAAATTATGTTCATTTTTCATACCTATCACTCCATTCTGAATGCAAGCGCCGGTGCAAACAAGGCCTCACTGAGATAGGAAAGCAGAAAGTACACTTGGGTTTTTACATCCTTTTGCATAAAAACAGGTAGCTTTGTACTGTCCTAAATTATAAACAGAATTCGCCTCTCTCAAAAATAAAATAAAATAAAATAAAATAAAATAAAATAAAATAAAATAAAATAAAATAAAATAAAAATGAGAAAAGGAGACAATCTCATCTTCTAAAGAAGAGAATGAAAATGAAATTATGTTGGACAGTTTCCTCTTTGGAATTTGAATAAACTCTCTTAGGTGAAAAAATATTATTTCAGGAGTAAGATGAAACCACTACACTTCAACATGACATTGTTTAGTTTAACAAATAATCATTGAGGACTGACAACTGCTGAGGAATAAGCATGATTTCAAGAAATGACCCTAACTATGAAAGGTGACAGAG
Organism: Plecotus auritus; assembly: GCF_963455305.1. Classification (NCBI taxonomy): domain Eukaryota; kingdom Metazoa; phylum Chordata; class Mammalia; order Chiroptera; family Vespertilionidae; genus Plecotus; species Plecotus auritus. The sequence continues at coordinate 8,409,487 of NC_137780.1, forward strand.
AAAAACGAATATAAACAGTTGTGACACGAAATGGGAACTGATGACAGGTGCACACAGGTGCTGTTTTTCTGTCAGCTGGATCTGTTTCCCAACATTAGACACTTACTCCCAGGCCCCCGGAGTTGTAATTCTGTAGATCTTTTAACCATCTTGGACCATATGGGACCTCTCTGGGTAACATTTATAGGAAACAAATTGCATATACATCTGGTCTTTACCTTTCTGGCAATGATCCTTATAATTAAATAATCAACTGCCTGTCTCCAGGGGGTAGAAAAAGTGCTGATTTGCTTGTTTCACACTCAGCAAAATACCTTCTACAAGATAGACGCCTGGCCTGTCACAGGCTCTCATGTGTGGAATGAATGTGTAAATGTTACACCGACCAATGAATGGACACCCTTGATTCAGTCTGTCTCTGATACTCATCATATAAGACACAGCCTTGAGTTAAATATAGTCAGTCTCACTCCAAGCCACAAAAAGTTGTTACAAACCGAACAATCATAAAACAGAAAAACTCTAAAGTATTTGTATTAAATGAAAGGCATAGAGAACAGAGAAATTAAATCCACAGGCTATTTAAAAGCCATTTAATGCAATGGTTTCTACTTTGTCCTTCCCCAAACTAATGTTTTTAATAAATAAGCATGTGATGCATTTTAACTTGGCAGCCCTTTCTTTTCTCTACTTCTGTCTCCTAATAGAAGTGCTGACTTACAATGAAATGGCCAGAAGGAAGACAGCACACTGAAGGAGGGCATTTGGTATAAACAAGGTTATCTATGTTTTAACTCAAAAAAATAAAATTTAAAAAAATGGCTGCGTTCAAATGAAACCTTTCCATTGAAAATATGATTACTCATTTCCACGGACGTTAGCCTCATGATTAAGAGAAATGGGTCTGGAGTCAGGCTGTCTGCTTACATACTGGCATTGCAACTAATTAGACGTGTGACCTTGGGCGGGTTATTGAACTTGGTACTCCTAGGTTACCACAGTTTTTGTTGATAATTGTATCACCAAAAGGCAAGCCTCATTACTGCCCAGGTACTCAAATAAGCAAGGCAGGTGTTTCTGAAATATTCCCAAATAAATGGAAGGTTAAAAGGTCCTCAGAAACTAAGGAGAACATATTTGGGGGTGTGTGTGCATGTACATATGTTAGGATAAGATTGTCAAATGCTCTCCTCCTCTTAAAAGACCCTCTTTTTATTTGGAGACCATGTCCTACTTGCTTGGGGTTAAGCTGCCTCTTCTTTTAAGTAATTACGTTGCTAGCTTACTTGGCAAAAAGTTGACAATCTCATCCCATTTTCGAAAGGTTTTTAGTTTTATTTGTTTATTTATTTATTCATTTACTTTTTACAAATTTCACCCATGAAACTCTGAAATCCAGAACATCTAGAAGCAAACAGAACACAATTACCAGCTGCCTGGCCAAACCCCAAACGGAGAATACTTGATCTTTCATTCATTAACATACTGTCTCTTCATTCACCCATGCCCAATTTTCATTAACCATTGTCCGAATTAATTCAGAGGTTCTTAATTATAACGGAGACAATATTATCAACATTTTCCTAACCATGTGCTTGGGAATGGTATGGACCTTTCCAGAAAATGCTATGTCTTGTCATGCAAGGATGCAAACAACCTATGATTATACTGTGCTCTAGACTTCGTTCTTTGTGACTTTTTTCCTTTCACGTATTTTCTCTAAGTAAGTTTTGTCACAGAGTAGCTGAAATCATTTAGAGCATTTATTTCATGCAATTTACTTTTGTCCCCAATATCTTGCAGAATAGTGAAAGCCTCCTCACACCTCAAAACCTCCTATCCACTGACCTTCCCCCATTCTCACTATCATTCATTCCTGTCATGTTATCACTTATCTCCTTACTCAGGTGATATGCCATGATCCTTTACTATAACCACTCCCATGCAAACATCCTTCACTCCCTCTTTCCTATTTGTTTGGCAAACCCTCATCATTGTGAAACTCAATCACGCTCCTCCTCCACTGGAGTTAGGTCTCATTAGTTTTTATATGAGCTGAGAAATCCTTTCTTTTAAAGAAGAGTTTAATCCTCATTATTTATTTCATGATTATTTTACCTAATTTTTTTTCCTTTCCTTCTCCTCCACTGAATTTGGTTTAATTTAATTTTCTTCCCCACTCCATGCTGATATACATTCTGTTTCTTTTGGTTAAATTCTGAATAGCATACTATGCCTTAAATTTAAAAATAATCCATTTTCCATCCTCCTCCCCATAACCCAAGACCTCAGTTTTGGCTCCTATGTTTCTTCTGCCATTTTCCATGTTATTCTTAACCAGCATTTGTATTTACTTTCCCCCCAATATCCTAAAAATAAGCAACTGCTCTTTTTTTGTTACTTTTACAGTCAGTGTTTATTTTACCAAGCTGAAATTTCTTTGCTTGTGACGTCTTGCATCCAACTACTTTCTTCTAGATTCTATGTCTTTCTTCATAAATTGCATTATTTGGTAGTTCAAGAAGTAAGAAAATGTAGGCAGAAAAAGCTCAATCTTCATTGGTCTGAAAATACTTTTTTTTGTCCTTTACTCTTAAAGGATTGCTTCATTTAGAAGAGAATTTGAGGTTGACAGTTCTATTTTCTCACAGTCTGTAAGGCATCATCCCAGTGTTTAATATACTTATTATTGCTGAGGCGAACCCTACTGTTCACCTAACTGTTGATACTTTGGAAATCATGTTTCTGTCCCTCTTTCTTCAGTGCCACCCCAGAATGGAACCATCAGGTTCCACAAAACATGTTGGTCCCACCCCAAAGTGGACGTGGTAGGACTAGAGCCCCACTCTGGGTGGCACTGAAGGAAGAGTGACAGAGAGAAAATTCCCCAGTGGGTGGAACTTCCAGCAGTGCACCTGGCTGTTTACTTTGCCTAGAAAGAGAAAGAGTGTGAAGTATGGAGCTAGAGATTCACAGATTGGTGCTCGTGGCTTGGCAGAATGATCAAGGACTTAGAAGGAACAGGATTTGGAAATGAATGCCACGCAAGAAATACGTGAGCAGATCTCCCTTAATGAAATCAGCACACGGTGACTGTTGTGTCCCATGTGAATGCTAGCCACCGAGACCTCATGCTGCAGATGCCAGTCAGCCTCCTCCTCCAGCCACCCGTCTTCCTGGCAACATGGACCAGGGCTAAGCTGCCACATGCACAGAATAATACTGAGCTCCCCAAATGACACCACAGTTCCTAGGAGGCGGGGGTGAGGTTGGTCAATTACCTGGTGGCAGGTTGATCATATTGGACTACTTTCACTCTAAGAGGGGCAAGGCTCTGATCTCACTGGAATAAACACTTGCTGGATTTGCCTTCCCTATCCATAAAACTTATGCCGAAACCTCCCCGGGGAGACTTACAGAATACATTTTTCACCATCATGGCATTCCGCACAGCACTGCTTCTAAGAAAGGAACTGACTTTAAAGCAAATGAAGCTGGCAATGGCTCGTGCCTGAAGAATCCACTGGCCTTCTATTCCCCAATACCCTGGAGCAGCTGGCTTGATACGCCAGTGGAATGGCTTTTTAAGGATTGTGTTATGACACCAGCTGGGTGACAGCACCTTGCAGAGCTGGGTAACGTCTTCCAGGATGCAATATGCACTCTGAAGCAGTGACTAATCCATGGAGCTATTTCTCCCACAGCCAGGAAACACAGACCCAGGAATGAAGAGATAGAAATAGGAGTGGCTCCTCTCACTGTTACCCTTGGTGATCCACCAGGGATGTTTTTCTTTCTCGTCTCTGCAACTCTGGGTTCTGCTAGCACCAAAGTCTCAGCACCTGAGGGAGGAATGCTTCCACCAGGTATCATAGCAACGTGCCATTAAATTGCAAACTGAGACTGCTTCACAATGAATCACCGGGCAAAGAAGGGGGTCATTATACTGGCTAGGGTGACTGATCCTGGCCATCAAGGGGAAACTGGGTTGCTATTACGTAACGGCTTACGTGTCTAAATGCAGGGATCCTCGGAGCACCTCTAAGGACTCTCGTGTCCTGAGGTTAGTCAACGGAAAATTACAATCACCCAGTACAGGCAAGACCTCTAAAGCCCCAGACTCTTCAGGAATGAAGGTTGGGGTCACCTCACCAGGCGAGGAATGATAATCAGCTGAAGGGGAAGAATATTTCCTGATGAGCAACTGAATTTTCTCATCATCTTCATTTGGATTCCTGGTTTCTTTGGTACCATTATTGAACACCTACTATTGCAAAGTACATAATATACATACACCTACTAACTGAAAACTGGCAACCTCTCAGCCAGGTTTGTGTTAGACTCATTTTATAGGTAGCGAAAGATGCCCAAAGCTATGCACCTTATAAATTACCAAAGCTGGGAATAAACTAACGCCAGGGATGTCTTGCCACAAAGTAAGCACTATACAACACCACTGACATGTATGTCCGTTCCCATTGAGAAAGAACATGGATGTCACCGAACAACTATCGTCCTTGGCCTCTTATCCTTGTTCACCAAGTCCCCTGCAGATCACTCGGCCTCCCACTTGGCTTGCTTACACTTGATGCAGCCAACCAGAAAGTACACTTTCCATTGTAGATTAATACAATTTTTGCATTAAAATTAAACACAATTTTTGCCATTAGTTTTGGTATAAAAAGGAATATAAACCTATGACTTAAAACACAGAAAAAAATGTAAATTTTTTTTTATTGACTTCAGAGAGAGGAAGGAAAAGGGAGAGAGAGATAGAAACATCAATGATGAGAGAGTGTTACTGACTGGCTGCCTCCGGCATGCCCCCTACTGGAGATCGAGCCCGCAACCCGGGCAGGGGCCCTGATTGGGAATGTAACTGTGACCTCCTGTTTCATGGATTGACGCTCAACCACTGAGCCACACCGATCAGGCCAGAAATTTTAAAAATTAAAATTGTGTATAATTCAGTGACATAAGACACTGGCATATTTACTTCCTTTATCTAAGTGTAATAATAATAATAATAGTAATAATAATAGCAGCAGCTACCACTTATAGAGCGTCTATTAGTTGCCAAGCATTGTTCTATGGGTATCACATGTGTTGAATCATTTAAACCTCACAAGCACCCCGCAAGGTAAGCACGGCTGTTATTCCTTTTTACAGACAAAGAACCTGAGGCATAAAGAAATTACGTGGCTTCCCAAGGTCAAAGAGCTCATAAATGGCAGAGCTGGGATTTGAACCCCCAGTCTCACTCCAGAGCATGTGCCTTAACCAAGAAGTTCTACAGACTCTGTCTCTGAGTTGGAGTGTACAAAGGGCAATTATTCTCTGCAGGAGGAAGAAAGAGAGTGGCTGAGCCTGTGTTTTATTTTTAGAGGCACTCCTCCCTAAAATACTCTCCTCTACACCCAAAAAAAAAATCCTCCGGGAGCTCATTCACTACTGCTTGCCAGAGATAGCAACCGAGTCCCCAGGGGATAAGAGAAAACATTGGCTTAAATTATATCTAAAAATATGGTATTGGGTTCTTTTAGAAACTTCCTAGCTCTTCAACTCCCACAAGTACAAAACCCTTACAGCACACTCATGCCAAAAATTACAATGTATGTTTGTTCTTTAAATCATTAGATTCTATTTAGTTTAACACTCTTGCAGGCAAAGCTCCATTCTAGGTCCTTCAGTTCAGATATGGTAAGTAAATCCAACAAAATCCAGTAAACATTCCCTAATATAAGCTAATAATCACATCAACTTAAATGTCAATACATGTTCTAAATAAATATTTTGAAGTACAGTAAACTTTTAACTGATGATTTTAACGTGTGAACATGAATACAGAAGATTGGGGGGTAATCTCTTTTCAAAACTCCCAAGAAATTCATTAAAAAAAAAACTGGGGGAAAAAAACCCACCAGAATTTAAAAAGCAAATATTGTATCTGCATAGCACCTCCTCGGATTCTTAAAATACATCAGCATTGTCCAGAGAATGAATGAATCGTCATTGCATATATTTACTCAACAATCACCAGGTATCTCCTATGTGCACAGCACTGTGCTCAAGTTAGGAGGGGGATGTAATTTACTGACATGTTCTTGCTGTGTTTAACACAACACAGCAGGCAACTCCGAACACTTTTGCAAGCCAACCACGCTGGGCAGCCCTGCTTGACTGAGAGGCAAGTCGGCTGCGAGGTTCTTGGACTCAGGAGGTGCAGCCCTGCCTGCGGGGCAGGTTTAAGAAAATGACAGTACAGTTTGAAAGCACTGTCACCAAGTGCACACAAGGTGGAATCAGCAGCGGGATAAAGATTCAATGTCGGCGAAACAGAGATGAGCGAAGACTCCCCTTGGTCCTGGAGAGGAAGGTAGACGAGAAAAGCGCAGATAATCAACCCACCTCCTACCAACCTTCTCCATTCAAGGCTTTCCCCCTTGGCATGTCCTTTGGGCACTAGTAGTTAAGAATTCACTAGAAGTCAATCCCCCAGGTTTAAACAAGTGGCCACTGTACATGATTGATTTCCCTCTAGTTTTTGGTAGTCCAGCAGTCAACAGAAGGAATCTAAGTGGCCAGAAGGATCAATGGCATGACTTAGCAATGCTATTCAGCCGATCAATAATTTCTAGAGAGGAAAATACGCCAGACAGTTTATAGGTAAGTACCAAAATGACATGCACCAGTAAGTGCTGAAAGGAAGAATGGTTAAATGACCTACCCAAGATAAAGTAGCTAGTTACTCAGCAGCTAAATAATCCCCCCACGCCCTTAGGACAACTGTATTCACCACTGATTAAAATCACAGACACACCACACACAAATAATAAAAATAATAAACTAAAATCACAAAGACAGGACGCCATAAAAAATAATGAGTTACCAGTCCTAGCATTTGTTAAATCCTTGTCTTAACACCTTTAAATCACCCTATTCTTCTGCCCTCAGTCGAAAGAGACTCTCATTTCTGATCTATGAATACTTTTATGGTTACTGTGGCTTGCTCTAAATTCACTCCCAATCCACAGTGAAATGTGTATGGAATTTCATTCCGAAATGTGAATCTTAAGAGGCGTTCAAGAAGTAATTATTCTCTGACACTTGTTAAAATGGTAAGGAAGACTTGACCCAAGATCACGGCTACGCGGCAATGCGGTATGATGATAGGGGAGAGAGGTCAGTTCTGAATACAGCAATGACAGCTGGGGATTTATAACTAAGGGCAGAATAAGGGGGTCAGTGGGTGGAAAATTACTAAAAGCAGACATCAAGGGTAGGGGGATTCTGGTTAAACCAGCCCAACAGGATTCTTGCTGAAGGCAGGTCAAGAACTTAGACATCAAAGGTAGGGGATGAGGAAGTTGATTAGATACCCAGGGTGGTCAGATATCAAGGGTGGGTGATTCTCATAAAGTAACTTCCACAGAATTCCTTGCTTACATTGGGTGTGCAGGCCCTGCAGGGACAGGACAGACGCTAAGGCCAAGGTCAAAGCCTAGTTAGGAAAACTCAAAGGAGCCAACCTGAAGTTTGGTCAAGGAGAAAGTTTTCATCACCAGCACTGACATCTGCCCCCTACCTATCCCTTCTCCCAAAACCCCCAAATACACTGTTTTTATAAATACTATATTAGAAGCTCTTTCATGGACCATGAAAAAGCAGGCCACTAAATTTAAAAACTTGAGTGTTTCTAAAACACGCAGGCACACACAGGATACAAATCTAATCATCTGACCCTCTACTTACATTGCTCAGTAGTGACCTCTGTCTCCAGGACCAGCTCTTGGTAAGACCTGCAGGGTTCTGCCTATCCTCCTGCCTGGTCCTCCAGCTAATTACTGCCCACCCCCCAACGGCTACTGCTCCCCTCCTCTCAACTTCACGCCGAGGGCCTTTGTTCATCTTGCTCCTTCAAACCAATACTCTCTTCTTTCCACCAACTCAATTTTCCACAGAGCCACTTGGCAAAGGAGGACTGGTGTTTGGAGCCTAGTTCAAAGGCCATGAACTTGCTTGAGCACTCCGCCTCCCCCTTCTGCCTTTCTTCTGTGTCCTGCGCTCTCAGATGACAAGGAGCTGTAACTTTCTCCCCCACCTGTTTGTCTCAGTGTCTACCTCCCTCTTCAGGCCCGAGTCCCTCCTGAGCAGGGCACAGGTTTCGTTTGCCTTTGGAGCTCTCGCGTCTCCAATTGAGATGAAACCAGAAGAAAAGGAAACAAAAGCAAACCCTCTTTTGAAACCGTGAAAGCAGCACTGTTGATCCCCAAAAGACAGGCACTCATGCTTTACAGATTTAAAGTAAACCTGTCACTATATCCTTCCCAGGGAGTTCCATGCAAACTTTGCACTGCTCCTCAGCTCTGACTGGTTTACAACCTGAACTCAAATGGATACAGTGGTCAAAACAATATTAAATAATACTTTCTCAGAAGAAAAGATCAGGCTTATAGCCAAAAGCACTATATGGTGACCTCCTTTAATTTGCTGTCATCCACCCCTTCTCATATGGTAAAGCTGGGAGAAGGTAAGTAACATGAAATTCCTTATCATCCCCTTCTCCAACTATAGACCCATGAATGCCACACACATGTAGACCTTATGCTCTCTAAGCCAGACAAATGCCTGTTATTTTCTACAGTTCTTATCACCTGCTGAAAGGATGGGTTCATCATTTCCTCACCCCACTTTCTACAATAAACATCAACCATAATTCTTTTTCATTTTAATCAAAAGATGAGATTCAGTTCCGATGTAATCATTGTCACATAACTCACTATTTTTCGAAGCCAAGGCAGTGGGTGTCAGCGTCAGAATTACCTAGGATGTTATGAAAATGGAGATTCCTGGGTCCCACCCTAAAGAAACTGAGTAAGAACATGGAGGGGGAGTGAGCAAGGATTAAGGAATGTGAATTTGAAATGATCTCCCAGATGGTTCATAAGTTCACCCACTGTATTTGAGAACAAATGACCTTGATTAATTAAATTGTGGAGTGTCCCAAAATAGGATATACAGAAGTAATGTTGGAAATAATCCCTGACCTCAAGTACTTTCAATAGAGTTAGAAAGATAAAGTTTACACACATTGAAATTGTAGAACAATGCAAACTCTATGGTACAGAACAGTATTCAAAACTTAGATCAAATACCCCGATCTTTAAAATGTTTAAGTATGGACAGTTTTAGAAATGCTGACATAAATTACAGATGTATTACTTTACTAACAGATAACATACATTAAAAATATATATATGAAAAAGTTTTTGGAAATATTAAATTTTAATGACACAAACTTTTCATTGGTTAGTAAAACATTACCAATTATGCAATGTAAGTATATTTCTTGATTTTTTAAAATCATGGTTTAACAATTTATGATACAGAGATTTGAAGGACTGCCAGTAAGTTCAGTTTATATTGGTACTTGATTTCAATGACTATCCTGACTAAAGACAGTACCCTCACGTAAATACAAGTTTGCATTCTATTATGATGCTTCTATTTCAATCTATCCACCAATTATTATAAATGTTTAATAAAAATAATGTTAGTAAATACTTTCCTTGGTGACAATGAACTGTTTTTGAAAACTAATCATTTAAATAATCATGACAAATGGCTTCCAAAAAGTACTAAGGTTTTGATGTGGAAAATTTATAAATTCGTTAGAACATTATTCACATGTTTAAGTGTAACAGGACAATTTCAGAAACAATATGCAGTTCAGGGTAATAAAATTACATAAGTATGGAAATTTCTGAATACCATTTTCAAAAGCTTATTCTAGCCTTTCTGGAGTAGACAAAATATTGTGAAGTGTACTCTAAGGTAAAAAGTGCTTTTTAAAAAATGCATTGGTGAGCCTGAAGAAAGAGAAACATCCAAGGAAAAAACAAAAACAAATCAACAAACACACCACAAAACAAACTCCAAGGCCAGTGTTGCCCTGGGGGTAAACACTAAGCCTTGGACCCACTACACAGTGAGCGAGATGAACCTAAAACTCCCCCATTGAGCCAGGATCCCTCTGGGAGACCAGAGAGTCCCAGGTCAGCAAAGGCTCCTCTAGAAGAAGTTATCCTCAATTTAGACTCCCAAGTTGCACACAGATAAAAATCAGGCAAACGGGAGTTCATGAGCAAGAACCAGCAAATACAAAAAGAAATAAGCCACAGTAAATGAGAATCAGTAGACACAAACAATAGAGCTAAATCCCCAGGGACTTAAAATAATAAAATTTCCAGACACAGACTGTAAATAACTATACATTAAATGTTTAAGAAAATGTCAGATTGATTTGAGAAACAAACCCTTAGAACTTTTAGAAATAAAAAACAGAATTAATAGAATTTTGAAATTCCACAGATGGGTAAAGAGAAGAGTGGAGCATGCTGGCTTTTCAGGGAACTGCCCAAGAACTGGTTTCTGTCCAGCTGTGTTCCGGGTGCTGGTGGGAATCAGCAAATAAACGATGCCTTGGGGCCGCTGAGAACAAAAAGAGCAGCTCATTGTGCTGCTGCTTCAGAAGAACCACAGTACAGCAGACAGACAGCAGAGGGAGCAAGAGATATGGGCTCTTAAGAATATGAACCTGGCAAATCCTTCTTATCAGGAATCCATGCACAGAAGTTGAGAAGACACGTCTACAGAAAAGGTTTGAGAGCCCTGAGTATCCCTACCTGCACCGAGTGCTGAAGATCTTTCCATGTATCAAGCCAGTCTGAAAAGACTGGTAGAGGTAGCCAAGTTTTTAAAATGCATGAATACCAAAACAACGTTACAAGGATACAAAGAAACAGGGCAAAATGGCCCACTCAAGGAAAGAAATTAAATCTCTATAAGCCAATCCTAAGCAAACACAGGTATGTGTATTACCTGACAAAGAATTCCAAAAAACTGACATAAAGATGCTCAATTAGCTCATGTAAATAATGCATGACCAAAATGAGAATTTCAACAAAGAAACAGAAAATTTGAAAAAAGAATCCAACAGAAATTTGGGAGCTGAAGAATGCAATAAGTACACTGAACACATTAGGAGGGTTCAACCAGAGACTTGACCAAGCAGAAAAAAAGTCAGCAAACTTGAAGACAGGTTGTTTGAAATTATCCAATTGGAGCAAAATGAAAAAATAATAAAGAAGAGTGAAGGAAGTCTAAGGGACTTCTGGGATACCAACCAGTGGACCAATGTACACATTATGGGAGTCCCAGAAGGAGAAGAGAAAAAGGACAAAAAGCTTATTTAAAGGAAAAAAAAAAAAAGAAGACCAAGATGGCGGCATAAGGCATACACCTGTATGTGCTGCCCCTCACAACCACACCAAAACTACAACTAAAAGACAAAACGTCTATCACCCAGAACCACGGGAAAGCTGGCTGAGTAGAAGTTCTACAACTAGAAGGAAAGAAAAAAGCGCATTGAGTCCGGGTAGGAATTGCAGAGGCGCGGAAAAGCAGAGGTACGGAGGCGTGCGAATCGGGCTGGCAACTGGGTGCGCTGTTTTTTTCAATCGGGAAGGAGATAGAAGCTCCCTACTGCTCTGAACTCCAGTTTCCGGCCAGACTCTGGGGACCCAGACTCCTACGGGGAGAAGCTGGACTGTCTGGCATCAGGTCGGAAAGTGAGGGTGGCTTTCTTGCAGAGGTGCTCACAGGAATCATTGTTTACTGCACTGGGGTGCGGGATGCGGGGATGTGGAATTACGGAGACGCAGAAAGGGCTGACTGGCAGCCATTGCTGTTTGCCACGCCCTAGTGATTCCCTGAGACCCCGCCCCGCCCAATTTACAAACCCACCAAAGCTGTGTGCAGCGGCTTTTGTATATGAATGGCCTGCCCTTTCACAGCTTAACCTAACAAACAGCAGCTGGGTCAGACAGCTCCAAAACATCCAAACCCCAAACAAAGAGGAGAAATCTGCAGATCTCCCTGTAGCTCCTGCTGGGTGGCCTCAGGCAGTAGCTAACTTGCCCCTCCTGGGAGATCCAGGAGCCAGTGTACCTAGTGGTCAGTGTGAGATGATACCAGATTTCAACTCCTCACATCCATAAGTGACACACTCAAGAGGCAGACTCAGTGAGCACCAAAGCCCCACTGAAGCAAGTCCTGCCCCATAAGGGTGTCTCCAGCACAGCAGTTCTTCCATTATAGACACAGCTGATCCTCACAGCCAATTGGCCTGGAGGTCAATTCCTCCCAGTGTATCAACAGCAACCAAGGCTTAACTACAACAAGATTGTGCACTCAGCCCACAAAGGGGTGCACCAAGAGTGTCCACCTCAGGTGATTGGAGAGGCTGAGCCACTGGGCCCTATAGGTCACCTACCACACAAAGCCACTCCATCAACACAGGGAAGCAACCAAAATGCGGAGACAAAGAAACATGTCACAAATGAAAGAAATGGAGGAAAGCAAACTACTGGATATAGAGTTCAAAACCACATTTATAAGGTTACTCAAGAATCTTCTAGAGCCAAAACCGGTTTGGCTCAGTGGATAGAGCGTCAGCCTGCAGACTGAAAGGTCCCAGGTTCGATTCCGGTCAAGGGCATGTAACTTGGTTGTGGGCACGTCCCCAGTGGGAGGTGTGCAGGAGGCAGCTGATCGATGTTTCTCTCTCATCGATGTTTCTGACTATCTATCCCTCTTCCTTCCTCTCTGTAAAAAATCAATAAAATATATTTAAAAAAAAAAAAAAAAGAATCTTCTAGAAACCTCCGAGAAACTTAGTGTGACCTTCAAGGATCTTAATTAGAATGCCAAAAAGATGGAAAAGGACCAGTCAGAAATTAAGCATACACTGTCTGAAATAAAGAATAATATACAGAAATTCAACAGTAGACCAGAGGACCCCAAGAATCAAACACCCAACCAGAAAGACAAAAAGAAAAAAGAATCCAAAAATATGAAGATAGTGTAAGGAGCCTCTGGGACAACTTCAAGCGTACCAACATCCGAATTATGGGGGTGCCAGAAGAAGAGAGAGAGCAAAATATTGAAAAGCTCTTAGAAGAAATGACAGAAAACTTTCCCTACCTGGTGAAAAAAATAGACTTACAAGTCCAAGAAGCGCAGAGAATCCCAAACAAGAGGAATCCAAAGAGTACCACACCAAGACACATCATAATTAAAATGCCAAGGGCAAAAGACAAAGAGAGAATCTTGAAAGCAGCAAGAGAAAAACAATTACCTACAAGGGAGTACCCATACGACTGTCAGCTGATTTCTCAATAGAAACTATGCAGGCCAGATGGGAGTGGCAAAAAATATTCAAAGTGATGAACAGCAAGAACCTACAACCAAGATTAGTCTACCCAGCAAAGCTATCATTTAGAATTGAAGGTCAGATAAAGAGCTTCACAGACAAGAAAAAGCTAAAGGAGTTCATCACCACCAACCCAGTATTATATGAAATGCTGAAGGGTATTCTTTAAAAAGAGGAAGAAGAAGGTAAAGATAAAAATTATGAACAACAAAGTGACAACAAATACATATCTATCAACAAGTGAATCTAAAAATCAAGTGAAAAATCTGATGAACAGAATAAACTGGTGAATATAAGAGAATCAGGGGCATAGAAAGGGAGTGGACTGACAATTCTTGGGGGAAAGGGGATGTGAGGGGTGCAGGAAGAGATTGGACAAAAATCTTACACCTATGAATGAGGACAGTGGCAGGGGGTAAGGGCATTGCGGGGGGGATCGGGTGGAGGAGAGCTATGGGGGGAAAAAGAGGAACACCTGTAATAATCTGAACAATAAAGATTTATTTTAAAAAAATGGCTGAAAGTTCTCAAATATGAAGAAAGAAGTGAACATCCAGATTCAAGAAATCCAAGAAAACAAATAGGATGAGCTCAAAGACGTCCACTTGTCAAAAGTCAAAGACAAAATTTTGAAAGCAACAGGAAAAAGAAACTTGTCACAAATGAAAACACAGTATCAAAAAGCTTATGGGATGTAGCAAAAGCAGTACTAAGAGGGAACTTTATAGCAACAAATGCCTACATTTAAAAAAAAAATATCTCAAATAACTAACTCTATATACCTCAAGAAACTAGAAAAATAAGAAAAACCTAATCCCAAAGCTAGCAAAATGAAGGAAATTATTATGAAGATTATAACAAAAATAAATGATAGAGAATAGAAAAACAATATAAAAAGCCAACAAAGATTTGTTTGTTTTTAAAGATCAACAAATAACAAATCTTTAGCTAGACTAACTAGAGAGAAGACTCAAGTAAAATCAGAAACGAAAGAGGAGACATTACATCTGATGCCACAGAAATAACAAGGATCATAAGAGACAACTATGAACAATTATATGCCAATAAACTTAGAAGAAAAGGAGAAATTCCTACAAACATAGAATTTACCAAGACTGAATCATGAAGAAAGAAAATCTGAAAATATCTGTAACTAATAAGGAAATTGAGTCAGTAATCAAAAACCTTCCAACAAAGAAAAGCCCAGTACCAAACATTTAAGGAATCCTTCTCAAACTCTTCCAAAAATTGAAGACCAGGGTACGCTTCCTACCTCATTGTATGAGGCCAGCATTACCCTTAACACCAAAGGCCAAAAAAGATACTACAAGAAAACTATGGGCCAATAACCATGATGAATATAGATGTAAAATCCTAAACAAAATATTAGCAAACCAAATTTAACGGAATAATAAAGGATCATACACCATGATCAAGTGAGATTTATCTTGAAGATATAAAGACATTTCAACATACCATAATCAATGTGATACACATCATATCAGCAGAACAAGATAAAATTCACATGATCGTCTCTATTGGTGCAGAAAAGGTATTTCACACACACAAATTCTCAACTCCCTGAGAGTAGGAGAATTATATCAACAATAAAAGCCATATAGGAAAAGCCCACAGCTAATACCTCAATGGTGAAAAAGTGAAAGGTTTTCCTCTAAGATCAGGAAGAAGGCAAGGAGGCCCATTTATATTCAACATAGCACTGGAAGTCCTAGCTGGAGTAGCGTGGCAAGAAAAAGAAAAAAGGAAATTAAAGGAACAATCTCATTTACAATAGCATCAAAAGACAATAAGATACTGAGAAATAAACTAAGAAGGGGAAAGACTTGTACACAAAGAACTACAAAATGTTGCTAAAAGAAATTAAAGATACACATAAATGGAAAGACACCCTGCATTCATGGATTGAAGATTTATTATTGATAAAATGTCCATTATACCCAAAGAGATCTACAGAATCAATACAATCTCTACCAAAACCCCAACAGCATTGTTTTATAGAAACAGAAAAAACAATCCTAAAATTTATAAAGAACCCCGAAGACCCTGAATAATTGAAACCATCTTGAGAAAAAAACAAAAAAGCTGTGGGCCTCACAATCTATGACTTCAAAACGTATCACAAAGCTACAGTAATCGAAATAGTATGGTACTGATATAAAGACAGACACACAGACCAAGGAAACAGAACCGAGAGCCCAGAAATAAACCTATGGACATATAGTCAAATGATCATTTACACAAGAATACACAAGGGGGAAAGGATCGCCTTTTCAACAAATGGTGCTGGGAAAGCGGAACAGCCACAAACTGGGCCTTTCACTTAGACACAAAAATCAATTTAAAATGGGTTAAAGACTTAGGTGTAATACCTGAAACTATAAAACTCCAAGAAGAAAACATAGGGGGAAAACTTTAGTATGTTTTTCTTGGAAACGATTTCATGGATATGACACCGAATGCACAGGCAACCAAGGCAAAAATAGACAGGTGGCACTACCTCAAACGAAAAAGCTTCTTTACAACAAAGGAAACAATCAACAGAGTGAAAAGACAACCCGTAGAATGAAAGAAAATATTTGCAACCACTTACATATGAAACAAGGTTAATATCGAAAATATATAAGGAACTCCTAGAATTCAATATTAAAAAAACACCAGACTTTTAAAAGATGAACAAAGAGCTTGACTAGATGTTTCTCTAAAGAGGATGTAAAAATGGCCTATAGATGATATATGAAAAGATGCTTAAGGTCACTATCAGGGAACTGCAAATCAAAACCACAATGAGATAGCACCTCACACCTGTTAGGATGGCCATTACCAAAAAAACAAAACAGACAATAACAAGTGTTGGTGAGGATGTGGAGAAAGTGGAACCGTATGCCGTTAGTAGGAATGGAAAATGGTGCAGCCACTATGGAAAACAGTATGAAGTTCCTCAAAAAAATTAAAAATAGAGCCGGCAATCCCACTGCTGGGTACTTATTCAAAAGAACAGAAGTCAGGATCTGGAAGACATATCTGTACTCATGTGTTCACTGCAGCATTATTCATAACAGATTAGCCCAAATGTCCAGCAACAGATGAATGGGTAAAGAAAATGTTACATACACCAATGGAAGTTTTCCACCATAAAAAGGAAGGGTTTCTGTTACATGCTAAGTGAAATTAGGCAGTCACTGAATGATCAATACTGCACGATTCCCCTTCAATGGGGTATCTAAAGTCATCAAATGTATAGAAGCAGAAAGAAGAACTGTGGTGGCCAGGGGCTGGGGAGAGAGGAAATGGGAGGTGTTGTTCAGCGGGTGTAACAGTCATGCCAGATGGAAAGGTCCCAGAGCTGCTGTACAACACTGTGCCTGTGCTGGAGTTAACAACACGGTACCGCACACTTAGAACTGTGTTGAGAAGGTAGATCTCGTGTTATCTGTGTTTTACCATGCTAGCAAATTCAACAGTGATTTAAACACAGCCGACAGTTAGCTAACCGAACATATTATATACAGTAACTATACTGCAGATTTTACTATAGATTGTAATAAAGACACAGTAACATAGGAGAAGAAGTGAATGAGAGTTTAAGATACATACAGGCTCCCTGGCCAGTTTGCTAAGTGGTTAGAGAATTGGCCCAAGGACTGAAGGGTCTAGGGCAGTGGTCAGCAAACTCATTAGTCAACAGAGCCAAATATCAACAGTACAACGATTGAAATTTCTTTTGAGAGCCAAATTTTTTAAACTTAAACTTCTTCTAACGCTACTTCTTCAAAATAAACTCGCCCAGGCCGTGGTATTTTGTAGAAGAGCCACACTCAAGGGGCCAAAGAGCCGCATGTGGCTTGCGAGCCACAGTTTGCCGACCACTGGTCTAGGGGCACATATCTGGGTTGCAGGTTTGATGCCTGGTCAGGACCCTGCAGGAGGCAACCAATCAACATGATTCTCTCACATAACTGTTTCTCTCTCTCTCTCTCTCTCTCTCTCTCTCTCTCTCTCTCTCTCTCACACACACACACACACACACACACACAAAACACACCAGAAATGCTAGATAGAACAGAAGGGTAAGGCAATATTCAAAGAGATAATGGTTGCTGCATTAACAAAATTAATGAAAGACATAAATCCACAGAGTTTAGGTCTAAACAAATCGCACAGACTACTGTGCGGGAAGGCAAGGTACTCACGGGAAAAGTGAATGAGAAGTTAAGGCACGTGGAGGAGTTAAGGTCTAACATAATCTAATCAGAACCCCTAAAGCCAGGAATTGATATATTTTGAGGACAAATAAAAAAATTCCAAGGGGAACGTTATGGCACTGATCTTCTGTGTGTTACTCCTAGTCACTGTGCTGGGCATTGGCAAGTACAGAATTAAGGAGACCAAGTAAACCCACAGTTAGAATGCAGTGTAATAGGTACTGTGACACGTGAGGGTACTAAGCAATTCCGAGGGAAGTGGTTAGCAACAGTGATTTCCAGGGACAAACTACTGATGGCCACCTTAGTTCAGCCAATACTTGTTACGGTCAGTGAATTTCAGATCTATAAACAGAATCACCATCCAGAGTTGTGTTATTCAAAGCCCATTTTAAAATTACCAAAGTCCATTTTAAAACATTCCCAAAAGAAGTCAAATCAGTTTCTTCATACTGTTCAAATTTCCCCACAGAAAGCTAGTCTGGACATTGGGGATCCATAAAAAATAGCATAAGAAGAATTTTACCAAAAACACACAAAAAATTTTCTTGCTTAATTTAAAAGTAATGGCATAAAAGTAATGGCAATATATTATCTATATCTATGCTGGAATTATCCAAGTCATCCAACAGAAGAAAAGAAATATTTCAAATACCTGTTCTTTTTTTGGACTTACTCTTTACAACCTAAAATCAAACCCATTTTGCATAAATTAATGTTATTATCTGCAACATGATATTACCTATGTCACTATAAAGTGCTTATTCCACTCAAGTGAATCATTGGTGTGCTGTTGGATTTAGCCACATGAGGCCTGTTAATGCACATGCGAATCCTTCACCTAACAAAATACTTCTGAAAAAGTGCCCACAGATTGTTGCCAAAGAAAACCAATTCTTTCTCACTCTAAACAGCAGTAGTCTATAGAAGCTCAGTGCTATACTATTCCTCTTTCGAATTTAAAAATTCATCCTCAATATATATTAGTGACATGGGTAGATATTACATACACCCAAGGACACAACATCCAAATACATTTATGTATGGCTAAATAAATTTTTATATAAACTGCAAATGATTTCAATAAAATGCCAAGATGGTTCTTTAAATGACTGTATTTGCTTATTTTACTATCCAGGCAGTAATGAAATGATTTTAGCTATGCCCTTAATATTCCAAAAGACTGAGAAGCCTTTGTTGTCATATGAATGTAAATTTTCACAACCAATTTTTAAAAGATGTCATTTTGACTGGAAACACCACAAATGTGTATTTTGACTGCCACACTGGCATTAACCTATTAGTGATCAAACAGGTTTGTGAGTTCATTGATGAGAGGGAAGTTAAGAATGGATAATGACATTTACTACCAACCAGAGAATAATGAGGGACACCAATTGGTGATTTAAAATATTTTTTTATTGATTTCAGAGAGGAAGAGAGAGGGACAGAGAGATAGAAACATCAGTGATGAGAGAGAATCATTGATCGGCTGCCTTCTGCACACTCCTTACTGGGGATCGAGCCCACAACCGAGGCATGTGCCCAGACCAGGGAATCCAACTGTGACCTCCTGGCTCACAGGTTGACGCTCAACCATTGAGCCACACTGGCCAGGCCCAATTGGTGACTTAAATAACCTTCATTGGTGGTCCCTTTGATAAACACCTATAGCACTTAAACACCAATGTAGCCCTATTTACACAATGGTTTCCATTGTATAGTTTGGAATATTTGCCTTTTCTGTAAGTTCCTTGAGGGGAGAGGTCTTGTCTTAAATACTACTACTATATCTCTTCCAGCTCAGAACCAAAGCTGAGTGTATACTTATTGATAAATTAGCTGCAGTAGAATAAGACATATTTTCCATGGCAATTAGGAGGCAATCGGGTTAAGTAAGCTAATTGTAGGTACAGTTATGTGCAACACAATGACAGCAAGGGACAAGACCAGAACAGTGACTTTGAAATAACATGTTCAAAAACAGAGCAAATGAGTTTATGCAGCATAATCATTTTCTGAAGGGACCACAAAATTTATCGCATGATTATTGCTTAGCTTAAAAATGCTTTTCTGGGGTCTTACACGTGACGATGCATTCATATTTCTATAATGCTATCTCATGTCTGTATAAACTACCTTGTTCATATAAGTATGGAAAGAGCTGTATGTACTATTCAAAATCCAGAAGAAAATAAAGCCAATGAATATCCCATCCTTCTGAGGTTAATGAACACACACAGTGTTTTGCTAATTAAAACAAATGTCTTACTTTTCATGCACACCAAAGTGACGCACAGAATAACAGGAATCTTTTTAGTTAGAAAAATTCAGCATCAACGTGGCTTTAAAATCAACTTCTATCAAAATTTTCGTCTTTTTCCCTGACCTTCAATCTTCAATCAAAATTATATATCATGTTTTCATAGCAACAATTACGATGCAAATTATGTGATCCTTTATGCTAGCAGCAGACTTTCCCACTGTAAAGGCACCACACCAGAGGACAAAAGCACACTGCAACATCCTCCCAGCTCTTCTAACAAGACTGTTCCTAGAATTTCTTCTCCCCTCCCATAATCACATGAAGTCTCTGTGGTCCCTCACTCTCCAAGATCAAATAATCTGACCACACCTCCCTCCAACATTTCAGAGGTGAGTCTGTATCTCTCCTGTCTCCTTCTTTTGTCTAAGAACGTGCAGGCACTTATTTTATTTGACCCACCCTTTGAAGGCATGGGTATACCAAGGGCTGGAGAGTCCCTGAGTTAACTGGACAACTAGAGAGTCCCTGAGTTCACTAGACAACTAGTTAACTAGACAACTCGGCCCCCCAAAACTTGCTACCCCTTTAGCTCTTCTTAAAAAGTCAGAAAATCAGCATAGGCCCTGTTTACAGGCCAGGAGAGTTGTTTCGTTGTTGCTGCTGCTGTTGTTGTTTTAAGTCTTTCCCACAAAAGAACTCGCGTACACTCACAAAACAACTGTACTTTTCAGAAGGTGGACATACAAACTGATCTTGTTTGTCCCTTTGGTTTTCAAGAGTTGAAACACGAACGACATCTGCATCTAGAAAAAAACTCCTGAGGGCAAGTTGATCAAAGACGCAGAAAATCCTTCCTTCAAAGAAATGCACCTGGTGACGCTCCACGAAGGAGGGGAAATATTTAAAGTAAAACCTTCCCTGCTTTATTACCGCAGACTTGAGGAAGAGAAGAATAGGCGCTTGGTTTCCTGTGGCTTTTCAACATTGTGCTGTGACCCCAGGGCCACAGAAGCCGTGGGTGCGATTCTTCCACTCATCACTGCCCAGGAGTAGCATAAGCTCTGTAAACTCTGTGCACAAACGCACACCCCCTCTCCACTACCATCCTCGCCCTCCACCTCGACCCCAGCGTGACCACGATGCTACAAAAAGCAAAGTCATGGGGCAATGCAGGGGGTGGTGTGGGGGCGGGGGCAAAGGGAGGGGGAAATGTGTGCAAAGGACTGAAAGACCCAGAAAAGCAAGGGTGGGAGAAATAGTCCGCGGGCTGGTCTGTGACCCAGAGCCAGCCCTGGGGTGGGGATGCAGACACCCCGGGCGCGGAAAAGCCACCGGGATGCCCACTCTGCCTTGCCCTGTCTCTGCCCTCCATCACCCCCTTGCTCTCCGGCAGGGCCACCTCCGGGCAGGGAGCGCCTCTCACAGTCCCCCATCCTCACGCCGGAGGGTCAGTGTGCAGCCGGGGGCGAGGGTCTGGGGGCGCCGAGCGCAGACCCTGCGGCGCGGGGTCGATGGGGGACTCGGCGGCCCGGGTGGAGGGCGAGCGCGGGTCGCAGGGGGGGTCTGGCCGCGCGGCTGCGGGGCGGCTTGGGCTACTCACGTTCTCCGTGTCCCGCTCGTTCACCGTGGGCAATGGCGTCCGGGCCGACATTTTGTGCGGGCGGCGGGATCGGGCCGGGGTCCCTCGGGCCGGGCTGAGTGCGGGCTCCGGGGGCGCAGGAAGCGGGCGCAGGCGCGGGCCGAGGCCGGGCGCAGCGCTCCCGCAGGCCGCGGGCGGTGCAACCAGCGGCCCGGCGCGGAGCGGGGAAGAGGCCGCGCGGGGAGGGGAGAGGAGGGGGCGCTGCCCGCGGCGGCGCCGGGGACGCGGGCGCCGGGGAGGGAGGGCTCCGGGCGCGCGGGTGCGGCGCCGCGGGCAGAGGCGCCGGGGGCGGCGTCCGGGCCCCGCTAGGCTCCCGGGGCCATGGCCGAAGGTGAACTCGCGCCTCCGATCGCGGCCCGGCAAGCGCGGCCCCGACAGCGCCCCGCGCCCCGCCCGGGAGAGCGGCGCCCGCGGGCCGTGCCGCAGCCACGCGCGGGGCCGTCCCGGCTGGGTCCGCGCTCAGCGCCGCTGCCGAGCCGGGAGGAGGCGGGCGCGGCACGCAGCACCCAGGCCACTTGGCGGCGGCCAGTGGGTGGGCGGGCGCCAGCCGCGGGGCCTCTCCATTCATTCCCTCATTAGGGATGCGGGGCCGCCTCCTCCCTCCCGCGCTCGCTGGAGCGCCGTCCCCGTTTATTTTGGTCCCGCGCACCACCCGCCGAGTATGGTTGTCTCAGAGCCTCGGGTGCCTTTTCTTTTTCTCTGCGTTTGGATTTTGCCGGAGGGAGGAGGGAGGACGCTGGTCCCTTTTTTGTCCGTTTCGTTGGGGAAGAATTAGATGCATCTGACCCTGGCCCTGCACCCCGACCTACTACCTCGGGACGTCTCCCATTCTCAAATCCTCCTTTGCCCCTGATGTCAAGCTTCCCCAATCATTGCCCTCCCTGAGCCTTCTCTCAGCCCCCTTCTGCAGGAAGCCTGTGGGGTCAGGGTCACCCTAATAGTTGGGCACAGGGCACAAAAGCCCTTAGAGGCGCCAGCAGCGGCTCAGGCCAGGCAGCTCGCCCCGGTGACCCCATGGCGCGGCCTCCTTAGGAAAGGGGACGGTGGGAGAGGTCACCCGGTGCCCACCGCAGCACCCCCAGAGCGGGTGCCCCCAGGAGTCACAACGTTTACAGGGGCTGGTCGTCACTTCCTGGGACACAAGGAAGTGTCACTGGGGCCAGTTTGTTTCGGGACAGAGGAGAGCAGCCTCTGATTTCGGCCCTGTCCTACCTTCTCCAGGTGGCTTCCTCCCCCTTCCCGCCCACCTGCCACTTCTCACATTCCTATCTCAGAGGCCCAGCAGCCGTCTAGAAAGCAATGCTGCTGCTTTCTGTCTTACTTGAGAGCTTACATTTTGCACACTCGGCCCCATCCTTCCAATATTACTTTTTCACTTCCTTTCCTGGGTGGGCGGGTAGATAAAAGGAGCAATAGAAGGGGACAGATCCCATTTTTAAGCCACTTCCATAAGCTTCCAATGAGACTCTCAAGATGGGCAATTGCGCCTCTCTCCTGAAGTCCACCCATTTGGGGGAAAAACACACCAAAAACCCTGCACCAGATGGTTTTTATCCCGACTTACTAAAGGTAGCTTCTGAAAAGTTAACAGTTGACCCTTACAACATGTTCCAAAAGACCTAAAAATAGCAAATACAGAGATCCAGGATACAGTCCCTTCTGGAACACCGTCTATGCATGTATTTCTTCAGCACTGTATCTCGTAAACACTTCCCAGTTTCACGAAGCAAATAAAAATCACAAGATCCCTTTGATGTTGATCGCTACTCCTCAAACCCAGTTCCGGCTGTGGAACTGCAAGGCTGCAAACTGGGTTACGGCAACCACCTGGGCACGCCAGGCGTTCACAGTTCCTCTGCGGACACCCTGAATCACCACGATGCACTGAGGTTGCCCGGGTAGGGCTTGTACTTTTCTGATTAACGAGAGTCGCCGCTGCCTGCAGGGGCTGCTCAGTGTCAGCAGCACAGCAACCTCTGCAGCCACCCCCGATCACCTTGTTACAACCGCACCTGTGGTAACCCGGCAATAAACAAGGACCCCTGAAAGGGTGTTCAACCCCTTGGGAATGTGATCATTCCTTCCACTGACAGCTTGGGTTTTGCGTGTCAATGCCCACTCGCATATTATCCTATGTCTTTCCCTTGAATTGACCCAGGCAAGCATCTTTATTTTTACAAAAGTCCATTCAGTTGACTTAGTTAAGATCGCAGATGCACCCGGCTCGTAGTGTACACAGATAACTGTGATGTGTGGTGTTGTGCACCCTGTAAGGTTCATTATACCTGTAATGCATAAAGGCTAATTAGAGACAGTGGCTCCCAAGACTTTAAAGTGTGCATTAAAAGTCATGGGCAGCCTGGCTGTTGTGGCTCAGTGGCAGAGCATCGACCTGTGAACCAGGTCATGTTCAATTCCCGGTCAAAAGCACATGCCCAGGTTGCGGGCTTGATCCCCAGTGTGGGGCATGCAAGAGGCAGCCGATCAATGATTCTCTCTCATCACTGATGTTTCCTCTCTCCTTCTCTCTCCCTTCCTCTCTGAAATCAATAAAAATATTTTTTTAACAAGTCATGGACAAACCCCTTAGCTTTATGTGCTACACTGTGTTCACATATTGAACCTGAACTGAAAATCACATATCAACAGTCAGGGATACTTATTTTTTAAATCAACATCTTCTTTAAAAAAATGTTTTATAACAGCAGAGCTACATTCAAAGGGAGTCTTCATTGGATGGGTAACTCCACTCCATAATTCTGGTTAACAAAAGAGACCAGAAACAGCTTTATTAAAAAATGGCATTCAAATAATTCATGCCTGCCATTGTGGGCTTGTTACATAATGAACATGCCCTCTGCACAGGTTAGAAAAGGGCACTGTGTTCTTGAAAAGGAGTGTGTGCCCCTGCGTGAGCTCTCCCCCCTTGAGATGGCAGGAGGCAGCGTGGCTGAGTCAGAGCTGTGTGGCCATCGCCCTTACTTAATAATGAGCACGCTCAGAAGCGAAGTTCTCTTATTGTCACTACATACAGCTTCTTGTGCCTGTGACTCTGAAGAAATGACAATAGGAGTATTTTAAGGTTTGAGTCATTTTCTTAGGCGTATTAGCCAAATGTGACATGCTGAATTTAGAGGTTTCAAACCTAAGGTGCTGGGGTAATAAAGGTTTCGGGGGAGGAGAGGGAACTGAAATACCGAGAAAACAAGATCTGTGGGTGCTAAGCCCGCACGGAAATATGCTGAAAGAGCGCTGCTTCCCAGCAGCTTTATGAAGCAGAATCCCCTGGCACTACTGTCCTGTATACGACTACCTGTGGCTACTGAGCGCTTGACGTGTCACCGAGGAACCGAATTTTTAATGTGGTTTCATTATAAACAATTTACAAGCTGATCTTTTATTCAGTTATTGGAAAATTTTAACATACGTTAGAAAACCTTGGATCCACGAATCTAACTTCTTAACTCTAAATATTCTGAAATCTCAATGCAGATCAAGTATTTCTGATGAAAATGATTCATCTGAATTGAGATACGTTTGCCAAAATAGAATGCAAACCGGAATTTTAATGACTGGGTAGGAAAAGAGTGCAAGATATCTCTTTAATATTATATTTATTATATATTGAAATGCTAATATTTTGATATGTGGGGTTACATGAAATATACTATTAATTTCAAGTGTTTCTTTTTACTTTTTCAAATTGGATACTGAAAGATATGAAATTACAGATGTGACTTAAATTCTGTCTCTGTTGGGCAGTACTTCTCTATGAGGTAAAAATTGAAAATAAAGAAATGCTAAAAAATCAAAGGCCTTGATTAGAAGCTATTAATAAATCGTTCTTTGACTCAACAAACACCACTCGGACACGTGCCACGCACTGTACTGTTCAAAGGAAACGTTCTTCACCTATAGTTCCAGCAGTTAGCATTCTAATATTCCTTTTAGAGCGCGAAGTGGAAAACATGGCTGATTCATACAAATCAGTGTTCACAGATGGCACTCATTTGTAAACAAAGACTTTCTCAAACGTGACAGATTCAGCAGAGTTCATACTCAACTCGTGTTTTAAATGTATCAAATGCCCGATAGTCTTGGCCAGTCAGTCACTATTTATTGAGGGCATACTTTAGAGGATACAAGACGATCTGCAATCGTCCATTTTACCTACAGCAGAAAGCCACAAGCTGGGCAATTCTGTACAGTAACAAAGAGTTGTCCCAGCTAAAGAGAAACATGGTAAATGTCCTTCAGGGAAAGAACAATCAGTTCTTTTCATAAAATAAACTGGGTCCCCTTTGCTCTCCCGTCCTTCACAAGGTCAATTTTTTGCATGGCAACAGTCACCACTGAAAATGTGCAGCCACCGAAATGGAAAAGATGTGTTTTAGGGTGAAAACTGTGTAAGGCTGCTGCCTGGTGCATTGTGCATGTGGCCGTGGAAGAAGGCCCGAGAGGTCCTTGTGATCATGCCCTACACGTGTCTTCATAGCTGTCAGTGTCAGCCAAGAGTCGGCTCACTGGCTTGTCCAGGTTGGGCCCCCACACCTCACAGCACAATCTATGTCCAGGTAATACTTAATCTCCTTCCACTCCCCACAAGCGCCCTAGACTCTGCAATGCTGCGCTATTGGAATTCCCCAAACACGCTGTTCTGCTGACTCCTCTGCACCTTTGAGTCACCTCTTCTCTCTTCCTGGAATGTCCTCCCTCCTTTCTGCTGATGGACTCCGAGCTGGTCTTTAAAAACCTTTTCTTGGAAGGCTTCCCTGACACCCCTGCTCCTCCCAACACCCACTGAGTTCATCAATCACTGTCGCTCACCACCTCCGCACCCTGGACATTCTTGGGCTGCTGCTCTCCTCGCACTGTGTGCCTGGCTGGTCGCCCACCCGACTGGGACTGCGACCTGGGTCAAGGAAGGGGATGTCTTCTTGAACTCTTTTTGCCCAGGACCAAGCTCAGTGCCTAGCAACTGGTAGCTACCCAGTTTCCAAAATGACCATGACTGACTCATCCCATGTTGTAAACTTTCCTGTACCTCCACATTCTTTTGAATTTCTAAGAAGCATCACACAGGAGTGGAAAAGAGTATAGGAGAATCATTAAAGTTTGCAAGAAGGGACTGTAGAAGCAGTAAGATTTCACACAATATACAAACTATTTTCCCAATAAATATTATTGATTGGGTGGTGTGACTCTTTTCTATCCCCTATAGAGTAGTAGCTTAACACAGTGCTGTTAATTTTACTACTCTGTGATTTTACTGTCACTATTCTTTTGTATCCATACATAGGAAGTGCTCATCACGGATATTTCATAAAACAGTCTTTTCAACGAGCCTCTCCATAAACCAAGGTGTACTGACAGCAAGTACTTCCCTGGTTGGGAGGAGGCAAGTCAAAGGTAGGATGAAAAGTCAGAGGTGGAATCACGTGATGATGGAGTGCTGAGAGCAACAGGGCTGGCAGAACCTCCCCACCGAGGAGCCTCAGGAATCGGGTGGCTCTTCCGAGCAAAGCCTTAAAGCAGGCTGAGCGTCACAGCACCACCTGACAGTGAAGTCAGGACAGCAAAACAAAGGACAAGACACGTGGATGTGACTACTGGTGGGAGTTACACACCGGTCCCTGGCAACATGGAAAAAATGCAGATGAAAATGAACAGCATCATCTTCAAATAATGGATATTGGTTACGTATAGACTCCTATAGGTGTGGCTACTCCCACATTATTGTCTAGTCCAAACTACAGTTCTGTAATGTCACAAAGGAAGCAAAACAATCCTTTGAAAGTCTTATGGTAGCCACCCTAGAGTAAGAGTTTAGTTCTCTTTCACTTGGCATTTACAAATTGAACATGATGTAATTCAACACCCTTTTAAACAGCCTTGTGATTTGATTATCTGATTTCATGGACCATATTCTGGGTGCCCTGTTCCCTTATATTTTATACTTATTTTGTTAGTATTAAATGATCAGTTTTGTAGTTTTCTTTCCACACACTCAATTTATTCAAGCCCTGTAAATTGTGTTTTCTATGTTAAATGTTACATTTCTTACATTTTGATGAGTTTCTTCCTTTCTACATAAGTATTGACACCATTTGTTACTTTGCTTTTCATTCATTTAAAAAACACTGAGCCCTGCTAATGCCAGGCACCATTCAGAAGTCTTCAGAAAGAGCAGCAGACAAAATAGACGAAAGTCCCGCCCACATGAAGTTTACATTTTGATAGGCACTTGCGGTGTCTAGACAGTTCAAAGCCAGAACCTCCCATAATACAAATAACCTTTTATGCCACACATTGCTTATTTTTCTCTTTTAACAAACAGAAGCACCCAGGCTTAATTTTTTTTTTTTTTAAGTAATGAATTGCAGTAGCTAGATCTTTTCTCCAATCTAAAGGTAATTGCTTTCTCTCTCGATATTTTGGCCCTTCTCCAATAAGCTTTTGTCTAAACGGCTTCAACTGGTTCCACAGGTAGCTTGGGTACTTTAAACCCAATAATAAAGATGCCTTCCTGCCCAGGTGACTTGC
Source organism: Plecotus auritus (assembly GCF_963455305.1). NCBI lineage: Eukaryota > Metazoa > Chordata > Mammalia > Chiroptera > Vespertilionidae > Plecotus > Plecotus auritus. Next base: position 8,437,431 of record NC_137780.1, read on the forward strand.
ATTTGATCTACGTTTTGTAATATTATCTCAGCTTTATTATCTTGACACTAGGATACTTCTGTGCTTCATCATCAGCAATTGCTTTACCTTCAACCACTAGTAAACTGTCCATATTTTAGCAGGTCTGCAAGAATCATGTAATAAATAAGAATCTATGCTTATAGCCATTTTAGAAGAACTTTTTTTAATATAAAGAAACACTTGGGGGAAGTTCTTCCCAGTCTGTCCTATAAAAACGAAGCCCCTATTACTCACTTTGGTGGTATATTCCTCTTCCCTTCATCATTTTTATAATGACTGACAGGGAGACACTGCGAGCATTCTTTCCAGTACTGTGTCTACAGAGCCTTTTAAAGACCTGGAATATGTAGCTACTCAATTAACTACAAAGAACACTGAGTGGAGGGATGTATCACAGATCTAATGATTTCTCTGCATTTGAACATGTTTTCAGATCCCAGGTTACTTTCAGACAGCCTTGGTAGACTGCCATTCATAAGTGAAGGGCCAGTTTAAGTGTCATCTTTCCAAACTCTCTCCATAGTCACCCCTTGGGCACTCGCCCCCATTGCTAAATAGCTCCATCGACAAGGCTCCAGATGAACTTTTCCCACTACTTGCCTTATCTTCTTTTTCTAGTTCTAAAACAAGTATCCAAATTCCTAACGTTATAAATGCCCCCTTTTTAAAAGCTTTAAAATCGTGGAATATGCATCTCAGAAGATTACCATGGCTAGAATCCAGGTTTACGTATATGTGAAAAAATGTACTTCCTTTGTAATATTTTTAACCATTCTTTTGCTATCTCCTTGTGGCATATCAAACCTTTACTCCACCTTTACACTAAGCCACAAATCAAGTGCATACTACTGAGCACCTACTATGTGCTTAGTACTACTCTAATTTTTACATAAATACGGCAAGACTTGTATCACAAAATCAGAGCTGAACCTTCCCTAAAAAAAGGAACTCCTCTTTTGAAATTGCTTCTGGAGTCTTGTGGCACCGAGCTTTTGTGTATTCTCAGTGGTGGTAAGTCAGTCTTTGGAGGGTTTATTTTTAAAGCCGAGTCATCTAGAATCAACTTTGATGGGTAGTATGGATGATTAAATGGGATAATCTCACATTTGAGTAAATATTAGAAGTATAATAGTTTCAACAATATTTCCTCATATATTCATCAAGTTGAATCATGCTTTCAAGAAGCAATGAAAACACTGAAAGATGACAGACTTTTTAGAATAAGCATAAAACCTTGAAAACTGATTATTTTAAAGAGAGGTTCTCATTGTTTTATAAGCACTTCTACACGTGGTCATGTGGCTCATGTAGTTCAAGAACGTGCAATCTTGATAGAATGACACAAGAATATAAAGAACAAATTAGCGTGTTGTTAGTCCAAAGGGTATTAGAGACAAATAAAGGTGAAAAAGAGGCTTCATTATAAGAGCATCAATACTCATCATCAAGCCCTAGCCAGTTTGGCTCAGTGGACAGAGCATTGGCCTGCAGACTAAAGGGTCTCGGGTTCGATTCTGGTTAAGGGCACATGCATGGGTTGTGGGCTCGATCCCCAGTAGGAGGTGTGCAGGAGGCAGCTGATCAATGATTCTCTCTCATCATTGATGTTTCTATCTCTCTCTCCCTTCTTCTCTGAAATCAATAAAAAAAAATATTAAAAAAAATACTCATCATCAACATCTCCATTAAGAACCAATGTTTACAAATGGCCACCAGGTACATGAAAAGATGGTCACTATCACCAGTTAGGGAAATTCGAATCAAACCCATGATGAGATATCACCTCACACCTGTCAGAATCACTATCATCAAAAAGACAAGAAATAGCCAAAACCGGTTTGGCTCAGCGGATAGAGCGTCGGCCTGCGGACTGAAGGGTCCCGGGTTCGATTCCGGTCAAGGGCATGTACCTTGGTTGCGGGCACATCCCCAGTGGGAGGTGTGCAGGAGGCAGCTGATCGGTGTTTCTCTCTCATCAGTGTTTCTAGCTCTCTATCCCTCTCCCTTCCTCTCTTTGAAATATCAATAAAATATATTAAAAAAAAAAAAGACAAGAAATAAGTATTGGTGAGGATGTGAAGAAAAGAGAATGCTTGTGCACTATTGGTGGAGATGTAAATTGGTGCAAACAATATGGAAAACAGTAGGGAGGTCCCTCAAAAAATTAAAAATGGAAGCACCATATAACCCAGCAATTCCACTATTGGATATACATATCCAAAGATAATAAAAATACTTATATCTGTACCCCATGTGCACTGCAGCATTGCTTATAATAGCCAAGACATGGAAACAGCCACAACCTCAGTGTCCACCAAAGGATTAATGGCTAAGGAAAATGTGAGATATATATAATAAATTTAGTATTCAGTCACAAAAAAAAGGATGAAATCCTGCCATTTTTGACAATATGGATGGACGTTGAGGCAATATGCTAAGTGAAATAAATCAGACAGAGAAAGACAAATACCATATGATCTCATTTATATGGAAAGAAATTTAAATAAAAAATAAGCTCATAGATACAGAGAACAGATTGGTGGTTACCAAAGGAGGGAGTTGGAGGATGAGTGAAGTGGGTGCAGTGGGTCAAAAATACAAACTGACAGTTATAAAAGAAGTCATGGGGAGTAATACATAGCATGGTGACTACAGTTAATAATAGTACTGTACTGCATATTTAAAAGTTGCCAAGGAAGTAGATCTTAAAAGTTCTCATCACAAGATAAAATATGTGCAACTATGTAAGGTGATGAATGTTAACTGGATTTTGTGGTGATCATTTGACATCATATGCAAATATCAAATCATTGCATTGGATATCTGAAACTAATATAAAGCTATGTCAATTATACCTCAATAAAAATAAAACAAAAAGAGCCACTGTTTATGTGTATTTCCTAAAGCCTTTGTTTACCTTACCTCTTATAATCCACACTAAAGTCTTGGTATGCAGACAAATATTCTTGGTACATTCCCCAGAGAAGAGACCAAGACCAAAAGGTGAAATGATTGCCTATGGCATCTGTTTCAGGAGAAGCTTGACCTGGAAAAACGGGGCTTCCACTCGGAGCCCGGGCCTCTCTTCATTTATTTCTGGGTCTTTCTCCTGGACTCCCAGACATCTACAGGAGGATCGCTGACTCCGTACCCACAGTCCTCCTCTCTCTTCCTACAAACCACTGTCAGCATTCTGAATCTGAGAACTTGAATGCAACTGAGGCGTGGCGGTGCGGGTTAAGGACAGAGAGCCATGTGAGTAACTGTTGTGAACCTATTTGCTATGAATGTGAAATAAACTCAGGTCCTGCCCTAGAGGCCATGTTGGCTTCTGTAGCTTGTTTGATGTTTTTATGTGGATAAAATCAGCTTAGACTTAAAACCAAGAGCAAACTAGAATTAGGAAAGGAATCATGAAAAGATGTAACTTAGAGCCTGCAGGGTATGTGTTTGTGTGTGCGGGGACGGGTAAGGAGGGGAGCACACTTACGTGGGGAAATGGAGAGACGTTTCGCCTGGGTGATAGTTAGGGGAGAGCTGTGGACTAGGGATCAAACCGGCAACCTTGGCATATTGGGACGATGCTCTAGCCCAGTGGTCAGCAAACTCATTAGTCAACAGAGCCAAATATCAATGGAACAATGATTGACATTTCTTTGGAGAGCCAAATTTTTTAAACTTAAACTTCTTCTAATGCTACTTCTTCAAAATAGACTCGCCCAGGCCATGGTATTTTGTGGAAGAGCCACATGTGGCTCGCGAGCTGCAGTTTGCCGACCACTGCTCTAGCCAACTGTGCTATCCGGCCAGGTCAACAAATTATATTTTAAGGCTTTAGCTCTTTTCTTTTAGTGGGAGGAGGTCAAGTAACTTAAGCTACTATCATGCTAAAAATTACTCTAAGTATTCAACCAGTGTACACCAAGAATAGACAGGCCACCACACAGCGGAGGTACTGGATATAAAATCACACCCAGATTGGCATAGTGCGTGGAAGTTTGAGAAAGTGCCTTACTCGGTGCACTGGGGAAGTGGTGGACAGGGTGGGCTGACCCTCAGAAGATTTAGGAGACCAGTCCTCTTTGTCAATTGGACAAAAAGAACTAAACTGCCCCAGTGGGAATAGCAGTGCCATTCCTGTGGGCATGTGCCCTGGGCAGTCACAGGTGTCCCACACTCATAAGAACCCTGTACTTGGAGTTATGCTCTTCTTTGGCTGTGTTGAAATTCTGAATACTTTTTAAGTAAGAGGCCCTACCCTGGGCCCACAATCTATGTAGTCAGTCCATAAATTGCATAATATAGTTCTAAGCACCATAATTATCTCTCGGTAATGTTATTTTTATTGTCGTCCCTTCTCATTATTGTTATTATACTACTATGATTGCTTTACTATTAGTTATGGTCCCGAAACCTCAGAGCATGCAGCTTCACTAACTGCACAACTGCCTGCCCGAGAAGGGTAAGTAGTCAGTGAAAGACAAGGCGTGTCCAAGGCGTGTCCGTTTTAATGACCGTCTATCTCAGAGGAGCACCTGCGGGTCATTTCTATTAAGCAACAGCAACACAAACAACCAGCAATCAGGAAGTGAGATCTCAGGTACCAAGCCTTGGGCTAGAATCACTACCAAATAGACGCTTCCTATTATTTGACACCTACTGAGCTCCCCGCAGTTCACATTTGGCATTTTCTTTCATCTCCACGGTAATCCTATGGGAGTTACCCAAAGTCACACACAGCTAGGGAATACGTCAGACTCCACCACACTCTGAGGCCACCAAAGGAATCCTTCCGACAGTCAAGGAGCTCACAATGGGCCCAGTGAAACCAGGGCCCCCACCCACCACATCTCACCGCTGCAGGACCTGCACACACACACACACACACACACACACACACACACACACGCTCACACCAAAGCACCTATAAAAGAAAATAACTGCATAGAAATATAATGTGAGATGCATCCATCAGGGCCATGATTAGAAAAGGCTTCTGGGGAGTAGAGCCTGAAGCTACATTTTAAAAGACAGAAAGAAGCCATATCAGTGAAGAGGAGTGAATCATTCATTCTCTGATGAGACTATAATGGCCAAAGCAGGGAGGCAAGAATGAGCTCGCTGTGGACAGGAGAAAACAAGTAGATTTGCTTGACTGGAACGAAGTTGGAAGCAGCCCACAGGAATCATGCACACACAAATATACTTAAGGACACACTACGTGTGCTCATGTGTGAAAGCCAGCTTTCCTCAAATAGAACCATGAGCTTCTACCGACATGGCTTTAAAATAACGCTGAGAACCACTGCCTGCTTTCTTCCAAGCCTTCATCGTTTTCTCCCAACGGGACCATTTAGTTCTTCGTATCTGTGGGCTGCTCTGAACTCTAGCGGCACTCACTCCCTGGGGTTTATAGACCCCAAAAAGAAAAATCACCAAACTTTCTTTCCCTGAGAGCAGAATTGTTTTCATTTCGACTTGAAATGTATTATTGCGGGTTTGCTGACATTCTTTCCCCAAAACAAGACCACAACTATTTGTATTGCAAGAATATTTCCCAGTTCAACGTGCGGAAACTCATTCTGGTAAGATGCTTTAATGCGTTGCTGAAGAAACATGTTTGCTTTGCCTGTGTTTCTGCCTGTTATGTTTATGGGCCATGTATTTGTGATAACAAGAGGTTTAAATAATAAACAGTGCAGGAACATCACCCCAGCCCGCCAGAATCTCCTTCGGGGAGGAAGTGGGGTCTGGATGTTAAGCCATACCAGATGAATGGAATGATTGGAACTCTGATGATTCCTGGTTTCCGTCTCAGTGGGGTTTATTCTGCCTCATTTTCTCTACCTATCAAATGGAGATAGCCATTTTCACTTCATAGTCGAAGCATATGAGAGATATTCAAAGTCCTAGTGAAGTACAAGTATAAACAAATGATATAAGTAAATAAATATGTAATATAGGCTTAAAAGTACTCTCTTCCAAATATGGTAAAAATATAAAATCTCTGTGACGTCATAAGAAAGTCCCCCAAAAAGCGCATCGACGATTTATCTTAGCTCTCTCAGATGGTGACCAAAGTCCTGCTGAAAACTGTGTTCATTTCTGTGTGGCCCAGCTCTGAGAGGAGTTTATCGCTGGGCCTTTGAATTACTCTCCCAGGCTTCTGAACATGCACGCTTCTCACGCCATCTATGCTGAAAGCCAGGGGTTTTCTCTCCAAATTTCAAATCTGCCAAGTCTGTGTTTCTAAGCATTCTCAATTTCTACCTAGCTCATCACTGAACAACAATGAACTCTGTGGGAGTCAGCTGCCCTAAAGCCCTCTTCCCAAACTGTCCATCACCCCTCCCTGAGTCCTCCCCAAAACTCTTCCTAATGCTGAAAGCAGGAACATGCATGGAGGGTTTGCAGCTAGTGCCGGGGCATTTACAGACAAGCATCTTCTCATTTTTTCCCTCCATTTCAAGTGCAGAGCTGCATCTGAGGAGCTACTGCATCTGAGTGGCCTTAATCACTTAATCACTCAGCCTTCTTGTAAAGACAGCTAAATATTCCAGGCTTGCCCAAACAACTCCAAGGTTGCACGCCACTCCGGGGCTCTCTGGGGGATTCCGGAGACGTGCTGTGGCCGTGCTGAGTCAGAGTGGAACCCATCCCAGAGGAATGTCAGGTACGCCTCCTCGGCCCCATTCCTGATCCAAGTGAGTCAGGGACCATGGCTGTCCCTTCTCCTTCCCACCCTTTGTTTTTGGTGACCTGTGCCATGTCGATTAATGACCTTTGAGTCCTTAAAATAAATGCTTTCAATCAGCCGTCCTTATCCTTTGGCAACATTTTTCTCTAATGACTGCATTCCTGTGATAACAGATAACTAGGAAATAAAGAAGAACAGCCCGTGGGGACCAGGCTTTATGACTTAAAGATGAAAAGAAAATAATTTCCTGGAACTTCAAGCCCCGCCCCCCATGCTAGAATGATGGGGTTCGCCCACTCTTTATTCTTGTTTCTGCATAGAGCTACAAGTCAATTCAGGGCTACCTTACTGAAGTCTGAGAAAGAGGGACACCCAGGAGCTCCCTGAAAAGATGAGATGGCCTGTGTGCATGTGAATTTTTCTGTAAAATGGGGCTTTTGTTCCCATCAGACTTTCAAGAGTTGCATATAAAAGTTTAAAACCTCTAATTTAAGCAATCATTATGGAAGAGGAGCTCTCTTTCTACCTTGGGGTCTCCAATGTGAGATTCAAGCCTCATGCAACATTTCCTCTTCATCCAGACACTGTGTTTTCCAAATCACCAGTTGTGATCTGTGCCATGAGTCACGGTGGGCATTAAAAACAAATTAGAACGGAAGGAAATGACCCCCGGTGCCTCAAAGGCAATCAGGGCAAGTATAATTTCATGACATTTTAGTCGTGTGTGAGTACAGGGTCTTGATGTAAAATGTATTTCAGCCCGGCTGGTGTTGCTCAGTGGTTGAGCATCTACCTATGAACCAGGAGGTCATGGTTTGATTCCTGGTCAGGACACATGCCTGGGTTGTAGGCTTGAGCCCCACTAGGAACGTGCAGAAGGCAGCCGATCAATGATTCTTTCGCATCACTGATGTTTCTATCCCCCTCTCCTCTCTTCCTCTCTGAAGTCAATAAAAATATATTTAAAATGTATTTCATACCTGGCTGGAGCCAAAAAGGGATGACACCACTGACCTAGAGATTTAGTGCTCAGACTTGAGTGTAGACAAGAATCACCTAGGCAGGGAATTCAAATACAGATTCCCAGCCCGTCCATAGAGCCTGCTTATTAGAGATCTGCAGGTCACACGTTCCCCTGGTGAATGTGGGGAGATAGGCTCTGAGTGCACTCAGATAAATACTTATCCGGAAGCACGGACTGAGAACAAAGGCTTGGAAGTCACCGTAGAAATTAATATCCTCATGTACATGCTTGTTGTACTGTGTTATTTGGCCTGCGACTTGCTTCCTTTCAGGTCCTAGCACAGTCTTTTTTAAAAATGTTTTTGTTTGTTTTTTATTGGTTTCAGAGAGAGGAAGGGAGAGGGAGAGAGACAGTAACATTAATAATGAGAGAGAATCATTGATCAGCTGCCTCCTGCATGCCCCCTACTGGGGACTGAGCCCATAACCTGGGCATGTGCCCCGACTGGGAATCAAACCTGTGACCCCTTGATGCATGGTCGACCTTCAATTGCTGAGCCACGCCAGCCAGGCTACACAGTCAATTTCAGTGGCCTCCTCTGTGCTCTCAGTGCCCCTGGAAAGCTTCCAGAATAGCACTTAATGCCCTGGTCAGAAGAGGGGCTGATTGGCTTGTCTGTTTACCAGGCTGGGAGCTGCAGAAGGCCAAAACCATGTCCCCTAGCCTGGTGCCCAGCGCCCAGTGCCTTGCCACACAAACAGACCTGGTGTCACTTCTCTCCGTTTCTCCCGGGGGGTGGGGTAGGTTGGGGATAAATGTCCTTTTAGGTCCCTCCTTGTTCTAACAGTCTGTGTTTTGGGTGAGGTCTGTGTTTGCATGCCCCACGTCTGCAGGCAGAAGAGAGAAAGATTTCAGTGTCGAGGTACCATGGGAAGATGAATGCTGAGGATGAAGACAGCCTACACAAACTCCAAGAGACCTTCCAGCCCCATTGATGTCACTGCATCCGAGGCCACCTTCCTGTCTGCCTCCAGCACAAAGGCCACACCAGAGAAAATGGGGCTGCCCTGACCCAGCAGCCGTCTGAAGGCCAGTTGCTGGGACCTCATGACGGATGGGCGGGCTGCACTGCTGTCAATTGGAAGGCGAGTCAGCTGCTATCCTGGGATAAAGGATCAGGGAGATGCTGAAGCAACTGTTATCGATTTTCCCGGCAGTGCCTTTCGACAGGCTGGAATCGAAGCGATAGATGGAGACATCCGGGAGGTCACTAGTGAATAGGAGAAAGCTGGCTGGTTGTGTAATAGCGGCCTCGGCCTGCGCTGGATGAGAGCCTTGAGGAGGGAGGCTCGAAAGATGAATTCATGTGGGGAAAGTCTGGGAACACCTCTAAGTAGCAGCTTACAACCTTTCAGAAACAAGGGCTGTAATGAGAGCAAAGTAGTTCTCCTTAAAAGACTCTTTGGTAGCAATTAAGGTAGCCAAATACACGCAGCCCTGTTTTACCATGCAATAAACCCCTAAATTAACAAATAAGCCAAAGCCATTATCGGATATTTTCAGTAATGAACATGTGTTTCTCAGTGAAGTACAGAGGATAGAGAAGTTAGCCTCTCCTCCCTGGCTGCCAATGACCTTAGAGGCATTGTTAAATAATAAATGGCCATTAACTAGTCTTGAAATAAGTGCATCTAAACCAATTTTATGATCATGTAGAACCACATTTTATATCACAGTGCAGCAAGATAAAAGGGCTCTATAGTGCAGATATTAGCCAAAAACAGAGGCAGTCTTGTGAGAAGGATTAACATTAAGGGCATCTAAAGACCGTGTCCCCAAAATATGGCCTCACCATGTGGCATCATCTCCTCTCCTCCCAACCAGAGATGAACTAGGAACCAGATCGTTAAGGTGGGAAAGTTGTTAAAAATGTCACTCTTAAAAAGCAAATGTAGCCCTAGCCGGTTTGGCTCAGTGGATAGAGCGTCAGCCCACAGGCTGAGGGTCCATTCCAGTCAAGGGCATGTACTTGGATAGTAGACTCAATCCCTGGCCCCGGTTGGGGTGTGTGCAAGAAGCAACCAATCGATGTGTCTCTCTCAAATCAATGTTTCTCTCTCTCTGTCTCTCCCCCTCCCTTCCACTCTCTGTAAAAATCAATGGAAAGATATCCTTGGATGAGGATTAACAACAAAAAAGCAAATACATGCCCTGGCCAGGTAGCTCGATTGGTTGGAGCATCATCCTGATATGCCAAGGTTGCAGGTTAGATCTTCAGTCAGGGCACATGTAAGAATAAACCAATGAATGCATAAGTAAGTGGAACAACAAATCAATGTCTCTGTTTCTGTCTCTCTCTCTCTTTCCCTCTCTTCCTTCCTCTTTCTCTGTAAAATAATTTTTTAAAAAGCAAGTAAGTGACTTGACAGAGAAGGCAGGCTCTTTATGTAGCCTCTACCACAAATGCGGGTTTTTCCAATTAGTTATTCATCACCTTAGAAGGTCAAGGAAATCTGCTAATACTTATTGACAACTTAGCATATCACGGATGTGAGCTGTAGAAATACAGGATATTATTTTACCCTGGGTAGGTCTGTCAGCATCTTCCCTTTGCACTTCACTTACATTTATCATGGTCATTATTACCTGAGTTTTTATGTACATATCAAGCTCTTTTAATATAGTGATGGGGCTTGTGACAAAGAACTAGGCAGAGAAGCCTGACCTTCCTACTCCTTTATCCCTCTACTCCAAGGAGGGGAAGAAAGAGGGGCGGGGGGAAGATTGAGATTTCCTTCTCAAAATAAAAAATCCGAATTTACATTATTGGTATTCTATAAGGAAGTTCTTATGCTTCTTAGGCGATGCAGGAAAAAAATCTTTAGGGTTAAAACTAGCATGTCATGAAAAGTTCTACAAAAAGTTCAAAGTGAAGAACCAAACAAGAACACAATTTTAAATATATCAGTTGCCTCAGTGATAGCTCAGGTAGGAACAGAGTATGCCTACCTGTCATGTGATGCCCTGGTGGGTTACATTAGGGCAGGTGTCCACGGTGTGTTCCTATGATGCCATCCTACATCCTATATATATAATAAAAGCCTAATATGCAAATTGACCAAACAGTGCAATGACCACCGTGATGTGCACTGACCACCAGGGGGCAGATGCTCAACGCAGGAGCTGCCCCCAGCCTGCAGGCCCCAGGCCAGCCAAGGCAGGTGCCAGAGGGGGCCCCCAGATCTCTTTGCGGGTTGCCCCACAGATTGGCCCTGATTGCCAGCCCAGCCTAGGGACCCTACCTGTGCATGAATTTCATGCACCGGGCCTCTAGTATGAGATAAAGGTACACTCTATGCAAAGGGGACATACATCTACTATATTACGGTTTCTATGGGCTGAATTCAGGCACAGTTGGCCTGGGTCCTCTGGTTCTGAATCTCTCACACTGACATTGACTGAGAGGTCTGCTATTGCTGGGGTCTTATATGAACACTCAACTGGGGAAGGATCTGCTTCCTAGCTCACGTGGATGTTGATAGGATTCAATTTCTTTTTTTTTTTTTTAATATACTTTATTGATTTTTTACAGAGAGGAAGGGAGAGAGTTAGAAACATCATGAGAGAGAAATATTAATCAGCTGCCTCCTGCACACCTCCTACTGGGGATGTGCCCGCAACCAAGGTACATCCCCTTGACCAGAATCAAACCTGGGACCTTTCAGTCCATAAGCCAACGCTCTATCCACTGAGCCAAACTGGTTAAGGCAGGATTCAATTTCTGGTAGCTTTCTTCATTAAAGCCAGCAAGTAAGAGAGTCTGCTGACAAGGTAGAATTCACTATCTTTCATAACCTAATCATAGAAGTGACGTCCCATCCCCTTTGCGATCAGTGTTGGTTAGGAGTAATTCACAAATTCTACCCACACTCCAGGAAAGGGGATTACACAAGAGTGTGAATATCAGGCATTAGGGTTCTTTGACATCTTAGAGTTGACCTGAAACACTGTTGTGTCTCAAGGCATTAACTGATGCTCTAGAAAACAAGGTAAATTGGGCCAATGCTAGTGATTGTTTTTCATTTATATGTTCTTAGAAAGAGAAATGCAAAATATACTTTAATATAATGACCCCAAATATCATCCACCATATCCAAGAAGACCTTTCTTGATTCTTACTTGATGTAAGAATGCAGAATGCTTACCTTGTCTACATTGCAGAAGCAGCATTGATTTCAGGTTGATCCCTATCACTTATTCAATGCTGCTACTATATGTTATGCATTTTGTCTTACAATTTCAACATAAATTAATATTTAATGTTTCTTATATATTAAATATTTATACTATACAAACTCATTCTCCACCGATCTGTGGCTAAAAAGAGTCTTGAGATTGTCCAACTGTTCCACAATCAAATAATCAAAAGCTAGAACCCATCAAAATGGTCACAACTTCTGCTTTCTAAAAATGCCTGGAAGCAAGCTGTCCAAAGTAAAACAATGAATTATTCTGGAATAATCTAAGTCAAGAGTACCAAGATTTTTCAAAATATGAAATTTGGGCTTTTTCTCTATAACACACATGTACAACAAGGATTTTTGGATAAAAGGAAAATAGAGATTCAATGCTACATTTAATGTTTGGATTTTGATTCAACATCATTCCTACAATTAAGACAATCTATGAGAAAACAATAAAAGACACAAAAATACTGTTTTCACTGAAGGTGCACTTTTTTGATGTCACATTTTATATTAACATAAAATAACATTTTATGTTTCCTTTTTAAATATTTCATTTTTCTAAGTTTTGTTGTGACCATTTTATGAAAGGGACAAAAATGTTAAACCTTTCCCTTGTCAGATCTTCTAAAGACTATTCTATGTTTTATATTTGGCTTCTTGTGAAAATGTTGTGCTGATGTGATAAAAAGGTGGGAGAAACTATGAGAAAGTCAATGAGTGCAGAGAAAAAGATCCCAAAGAAAAGAAATTTAGAGACAGAGAAGTCATCAGAATGTCTCAAAGACAGAGAAGAGAGTTGGAAGCAGCATCTGTGAATAAGGCAGCTTTTTTTCTTTTTAAAGAAAAAAATATTTTTATTGACTTCAGAGAGGAAGGGGGATGGATAGATAGAAACATCAATGAGAGAGAATCATTGATCAACTGCCTCCTGCACGCCCCCTACTGGGGACTGAGTTCACAAACCTGACATGTGCCCTGACCAGAATGGAACCGTGACCTCCTTATTCATGGGTCTATCCAGCCGTGGGCAAACTACGGCCCGCGGGCCGGATCCGGCCCGTTTGGCTGTTCTATCCGGCCCGCGGAGCCGAAAGAGCGGAGGGATCTCTTGCTCTCCGCTCCGCTCCTTTACTTTGAATTTATATTAGTTCACACAAACACTCCATCCATGCTTTTGTTCCGGCCCTCCGGTCCAGTTTAAGAACCCATTGTGGCCCTCGAGTCAAAAAGTTTGCCCACCCCTGGCTCAACCACTGAGCCACATCGACCGGGCAATAGATAGTTTGATGTCTCTTTACTTACCTTTATTTTAAAGTTTCCTATTTGTGTAAGAAAACATTTAAAAGATGTAGAATTTATCATCTATCAGTTGTTCTCCCTGCCTGTGCCTGAGGCTGTTTCTATGATCTGAGCCCGCCCCTGGCTGCCAGCTACAGATCCTGCATACCCCAGCTTTCTTTTACATTTATATCCTGCCTTCTTTCTTTAACTTTTTTATTTTTAATTACAGTTTATATTCAATATTATTTTGTATTAGTTTCAGTTACAAAGTGTTCCCCCTGATATCTCCAGTCACCACCTAGCACGATACATCATTATTGCAATATTATTAATAATATTCCCTACACTGTACTTTACATTCCTGGGACTATTTTGTAATTACCAATCTGGACTTCTCAATCCCTTCACCTTTGTCATCCAGGCTCCCAGCTCTCCTCCCCCTGGCAACCATGAGTCTATTCTCTGTATCTATGAGTCTGTTTCTGTTTTGTTTGTTTATATTGTTCTTTAGGTTCCACACAGAAGTGAAATCATCTGGCATTTGTCTTTCTATTATTATTTTTAATTGAATTTATTGGGTGACACTGGGTAACAAAATTACACAGGTTTCAGGTGCACAATTCTACAACACATTGTCTGTACACTGTAGTGTGTGTTCACCTCCCCCAGTCATGGCATTTGTCTTTTTCTGTCTGACTTACTTCACTTAGCATAATACCCTCTGATCCATCCCTGCTAACTCTTACCCAGTTTTCATTTCTGCTGAGCCCCTGCCCAGGGATCCACTGGAAATCACATATCCAGGGGAAGGCAGAACCCCGTAAAAGAGAGCTGATTGCTGTGAGCGTTAGCTGTATTGTAGAGAGGTAAAAAGGGAGCTGTCAGCGGCTGTAACCCAGTAAAAGGAGCTCTATTCCTCATCGAGGGTGACATCATCTCACACCGAATGGAAACCATGGCAATGAGTTAATGTGAGAAACAGTAGTCACCTGAATGCTGCAATTAAGGGAAAGGTAGAACAATGGAGAGGCAGCTGGAAGGAACAGCCATCCAGGACAAGTGTGAAAGGCTGATGCTGGTGTAATTAACACTGAGCCCTGGGGAACACACTGCCCAGGCCATTACTCACCTGGGCCTGTCAGGTGACACCCAGCCTGAATAGGAATATTGCCTGACACCACAAAAACACTGTCCTCTGATTCTGTTCCATCAATGGGGAAGTCAAAAATCAACCATGGCGTTTACGCGCCCCTACGTACCCCTCCAGACTTCAGACATGTTTCCTAGCAGAGGTCTCGGCCTCCTGGCACGGTACCTTTCATGGAGTCACTTTTTATTGTTTACAGCAATCAGCAACACTAGTTCTGAACTGTGACTGTCCCATGGAAAGGCCCACTAGCAGGGGGGGCCAGGGCTGTCTTTTGCCCCATGTCCTGGGCTCTGGGGCGTGGGACAGCAGTTTACTATACTGGGAACTGCATTAGTCTACGATACTGGGAAGGGAGCAGTTCTCCACTGACCTGGCTTCTGGAATTTGCCTCGGCCGTCCTCCAGCTTCCCAGAGCCTCTTCAGACCAGGGTTTGCTTCCTCAGGGCCGTTTTTACTTCTAGGTGTGTACCTAGAAAGTCTCTCAACTCTTCAAACACCCTGGCCATGAACTCATTCAGGCCTCAAACCCCATAATTAGAGTCATTCCTGTCTTTTGACCACAGTTAAAATCCAAATAACTCTACAAGTAAAAAAAAGTGAGCGAAGGCAACATTACCCTTTCCTCCTCAACCTAGCTCCTCTTCGATGGAGCTCCCCAGATTTCTTAGCCCGTCAGGGTCTCCCCCACTTCTGAATTCCTATAGGGTCTGTCTTTGTGTTTTCTTTCTAAAATTTTGACCATTAAAATATATATTCTCAAATACAGTTTCATGATTCTTTTGTTTAGGTTACCTCTGCATTTTCAGCTGTTTTAATACCGTTTCAAAGAAAAATAAATTCAATTAGCCCTAAATGGGAGTGCTGTCTTATAAGTTATCTGCAGCATAGTGTGAACGACTTGAACAGATTCAAAACATGAAGTTTCCCCTTTAAAAGAACTGGGATTTTTCTGGTTTATGGCCCCTGTCATATAAGACACAAGGGCCCTTCCTGCCTGGGCTTGAATCTGGGTCTTGAGAGATAATAACCCCCAGGATCATCTCTGCTTCCATTACCAGACCCTGGAGCAGAGGAGGTGGTGCCTGAAATACAACCTCTGAAAGATTCCTGAACCCTAAACACTGGGCATGCATGAGTAGATGAGCAGCTACCCTGGGAATTGAGATTTCAAAACAACTTACTTGCCCTTCAAAAAAAAGACATTATTTTATTTATTTGCTCCTCATTTTGTCAGTTAGCCAACAGCTGTATTTGAGACTCCTTGTGTATAAAATTATGTGTACTTGAGATGGTGATGTTATAATAATTGCTTCCTCGGGGAGCTTACAATCTAGTAGGGGCACAAAACAAAACAAAAGCCATGTGAAGATGAACAAACAGAATAACAGAGAAACTATTTTGGACTCTGGCCAAACAAGTATTAATCTCCTTTCAGTCCCAGTTTCCTTGACTGCATAACCAGGAAGGTGGATTAAAGGGCCTGCAAAGCCCAGCTGGTGTTGGTCAGTGGTTGAGCATCAACCTATGAACTAGGAGGTCACAGTTCGATTTCTGGTCAGGGCACATGCCCAGGTTGTGGGCTCGATCCCCAGTAGGGGGCGTGCAGGAGGCAGCTGGTCCATGATTCTCTCTCATCACTGGTGTTTCTCTCTCTCTCTCCCTCCCTTCCTCTCTGAAATCAATACAAATATATTCAAAAACAAAAAAATAAAGGGCCCGCAAAATGCCCTCCAGCTTTCAAAATCTCCAAATCTGTCAGGTTGTATGTGTGTAACCTGAGTGCCTGAGTCCTCCATGACAAGGGAAGGAAACCTGCTTCCGGAAACCACCTGGGGCTCCCCTGCAGAAGTCAGCCTTGGGGGATGGGGTCACAGGAGCCCTCCTCTAACCAAAGGCCTTGCCCCTGGCAGTTCCCAAGTCCGTCACGTCATGGGCGAGATAGTCAAACTCGGTCCATCCACGGGTGAGGTTTGGGCTTCATTGGTTCTCAGACCTATTGTTGTCCTAAGTAAGCACCTGCACACCTACTTAACCCCCACCTGTCTGCCCAGCCAGCCCAGGTGGATGGCTCAGCTGGGCTTTTGCTTTGCTTTCTTCTATTTCTTCATTCAACAAATACTCAGTAGATGCATGTTCTTATAGGGCACTGTCCTTGGCATCCACATACAGATGGAGACCAAAGAAAGGCAGACTCTGCCTCACAGAGCCCATGGCCCCGCTCTGCCTGGCACTGGGTTTTGAATCCTGCCCAAAGCCCGTCTTCTTGACTGGGGTCCTGACATCATTTCCGCCTGTAACACTTCGGCTCCTACCCCTAGCTTCTGTCTGGGCTTCTGTCGCAAAGGACATGAATGTCCAGAACCTCATGGCCTGAGCTCTGACTCCCTCACCTCATCTGTGGGTCAGGTCCCTGCTGATATGAATTCCTGCCCACACATCTCACACTAGATGTGGGCAGGCACCTGTGTGCTCTTCTCTTTTCTTCTTCACCCTCCATACGGGTCTCCCCATCTCCATGTGGCTGGCTGACCTCTCTCCACTCTGGGTCCTGTCTGGTCCTGCCTTCCTCCACCAACTCATCACTCTGCTCATGAGGTGCCATTTGTGGCCAAGTCCACCTGAGTCACGACAGAATGGAAGAATCAAGTCACCCTCGCTGCCTTGGTCACAAGCAGGAACGTTTTTATTCACTGTGTTCTTCCAGCATCATGTTGGAGATGGCTCTCAATGGAAAACAGGAGCCTCTTAAACAGATGGCTGCACGGCTGATACAGTAATGGAGCATTAATGGCACCGAAAGGATGGTTAAGAGTTCCCCACCGACACTGGCATCTACAGCCGTATTTTGCAAGAACGGAGCGATGGAAAGTGTGCTGCCAAGACTCGTCACCAGTTTGCTCTTTCTCTGCAGTCTTGCTGCTAGTGCGAGAATAATGCTGGCAAAGCCGCCTTTCCTTGAAAACATCAGCCAAAGTTTCCTGTTATCTGTCTCTAGGCACTCCCCTCCCCAGCACCACTCACTCCAGTGGAGTGTAACAAACAACACATAGGTGCTTCTCTTGGCTGGGGCTGGGACTGAAGGACATTGCAAACATAAGAGCAAATCCTCCCTGCAGCCTCCTCTAAGCCCAGCATCCCCTCCAGCAGGAGCAGGAAGGCCACGCAAGCCCACGCCGCCACGTGGAGATGCTTATCCAGAGGCAACCACCCAGCCACTACCCCAACCTGCCAAACACAGTCAGCAAAAGGCCAGCTCAGTTTTAAGAAAGGAGACTTTGAAGCTGCTGTTCCCCAGCCTGAGGAATTCCAGAGGAAAGCTGCAATGGAAATTGCTGTGGCCAATGCAGTGGGCTATAAATAACGTCCTAAAGTCATCAAGCATGTCGTCACCTGCTTTCCTATCGTGTCTTCCCATCCGCTCGGTCCTGCACCCCTGCCAGATGGGTAGAGCTCCAGCCATGGGCTGATAACATGTGTTTCCTCCCTCACCACTGGAGGTTACTACAAAGACCATAGGAACTGGTAGAGAGGTTTTACATAGTCACCCCCTTCCAGCTCTCCAAGAATCTTCTCAATTGCAAGTCATCCCTAGGCATCCTGGAGCATGAGGAAAGCGAGCTGAAAATGCAGCTAAAGAGCTAGCCAGTGGTGCCTCTTGTCACCACCATTCCCCATTGGCAGAATGAGGATAACACTTTACCTGCCTGTTCACGTAAATGACTAAGTGGTGCTTGGAGATCACAGATAGACAAGAGCTAACAGCACTCCCAGGGGCTGGAACTTCACTGGCGCTCGAGGCAGGCCACATGACCTTGCCCATGTGACCTACTCATCCTCATGCCTATCTTGTGAATTAGATCCCACCCCCAACTTTCAAATGAGGAAGTTACATTTCAAAGAGACAGAATTTGCCCTGGATCACACAATTGGTAAACTGAGGGATTCTAACAGAATCCTGTGATTACAAAGGCTAATAGTTAAAATGATTCATTCCTAAAACTTGGATACGTACATGTATAGATTCATTTATGCAACTGATAATTCTTGAGCACCTCCTATGTGGACAATGTTTTTGATAAATCCATGAACAAGTTAACCAAAACTTCTTGGCCTTATGGTAACACCCCAGCGAGAGGGAAGGGCAGAGAGAAGATATTTCAGAGTTCTTTTTACCTGAAATTCCACAATATGTATTGCTATCGAAAACATGAATGGGCACTATCAAAAACACTGCATGAAAATGCAATATGCTCAACTGAAGATGAATTTATTACAATGATCAAAGCCAGGAGATTCGCTGTTAAGATAAGAAACTATATAAGAGGGGGGAAATAGTATTTCCATTCCTAAGGGCATTTGTTGAAATTCTTTATCATCAGTCAGCTATGGAATGCAATTCATATCTAAAAACGTATGAAAACCATTAGATATCTGTTCATCAAAGGTTTGTTTTTGCCATAACATTCAGAGGTCTACATTTCTACATCCATTTCATAGGTAAGGAAACTAACTTTCCAGGGGATGAATTACTCAAAGTCATTCAAAGGTAATTCCTATAACAGCAAAATGCAGTCCTAAGTGCAAAAAAACAACAACAACTGATTTATTAGCAGAGGTGTAAGAGAAACTCAATGAATGGTACAGGACATGGTCTTGACCTTCAGTTCTTCAAGCAATAGGAGTCAGCATCAGTGGCATTTATGGGAAGAGCCCCAAAAAGTCAGACTTTCCCTCCTAAGGCTGTGACTTCCCTCATAGAAAAGATCCTTCTGATGGCAGGATTCCTAGAAGGTGGGTCCCACTGCACAGCACAGAAAAGACAAATAACTCAGCACCTGGAATATAAAGCTGTGGCTACACATGTGGAGTAAAATGAAGCACTGGCTCTAGTACTTAGACCATGTAGCTTTATTCTACTAGAGTGCATAGGGATCCGCAAAGCCTGAGGTGATCATGTGATGGCCAGTTCACTTTGAGATGTTGAGGTGAGTATTTACAGAGAAATGATACCACAAGTGGTCTACACCCTGACTCTGCCACTTACTGGCTATGTGATTTGAGATAAATTGCTTCTGTGTGTTTTGGTCTCCCCATCTGTAAAGTTGGGATAAAAAGGGTATTTACTTCATAGAGTCATTTTAAGGATTCACTGGATTAATACATGAAAAGTACTGAGTTGATTCATGCTTGGCCCTTGAGTTAGTATTCCATATGAGAGATGTTATTATTATTTAGGATTGTGTGTGTACATGGACCAATCATGTATAGTCAACACAGCTCACTCGTTATAATAGCATCTGAGATCTCTTTTCCTTCAGTGATGGTTAAAGCAATGTAGAAACAACTTCCTGCCATGCCTGAAAGATCATGACATGGGTGACAAAGACTCTCGCTCTATCTCAACAGCAAAATCCGAATCAAACTACCACACAGTCCATCGGGTGACCAAGCACAGAGTCCACTTAAGCGACTGAAGTCATCCACTTAAATGAATGAATATTGAATTCACCTTGGCTGAGCCTGGCTAAAGTGAGGCATACATTGACGCACATTGTCTCAGGAAGTATCTGCTTGTCACCAGGACAATGGGTCAAGCCAGTTGGTTTGGCCAAATAACCAGTTAATCTACACTAATAAAAGAGAAACATGCTAATTGACTATACCTTCGCAACGCCCACCAGCCAATCAGGAGTATGCAAATTAACCCAATAAATATGGCAGGTTAATTTGCATACACAGGCCTGAGTGGCTGGGGGGCGGGGTGGGACGCAGGCATTCCACACCACCCCAGCCGCTCAGGGCCTCTGGGCAGAGTGGGAAGGCAGAAAAGCGGCTCTGGCCAGAGCCGTCAGCCAGGGGAAGGAAGGCCCATTCTTACACAAATCTTCGTGCATCGGGCCTTTAGTTTGGTATAAAAATGTTAATTGATAATTTGAAATTCATCCATCAATCCATTTAAAGAAAACTATAGCCTGTATAAACTGTTACAAAGTTTCTAGGTCTAGCGATCTGGGTAAAAAAGCTGTAAAATTTATTTAAAAAGTAATAAAGCACGTACAAATGTCAGGTATTACAATTATGCCATTATTTCCTGCATATCCATTATTGGATTCATTTATGTTAGTATCACACTTCAGTTTGGACATGAAAGTTAAATTACTATATTCTAGAAAAGGCACATTTTGATACCCACCTGAACTTTTTTTAGCATGCAAATAAAATCATATTAATTTCCCTTGTTGGAAGTCATGAATTTCTTAGGAACTTTTATCTGCAACCAAACTAATTGGTTCTATATACACTCTGACAACATTTCAATTATTCACTAGTTACTAATTCTTAAAAGCAACTTCAACATTAAAATGTCTTTAAGAGCAGGTAATAAGTTGTTGAATCCCATATAACAACTTCATACAACATTCACATCACCCTGAATTTTCTCTGAGATCTTTATAAATGTGTATAATTTAGTTTTGAATTCAGAAAAAAACCTTTAAAATTCTAATGACTGTGTATAACATTCTTTGCATGATAAGTATGCATGTTCTCCAAACACCTCATGTTTTCATCTAATTTGAGACTGTATGACGTTGAGAAAGCAATAAAAATAGTTTCGTTTAGTCCTTATTATGTGTAAAACTGTCCCCCAAGAGGACACAAAAGTGCCAGGACTGTACTCTCCACACTCTGCTCAGATCCCTGCGGGTCCCTTTACTGAAACAATTGAACATTGGAAAACAACTGAAGATAAGAAAAAAATATGAACAGCCTAGACTTTAATAGAGTAGGTTTCTGTCTTAGGTAGGGCTCCCCAGATGCAGATGTGTGTGAAAGTGATTTGGGGCATGGGAAAGTGGGGCGAGGAAGGGAAGGCCCACACAGGGAAACTCTGGCTCGGTGTTGCAGATGAGCTTTGAAGACAGTGTCCGGTCAAGGGCAAGGAGCTGGCGTACTTATACTCAGCAGTCACAGGTTATGAGTCACTTGGCAGGGGGAGAAAGTTTGAGAGGACTTACCAGTTTCCAGGTGCTTCCTGCTGTCTGTACTGGCAGGCAATGTGGGTTACAGCTGCTTGGGAGCAGCCTTCCTACCGGGAGGTGTAGGTGTTGGTGTAGGTGTAGGTGCAGTGGTAGGTGCTGGTGTAGGTACTGGCTTTTGGAAATGAAAGCATACCAGTGTGTCATTAGTGTGAACAGTGTGCCCAGAAATGGCCATTGTGCTGATGGGATATAGTGGGGCACGGACATCGTATGACCTCTACTATGGTCGCACTGAGTTGCATGGGATTAATCGCCAAATGAATTATATTTACAACAATTGCTATACTGCATGAGAGAGAAGAGAGGTCTGCTGAGCACAGAAGCATGTGGTCAGCTCTCTCTACCATAAATCCTACAGGGACAAGCCTGTCCCACTTCATTGCCACCTGTGGGTAGAGATAAGTCCCTCTACTTCTGGGATTCTGCATAAGGAAGTCACTTGCCCAGAAATATAAAGCACACACTACAGTAACACATTATCAGTAACAAAGGTGATATTTTGATCATCTGTTTTACTCCTTGAATATACTGTATACTAATTAGTTCAGAGGTTAGGGGGTTATGTGACATTATTTATTGGCCCTCACACCTAAAAACTAATAATAATAGTCAACATTTATCGAGTACTAAGGGCCAGGAACTAGTTTAAGCACTGTGCAGGAACAATCTTACTGCATCTTTCAGCACGCCCTGATGATGCAGGCCCTGTTCGCGCTTTCCACTTGTGGAAGCTGAGCTACAGAGGGGTTAATTATCTTGCCCAAGGGCACACTGCTCTAAGTAATGGGGCAGGTTTTGAGCACAAAACCAGTCTTGCGTACAGTCTACATTCTGAACCACTAGGTTAAAGACAACTGAAAATATCAAATGTTTAACCAGAAACTGATGGATAATGTAAAATGTGGGAAGGAGTCAATCGGAAAGAATAGTTTTGAAAAATGCATACACCCTCTGACTCAGCAATTTTCCCATCCTAAAGTAACATTTAGAAATGTTCACAAAGATGAATATACAAAGATGTTCACTATTGGTTAGATAGGGTGCTACAATATGTATTGTATCCATAATATAAAATACTAGCAGCCATGAGAAGGAGGCAGAGCTACATGCGGTGATGTGCAACACTCTACAAGATATATTAACTGAAAAAGCAAGCTGAAGGATGGTCAGTCTGTATGTTATGATCATGTATGGGTAAAACAATCAAATAACAAACAAAACTTTGTGGGCCATGTGTATACACACACACACACACACACACACACACACACACACACACATGGCCCACAAAGTCTTTAAAACAGATCAGAAGGATGTTCATCAAAATATTGACGTTCTCCCCACTAAATAGATGAGTCAGAAGAGAAGAATGAAAATATTCACATTTCTGTCCATAATATTTTTTATATTTATAATATTTAAATTACTTATAATAAGAATGTGTTTAATATTAGTAGTATCATTTTTAAGGTAGTAAATGTAAAAAAAAATTACAACTGATGGTAGGGGCCTGCCAGTACATAGATGGAGCTGGTGTGGCGAGGACCAATTAATTACACATGACCCCATTTTCACTCAATCAGGAGACACTTCAGTGAAAAGCAGAACAGGTCCTTCAATAAGAAATAAGTGTATTTAAATCCTTTCTGTCTGTCCCTGTCTCACACACATACAGACACAAAGACACATATTAATTTATTCTCCCAAGTGTTTGTTGACTACAGACCTAATTCTAATGCAACTGTTGTAAGTATGAAGTGGTGACAGTTTCTCATCACCCTGAACAGGTAAAAATATGCATTTTCTCAGACTTTCTGGGTCACCACGCCAGCTTGCAAGACAGCACCGGTCTGCGGCTGTTGGTGACGATGTATGATTTCAGGCAATTTCAGGTGAGCTCTTTCCCACCCCAC
Source organism: Plecotus auritus (assembly GCF_963455305.1). NCBI lineage: Eukaryota > Metazoa > Chordata > Mammalia > Chiroptera > Vespertilionidae > Plecotus > Plecotus auritus. The sequence goes on from NC_137780.1 coordinate 8,460,744, forward strand.
ACCCATTCCAACTGTTTAAGAAGTTGCAGGACACCAAAGACAAAAGAGAGATGTTAAAGCTTTCAGAGAAAACAAAACAAGTCATCTAGAAAATAATGAGAATTAGTCAGCCATCAAATTTCTGCGGCAACACTGGATGTTCAAATATTTGTCTTCGAAATAGTTTTCTAACCTAGAGCTCTATACGCAGCACATTATTAAGCTCCTGTGAGGGCAGATTAAAATATTTTCAAAGATACAAAACATCATCCCTTCTTAGGATATTACTTGATGATAGACACCAGCAAATAGGAGGTAAACCAAGAATGAGATGACATGGAATCCAGAGATCCAACTCAGGAAAGCAGAGGAAGAATTCTTGGATGTCAGCTGTGAAGCTAGTCTAATTTGGACCAAGGACTCCGAGAGAAGGCATGTCTCTGGAAAAATATGCTGTAGAGTAGATAAAATGGGTTAAAGATTGGAGAAACTCGAAGATATACTAAGTTATGAGAAAAGGAACAGAAAGTTAGCAACTCCAGGAAAAACAGGAAGCTATCCAAGAAAGACATAGATCAAATATTAGACAAACAAAACCATCTTAAGCAACTGATACAATGTAAAAAAGAATATCCATTTGACCTTGAAGCTAGGAATATTTTATTTTAATTAGCCCATGGATCTTATCACTGGACTCCCAGAAAGTATGTAATCACAGCCCTCAGCATAGCATCGAACAGTAATGTGACACAGATATTGATTTTAAACTTTTAGAGTCTACTACAGACACACACAGAAGACTTGGTTTCTGTTGCAAGAGAAAAGTAAATGTTCAATTTTTGACACAATGTAAAAGAAAGATTTGCTAGAATGCGAGATGGAATGGGAAGAGAAAAAATAATAGAAACAGTATAGAAGAAAGTATCTCCATTTTATGAAATGGAGAATCAAGTGATTCTATACAAAGCTGACATAACAAGAAATAGAAATTTTACTATATTATAGAGTCTAGTTTGAAGGTAACCAATAGAAGAACTAAAAACAATAAAACAAATATTGGTAGGAAGACAGGGGAAAATATAGAGTAATATTAGTGAGTTAATATTCAACTTTCATATTGAGGAGTCCATAGACACATGTGGATAACTCAATTAAAAGGAGTAAAAACACACGGTTTAGATGTTTGGATGCACCCAAAAAACTAAACATAGAAACAATGAAAAGAGCTTATGTCTGCTGTGGGTGGAAAGAAGCAGAGGAGGAGACCATTGCTTTTTCACCCGAAGTTCTTTTGTTTGTTTTTTTGGACATAAAACAGTAGTTCTAGTCCAAAAGTGATGGTTCCTCTGGGGGCTTCGGCCCTTTATCCAAGACATCTCATGGTTGCCATGCTTCCCAAGAATTCCCTGAGACCTTTAGCACCCAGCACCCCAGATGGGCTCGCCAGCCCGATACAGGTGAGAAACGCTGCCCTGCCCTTCACCAATGGCCCATGGAAGGGAGGGTGCCGCAGTCTAAGCAAAACTCTGACCACCCATCTCAAGAACCCAACTCTGTTTCTTTCAAACCGACCCACACCCCGGCTTTCCTTTGGACTTAGGCTCTAGCTCCATTCCTCTTGGTTTGATATGTTTTAAAATGCTGTTTTCCCAAGCATTTGATCCCGATCCATTTTCCTGGAACTTACCCACCCAAATTACTTGCGTCCATGAACTTGGTCTCCTAGGATTAAACACTCCTGCTCAGTCCCCTTTGTCTTCAACAAACACACACACAGCATCTTCCTCAGTACCACAGAAAATGCCCAAAAATGTTGGGGTTCTTTTTTTAGGGTATATTATATTCTCCATAAACCCCCAACGCCCACCCTTTTTCTCACTTGGCAGCTGGATCATTCAGCTAGCTAAGAGGTCACCCTATAACTTTCCTGGTGTCTGCCTGCCTTTCCCACACTGCATCTTTTGGACACCATGCGAATTCTCTTCCTCCTTCATCTTTAGATTTAGCTCAAGTCCAGCTCTAACTCGACTTTCCCACAGGCAGATCCTCTGTCTGCTTAATTATCCTCTTCCTGCTCCCCTTTGGGCCTGGATCCCTCTCCTCTTTCTCCCACTAGTTGTCCCCCTGCTGGCCCCAATTCCTGACTGGTTCTAATGCATAAACCCAACAGAAATATGTAAATAGCATTCAAGCAAAGAGAAGACATGTTAAAAGGCAAGACATGATTAATTGCCAGATGTATTGTGCAGCCAGTAATTGCCATAGGAGTTCAGAGGAAACACCATGTGAGCACGCTAATGAATCATCTCTTTCTCTCACCAACAACGCTCTCACTTGCCTGTTGTCCATTTAATCATTTCAGTGGTTCTCAAAATGTGGTCCCTAGACCAGCAGCATCAGCATCCCTTTGTTTGAAATTGTTAGGAATGCAAATGCTCGGTCCCACCCCAGGCCTGCTGAGTTAGAAGCTCTGGAGGTCAAGTCCAGTAGTCTGTGGTTTAACACGCTCTGCAGGTCCTTCTAGTAAATGCTGAAGTTTGAAAACCACAGGCCTAAATTTGAAAACTCCAAACTCAGAGGGCAAAGAGTGGTTTGAGTTCAAAGACGTAGCAATGATTTTTGTGAACTCAAACTGGCAATAAGTTATTTAATAACTCACAGCTTCCAGATCTGCCTTTGACAGCTGCCACAAGCTTATCTGTCACGCAAACCTCCCACTTCCCAAAGACCTAAAGATGTCTATTATTCTTTCTCGTGATACTTGCTACAGGGAATTCCTTCCCCTTACCTCTAAATGTTTGAAGACACCAAACCCCATTTCAGGATCTTGCTCACTATTGTCCAATAGGGTCTGTAGCACATAACAAACAAAAGATAAATATTGGTTAAATGAATGAAATAAAAATTAACCCAAAATGAATGAAAGCTTCTTGACATCTAACAGAGGGAGAGATGTGAGAAGCATTTTTAATGCTTCTCTTTTCCTTGAATCAGACCTTGTTTAAAGAACAGTTATTCTCTGGACCTGAATTTTACTCATATCTCTGTAAGCTCTAGTGAGACCTGGAGAAATTAATGGAAACATCCAGGTGGTTGGTTTTAGGTTGCTCTTGGCACAAAGGAGGCAAGAGACTTTCCTACCCTCCCATTGCTTTGTGAACAATCAGGTGCCATGACCCACAACTGGCCTTTGAATCAGAAAAGATACTGATGACATCACACCATGCGCAGCAATGCATTCTCCCACTAGAGAACTCCATCAGCTTCGGAGAGGTGTTGAGAGGTTGTTAGATTGACTAATTCCTCCTCCCGGGTCAAGTAACAACAACATTTGATAACCAGTCAGCTCCAAGCCAAGGGAAGCTTATTCCTAGAGTCCCACTGCTTAAAGCAGTTCATCTAAAAAATGGTGCATAAGAATCACTTGGGACCTACCACCAGACTTTTGGGACCTACCACCAGAGATTCAGTAAACTTAGGATGAATCTGCATTTTTACCAAGCAGCCCCAATAAATATTAATATATGAAGTAAAAGGGACATGTGTGTGGGCGCGCGCATGCACACCCATACACACACGCACTTACATAAACAAGAACACTAGCTTACTTCTTTCAAGGATCAACGTAATCACGTATCTTGGGAAACTTATTACCTGATTCTATACTTTACACATTTTTGTTAATATTGTTAACACTGACGCTATCTTTCATCTCAATAATCATTACTGTTAGGAAACACTGCTATTTACATATTTGGTTTGATCCACCCAGTCACCCTTAATGAAGTGGGCAGAGAGATGTATATCCCTATTATGTTGTTCAGAAACTAAGGCTCAGAGAGATTAAGGTGATCCTAGGTTGCTCAGCTAGTAAGTGGCGGCATGTTGACAAATTATTTGAGAACGTCATAATTATTTTCGTGTGGTCCCGAGAGAGAACATGAGACAAACTCTGGCCCTTCCTTTTCACACTCGAGTGGAGGATCATTTGTACGCTCTAGGTGTACCAGCTTCCTTGGAAAAGAGAGCCTGCTTCCTTGGAAAATCAGTCAAGACGGCTCCTCTGGCACACCACCCTGAATCCTGGCTCCATACTTTACCTCTTTCTTGGCTTCTATTGGTCTCTATCAGAATTATTCCCCCATTTCCTACTGCTTGGATTTACTCTTCAAGCCTTTGGTGGTTCTTGGGTCTGTGGGAGCAGTTGTGGGTACCTGGTGTCACTTCTCCAACTCCCTGACACTTGAGTTTTGTTAGTCCAAGTATCCGGGGTTGCCTCTTAGGACTTTTGTCCAAAATTCAGCTTCGCCCCTAGTTTGAAGGCTACCTTTGTCCTACACAGATGGAAGATAGTACTCTCTAGAAAAAATTGAGAATTTCTTAACAGGAACCAGAATTTTTATTAGCAGAGAACACAGCTGTCCCGACTCTGCTCTCATGTGGAAGGGCTCTTACGTATCTATTTCCCTGGGAAAGTCCCGTTTTATGCCTGGTTTCCCAGCGTAATTATTAATAGCTCCCCCTTTCACTCTCGGAAGTGTCTCAGATTGGACAATAAATTAGATGACTGTCCTACTCATTTGACATCTCTCCACAGAAATCCAGCTGACATGTTTTAGAATAACTGCTTGTATTTGGTGCTTCTAAGCATCACTTAGGAAACATTACCCAGGGAGCTTGTAAAAATTGATTTACAAGCCCCTCTCCTCTCCTCTCCACCCAAAACTACAGAAGCAGCATTTCTGGAGTCGAGCTGAAAAATTTGTATTTTGAAAAAGTTCCCAAGTATTTCTGATCACATTCTTCTACAGACCCAAGTTTGGAACTTATCCCTCAATTTTATTTCTGCTCTAGTCCTTGATAGTTGCATGACCTTGGGCAGATGACTTAATTGCTCTAAATCTATTTCCATTGTAAGAGTAGGAAAATTGTTATAAAATGCGCCTTGAGAATCTCAGGGGCTTAACACAGTATAGGTTTATTTCTCCTTCATGTCATTGTCCAGTGCAGGGTGGAAGGGGGTTCTGCCTCCCACTGATATTCCATCCAGACACCTTCCACCAGACTCCATTGTCCCCTCAGAGTTCTCTGCTGGATCCTCTAAGCCAAACTGGCAAATGAAGGAAAAGAGAGGATCGTGCAGAAGGTTTTATGAGCCAGCTCTGGAACAGCATCCATAAAATCCATCCAAAACTCAGTGACATGGTTGTCCATAGGGTAGGACAGAACATGTCATCTAACTACATGCTCAGGAGAAAAATGAGTGGTTGGATAAGCAATTAATCAGCCTCTGCCATAGACCCCCCCCCCCATTCTGGCCATCAAATACTTGTTTAATAGGCAATCCACAGGAGACAACCCAAAGGTCCCCCAAAGCCCATCCAATCAATCTGGGGACCCAGCTTACGTCTAGGATCTGCAAGGGATGCACGGCCCTCTGCATTCAGTCCAGATGTGGCCCATTCTAGTCTAGAGAGTTGTGGCTTTAGATTAAAAATACAATATATATATGCCCCTCCCCAACACACACCCAATACGCGGTGATGGCTTAGTGGAAGGAAAGCATACTGGTATTCAGAAAGAAGTAGAAGTGACACACACATTTGCCCACAATGAGACAGGCATTAAAGGCTCCTTTCCTTGAGGTTGGAGAAGAACTTCCATGGGCTCTAATTTTGTTCTCTGGGGAGAACTCCTTCGCTCCTCCTTCTCTGTGGCTGCTGGCTCTGCCCTTTAGGATGTCTTTCCGAGTCAATGATCTTTCTGTCTGTGTCTGAAGGGAGCGCTGGCGGTGGGGGAGTGGAGAGGGTGGGGGGGAGTCTCCCTTGGAGGTTTCACAGGAGTCCACTTCCTGCTGAAGCACATTTGGAAGCCCAGGGGTTATTTTACACCTTGGAAAATCCAGGCTCATGATTTCTCTGGCAATAGAATCCTTTCAAACACTTCACAGGCTCCCGGTGTACTCGCCACCAATCAGTTCCATGAGCCAATAGCCAGACCCAAAGTTCTTTCCCAGATATAAGCCTCAAACCCCATTTACTTCTTTCCTTTTTTGCCTCTATCATCTATCATTCTCCTTCTCTTGTCTCTCTCTCTCTCCCTTCCTCCCTCCCCACTTCTTCTCTCCCCTTAATGGTGGCCACCCTGAAGTCGTCTGAAACAATATGAAGAAAGGACACACACCTAATCAGATTTTTGTCAAAGGGCTAAGTTACTTTGTTCAACTGAGGAGTATTACTAGATCTTTGTCAATAAAGACTTTTTTCAAAATCTTACCTTTTGGGATGGAGAAGCTGGTAGTTTTCTCAAATCCGATGACCCCAAATTCCTGGACTCCTTCTATTCCCTTACATTATATCTTGTAAATGGACCAGGTGATTCCTGAGTTTTGTTTGTTTGTCACACCTTGTTAAAGGTAGCCAATAAAAGCTACACTTTCACTAACACTTTGCTATTTTCCAACCAGCTCCCTGGACCAAAAATTGCCTCTTAAATTAAGGGAGGTGACAATTTTACCCAGTGTTTCACCATTGCACAACATGGGCTGCCCCCTTTTCAGCCTTAGATGTCAGCTTCCTTGCTGCCCATTACCCACCTGCTAAGCCAGTGTCCACTGGCGAGGATCCCCCACACAAACTCAATGTGTGAGAGGAGCCGAACAACAGGAAATGGACCTCCCTGTGGTCAAGAGCATTTCTTAAAAAAAAAAAAAAAAGAAGAAGAAGAAGTCCAACAATCAATGATATCAGGGTAAGACTTCTCTGAATGGCTATGAAACATAAAGGCATATTGTAGAACTCAGGTCTACCAATGCAATTTCCAGATATTAAATCTCTTTATCTGACATGTTATGAGTCCTTACTATGGAGAAACACGTGACTATTCTTCAGAGTGCATTTTCCCGGATTTTTGACCCTAGTTGGTGTCAACACCTATATGACATAACAATAGGACTCTCAAACACATAAGTTATATATTCTTAATAAAAACATAAGGCAATAATAAAAGACATAATGCTAGGAGCATCCAAAATCAAGTTCATATGCACATTCTTCTCTCTCCATCCTCCCTTTCCTCCCCCGCAACACCTGCAGAAGAATTTCAGCCACTTATTCTACATCTTCCTTCTTGCCTGGACTCCCCATAGATTTGCAACATTGCCAATTCCATTTAATCACTACAAGGTTATTGTACTGTAACAATATTTCTCTTAAACAACTGCCAAAATGTGTATTATGTTAGTCTCTATCAAAAGGGTGGAGATTTTTCCCCCAATCTGTTTCTAACCATGCTTCAGTTTGTGTGCCTTCCAGGCTCTAGGAACAAATCTTGAGAAATAAATAAACAAGTGTTGAAGCACACTGAGAAGAAGTAATGAGGAAAATATGTTAACAAAAATGAGAATGCAGCTTAGAACTCGAGGCGGTATTTAAATATAGCCTTTTGATTAAGATTTTGTTTTCTGAGCAGTTTGGACAGACATTTGCTAGTAACACAGACGTGCCAAAAGGCCTCTCAAGTAAATATTGACTTCAGTTGACAAAGCCTGACATTTCCTCCAGTTTTCCTGACACTGGGAAGACACTTGCTTCATAGTAAGTGTGTGAAGGTGGAAGGGGGTAAATAAGCAAGCAATGGTGCAAGAGAAAAATTAACAATCATCCACAGGGGACAGAACTTTCCCCAACGCAATGGTTCCCAAACCTGGGGCAGAATTTAGAAAATACACAGATTCCTGGTCAAGTTCAAATTCAGGAAGTTTGGGGAACGCCCAGGAATCTGCCTACTTTAAGTCTCCGAGTGATTTTGATATACAAGCAGGTTTGGGAATTACAGTTGTAAAGGCTCCTAGCACAGTTCTAACCACTGGCCCAGCACCTATGGCAGCAGAGCTCAGAGAAACCAAGATAGACTAAGATGATCTATAGGAAAAGCCCTTCAAGGTGAGGGTTGAAGCAGATGGCCACTGTATCCATTTCTTGCATATATAGCAGAATTTATCCTGCAGGCTATCAATTTGGCCCCATTTGAAGCATTCAATTCACTTAGCAAGTCAGAAATGAGGGTTTTTTAAAACACCATTTCAGTTAGGGCAGTGGTTGGCAAACTCATTAGTCAACAGAGCGGCAAACCGCGGTTTGCCGACCACTGAGTTAGGGTAAACTTCAACTGAGAACACCCATGTTCTCTTTACTATAGACAGCTGAGATTGTTCAAACGTAACAACACATAACTACGAAGGTATTTTCAACATCAAGGATCTAAAGGTTCTTTTGAAAACCAGTCAAATCAAACATACTTAGAAAGTGCCAACCACAGTCAGAATCATAGAAAAACTACTGGAGTTAGTCAGGCATGGATTGGAACACCATTTCTAGCTCTTACTCACTCTAACCATGGACCCAACTGCGTAGTTCTGGTCCCCTTTGCCACCCCTATCCCCACTCCTGATATTCAGTGATGAAGGCTGTGGAATTTACAAGACATGAGCGTGAACTTAGAGTTTGACATTTGCCATAGAAAGGGCATTCTGAGGATACGTGAGGGCACGGAAAGTGGTCAGGAGTGAAAAGGCAAGGCCTCTTAGAAGAGGGAGGTGAGTAGAGAGTTTAGGACCAAGAGAAGTCTGCAAGGCACCCTCATATTCAAGGTAAGCCTTCTAGCAGGTCTAGGCAGTGAGACCTTGACCCTTGTGTGATCCAAGAGGGCTCATGGAAATAACCTGGGGATAATGCCAATTCTTCCTCCATCCTAAAAGTTCTGGTCACCAATTACAACATGTGTGTGTTGAGGTGGGATACCAGCTTGGAGTCCTACAATTCTACACAATTCTGACACTATCTACCTGGAGATAGCATCAGATCCCACAGGTTAAGAGCTCGGTCCCACATTTTCAGATTCCAAATGCAAGTCCAGGCTGTTAGCTAGGTTTCCGACCAGCTATAGATCAGAGGTTCCCATAAGCTTAGGTTAACTAATTTGCTAGAGTGGCTCACAGAACTCAGAGAAACATGTCACTTATGGAAGACATGCATAGACAAGGTACGGGAAAAGGGCACAGAGCTTCCATGCCCTCTCCAGGCATGTCATTCTCTCCAAATCCCACCCTATAAGTTTTAAGGAGGCTACTGACATAGGCATGATTGAGTCACTCATTGGCCACTGCTGACTGATTCAATTCTCCCTCCCCAAAGGTCAGGGGATGGGACTGAAAGTTCCACTCTCTAATCACAGCACTGGTTCTTCTCCCAACCGGCCCCTATCTTAGGCATAGTCCCCAAATCACCTCCTTCACATAACAAAAGACATGAGTTTTTATGGCTTTTATCACTTAGAAAATCCCAAGAGTTTTGGAGTCTGTGCCAGCAATGGGGACGAAGACCAAATATGTATTTCTTATTATAAATCACAATATCACAACTCTATGCAGCTTTGGAACGATCACCAGAAGCACTTCATTAAAATGTCTCATGCCTTATTAAGCCCAAAGTGGGGTTACTACAGGGAAAGTCAAGAGGGACAATGTTTTCTGTCACTGTCCCAGGGGTACAACCCCCATTGTGGACCATAGGACCTCAAGAAGTAATCATTCATTGCTTGTCATCTCTCACTACCCTGACTCCTCCACAAGGATAGCTAGAGACACACCCTGTAGCCAGAAGAGAGAGGGGCTTATTTACATCAGGAGCTAGTTGGTAGTTATTTTAGATGCTATATAAATATATGCTAGAGAATAGATGCCATAAGACCTAAAGGCAGCACAAACAATGTTACATGCAAAGCTTCTCCAGGATCCAAGTCATTAAATCTTCTGTTAAAAACAAAATTCCATGGAGTAAATTTGAGGATCTAATTGGCTTTATGTAGGGATCCATCTAGAATCTAGAAGCACACTCCCAGGGGCTGTACTGAAAGGAAGGTTTTTGTAGGCAGAAGGAGGGTGGGACAAGAAAGTATCAGCAAGAGAAAAGGGAAGAGTTGCGTCAGGCCAGGCCATCTTTGGGAAGGGGGTGGGGTTGTGGGGACAGAAGGAAAGCAGGAGCTTTATCCTGCAGCTTACCTCACTGCTGCTCATCTGGACGTTTCAGATCGACTGTTTAAAGGTCACATTCCTGAGAAAAAATTGAAACCATAATTAAGTCTTGGTTTACTGTCATGGGAGCAATGACTCCATTTTGGGTTTGTAATTTCTTTTCAGTATTTTGAACATATCACCAAAGCTGTTTGTGGATATTTCATATCTGGAAACCTTTTAAATACACATGTCATTACCCAGTGTAGATTTTAGTCTCGACGTGACATAAGAAGCTATACCAGCTGACCCTTCAGATCTTCACAGGTTAAGCTCTTTGTGATTATATATTACCAAAAGAAAAAAAAAAGCGCCCATAAAATATGTGACAATGTCCTAAGTTCACATAAATATCTCCTTTTATCCTCAAAACCTCATCATCACAAGCAAATGAAGGAAATGGGGTTCACGGAAGGTAAGTTGACCCAGGTCACAAAGCTCCTATAGAAAGTTTGACTCACACCCCAAGATCCTGATCCTAATCTCATACCTGCTCACTTTGCCGATCTGAACACCCTGGTAGGCAGGGGTCAGAGTGATGATCAAAAGTTGTCTCTCCTCCTAGAGATGCCTGTGGAAGGAGCACTGAACACCAACTGCTCTGTGTGGTTTTCACACATTTGAATTGAAACACAAAAATTCAGCTTATCATACTGTAAGGGCTCTGAGCAAGTCACCCTAAGATGTACCTCTGTGGTATGCAAAATGCTTGGAGCTAAAGGCAACCAAGACCCTGAGGGCTCAAGAGAAACTTCTCCCCTGCCTTAACTACCTAGAAGAATTTAAATTAAGGGCCTTGCCCACAAGAGATTATTAGAGACAAACCTTGTGACCCATCTATCTCTAGGGCAGGGGAACTTCTAATTGCTGGACATCTGCTCTTATTGTCCTAAAGTGACCCTCCTCTCCTCTGAAACCCCAGGGCACTTTACCTCATCCTGAGCTCAGAATGCTTTATACACCTCATTTCAACTTTCTATCCCTGCACCTCTCTTGTATGTGGGGTTCCCATACGTACATATGCAATTAAATTTGATTATTGTCTCTTGTTAATATGTCTTATGTAGATTTAATTACTAGACCAGCCAAAAGAAACTTGAAGGGTAGAGGAAAGTTTCTTTGCCCCACAATACAAATACTTTTTTTACATGTTGGTTTCCCACTCAAATAGAAATTTACTCAGCTATTCCCTCTCTTCTGTGCAGAACACTGTGCCAGAGGCTGTGACACAGGTACAGTTAGGTCATGGTACAGAAGGATGGACGTTTGGCTTTTGAACAAGGGCATGAGGGTTAGGGCAGTAGGGCAGAGTTCATTTCAACTGGCATCTCCTTGCCCCGGGACAGAGACAAAAGAGAGGTTGGAGCCCATGCTGGTTTGGCTCAGTGGATAGAGTGATGGCCTGTGGACTGAAGGGTCCCAGGTTCGATTCCGGTCAAGGGCACATGCCAGGGTTGCGTTGTGGGCTCGATCCCCAGTAGTGGGCGCCCAGGAGGCAGCCGACCAATGATTCTCTCATCATTGATGTTTCTCTCTCTCTCCCCCTCTCCCTTCCTTTCTGAAATCAATAAAATAATTTTTTTATAAAAGTGAGGTAGGAGAGATAGGTTCATTTGCATTATGGTCAAAGGGAGAACTCAAGCTTTGATAGCCAAGATTGCTTGAAAGGCAGAGAAGTGCCATCTGGGTCCCAAGTTGAAGAGTAGGCAGACCCGACTTGGTCCGCAAAGCAGACTTTAGCTGCTGAGTAAGGCTGAGCCTGCGGCGCTCTGACCCTAACGTAGAACTCAAGCCAGTGACCCCTGAGATCCACTTGGTTAAAATGTCTTTTAAAACAGGACCTGTTTTCTCAGCATCAGGCCAGGTTCTTCCCTTACTGGTGGTACTGCCACCATGTTCTACAGAAGTGGGGGTGTAAAGGACGTGGGGAGTGGGGAGAAGAAAGGATGACCTTCCACCGGGAACCCCAACCTCCGTGGTTCTTTCAACCTTGGGGCCTGAGGACCACAGAGCCTCCTAAGGTTTAGTCTTGTACCTCATGGTTTTCATACATGTCTTGTGCACTTTGCAATGTTTAGTCATGTGCTTTGTAAGAAACAGAAAAAAAAAGAATTGTGTAGGGGGCTGATGAGAACAGAGATTGGAAGTTAAGATTTGGGCCAAATTATGAGGATCAAGGACAGACAGGCCAAGGGAAAGTTTGGGGAAACATTTTTCTTTTCTTTTAGAAACACATTTTGCCTCTTGTAAACCAAAGATATATGTTGCCGACTACTCTTCAGCCAAGGATTTTGATAACATTTAAACACTGTCTTTGTACATTTGCCACAATTTAAGCAAAGAATGCATTCCCCAAAGGTTGTGTTCAAGGAACATGTGGTAATTCAAATCATATTTTAAATGTACTCAGGAACCTTGCTATTTAAAGAGCCCCTTATAAGCATTTTATCTACTGAACAAACATACATGTGAGTATGTGGATGTATGTATATAGTAAATTTATTTTGACTTACAAGTTGGATAAAACTGTGGTTTACTCATCTACTAAATTTACCATTTATTAAACTCTTCATCTGCTGTCTTTTCCAAGGACTGAATAGCCCAGTGGTCGGCAAACTCACTAGTCAACAGAGCGGCAAACCGCGGTTCACGAGCCGCATGTAGCTCGCGTGCCGCGGTTTGCTGACCACTGGAATAGCCTGAGAGAGTATGAACCACTGCCTAATTTTGAGACAGGAAGACACCAATTCATTGTCATTTACTTCATGCCCAAACTGAGCTATCTTTAGTGTAAGAATGTCTAATGAAAGTGTGTTTTATTTTTAAGGGCATAAGAGGAGGAGGGACAGAACTGCCTGGAATCTCCCCCAGATGTCTATGTGGAATATTGTTTGTCTGTTTTGAAGGACAGGGTGAGCTGGTGAAGTGGGAGTGGGGGTGGGGGAAGGGGAGACAGAGATTGTTCAAGGCAATGACCCGCTGGAGGGAGAAAGGGATTGCAAAATCCAGCTCGGAGAAACTCCCCGGATCAAAGACAGACCTGTTTTGCTGAAGCTCTGCTCTGACCTTTCTGAATGACTCAGCTCAGCTGGACAAAAATGAGCCTGTTGCTCAGACCCATACATACAGAAAACAGACTGACAGCTGTCAGAGGGGAGGGAGGTTGGGGGCTGAGTGATGAAGGTAAAAGGATTAAGCAAAACAACAACTATTCTTAGACACAGACAACAGTATGGTGATTACCAAAGGGAAAAGGGGATGGGTGGTATAGGGGGGTAAATGGTGATGGAAGATGATGTGACTTGGGGTGGCGAACACACAATACAATATACAGATGATGTATTATAGAACTGTGCACCTGAAACCTATATAATTTTATGAGCCAATGTCACCCCAATAAACTCAATAAAAATAAGGATTTTTAAGTGAGCCTGTTGCTTGGATTTCCCAGCTCCCACTTTGCTGTGTCAGCAGCAGACTTACCCACCCGCATATAAGCATAGCTCCCATTTGCATGCAAGAGCCATCTGTTTATTTTGCAGCTGACACAGGCTGGCTGGGACCTTCTCTGGGTATTTTCCTGGTCATCTTGAACTTGAACAAGCCCTTTCAGTGCTCCCATCTCAAGGCTCTTTCTCACAAGACTTCCTGTCCTGGGATAACTTGCCCCGGGGCAGAGATTAGCACTCTGCCAGAACGATTAAAACGTGGCTGAGAGCAGAGGTGGGGCCAGGGCACATCCCACCTGCCCTGACTCCATGCTCACAAGCTGGTCTCTCACCACCCATGCTCATTATCCCTCACAAACCATGACCGACTACAGGGACGTGGGTCACTTATTCAATAACAGTCATTCAACTGGAGATTGTTTATCAACCATGGAACAAATTAATGCCAAATCTGAGGTTATATTGACGTGATGCTTAAATATGCATTTAATTCTGCCCACTGACTAAAAAATTCCACTAGTTATCTCAAATTCCGTCTATGGGGGTTTGACTGCTTTTGTTTTAAAACAAAATTGACTAGCTCTTCAGTGCCGTGTTAACACTTCCTATGAGTAGCTTAGCCTCAAAGGTAGGATTACCCCCTCCTTCCCAAACCTAGCATGTCCTTGCAGAGTTCATGGAAACCAAGGACAGAACCCTCAAGATCTATGAAAAGAGCAAGTGGGGAGAGGGTGACCTAAAGGATGCTTTATTTATTTTTTGCAAATCTGCACTTGGAACCACAGAGTTTAGAAATGAAATATGAAAAGGAGTGGGATTCCATGCACAAAGCTGGGATAAAAGTAACCAAAATTTCTCACTGTATTATCTCATTCCATTCCAAATATTTATTGCATCATTAGCATTCAATCAAACAGATCCCTTTATGAAAGTTCCATAGTTAAAGCCACTTCTACAAATATTGTATAAGAGGGAGAGACTGACCTTTTAATAATTTCCATATGATCTCTAGTAATTCATAATAACGGTGGCTACCATTACTGAACACTTACTAAATTCTAGGCCTCGTATTAAGAACTTTGCAAACATTATCTCGTTCAATTAATTTTCAAAACAACCATATGAGATCTGTATTTTTATCTTCTATTTTCCATATGAGGTAATTGAAGATTAATGTAGTAGACACGACTTGTTTTTGCCTGCCCAGCTCTCCTTCCTTTAAGTACCAGCCTGCCCTTCATTCTATAAATACTGGGGTTTAAAATCCCAGCTCTGTCCAATCACAGAACCACAGAGAGAGACATGTGACCAAGTTAGGCCAATTAGACTCTATTCTGGGAATTTGAACTCTGAGTAGAGAAATATTCAGAATCAAAAGCAGTTAAAGTGGAGTTGTCAGAGCTGAGTACCCTAAAGATCCAAGATGTTTAACATCCCTGCCAAGATCCTTGGACCTGCCCTGGATCCTGTCCTTCTCAAAGTCTCAGTTTCAGCTATTCCTTTGATTCCGGGAATGACCCCATTTCCTTCCAACACATTCCTTTTAAGAGTGCTTACGTTAGCCAGAGCTGTTTTCTATTCCTTGCAACCCAGAAGAGCAACTGATACACTTACAAGGCATTCAGTAATTGCTTCAACCTCACAGGTACTACGTGAAAGTTGGGATTTTAACTCAGGTCTGTAGGACTACAAAATAGTTATGCTGATTCATTCACCCTGTCTCACTAAGCTCATGGCTTTTAAAGTTCTTGTAGCAACAGGTTTTGTGATTTTTGCTTTTCTGCTTAAGACTTTGGCCAGTTTCTTATTGGTACAACACTTCAGCCATTATCGGGGCTGTTTTGTTTTGTTTCTGCCAGAAAGCACATTGCTAATACTAATCCTATAATGTTAGACAAGTCGCTTCAACTATTTGGGTGTCCACCTCCTCCTCCATTTATGACATAAAGGGGGGAAACTCCAATTACTTTCAAAAGACAAAGAATGCAGGTAGTTAGAGGGTCCTCTCTTAGCTGAGCAGAGGCAATGGAAGACAGTCACTAAGACAGAGCCAAACTGCCCAAAAGCCTGAGGAAGCCATCTGGGGCCTTGGAGACGGACAACCGAGCCCAATAATTTTCAAACTTGTTCATCCTCTCACATCAAGTTTTTTTCTGAGCATATACCTCCTTTCCAATGTGTACATTATTTTTATAAATGGTCAGCATTTACTATAAACCATGATATCATATTAAAATATGCAAAAATATTCCAAAGAATACACTATAATATTTCATGTATGCATCTGCATGATTATTTGCTGTAGTTCCTAGCATTCCCACACTTACTGTGGACACCACTGACTTAGAGATCAAGAGAAAAAGATCTCTGTAGTAAGTCCAGATAAATTCTTTTGGACTCTGGTTCTTGCTGAAGAATTTTTAAGGCCTTCTCCTACTCCTGAGGTCTGCATATGAAAACAGTGTTCATATTAATAAATTAGCACTTGTTTTATTACATTAATTTTTATGTCTATTTCCCCATCAGATTGTGAGGTTCTTAAGGGCAGGGTCTGTGTCATACTTATCTATGCCTTCTCAGTGTACAGCTCTGACATAGCATGAGGCACAAATGCGTGACTAATAAACAGCTGTTTCGTTTAATAGGAGAACGCTGCTCCCTTGGTAACCCTCCTTCCGGAGTTGCCAGCCCAGGCATCCCTCTCCTTCATGTCGGTCAAGACTGGGCCACCACTGTCCCTGAGGTCATCTGGGCAGTTGCCTAAGGGTCCCAAAGCCCAGCAGCTCTTGTAAAAACAAATAACACATTTTAAAGCCAAATGCAGAACTATCAAGAATTTGGCCTTGGCCCAGCCGGCGTGGCTCAGTGGTTGAGCGTCAACCTATGAACCAGGAAGTCACGGTTTGATTCCCAGTCAGGGCACATGCCTGGATTGCAGACTCGATCCCCAGTGTGGGGCATGCAGGAGGCAGCCAATCAATGATTCTCTCATCATTGATGTTTCTATCTCTCTTTCCCTCTCCTTCCTCTCTGAAATCAATAAAAATATATTTTTAAAAAAAGAATTTGGTGTTGGTCCTCAGAGAAGCAAATCTATTAAAATAGCAATGTCTGGGCCGAAACCGGTTTGGCTCAGTGGAAAGAGCGTCGGCCTGCGGACTGAAGGGTCCCGGGTTCAATTCCGGTCAAGGGCATGTACCTTGGTTGCGGGCACATCTCCAATGGGAGGTGTGCAGGAGGCAGCTGATCGATGTTTCTCTCTCATCGATGTTTCTAGCTCTCTATCCCTCTCCCTTCCTCTCTGTAAAATACCAATAAAATATATTAAAAAAAATAAATAAAATAGCAATGTCTGAAAGCTATCTTTGCCTTTAGATACAATCTCTACTGAAGGAATGAATGGGCAGTTTCCAATATGGACTTTCTGAGTTTACTGTGCAACAGAAGACCCACTTGGGTGTGTCTCCAGGTTCTCCCCCATCGCTATTATGAAAGACTCTCCTGTGGCATTAGGACCGTCATGGTGAATTGCATTTCTGTAGTTCTTTGGTCTGGAGGCACTGAGGTTTTGTCATCAGGGTCTTTCACTGTGCTCAGGTCAGGAAATCATGCATATGTTTCTGGGCTTCTCTAATCCCTTGACTCTATATTATGAGAGTTTATGGAGGCGTAGGTTACAGCTTGCATTTTTGTGAGATTATGCAACTGAGTCTTCCTTGGCGTCCCAGAAGAAGCCTGGGAAAACTCACGGTTTCAAGCTTTCCTTTTTCCCAGCGGAGAAAGTGGAATTCCATTCCTTTGTCCCGCTGCTTTGCCCCACAGAGGACAGAGCTGTGTTGGAGAACAATTGTCCAAGTAAGGTACTGCACTCCCATCCCCCGGGGGCTGTCCAACCAGCTTCAAGGACTGTTCCCCCAACATTTTCAGATGATGAAACAAAGGACGCTCAGACCACATCCCCTGCCTGGTAAATGAGGTAGAACAACCCACAGCAGGAAGGAAGAGCAAAAGACAGAGAGAGACAAGGAACTAAAAATGTCCATGCTGTCTGCCATCCCTCACTGAGCAGGTTATCTAACCGGAAATAGGGGCTGTTTCTTTTGAGATGTTGGTCCTAATCCAGAAGGTTCCCTCATGGAAGCCAGAGCTGTCTGAGCTCGACTCCGAGTCCTCGGACAGGACAGACCTCACCCCACAGAGGATACAGAGGATCGATTCAAGCCCCTTTCCTCAAGCACAGACGCTGCCTCCGCTATTTGCAGTGGGCTCCTTCAGAGGCAAACCAATGCAGGGCAGTCCGTGCACGGCTCTCAGTTCTATCCTCTTGCTCCCCGTCCAGAAGGGGCTGGAATACCAATACCACCGTGCAACAGGCCATGTCAAGTCTATGCACTCACTGTGCATAGACTTGTAGCTCAGTAGTTGAGCATCAACCTATGAACCTGGAGATCACGGTTCAATTCCCTGGTCTGGGCACATGCCGGGGTTGTGGGCTTGATCCCCAGTAGGGGGTGTACAGGAGGCAGCCCATCAATGATTCTCTCTCATTGTTGATATTTCTCTCTCTCTCCCCCTCTCCCTTCCTCTCTGAAATGAATAAAAATATATTTAAAAAAGAAAGAAAGTTGTGTGTGTGTGTGTGTTTTAAAGTAAAATAGAAAGGAAAAAGTCTTGATAGTGTTTCCCCCTCCAACAGAGCTGATTAGTTATGGGCTTTCTCCTGGCTCATTGCTATTCAGCGAAAAGCAATCAAATGGAACCCCTCCCCCGCCCCCTCTGTGGTTCCCTGAGAAATTCACAATGGACAGACCAAGGGAGTGTCTTTCCTGGGCTGGGTTTTTCTCTCTGAATCGGTGGACAAAAATATTACTGTAGTGTTTGTCCTCCTGAGCCCGGAAGAGAAGGAAATGTTCACCCTGGAACGTTCTGAAACGTCTCCTTGAGCTCCCATTGTGGCCTGAGATTGAGAGGTTTTAGGGCTGTCGGCACAATCCTGCCGCCCCTTTGTGGAGGGGTGACAGGCCTTACAAAGAGGGCGGCCTCTTTTATCTGCTCATGCCGGCTGCCAATGGTGCAAAAAACAGTTTAAATATTTTCCCACAGGATATATGCTAATTGAAGAAAATGTATATAACGCAGACAAGCCAAATACTTCCACCACTTAAAGGTACCCACTATTCATACTTGATGTGTATATCTTACCTGTCTTTTTTCTATACATACATTTTCTTTTTGGCCAAAAATATATCAACTACATATATATGTGTGTTTTAAGTCCTTTTTTACTTAAAAAAATTATACTGCATATTTTTCATATAAGATAGTCTGGAAATTCATTTATAAAAGGTTTTATTTATATGCATATATGTATGTATATATACTAGTATATTATATATATGTTTTTTCTTCTTACATTATGAGTATACCATAATTTACTTAAGCAATCTCCTATTTTGGGACACATTTGAAATTTTTCATATTGAAAAAATTCTTTGGATAAAATCTGCACTTGGACACATTTATGATAATTTCTTAAAGATCAATTACTAGCAGAAAAATTGCAATTCCAAAGGTAAACAAATGATAAGTCTTTGGACACATCACCAAATGGCTTTCCAAAAAGATTATACCAATTTAGCAGCTACGCATAAAATTATTTTTAATCTCTGACATTTTGATAGGCATCCACCAAAATCGGTTCTATTACTGTTTTAGTTTGCATTTATTTAAATAGATATTACACCAAGCATTTTAAAAAATGTATTGCTCCCTTGTAGTGTCTCTGTTGTGAATGCCCTATTCCTGCTTTACCCAGTTCTCTATTGGGACTGAGTATTTTCTATACTGATGTACAAGAAATCTATATATTGCATTCCAGAAAGCAATCACCTAGACCCTGCAACTTTCTTTCCTCAGTTTGATGTTTGACTTTCAATATTATTTATTGTGTGGGGCAAAAAAAATCATTTTTTTCCTTTTATATGTTTACTAAACATATAGAGAAACAATACGATAAAATATAATCACCTAAATATCACTACCCAGAATTAATCAAGACATGCAGAAATTTTTACTTTTAGTATAATTCAAACCATTCAAATATTTTCTTTTATAGTTTCTATCTTTCTTGTTACTCTCATAAATAGCTTCCTTACTCTATAACCACCTGCATTTTCTTCTAGTCCTTAATTAACATGTAAATAAATCTTTAATTCATCTGGAATAGTTTTGGTAGAAGGTCAGGGTGTAATGTTATATCTTTCCAAATTCTCCTTCTGCTGCCCAGTATATCCATGTCTTTAAAGAATAGATATCCGTCCTGACCGGTTTGGCTCAGTGGATAGAGCGTCGGCCTGCGGACTGAAAGGTTCCAGGTTCGATTCCGGTCAAGGGCATGTACCTTGGTTGCGGACACATCCCCAGTAGGAGGTGTGCAGGAGGTAGCTGATCGATGTTTCTCTCTCATCGATGTTTCTAACTCTCTATCCCTCTCCCTTCCTCTATGTAAAGAATAGATATCCAGCCCTAGCCGGTTTGGCTCAGTGGATAGAGTGTCAGCCTGTGAACTGAAGGATCCCATGTTCGATTCAGGTCAAGGGCACATGCCCTGGTTGTGGGCTCGATACCCAGTGGGGGACTTGATTCTCTCTCTCCTTCTTCCTTCCTCTCTGAAATAAATAAAAATATATATTTTAAAAAAGAATAGATATCCAGGTCTCTTTCTGTATAAGTGTGGAATCATGAATATTGGGAACTGGGAGGAAGCCAAATAGTTCTGGCAAAAGCAAGAAACTATACCAATAACAATAAACCGATCAGCACGAGTGGTCACACACAATAGGCAGGTCATAGGGCGGTCCTGCACCAGGTGGTGCGATGACAGAATACCCACAGATGACAAGAGTGAGCTGGTTGCTCGCCCACAATTTCTAGCCCTCAGTCTTTTCCTCACTGCCACCTGCTGCCACCTCCTGGAGGGTAAAACTCACAAAGATGAGACAGCATTAAGGCACCTTGAACCATGTGAACGCAGTGGGAAGTCTAGTGACCAGGACTTGATGGCCACAAGGTTAGACAGTTGAGACACCAGGGAGGGTGACAGACCTTCCTCAGTGCCATGTCTGGGTGACACAGTGACAAGCTATGGTATGTGGAAGACGGTTAGTGCCTCCAACATTACATACCTCGCCTACTCCCAACAACGTGGGAGTGACATGGCATGATTTAGCTTAGACAATGCTCCGCCCTTACTCATCTTAACTCGCAAGTTATGTTACTAACAGTGAGTTTCCAAGTCAGTTAAAATAAAACTTTGAGTTTATTTTCATTGCTGCAGAAATTGAGTTTTTTCAAAATGCTTGGTGACAACGTTTTTTCTCCAGAGGCTTCTGGCTGACTTTTGTTGTTGTTGATTGTTTCAAATATTTTCATAGTTGCTCACTGAGGCATTTTGATAATGGCTGCTTTAAAATCTTTGTCAAAAAAATTCTAACATCTCTGTCAGGTCGCTGTCGGCATTTATCAATTGTCTTTTTAAATTTCATTTCAGATCTTCCAAGTTCTTGGTGTGACAAGTGATTTTCAATGGGAAATTTGACATCTGAGCTATTGTGTTCTAAGACACAGGATCTTATTTAAACCTGTTTTAGCTGGCTTGCTCTGACACTGCTACATACGGGAGTGGGGTGGGGTAGAAATCAGGACACCCCCCCCCCGACTCCTTGGCCACTGACACTAGAGGGGGTTGGTCTCTGTTCACATAGGAAAAGGTTTGTAAAGTATATTTATCACCTCTAGATTGCTGGTTCGATTCCTAGTCAGGGCACATGCCCGGGTTGTGGGCTTGATCCCTGGTAGGGAGCATGCAGGAGGCCGCTGATTGATGTCTCATTTTCATATCAATGTTTCTCTTTCCCTCTCCCTCTCCCTTCCATCCCTCTAAAAAGAGAGATGTCTAGGTAGGTAAGCCATCAGCACCAAGAGGTCTAGCAGCAAGTAACAAACATCCAGTCATGGGAACTAGGAAAACCAGGAAGGTCCCAATTTCTGTAAGAAGTGTGCTATGGGAAGTGGAGGGCAAGGAATGACCCTATCCCAGAGGAGCTGGGTTACTGGGCAGGTTATAAGGAATCTGAGCAGCACTCAGATGTAGGGACTGAGTGAAGAAAAGAAACCACTTACTAGAAACGCAAGGAGAGTCATGAGGTGAGCACAGGTCAAAATCAGACGGGGATTAACAAGGAGATTGGCTTGGTGCTGACTGTCTGGCATAGTTTGGTTAATACATAGAGCTCAGAGAGTGGAAAGATGACAAACACTTGGTCAGCAATGCATTTGGCCTTTCCAAAAAGCAGTGTTTATTACGGTTCCCGTAACATTGAACTTGACAGACACTTTTATCTGAGGGTCTCAAAGCACCTTAGGAATAGTGATGCTGGACATCAGCACAGAGGAGAGGGTTCAAAGCTCTCCACAGATACTCACTAGTTCTCCCCACACTTTGTGATCCTCCTGTCCAATCCCTGTATTCCTACAGCCTCTAGCCTGTGTCCCCAAACAGGGCCTCTCCACCAACCTCTTAAAACAAAGTCCCAGGGCCAATCCTGGCCTGGGTGGGTGGGATTCAAATCTTCTCAGCCCAATCAAGAGTCAGAAGCAATCACACCAGGCTCACCACTCCTCCAGCTCTGAGTGCTAAAATCTGCCATGTTTCCAAGAGCAAGCCCTCACCCTTAGCCCATTTAAAAAAATACATTTTTATTGATTTCAGAGAGAAAGGAAGAGGCAGAAAGAGATTGAAACATCAGTGATGAGAGTCATTGATTGGCTGCCTCCTGTACACCCCCCACTGGGGACGGAGCCCGCAATCGGGGCATGTGTCCTTGACCGGAATCAAACCCGCAACCCTTCAGTCCACAAGCCAATGCTCTATCCACTGAGCCAAACAGGCTAGAGGTTGGCCCATTGTTTTTTTGTTTTTGTTTTTGTTTTTTATGCCAAAAATCCTATCTTCTCTGTATCTCAACCCATGTTATGTCAGTCCGGGAACATCCTGTCACTCTCTTGCCCAAGACCTGGAGTGAGTAGGATTCTTGTAAATTAGCTTGTGTTCTTTTAACCCTGACCTTTTCTAAGAATTGGAAACAGGAGAGGTAGCCTGAGGAAAGAATTGATAAGCTGGACTTGATTAAAATTTAAAGTTTCTGTTCTGTGAAAGATAAAGTCAAAAGAATGAAAAGACAAACCACAGACTGGGAGGAAATATTTGCAAAACACATATCCGGTAAATGACTATTATCCAAAATATACAAAAAACTCTTAAAATTCAATAATAACATTTAAAACTTGATTAAAAAATCAGCCATAGACCTTAACAGACACTTCACCAAAGACATACAGATGGCAAATAAGCATATGAAAAGATGCTCCACAACACATGTAATCAGGGAAATACAAAATAAAACAACCACGAGATACTACTACCCATCTATTAGAATGGCCGAACTCCACAAGATCGACACCAAATGCTGACAAGGATGTGGAGCAACAGGAACTCTCATTCATTGCTGGGGGGAGATCTAGAATGGCATGGTCACTTTGGAAGGCAGTTTGGCAGTTTCTTACAAAACTAAATATTCTCTTCCCATACAGCCCAGAAATCATGCTTCTCGGTATTTACCAAAAGGAGTGGAAAACTTACTTCTATACAAAAACTTCATAGAAGCTTTATTCATAACTGCCCAAACTTGGAAGCAACCAAGATGCCTTTCAGTAAGTAAATGGATAAACAGTGGTACATCCAAACAATGAACTAAAAAAGAAGGGAACTAACTGTCCAGTCGTGAAGATATGGAGGAGACTTAAATGCATATTACTAAGTGAAAGAAGCCAACCTGTAAAGGCTACATTCTGAATGATTCTAACTACGTGACATTCTGGAAAAGGTAAAAATATGGGGACAACAAAAAGATGAGTGCTTGCCAGGGTTAGCAAGGAGAGAGGGAGGACTAGGCAGAGCACAGAGGATTTCTAGGGCAGTGAAACTACTCTGTATGATATAATGGTGGATACATGTCTCTATCCATTTGTCTAAACCAGGGGTGGGCAAACTTTTTGACTCGAGGGCCACAATGGGTTCTTAAACTGGACCGGAGGGCCGGAACAAAAGCATGGATGGAGTGTTTGTGTGAACTAATATAAATTCAAAGTAAAGGAGCGGAGGGGAGAGCAAGAGAACCGGATAGAACAGCCGGATCCGGCCCGCGGGCTGTAGTTTGCCCACAGCTGGTCTAAACCCATAGAATGTATACCACCAAGAGTGAACCCTAATGTACACTATGGGCTTACACTCTGGGTGATAATAACGTGTCGTGGTAGGTTCACCAATTGTAACACATGTACCTCTCTCGTGGGGGATGTTGATAATGAAATAAGGAAGGGAGGAAAGGAAGAAAGAAAGAAGAAAAGCCAAGAGCCTGGGGAGGATGTGGGGCAGAAGGCGGTGGCATTGAGTCCTTGAGTAATGTGTGCTCCCAGCATTGTGTGCCTGCTAGTCTCTTACAAATGCTGACTAATGCCCTCCCGTCTCCACTTGGAAATGTGAGCCCTTTCCTATGCACTCAGGGAGTGCACTAGATATGACCCTTCGATTGGAAGTGCCATTACCTCTGAAAACAACCGAGGGCGAGATGACGACGGCAGCCTTGGAGAAAGCTGTTTTCCAGTGCTTGCCATTAGCTCAGCCCAAACTGACTCCATGTGGCCCCCTTGGCTCCATGAGAAAGCGCCTCCAGCCTTGCTCCGATTTGCTGTCCAGGCTCCAGAGTTGCTGGGCCTGGGCCTGACATTTGGTTTGAATTATACGTGTTGCACAGATCTGCCTGCGGGAATGACAATCTCTCTTTTAGGGTGGCCTCACAGAGCAGGCCTCCCAGAGAAGGCAGAGGGAGTCCAGAGAGAAATTGCTCTTTGAACTCAAGCAGGACCTGGTGACCCAGTAATCTTAGAGCTGGTGAACCCAGGACGGGAATGCTGGGAATCCTTGGCATGGAAAGTAGAAGTCAGACCCTCAGAGACAAGACAGGTAAATACCCTGGCCCAAAATTCTAAAGGGGAGCATGGTTAATCAAAGGGAAAAGTTTCCAGGATAATTTTAAATATAATTCTAGTAATGTCATCCCAAATAGTCCCAATGATGATCTAAGTGGGGCTGGCACAAGGACTTTGTGTGTGTGGTTTTTTCAGTTGAAATTTATTAAATTCTTAATGTATGTCAGGACCCATGCAAAACCTTAACAAATAAATATGTCCTCACTCAGTCCTCAAACAACTAACTGTGTTTGTTGGGTACTGCTGTTCTGCCCATTTTATAGACTCGAACACCAAGATGTACATGGTTACATTAATTGGTCAAGGTCATACAACAGGTAGGTTTCCCAAATCTGGATTTGAACCTAGACAGCCTGACTCCACAGAGGGAAAACTGGTTTGGAAACCAGCCCAAGGGAAAAATGCCTGGAAGCTTCTAGTTGAGCAGGAAATTAAAATGAAGCAATAGCTAACGTGGCCTTTGCAAAAACGGGTCCCATTTTCAGAAGTGTGGTGTCCACTGTCCAAGGGGCAATCATCTGTATTTTGCGTTTGTCAAGCCCCATCGGGAGAACTGTGCCCAGGTCTGGCCATTCCAATCGGGCGGCCAGGGAAAAAGTACAGAGGATGGTGAGGGGCTCTGTAAGGCACAAGCGAAGTGACTGAAACTGGGAATTGATTTGTTTTTTTGGTCAAGAGAGGCCCTTTGAGGGACATGGCAGCTTTTTCTAGCCAAAGGGCAAGCAATGGAGAAAGGACTTGCCTTATTCTCAATAACTCCAGAGGGAAGAATTAAAACCAATGGATTTTAGTTGTAGGGAGGTTGATTTCCAGTCAATAAATGAAAAACTTTCTAACCATTAAGACAGATTTTCACCTGGCTGGTGTGGTTCAGTGGTTGAACCACGAGGTCACTGGTTCGATTCCTTGATTCCTCATCAGGGCACATGCCCAGGGTTTCGGGCTCGATCCCCAGTAGAAGGCGTGCAGGAGGCAGCTGATAGATGTTTGTTGATGTTTCTCTCTATCCCTCTCCCTTCCTCTCTAAAATCAATAAAAACATCTTATCTAATAATAGACCAACATGTAAATTGACTGTACCTCCGCTACGCCCACAGCCAATCAGGAGTGAGTATGCAAATTAACCCAACAAAGATGGCCAGTTAATTTGCATATGCAGGGGTGAAGTGGCTGGGAAAGGCAGGACACCTGCTATGAGGGGGAGGGGGAGCAGCAGAAGGAGCTACAGGAGTGGTGCTCCACCGGGAGCAAGGACTTGCAGGCTCCCAGGCGGCCAGGAGTGAAGCCAGGGGAAGGAAGGCCTATTCTTACATGGATATCATTCAACAGGCCTCTAGTGTTTTTTTTAAGAGCTTTCCCTCAGATTATTGGTCCACAGACAACTCTCCCATTGGATGTTACTAGATGCACCATGGGGAAAATTGGGAATTTCTGGATTAGACACAGTAAACACATCTCTTCATGGCTGGATTCCTCAAACCCTTTAACGGGTTAGCATGCTTACACTTTCTCCTAGAAGAACATTCCCCAAACTTAATCGACCACAGAATCAGACTCTAAGTGATTAATTTAGTTTTCATGACTCATCTGTTAACATCTCCTAAAGCAAGTACTCTGTAAAACACGTTTGGGAGCGCTGGACCAAAGCCATCATCAAGGAAATGGGACTCGGAAATGTGTCTCCATAGAGTGTACACATCATGTGAGGAAACAAGATAAATAAAACTCCAAGGGACCCAATGAGCATTCTGTGTGGCAAACGAGGAAGGGCTCCTGCAGAAGCAAGTGATGCCATTGGAGCAGGCTGATCACGGGGAAATGACGGTCAAAAACAAACGTTTGAGAATCAAAGGAGGAGGTAAGGAAGTAGAACTCCAAAAGCTTTCAGTCACAACCCGACAATCGATCTGGGAAACGGCAAAGACTTCTGTTTGCTACCACCAAGCTTGTTTCCAAAGACGACATTTAAAACCACACTCCATTAAAGACGGTTTGTGTAGGCAGATTACTCTGAGAAAAACTGCATCTCAGACACCTTCAAGGAAGGATAATGAAGCCAATGGAATGGCCAACCTATTTAAAAGGAAGTCAGCAGAAGGGAGTTTCTAAGCCCAAGTGAATTTAAAAATAGAACTGGAAGAGATGCAAAACAGCTACAGCAAAGAACTGCACTGCTGGACCGCCCCTGCTGTCCTTCCACCTGCACTTCCTGGGTACCTGAGAAGGCCAAGTGCAGGTCTGTCCTCGCCTATTTGGGACTTGTGGCATGTGTGCCAGGTCTGGAGGGACACCAGAGCCACTTGGTTCTGATCTGCCCTGTGGTGGCCCAAAGTCACTGGGCCTATTTCAGAGTGGGATGGTGCCACCTGTCACTCCAAGTGTGCACGCATAAACACACACACACACACACACACACACACACACACACACACACACACCAACAAGCCAGTAATGCTTTCAAGGGAGGAGACTGTATTAAAACCTCAAGAGGGGAGAGTATCTGGTTTTTAAAAGCATGTTCAGCCGAAACCGGTTTGGCTCAGTGGAGAGAGCGTCGGCCTGCGGACTGAAGGGTCCCGGGTTCGATTCCGGTCAAGGGCATGTACCTTGGTTGCGGGCACATCCCCAGTGGGAGGTGTGCAGGAGGCAGCTGATCGATGTTTCTCTTTCATCGATGTTTCTAGCTCTCTATTCCCTCTCCCTTCCTCTCTGTAAAATATCAATAAAATATATTTTAAAAAATAAAATAAAATAAAAGCATGTTCAATGTGCTTCGGGTTTACTGATAGGAATTACGGGAAGACCAGCTCCTCGGAAACCTGTGCATTGCTGCGCATCAGCCGACAACAGAGAGAGTGGGAATGCTTTGCAGGAAGCTACGGAGCTGGAAACAAATCCCTGAGAACTACCGCCTGAGTTTGCTCCTGTCACTGGTGAGGACAGTAAATAGCACGAAAGCCTCCGTGTTTGGGGGGTGGGACTATGACCTCCCTGCAATTGAGGCCACAGGAAAATCTGCTCACATTAACCATCTGTGTGCTGGAAATGCTGGCCTCTTCCTCATAGAAATTATTTCACTAACAGATGCCTGATCTCCGCCCAAAAGGATTACGGAGCAAATGGCAGATATGCCTCAAAAGCGGCTTAGTGAGTCATCACCGATATCAGGCACGAGCGAAAATATTTGGGGAAATGGAGTTGCGGGGGGAAGGGGTGTCTGTGAACTCTGGGAATGGAACGTAGCATCTGGAAGGGGAGACAGAGCACTGGAATCTACGCGATGGGAAGTTTAATACACTGAGATTTTCTACAAGGATTGTAAAATGTCAAAGCTTGTTTACTGCAAATCAGAGCATTTATCCTGAAGCTGAAAAGAGTTCTTCTATCTAAAAAATTAAGGTGGCGTAATACCCTGACTGTCTTTACTTGGCAGCAACATAAAGTTCAAAAATAAAAGTGAAGCTCTCCAGATTGAAGGGACCTCAGAAATGATGTCATCTAAGCAATCAAGAGGTCAAATTCTACAGCCCCCCGCCCCAAAGTGAACTGGAATAAAAGAGGTTAAAGTGCTACTCTGTTTAAACATTGGGAAAAAGACCTACTGATCAGATTCCAAGCCCTTCTGAAAGGTGTGAATGTGTCTACATGTCTATATGCATACACACACATGCTCACACACTTCACATATATGCACACATACATAGACACTCTGAAAAGTCTGTCTGCAACAACCTTGCTGCTCATTAGAATTCTCCAGGGACCTTTCAAAAATCCTGACCCTCAGTCCATACTCTGGACCAATTAAGTTAAACAGCTCTGGGGGTGGGACCCACACACCAGTACATTTTAAAACTCTCCCAAGTGATTTCTGAGTGCAGTCAAAGGGAAGAACTGCTGCTCCAGAGAGAGAGTGGATTCCTTATTCATTCATTCATTCACTCATTCATTCAACAAATGTTTAGTGAACATTTGATATGTACCAGGCACTGGGCTAGATGCTAGGGATAACATGGTGACTGAAAAAAATGTATGATCTTTAATCTCATGAAATTTTCAATCTAATGCATAGAGGCTGAATATGCCCTTGAAATCTTACTAAGAATTCTGGAGGAAAGGTTACGGGTCTGCAAGCTGACATAACAGAGTCTAACCTCCATGAGGCATCAGAGAGGTCCGTCCTGATGAAGTAACATTTGTAATAAGAGCTAAAGACTGAGCGGCGTTAACTGGGCAGAGCTCTTCCACTATTTCTAAAAAGAGAAGCAGCATATGCAAAGGTCCTGTGGCAGGAAGGAGACTGACACATTCAAGGAAGAGGGGAAAGTCAGTGTGGAAGGCATGTCCAAAGCCATTAGCAAGAGTGGCCTGGAGGACACTGGACAGGTCAGTGAGGTCCCTCTCACCATGGCCTTGTAGGCCACCGTAGTACTCAGGACAGCGGAAACCACTGTGGGCATTTAGAGGAAAAAGTAATGCAAGGAATTGGTTTCCCAGGTGAAGGAAGAGCTGAGAAGGAAGAGGATGACCAGTCAACCCAGAAATTAGCAACAGCAGAAGCCACTCCCAGCCTAGCCTGGGGGAACGAAGGAGGTGGGAGTGGACTCACCTAGTGAAGCTGGAACCTCTGTGGGGCCACACAGCAGGCCCCTCTGTGGTAAGGTGATGCGCTAACTGTTAATGAGGACACTTCTACTGGTATCTCTCCCAACAAGCAGACAACAAAGTCCCATCAGTCTTCACTTCCATCTCAGGCCTCCAGGCAGGTGAAGTCCTCTCCATCGGGTCCAGATGTGGCTCCTGCTGAGAGCAAGGAATGGGTGATGACAGCAGGAAATGGTCATTCAGCTGTGGCCTTGAGACCAGCCGGCACCTCCACTGATGTTGCCTAAACTGTTACCTTATCCAATGAAATATAATATCAAAACCATTTGGTATCTGCCATCATTCACTTTACAAATATGAGAAAGGAACATATTTGGGAATTTAACATTTTTCCTTGTTCTATTTGAATTCTATATATTTATTCTGCTTTTCCACAAAATATACCCTAACATGTCTGATGGTTAAAAGTCTCTATGGTTATATCTTTTTGATCACTTCATCATACCTGTAATAAAAATACGTATATTAAGATTTTAATATTTGTTTTACTTCCTGTGACCTAAGGTGTTAAATGTTGAAAAAAATTTTTGTATTGCATTATCATTATTGCAATATCATTATAAACTGATGAAAACAAAGTAAATGTGTTTTACAAATATTGATTATAAAATATAAAATTATATTGAAACTACATCTCCCAGTCAGATCTAACTTTATATATATGGGGGGGGGGGGGAGAAGAGGTTTGGCCACTAGCCTATAGTTTCATTTATTTATTTATTTATTTATTGCTAATGAGTTAAAAATAATTTAAATACTTTATAAGATGAAATAAGGATTGACTGTAACTAGAATAAATGTTTAATAATATAATTTGATAATATAGGCTTTAACTACCAATTCTGAAAAAGAAGTCACATAAAAGTTTTATCTATGTGTTTTTAACTAACGTATCCTGAAAAAGCTTCTGGTTACATTTAGAAGAATTAATGTCCCTCCCCTATATTGTTGTTCATAGAGCCTTGCTTTCCAGCCATAAAGGAGTAAGTGATACTCTTGAAAATAGCTGGGGGCAAATATTTACATTTAATGTCTTAAGAAATCTATTTTAAACATTCAATACTTCTTTTTTTAATTTATCTTTATTGTTGAAAGTATAGATGTCCCCTTTCCAGCTAATAATGAATATGCCATTGAAGTCCACATTCACATAACTTTTATTACAGCATAGTGTTAGAATTGCTCTACCTTATTATTAGTTAACCCCCCCTCTACCCAGCTCCTACCCCCTCCCCAGGCCTTCACCACACTACTGTCTGTCCATGGGTTATGCATATATATGCATGTAAGTTCTTTGGTTAATCTCTTCCCGCCCGCCCCAGAAACATAACACACACACACACACATATATATATAATTTATTTTTTACAGGGAGGAAGGGATAGGGAGCAAGAGTTAGACACATCTATGAGAGACAAACATCGATCAGCTGCCTCCTGCACGCCCCCTACTGGGGATGTGCCTGCAACCAAGGTACATGCCCTTGACCGGAATCGAACCTGGGACCCTTCAGTCCGCAGGCCGACGCTCTATCCACTTAGCCACACCGGTCAGGGCTGAAATAATCTTTCTTATTGATGGTCTGTGCTTTACTTTTATAAGTCTCTCTCACAACAGTAAGGGAATGAAAGAGGCAAAGTTCCTAAACAAAGCGGTCCCTTCTCCCACATCCCACTCTACCAAAGACCTGAATCAGAACTTCCCAACCCAGCGAGCGCCACCCTCCACCTGTAACAGAAACACAAACAAACCCAGAAAAGGCAGGAAGCCTGGGGCCTCTGGGGCCTTCATTCCCCTTCAAAGGACGGCCTTCTTTGGGCACCTGGGAGTTTTTCCTAGTACATCCGGGGCAATGTGCCCAGGTAAGATTTAAAATGGGCGGGGAATACGAAGTGCTACGGTGGGCACAGGTCTGTTCTCTGGGAAACATACCCCGCAACAGTCCACGGTGATCACACGGGGAAACGCTGACAGGATAGTCCGGTTCGCCTCCCGCTGTTCCGGTCACCTGTGGTCACCCGTGGGCAGAAAATGTTAAACGGAAAATTTCAGAAATAATTAAAGCTTTGGATTGCTCAGGGTTCTTGGTAGTGTGATGAAATCTCACGCCCGTCAGTAGTTAGAGGGATGAAATCTCGCGAGTCCTGCTGCATCGCACCCCTCCCATGCGGGGACGTGGCGTATCCCTTTTCTAGCAGTCCCACGACGCACGCGCCCCACGACGCACGCGCCCCACGACGCACGCGCCCCACGACGCACGCGCCCCACGACGCACGCGCCCCACGACGCACGCGCCCCACGACGCACGCGCCCCACGACGCACGCGCCCCACGACGCACGCGCCCCACGACGCACGCGCCCCACGACGCACGCGCCCCACGACGCACGCGCCCCACGACGCACGCGCCCCACGACGCACGCGCCCCACGACGCACGCGCCCCACGACGCACGCGCCCCACGACGCACGCGCCCCCCGCATGTATGTCACGTAGCTGTCATCTCGGTGTGCAAATACACTATTGTGGGTCGCAGTGCTTGTGTTCAAAGTCGCCCCTATTTTACCTACTTATGGCCCCAACAGCGCAAGAGTGGAGGTGCTGGCCATTCGGCTGTGCCCAAGAGAAGTCTGAAGAGCTTCCTTTAAACGGAAAAAGTGAAAGTTCTCAACTTAATAAGGCATTTTGTCACCTCAGTCATCCCAACAAGAAGGGTGAGTACAGGACGCTAAGATATGGAGGGAGAGGCCACATTCACATAGCTTTTCTTACAGCATAGTGTTATAATGACTCTACCTTATTAGTTATTGTTGTTAATCCCTTACTGTGCCTAGTTTATAAGTTAAACTTTAACATCGATAGGTACGTGAGGAAAAAACATAGTGTGTATAGGGTCTGGTACTATGCAGGGTTTCAGGCACCCATGGGAGGGGGTGTCCTGGCACACATGCCCGGTGGATAAGGGAGGCTGCTGTACTGTGACCCTCTTTGCAAGTTACTATGTAAATGAACATATTACAGTTCCAGCTACTGTGGCTCAGTTGGTTGGGGTGTCATCAGGTGCACCGGAAGGTTGTGGGTTCGATTCCCAGTCAGGGCACCTACGTGGGTTGCCGATTCCATCCCCAGTTAGGGCGCATTCAGGAGGCAACCAATGGATGTGTCTCCTCACATCAATGTTTCTCTCTCTCTCTCTCTCCCTCCATCCCTCCCTTTTTAAAATCAATGAAAAAAAGCCTAACATTTAAAGAAAAATAAACTATATTGCAGATCGTAAGAAGACCTGGAGTAAGTGAACAATTTCCCTCAATTTAATCCAACAATTTTCCATATTGTTTACAGCACAGCATACTGTCTTCACAACACATTGACTAACGGCTCGTGGGGTAATGTTTTCCCTTGTTTGGGAAATGCGGCTTAGACAAAACCTACTTGGGCATCTGATTTATAATTGTGGGTAGGAATTTGGGAGAAGCACAGGGAAGGGGGTAGGAGCAGACAGGGTTGCAAAAAGAATAGCTTGTGGTGTGCAAACCCAGCTGGTTGACCCAAGAGTCACATAAGATAAGCTTCGCTGTAGAAAATGAATCGTTGCAGATAGAATTTGATCAACCTGAAATGTGGCGTGTGCCCCGGTTTCTTTCCTTTCTGGCTACTGTGGGGGAATGTGAAACGATGGCCAGCTCCATTGAAAGGTGTCTTTCCTTGAGCCCTTACTTAGCAGCGTTGCCTAAAAGAGGAACAGGTATTGGATAGAAGGCTGGCTGCCCTGGAGTACATCAGAAGCATCTAGCAAAGGAGGGGGATGTTTTTACAGCAAGACTTTCCTCCCAAGCTGGGAGAATTTGAATACCCTCCTGGGGGCTTAGTCAACATTCTCCTCTGTTGAGAGTCACTATATTGAGGAGACGCTATTATCGATGATATTGCTCATATCCCTCAGTTGTGTTGAGTCAACAAAAACAGAACGAGAACCACTGCTGTAGAGACTCTCGAGTCAACCCCAAATAAGCTAAACTTTTTGCTAAAGGAGAAAGCTAAAACCCTTTTGGGAGAGCGGGCTGTGACTCATTAAACCTAAGTGTGCCTCAAGGTCAGGAGCGTCTAGACTTGACCATGAAGGATGCTAAAGGATCTGGTTGCCTGGTAGAGGAAGAGCCAGGTGAATACAGAACGATATTTATACAGATCAGTGAGGTTAGCAACACAAAAAGGGCTTAGGTTCCCTTCCTGGCATCAAGGTCAGAGCAAAGGTCAGAGTCAGGAAAGGGAAGGGAGAGACAGTGGTTGAGAGTCTAGGCCAGTGGTCGGCAAACTCAGTCAACAGAGGCAAATGACAACAGCACAACGATTGAAATTTCTTTTGAGAGCCAAATTTTTTAAACTTAAACTTCTTCTAAGGCCACTTCTTCAAAATAGACTCGCCCAGGCCATGGTATTTTGTGGAAGAGACACACTCAAGAGGCCAAAGAGCCGCATGTGGCTTGCGAGCCGCAGTTTGCCGACCACTGGTCTAGGCTATAGGGGCCTTGAGCAGAGCAGAACGAGGAAGCTGAGGGCCAGTGGAAAGCAGAGTCATGGATGTACACACCTGGCTGTCTCCGTGGTGAATCTCACCCTCCATGAAACTCTTGCTTCTTGACAAACGCTGGCCTGAACACCTTCATGTTTGGGGGACAGCTCCGCGAACAGGTATTACCTCAGGTGCCACACAGCATCCTTAAGAAGATCATTTTACCTAAGGAAAGGAAGGCACACTTTCCTATTGTTTGCCTTTGGTCTTCCATAGGAAATAATTGCAAAAGGTGTCTTGTTAAGGGCCAGTATTTACAGCAAAACTTCAGCTCTTCCCTCTCTTGGATCTCACCCCACATTTAGAGAACTCTGGCTTGTTGACATGGAGATTGTGTTCTGGTACCCAGCTCCAAGTTAGCATCTCAAAGGCAAAAGGCGTAGGCTCCACCCATTTTCTTTCTGTCCCCTGACCCTGCAGACCTCACACCTTGCCTGCTCTTTGGCTTTGCACAGACCTCAATAACGGCCAGATGGGATGCCTGTCCAACAGGCACCTCCAGACAAGTGGGACAGCTGCCCCAAACGTCAGGTGGCCAGAGCTTAGTGTGTGCTATGTCTGAGGAGTGGCAGGGTTCAAGAAGGAATGTTTTGGCTCACGTGTTGTGACGTAGTCACTGCAAGAACAACTGCGATGTTGTGATTTGTGTCTCAGGTCCACTTTATAGTTTACTCTACGCAGAAGGCAGATCTAAGATAGAAGAGCTTCTAACCCAAAGCCTTTTTGATGTGTGATCAATCCACTGGATTTGACTCATTGCTTCTGGGATCCCCTCTATGTCTTTGAACACACTCTATCAAATTAACTAAATCTAGATCTCCTAAGTCTCTCCGAAAGGAGAAAGTAAGATTTTTTAAACTTTCAAATCATCATGGGTCAAAACTTTGGCCAGAGAAGACGGAGTAAAAATGTGTCGGATTAGATTAAGTGGAATGGGGTGTTGGGGCAAGATTTCTGTCATCTATTTCTGGGCTTTGTCTTGAGCTGCAACAATGAGTG
The DNA here is from genome assembly GCF_963455305.1 of Plecotus auritus. NCBI lineage: Eukaryota > Metazoa > Chordata > Mammalia > Chiroptera > Vespertilionidae > Plecotus > Plecotus auritus. The sequence goes on from NC_137780.1 coordinate 8,495,584, forward strand.
TCCTTAATGATAACATATAAATTAGTGAATTCCTAAAAACACAAAGAAACTAGCCCTCTCACTTTACTGAACAAAATGAGTTTCTTAATGAATGATCAATATGTCACTTCAGTTTTGTCATTAATTCACTATGAAGTAATTTGGTAGATAGAATTATTCCTTATTCTTACTATGACTATTATTAAAATAAAATGCAGTAAGTGTGCTATAACCTGTCAACAGAAAGATGTCATTTGTTTTCTATTGAGATTACTAATCTATAATAATAAAAATGTAATATGCTAATTAGACTAGACATCCTTCCGGACGACCTTCTGGATGAAGCCAGGGCTATGAGGGAAGCCCGGGACCCGGGTGCCAGAGGGAAGCCGGTGCCAGCAGCCCGGGGAAGGAAGGCCTACTCTTGCACGAATTTCATGCATAGGACCTCTAGTTTCTAGATAATTGGAAGAAGATAAAATGTGTACAAAAATTCTACTGAGTAGAATTTGACCTTTTTTTATTATGGCAAAGTACTTTAGAATTGTTATTATAAACTTTCACTGAACTAGAGTCAGTTAAAGTGCCAATTGGAAAATGTTCTTGATTTTAACTTGTTTTAATACTATAATTTAAGAATAAAAGTTAAACAAAATATATTAATTTCATTTATAATGGCACCTAAGTCACAGCCCCACCATAACCTCTCTCAGATACCTCTAAATGCCTAGTAAATACTTAAAAGGTAAAATCTCACATTGCCTCTTAAGACTAGGACTCACAATCATGCTGTTGCAAAAAGCCTCAGATATTTTTATTAATAATAAAGCTGATGAAATGAAACTAACAAAAAACAATCAGGAGGTCAGGTTTACTTTGCTGCTGAAAACGTAGCAAACCTATTCACCTAAAAGGAGGTAGGGAGATGATTTATGATTTTTCTGACTGCTGCCTCTAGTTTGAAATGACATATTTTGGATTTTGCTTGCTCTTGGCAGCAAAATCCAGGGGTAGAAGGTTGGGGTGTTGTGACGTGGTTGGTAAAGTCAGGGGATGGATTATCAAGATAGTGGCTGATTAGTTGTAGTCTACACAGTAGCCACATAATACTCTTTACATACAGTCAAGGTTTATTAAAACGTGTCAAGGTTTTTAGAGTGTGAACACCTGAGGACAGGGATTTTGTTTCTTGGTCACTGTAACATCCCCAGCTCTAATAGGGTATCAGGCACACAGAAAATGCTCAGAAAATACTTGGAAGAAAAGATGAAATGAGGGAAGAAAGGAAGGAAAGATGGAAAGAGGGAAGGAAGGAGGTATAGCCCTGCTTACATCAAATAGTAAGATTCTAACACCTCTTGGGAAGATATCAGGTCTAAAATATTTTCTCACAGTTAGAAATAACTTGGAAGTACAAACCACATTTTGGGGAAATTATTTTGAGACTTCTATTATATCCACACAATGGTTTATTTAGTCAGTGGTGTGATTCTAGGTGTACACCTACACTACACATTATACTTGTCCATGTTTGGTTGATATGCCTGTGTCCTTTTTATGGCCCTTGTCCTATGCCATATTATCCTGCTAGGATTCTTGGATCTAATCAAAATAAAATCAGTAGGGAAGGACATTCCAACCTGATTCCTCCACGCCTATCTCCTTTTTTCAAGGATATTCCTGTCAGGAATAAACAAAATCCTGCCTGCTTCTCCTCACCTCACTCCATCTGCAACACAATTTTAAGGGGAGAAATTCAAGATTCCAAGAGATACCATATAGAACATGGTGCTGTTCACCCCAGAGAGACCAAATAGAGGCATTTGCAGTTAATGTGAGGGCCTCTGTAATGAAAACAAGGTAAATGAACCAGGGCTATTATTTCATAAGAAGGAGGGTCAAAATCACATTAACGGAGGTCAATGAAAAAGCAAAGGTGGCTCTTTCCATGATGGGGTATGGCTACTCTTGGGTTCTGATCAGTAGGGGTGGGAAATAATAATGGAATTGAGGCCATAGAAGCTGAGCAGTTGTTAGGGGTTGACAGTTAATTTATCTTGTGTCTGTGACTATCTAAAATAATCTCATACTCACACTGTGAGATGTTACTACAGATTTTCTACCCACTTGTGAAGAAGAATATGAAGAAAGAGAACAGTGTCAGAGAACTCTGTGTAAAATAACTATTCCTTGCTCTTGGGAGCCAAAATTTGGAGTGAATGCAGCTATAGGAATCTATGCCCCTTTTTGATTTTCAGATGGTTGAAACTTTTAGAAAAGGACTTGGTTTATTTTTGGGTTTTATGGTTCAAATATTTCTCAGAAGGTTGTTTAGCCTTGGGAAGCTTTATATCCCATATTTAGATTACTAAAGCTATGTTTTAAATAAGAATATTTGAAACTAATCCAAAACCTGACCTTAAAAAGAAAAAGGATTGTAAGATAAGTAGGATTTCAGCTGCCAACCCAGCCACGTGTACATCCTCATTTAGGGGCATCATCACAGACCCTCTCGCTTCATGGCAGGTATTGTTCGTACTCCGTAGACCTTTCCAGTGTCCTCCTACCTTCACCCTGTGCTCAGCCTTTGGACTTGACGACAGAATTTGGCTAATCCAGTGTATACATTGGGATTTTTTCAGTTGCTGGTAACAAGAGTATTCAAACTGGCCTAAACCAAACCAGAAATGTATTGGCTCATGTACTAGAAATTTCAGAATCATCCTGGTGCAGGGGCCCAAATGATATCTCCAGGACCCTTTTTTCTGTACCGTGACTCAACTTCCATTGACACTGGTTAGAACAGTCTAGATGGCATTCCCACCCTTGTTCCAATAGAATATGGTATACCAGTTGGCTTAGGCCTCAATCCAGTGTCCACTCCCAGAACAGGAGTCCCACCTAGACCACAAGGAATGAAATGGAGAAGGGATGGATTCTAAAATAAGCAATAAATATCCATTCTATCCAGCTTTGACCATTAGCTCTTCCTAAGCTCAGGTTATACTTAACACTCCAGCCATATGGAGTTCTCCACACCCGTAACTTGCCATGCATGCCTTCTTTCCTCTTCATGCCATCCTGCATGCTGAGGTATGTGGAATGGAGCTGGCCTATTAGCTGTCTGTCACAAAAGAAAGTAAATGATCTTCCTAGTACATAGATACATAGGAAGGACTCCATCCAATGAAGCAGCCCAAGGACACTAGAGTAGCTCTGGATCTATAGAAATAAGCATTGTTGCTTCCAAAGTGTATTGATCATATAAACAAACTAGAGGCCCAGTGCACAAAATTCATGCACGGGGGAGGAGGGTGTCTCTCAGCCCAGCCTGCACCCTCTCCAATCTGGAATCCCTCTCACAATCCAGGACTGCTGGCTCCCAACTGCTCGCCTGCCTGCCTGCCTGATTGCCCCTAACTGCTTCTGCCTGCCAGCCTGATCACCCCCTAACCAATCTCCTGCCAGCCTGATTGACATCTATCTGCTCCCCTGCTGGCCCGATTGCCCCTAACTGCCCTCCCCTGTAGGCCTGGTCCCTCCAACTGCCCTCCTCTTAAGGCCTTGTCCCTCCCAACTGCCCTCCCCTGCAGGACTGTTCCCCCCAACTGCCCTCCCCTGCAGGCCTGGTTGCCCCCAACTGCCCTCCCCTGCAGGCCTGGTTCCCCCCAACTGCCCTCCTCTGTTGGCCCGGTCACCCCTAACTGCCCTCCCTGCTGGCCTGATCACCCACAACTGCCCTCCCCTTCGGGCCTGGTCCCCCCGCCCCAACGGCCCTCCCCTGCAGACCTGGTTGCCCCTAACTTCCCTCCCCTGCAGGCCTGGTCCCTCCCAACTGTCCTCCACTTCAGGCCTGGTTGCCCCCAACTGCCCTCCCCTGCTGGCCATCTTGTGGTGGCCATCTTGTAGTGGCCATCTTGTGTCCACATGGGGGTGCCCATCTTGTGTGTTGGAGTGATGGTCAATTTGCATCTTACCTCTTTATTATATAAGATATCTAACTGTAAATATCTGTCCTACTGTAGGAAGAATGTTGATGTGTAGTGCCCAGAAGCACTTAAGTGGTGGCTATAAAACTTGGGAGTGCTTGAATCTCAAAATATTTAAAGACTTATCCTCCAAGCAATTAATTCCTTTGAAAGTACAAGGCACCTGACATGGCCATTCAACCTAGACCCAGGGTCGGCAAACTGCGGCTCGCAAGCCACATGCGGCTCTTTGGCCCCTTGAGTGTGGCTCTTCCACAAAATACCACGGCCTGGGCAAGTCTATTTTGAAGAAGTGGCGTTAGAAGAACTTCAAGTTTAAAAAATTTGGCTCTCAAAAGAAATTTCAATTGTTGTACTGTTGATATTTGGCTCTGTTGACTAATGAGTTTGCTGACCACTGGCCTAGACAAAAGAAGCCCGACCTCAACTATGTGAAGGACTGGAAGTTTAGGCAAAGAAATAAACTTATTTTGTGATTTGCTTGTTTTTTAGCAGGCAAAATGAGCTAAAAGAAGTTCAAACAGAGCACATCTCATTCATCATATATTTATCTAGAGCCAGCTAAGTGCCAGGGCAGGGCATATCACAGTGAAATGAAATGCCAGACCCCTGCCCTGCAAGATGCCCAGCAGGAAATGGGTGTTGTGAACAATACACATGTTAACACACACATTAAAAAATACCCCCAAAGGTGCAGTAACCCTGGCTGAGAACCACTTCACCCTTCCCACTTCCCACATTCCCACCTGGAAAAGAGGAGAACTGTCCTGGGCTTCCAACTCGCTCTGCCCTCCTTGGCATCTTCCAACTGATGTTTCCTCCTCCCCTATTTTTTTCCTTCCCATTAAATCCTGCTGTGTGGAGACCATCACGGTACTTCGCTGCTGCTTTCCCGACTGTTGTGAAAGGCCCGTGGACTGGAAGGTGGCTCACTGAATAATTTAGAGGCAGCTTCTCACTTCCAGGAGTGATGCTCCAATTACCTAAGGTAGCATCGGGCCACCTAGCTTTGCACCTGCGCCCGAGACAGGTACGCACGGGTGGTGGCTTCAGCTAAAATAGCCAGTGAATCAACAGTGCCAGAAACTCCCCCCAAATTCTCAGAAATGATGGGCTTCACCCAAAATTGAGGGAAGATGCTGTGTGTGGAAGAGGAGCTGGTTAGATTAGTTGGTCAGCCCCAGGATAGCAAGCAAGAATTATTACCTGTGCTGTGACAACACAGTCATGATTATTAATAGTTTTTTTAAAATCAAGCCAGGAAGTTTTATCTTCCTCCTTACTGCCGGCAGCCCCTCAGTTATTTCAATAAGCACCTTTGCCAGGGAATTCAGAGAAACACAGATCATTTGTACATTTGTGTCTAAATAAAAACGGAAGTGAGACTCTTCCAGTGAGCAAAACAATATGCAGAAAGATCTGGAACTCCCCAACAAGCTTTGTTTATTCAAATCCCCAACAAAACCTTGTCCTAAAAATTCCTTAAATTATGATTGCACTCGCAAGATTTCTAGGTGTGACTATTGAAGGATGCTGCTTTCGTTGGGGCTAAATATTAAATCCAAGCTGAAGTTGGAGGAAGAATGGAAACTAATCCAAGAAACGGGGCCCTCTTTATATCCGCCCAGTGAAGGTTGCTCTTACTAGTTTAATTAAGCTACTGGATTATTTTGGGTAAGCCCCTCCTAGGTCATTCCTTACTCATGCAGGGAACCCAGCATGAGCCTAAGCGGGGTTCACTGGAGGAATCGGGCATGTCAAGGCATGTCGAAGGATGGAGAGTTGGGGGGTTGTTCAACAGGAATTTATTTATGTAAGGGACAGAGGAACCTTCTGGAAACAGACTCTTCAGGAAAGAGACTTCTAAGGCAAACACGTTTGACAAAGGACCTGGTGTGGAGTCATCCCATGACTGGCCTGCAGGTGGCTGTCTGTCCCTCAGGGCCCTCCTGCTCTGTCCTCACTGGCCCAGCCTGAATCTTCTGCCTGGGGGGCTGCAGCAGAAGAGCAAGTGGAAACCACAAGAGCTCCTTATCCATCAGCTCTGAGAGACGCTGAGCTCGCAAACCTTCTGTGCCAACAACTTCTTCAGCAGCTTCGGTGACTTGAGCAACCACAGGAGTTGGCTCGGACATTATCACCTGCAGTTCTTCTGGAAGCCGAAAATGGAACAGCCCTCGGTTCAAATGACCTGGTGATCCATTCATTCAATGAGTATTAGCTGACGGGTGACTATGTATAAAGAACTGCCCTGAACTCATGGTAGACGCAAGAATGACAGAAAAAGGACCAAGACACCTGGCGCTCCATGTGCAGGGGAACATAGATCTTTTCTGGCTGTCTTCTCAGGACTGAGCCCTCAGGCTCTGCACTTGGCAGACTTTTCCTCCCTACAGGAATCCCTGCAAGAGACAGGGATGGATGTCAGGTAATCTGAGCTTTGACCCATACTTGAACCTATTATCCTGGCTGGACATCTTGATGAAGAGGATTAAATCCAAAAAGAGCTCATATCAAACTTTTGAGCAATTTTCTGTGTTTTAGCAAATAGAAAATAAAATCATCTTAGGATGAGAATTCTTTTGCTCTAGAAACCTCAGTTATCAAGGACATGGCCACTTGTGATTCTGATACCAATTCTGATGAGGATTTTCCCCCCACACCACTGAGCAATTCTCAGACACCAGTGGGTGTCTTGAAAGTCACCTCAGTTCTGACACTATCTATCTGGAGACAGTGTCAGATTCTGTCCCCCCAACACTTCAGCCATCCATCCACAGGTCCAGGTTGTCATCTGTGCTTATGACCAACTGGCTACAAGTGGGGGTCCCCACAACTCCCTCTTGTAACTTCCTTCTATGAACCCTTCAGTAAGGTTTTGTTGTTACAGTCCGGCCTCTCTTGGCTATAAGTAAGGGAAGGATCGGTGTGGAATGGTAAAGCGGCATCAGACTTTCTCATCCTGAGGTGATTGAAGGGAGATAGTAGGTTCTAGAACTGCAGAAAGTGTCCAGCAGGGAAGGGAATGGTGATCAGTGATACAGCGTGGAGTTTGCCCTCCCAGAATCATGCAAAGCAGAGGCACAGGTGTGGCATGACTGACCAGGGAACCAACATGAGGCAACCTTCCACCACTGGCCTCTTTTCAAGCATGCTAGAGGGTTAGGAAGGATTATGGCAGAGGCTGGCTAGGTGCTCAACAATACTGTTCCTAGCTCCTGAGTACACAGAAGACTACATTCCCTAGACCCTTTGCAGCAGCCAACGGAACATGACTGAATGTGATGTAGGCCCCTCTCAGGTCTGGACCCTAAAATCTCCATGGTATCCTCTGCTTGATCTCTCCTTGCTTGCTGGTCAGCTCAGTTCACATGCTATGGCCAGGACTCCAAGAGGGCCATCGAGGACAGCAACCCAAAACACAGAAGGAGCCTGAATCCCTAAGTCATCGCCGAGAGGAGAGCTGTCAGACCGGTTTTGAGTTGTGATGTGAAGAAGAAACATTTATTGTGTGAAACCACTGAGATTTCAAGGTGGTTTTGCTAGTGCAGCTAACATTAATTACTCTAACACAGAAACACAAAGAGGTGTCTGAAGCCCTACTATAACACAGACGAGATTCCTTTGAACGACCAGAAATTCAGGTTATAGAAACATGAATCAGAAAGAGTTACAATCCATGAAGAAGCTTAGCGAAAAAGTGACAACAGGGGGATAAACAGGGACCTAGACGTGACTCTGTTTTCCAGAGCCACAAGGAAACGTTTCCGCAAAGATTCTCAGAGCAGCATCCCTTTGTCGGAACTGCCGGGAGTTGAGAGCGTGTTTGACAGTGATGAAGTCTTTGAGATGCCACCCATTTTCCTCTGTGATCAGCTCGTAGGTTTTTGTTTATTACCTTGGTTTATACGTTGCCATGGTTTTATCTTTTACTTCCTCAGGGCTATTAAAAATAAAACGAAGAAACAGTATGCTAAGTCAGTTCTAACACAAAGCTCTTTAAGTAGACATAACTATAAATCAAAATATGACCAAAACTTTAAAAAAATAGTTGACCTATCCACTTGGGATAGCTAGACTTCGTTTCTTTTCACCCTCTTTTCCCGTTTCCTGGGGACCTGGATAAGGCACAAAATCAGAGGGTTGCCCTGGCAGTATTTCCTCTCATGGGCCGCCACGTAAAACTGGGGGGAAGGGGTACCCAGCCAGGTGAAGAGGGTCTGCGACTTTTCTCCTTTTTTATCCAAACATAACTTATGCATTACACACTACAACATGGATGACACTTGAAAACATTAAGCTAAGTGAAAGAAGCAAGACACAGAAGGCCACATTTCGTATAATTCCATTTATGTGAAGTGTCCAGACTAGGCAAATCCATAGAGAGAGAGCAGATTAGTGGTGGCCAGGGGCGGGGGAGAGAGAGGCGGACAAGCGCCTTCTGCCTACTGAGCACAGGGCTGCCTTTTGGGAAGATGAAAATGTTCTGCAAGTAGATTATGATGACGATGGTGTGACATTGTGAATGTAATGTACAAACTCCACCGATTTATGCACGTTAAAATGCTGACTTTTAAATGCATTCTACAAATAGATAAATAATAAATAAATAAATGCATTCTACCTCAATTTAAAAATATTCTGATTTTTCAAAAAGTAACTTAATATTAGCTGTCGCCTTCCTTGCCCCACATCTCCTGCTGTCTGCTCCTCCTCCTTCCTGAAGTTAGAGTATTAATAATGGTAGCATTAGTAATTAAATGCTGCTCGCTGCAGCCAGACTGGCAAAAACACACAACTCAACTTCAGGGCAGTCGACTGACTGCCAAATCAATAGAAAATCTGAAAGAGGAAATCATGTGCTTTTTAGACAAGTCTCAGGGGACACCACGCTTCCACTAGAGCAGACATAGTCCCCCAGGTGCTTGGACGGGAGATTACTAAACAAAGAGCAAAGAAGCATACCTGGGTCTTTTTTCTTACCCCCCCACCCCCACTCCCCAAATGCACATTGGCGTTATAGATTTGATTTTTTTTTCTTACCTCCTTACTCCCAGAACTAGCTTTTGTGGCCAATCAGACTCCAGTGGAGAACAGAGGGCCTAGAGGGCAGTAAGGGAGCTGGTGCTGGACTGTGATTGTCCCGCTGATCCCTGGACAGCCACCCTGTCCCTGTCACAGACTCAGGGGGGTAGAAAGGCATGAGGCTTGAAGAAAACATTGAAAAACACTTGCATTCAATTCCTGCCCTCCCTTCCCCCCTCAGCATGCTTTCTCCTCAGGGGGGTTTGGGCGGGGGGGCGGTTAGCATCTCTGCCTGAGCCCGGAGATAAAGGGGTGTCACTTCCTACAGAGGCTCATACCTTCTCCAGAGGCCCAGGCTGCTCTGATGGGTGGTCTAAGCATTCCAGATGTAAACTCAGTGAGGTGTCAGCAGCCTCTCCCTGGCCCAGCACCACAGAAAGCAAACAACTTGGTTTCTGACTGTTGAGTCCTGCATCCTAGCCCTGCTTTGAGGATGCGAAGACAGTCCAGCCAGGTGGCCGCAGCCCCTAAGACAGAGGGGTGCTGGAGCCAGTTTGGCTCATGAGGGCCAGTGGTTCAATTTCTAGGAATTTTGCAAGCCAGTTCTTAAGCAAAAGCATTATTTTAAAAAAATATAGTACAAACATTACTAGAGCTGAGAGAGCTCTCAGTTTAATGGTTATACATTTGACTCTGGAACAACATGGGTCTGAATTGCACTATGATAAATATGTTTTCCTTATGAATTTCTTTTTTTTTAATATATTTTATTGATATTTTACAGAGAGGAAGGGAGAGGGATAGAGAGCTAGAAACATCGATGAGAGAGAAACATCGATCAGCTGCCTCCTGCACACCCCCCACTGGGGATGTGCCCGCAACCAAGGTACATGCCCTTGACCGGAATCGAACCCGGGACCCCTTCAGTCCGCAGGCCGACGCTCTATCCACTGAGCCAAACCGGTTTTGGCATGAGTTTCTTAATAACTTTTTTTCTCTAGCTTACTTTATTGTAAGAATGCAGTATATAATACTTAAATTGAACTATGTGTTCATTGACTGTTATCGGCAAGGCTTCTGGTCAAAAGTAGCCTATTAGTAGTTTTTGGAGAGTCAAAAGTTATATGTGGATTTTCGTCTGTGCAGCGGTTGGTACCTCTAACTCCTGCATTGTTCAACAGCCAACTGTCCTTTGTTTGAGGCTGATAAATAGTAAATAAACTGAAGATTACACAGCAGATGTAACTTATTGGGAAAAGCAGATGGGATGCAACTCTATTTGTCATATCATGCATGACTGAATCACAACTATAGGCTCAATGCATGAATTCAGCAAAAATCAGCAAAAGGATTTTGTGAGGGTCAACTGGCTATGTGAAAATTACAATAAAGGGTGTTGTATATTTTATTATTTGCAAATTGTATTCCACACTTCCTTTATAGCAATAAAATTCACACTAAACTCACAAATTTCCTTTTTTTCCAGACAGCCAGTTGTTAAACATTACCAGCACACCACTGCACAAGGTCCGTCACCCTAGGAGACCTGAGGTGAGTCATCTGTTCTTTTTCCCACCTGTAAAATGAAAGAAAGAAGGAAGGAAGGAATGGAGGGAGAGGATGGAGGGAGGGAGAGGGAGAGAGCGAGGGAAGGGAAGGGTTATTCTAGACAATCCTTCTCGTTGCGTTTCAAATCTAAAGCTGTGGAGAAATGATAGACAGGAAAATACAGGGCTCTCTCTTTGCACAGGTAGAGCAGGTGGCCTCCTACCTAGGATGATTATTATTTTTTTAAAACAACAGACATTTATGTTCTCGCAATTCTGGAGGCCAGAAGCCCAGAATCAAGTACCACTGGGCTGAAATCAAGGTGTGGGCAGCCCCCTACCTGCTATGATTTGAGACGCACTCCAAAGTGGCAGCCCAGAACTGTCGGCCCTCCGGCTTGCCTGAGTCTGCCACTTCTTGAAATTCACAGGATTTGAACGTCCTTCCTCTGGGTCAGCATTGCCTCCTATAGCATCCTCTTGCCTCCAGTATCACTCATTAGCACCTTAGCTCACATTTGTGTATAAATAACTCCATACGACCTTGAGAAGCACCGAACTTCTTCCCAGGGAAATAAGACATAATTAAAGTTGTGATGTGGGGAGGGAGCTGGGGAAGCCCAGGCAGTGGCCTTGCCCTGACAGTCTGACAGCACTGGTCACAGGCGCTGAAGGAAGGGACTGCCAGCCAGCAGAAGGGCTTCTCAAAGACGTGGGGAAACCCAGGAGGCTGCCCCGTGTGGATAATGGTGTTGAACTTGCCCTTTAGACCCCACACGAAAAATAAGGTGACAGTGACCCCCACTGCAAACTGTGGAGTCTGGGTGGTGATGACATGTCAGAATATGTAACGAATGTCCCACTCTGGGGGCCCTGTTGATGGTGGGGAAGGCTGCACTGGGGCAGGTGGCTTTGGGAACCCTGAACTTGCTGCTCAGTTTTGCTGTGAACCTACAACTGCTCTAAAAAATCAAGTCTAGCCCAGCCGGGTGTAGCTCAGCAGTTGAGTGTCGACCCAGGAACCAAGAGGTCACTGGTTTGATTCCCGGTCAGGGCACATGCCCAGGTTGTGGGCTTGATCCCCAGTGGGGGGCATGCAGGAGGCAGCCAAATAATGATGCTCTCTTATCATTGATGTTTATATCTCTCCCTTCCTCTCTGAAATCAATAAAAATATATTTTTAAAAAATAAAATAAAAAATCAAGTCTAATTTTAAAAGAAGAGGGAGTTGGGATCAGCAGCGTTTGTCTTGTTCCGCTCTAGCTGCAACTAGCTGCCTTACTAAGGAAAGGATATTGTGAATAATTAAAATTGTCATCCGCTCCCACAGTTCATTAAAGATCTTCTTCTGAAGAACTCAAAGGATTTCTAATTAAATTTTAAATGCTATCTGTGTGGACAGAATTCACCCACATCTGGAGAACTCGAAGTTGAATCGTTGTTCCTGTTGCTAGCAATTAGATTTTTCAGTATTTCCCTGAAAACCTCTTGCCATTTCATCAAATCTGTTGAGGGGTGGAACACTCCATTCCCCGGGGCCTGGGGTGAAGCACTAGATATGAAAGTCACATAGAGACCAGGAGAGATGGGTGACATGTCTCAGCTCAGTTATTTTCAAAAGCCTTAGGAGGCAGGAGAAGAGGTGGGTGGGAGGAACTTGGAAAGAGCAGCCAGGTTTATGAGGCAAAAGGATCTCATTTTTATAATTCAGTACTGGGAAGCGGGATTATCTTTGACAAAATCATTTTCTTGGAACTGGAATAGCGGCGATCTCTTTTGTGTTGCTCCCTCATAGTACAAGGACATTATAATGAACATAATAAGGTCATAGAAAAAGTTATTTTTCATCCTACCCCCTCTCTTCCCATCTCTCCTGGTGCTGTGACTAGTAAGCAGAAAATGTCAATACGTTTTTTTTTCTTTATTGTCTACTGTATATTTTTCTGTATTATCAAAACAATGCTATAGTATTTCATTTTGATTTATGAAAAGAATGGACTTTATGTTGCTTTTACCTCGAAGGTGGAGGCTGTAATTAGCTGGGGCTACTTGTGCATTAAGCAACCTGGTCATTTCTGCAGAGAAGAAAAATGGGTAGGAATAATGATTGAAATTTGGTGTGCATGATTCCATGTTGTTTCGTGCTCATCTGCATACAGTTCCACTTAATAGTGATCCTGTTCTCCGTCACGTTTGGGAAACACTGCTTCTGTCACTACGTCATCCATGTTCCAGAATCCTTGATCCTTAGGCTACAAAATCCTTAGTGTAGCATGTGTGTATCCGTGTGTGTGTGTGCGTGTGTGTGTGTGTGTAAAAAGAGACAAAAATGAAACAGAGATGGAAAAAGGTTATTAATTGGTGAATCTAGGTGAAGGATATATATGGGCATTTCTTTTAGTGTTCTGTAATTTCTTTATATATTAGAAATTTTTGTAATTAAAAATATCCTCATGACTAACAAAGATGAAGCTTTGTATTCTTAAAATATTGTCTTTAGCTTATACAGGGAGTTTGCAGACGTTTCATTACTGAACCCCACTTTCCTCTCCCCAAGATCCTGTCTCTCCACCCACTTAGCACACAGAAGAATCTCTGCTGGGGGTATGAGCCCAAACCTTCCCCCTTCGCCACTCCTCCTGGACATCTAGCTCATCCACCTGAGAGCCACTGCTCTAAGGGAAATGACATTCGAGCCACCTGTCAAAGCAGGTTATGCACCATCATTCCCCTGGAGAGTTTTACATGCTTTGAAGTTCCAGATATAATGTTCCTTAGAGGCAGATGGTTGAACTCGATAAGCCTCCCAAGGTCCTCTTGGTTATCAGTGAGATTGAATGCTGAGTCTCTGGACTAAGTATTACAACGCCCTTTCTTCTCCCTGGTGATTTGACTCCTCAGATTTTTGAAGCTGGCACATAGCTGAGATCCGGTATCTGCCAGGCAAAGTTGCTGGTGGCAGCATTCCCGGAAGCTCCCACCTCCAGATGATGTCAGACCTCATGTGACCCAACCACCATGCGTTGGGAAGCATTACATCAGGGCAGGGTGTGATTTCCAATTCAGCTCGCTGTCCCTGTGCCACTCCAAGCAGCAAGCCAGGACCTCAGACAAAGGCCGCTCTGTGCAGGTCAGCAGTGGAGCCAGGAAGGAGCAGACTCTCCTGAGGGTGGTATTGCTCTCTGACCAAAACGCGGTGACTTCTGGGGCAGGCCATACAACACTTTCAACATGCATAAAACATTCCGCAATTGAAGGTCAGAAATGAAAGGAAGGTGGCTTTTTCCTGGCAAGACGTAGTAGCATGTGGTTGGCGTTTTGTGGAGTCAGGTGTTTTGGTCTGTCAGGTCTGAGTTATGTGGACAGAGGCTGGGGTGAATCATCACTGTTGATTGACTAAGGAACTCACTCTGAGTGTGTAACTCACGTGCGGATGGGAATAGGATAAGAAGCCCTTAAAGGGACATTAAAAGCAGACACGGTCCACTGTAAGGACGTTTGGGATCCATAATCACCTCCAAATAGTTATAGAGGCAAAACCCAGGGGTGCAAGGAGAAGATGAATACTCAATACCCATCTGTAAGGATAATTATAACTAGAACAATAGAAATGACAATCATTTATTGAGCTCTTACCGTGGGCCAAGTGCTATTACCATGTGTCAGGCAAGCTCATGGCCTTGCTAACAGCATGACCACCTAAGCAGCCACCCTTCGCCTACTGTGGTCTTAACCTGGTGTCCTAGGCAGCACCCAACACGGTCCAGTTGACCTTTGTCCCCCTAATAGTAACACTGAGCTCTATTGGATCAGCCTCTCGCCATCCAGAGCAATTCAGATACAGCTGCACTTGGACCAGCTTGAGTGCTTCCCACAGACAAGTTCAGGCCAAGGAAGGACAGCCCCAGCCACGTGGCTCTTAGCTGTCCTGCAGGCATTCAGCCACCATGTAAGGTCCCAGTCTAATTCACCAGGAGTGTCAATCAAAATGACTTGTGCATTTATCATCTCTGAGCAATAAGCCTATCATTTCTGAGCCTTCTACAGAGCCTCATGTAGTGCCTCCTCTGGATTCTCTGCCTCTCATCTATACGCCTTCCGCAAAGCTTGCTCCTTTCCCTTCCCCAACCTATCCCCACTTGCACTTTAACTCTATTTTTAAAACTAGATCAGGAGTCTAGGAAGTATTTGCTTTTCTACTTCCTCAAGGGTTGGATTCCTCCTCCTGGCTTCCCCAGTGAGCCGATCACCTCCTGCCACCTCAGCCCTGTCTCCTAGCAACCCTGAGCTCTTCAGTTTGGGAGGGGGAGGTGTTAAAGGGAGCCTGGGCTGCAGAGGTGAGAACGGAGGGAAGCTCTTCACCCCCAGCCCCTGAAGACAAGAATTGCTGCTCCCCAATCGTTAATACTTAGAAAGGATTCGCTTTCCCTGGCATATTTATGACTGAGCCCTGAGGGGAACATATCATTTGCCAAGGAGGGCAGGACTGCACTTTGGGGCTAAAAGCAAAGATAACTATTTATAATATGCTTAGTGATTCCTTACCCAGCTTGCCCTAAGGACTGATGAGAACACAGTTGGGTTAATCGTATCTTTTTGGTACAAAAACAGTAGGACTGACTCGCCATTCATGGAGGATCACTTCAGCTGGTCTTTGAGAGTAATGTCATTTTAGAACCAGACTGTATCTTAGGATCATGTTGCCCAACTATCATATTTTTTGTAAGCTGATAAATGGAGGTCCAAAGAAGATAATTGACTCACTTGGGGGTCTACCAACAAGGAAAAGATGGAGGTGGGACTAGAATGCTATGGCCCAAGGCTCAGACCAGTGCTGCTTCCATAACCCTTGCTCCCTTCTAGAGTCAGTGCAGAGATGCACTGGGCCTCGCTGGTTCACATCATGGCCAAGGTCACCTGTTAAAAAACAGCTGGATGTTTTTAGGGACAGGTTTTGTTATAGACAGAGCAGAACTAACTGAACCATGTGACCTGTGCTCTTGGCCTCACTAGCAACATGTTCTTTCTGGTTGAACTAACCAGGACAGACAACAGTGAGGATATAATAAAAAATTGAATTACTATTCACCCACGAATCTGGTATTAAAAGATGGACTGTTGGCTGGACCCTTGGTTTAGGGTCAGAGGAAAGGTGATATTACCCTACACCAAGGGTGAGCGGTCCCTGTACTAGTCAAAATCCTTCACTGTGACACAAATCTAACTCAAGTTGCCTTTAGACCAAACAAAACAAAGGAATGGGTAAGCTCAGATGGCCAGGAATAAGAACTGGGTGACTCAGAACGTGAGAAGCTGTAGGAGCCATGGCTGAAGGAGTGGACTTGGGATGCAGTCCTCCACCTGGCTTTTTTCTCTGGTTCTGTGCTTACCTCTCACCTCTTCCAGGAACAAGCTTTCTCCATTTGCTTAGAACGATGGCCACAGTCATTTAACTTCACATCCTTCCAGCACCGTGAGCCCTGAGGCAAGATAGTTCGTTGTTCCTCCAATTTTCAACTCAGAAATTCCAGGGCAGGACTCAAATAGACACAACTGGACATCGTGCCCTCTCCTGAACCATCGCTGTGACTGGGGAGAACAGGAAGCTGTGATTAGGCAGACTGGTGTTACTGGCCTGTGCCTCTGTGAAGGGGGAGGCAGAAGGGGGGACAGTTAAATGAATAAGGGGCAATAGGAAAGCTTGCGTGTGTAACCAAAAGGCCATAGCTAGCATCAGAACCATCCACTACATCTTGTTTTCTGCAAGGGCTGGAATTCAGCACAACTGCCATTACCTCATGCTACCCCTCCCTCCAGCCCACATGCGTAGATACGGACCACCAATAAATAAACTTGGATGAGGACATTGGCAGGCCAAGGAATTCTTGGCAAGTGACTCAGCATTGTCAAAACTGATCCTTGTCAGCGGACCCTGCAAGGATCCTCCAGGGGCTGCCAGGCTGGGGACCACGCACTGCAGTGAAGCATTCTGGAAGAAAAAGCAAGAGATCTGGGTTTTGTCACTGGCCAACTCCATAACCATAGGCCAGTCCCTTCATCTGTGAGTTTGTTTGTGAAAGGGGAGGAGTTGGCCCAGGAGACCACTGAGGTCCAGCTCGCTCTAATATCCTGCAGGTGCAACTCAGGTACAGCAACAGAGCATGTCACTGCCCCCTCTAGTGGTTGAAGTAGGAAAAGCGATCAGAGTATCTCAGTTTCGAACTAGAGGAACAACTTTCTCCAGGGATCCCTACTGGCACATTCCCATGGAACAAGGTTAAAAGGCAAAGTTTGGGGGACAGAAGGACACCACTGCCGTGTCAATACAAGCCCTGGAGAAGTGCAAAAATAGAGGCCTCTCCCGCATGGAAATGTTGTAGCCACCCTGACATGGATTCATCAAGATACCGTGCATCCATCCAGTAGAAATAGAAAACTGATAGAAAAAACACACACACCTGCAGAAGAGTGTTAAACAGCTGCAGACAAGAGAGGATGAAAAGGAGAGAAAGGTTAGTCTTACAAATGCTATTGATCAAAACTTACTTATTCCAGAAATGTTTATTGAGCATCTGCTGTGTGCGAGGCACTGCTTCTGATTTATAGCAGCCCAGCCCTCCCGGAGTTTCTGTTCTAACAGAGAACACTAGCGCTGCCTAAACACAAGGAGGTGCCATACAGTGGAAACCTAGGCTCTTCTCCGAGCTCATCACAGGGAGTCCAGAGCTTGCCTTTGGCCTTGGAGAAAGTCTTGCTGAGGAAAGTAAGCTGAGTTGAGAGTACCTGCAGGCACCAGGTCAGTTGTGTATGGTTGCTAGTAAGCAGGCAACAGAAAGCAACATTTTTTTGTGAGAAATATTTAAAATTCTAAAACATGATTCAAATGGTTCCTCCATTCTTTGCTCTTAGGAGGCAAAGATGAATAAAATACAATCTTCTTGTTCTCACAGAAATCAGTCTGTGGAGGACAGAGGAGAGGGTTTGGAGCCCATAGTAGCCGGATTTCCAGAAGCCTGTGGTTACGAATCAAGGGTAATTATGGTTTTAATAGAAATGTGGAAGACATAAAAGGCAAAATGTGCCTTAATGGCCGCCACACTTTAGGAACGTAGACTTTTCTAGCCCTGCATTTGATAGTGAGCCTCCTGCCGGAGCTAAGGAGGAAGCGAGACAGCCTGTGGCCTCGAACACTTGCTGCTTCTCAGTGCCGCACCCCCAGCAGGGCACACCCTGCGCTCAGAGACGATGAATAAGTGGATGAAGTTGCTTCCTAAGCCTCTCCAGCCCAATCCGTGGCTGTTGTTCAGAATGTGTAGTGCGCTGGGATATGGAGATGGGAGGAAGGGAGGAAGCTGTGCCAGATCAATGCCTGGCACAGAGCAGGTTCTTGGGAAGTGTTGAAGGAAGACATGGTTGGATGAATGAGTGAACAAGCAGCCCAGACTGAACTGAATCGGGACATTTATCAAAGTCTCAGACAGAGAGTGTGTTGGAAATGAGATCATTTTAAACACACTAGAGGTCTCATCATTTAAAGGAAGACTTATTATTCACGGTGGCCAACATATGGAAACAGCTCAAGTGTCCTTCGACAGATAATTGGATAAAGAAGATGTGGCACATATATACTGTGGGATACTACCTAGCCTCAAGAAAAGATGACAGCCCTAACCGGTTTGGCTCGATGGATAGAGCGTTGGCCTGCGGACTGAAGGGTCCCAGGTTCGATTCCGGTCAAGGGCATGTACCTGGGTTGCAGGCACATCCCCAGTAGGGGGTGTGCAGGAGACAGCTGATCGATGTCTCTCTCTCATCGATGTTTCTATCCCTCTCTCTTCCTCTCTGTAAAAAATCAATAAAATATATAAAAAAGAAAAGAAAAGATGACATACTGCCATTTTCAACAACATGGATGGATCTTGAGAATATGATGCTAAGTGAAATTAGTTACACAGAAAAAGTCAAAACCTGTATGATTTCACTCATATGTGGGATATAAAACTGGAAGCAACAAATGAACAAATAAAACAAACAAAAATTCATAAACACAGCAGTATCGTGGTTGCCAGAAGGAAGTGGGGTGAGGGGGTAATAAAGAGTAAAGGGGGTCAAATATATGGTGACAGATAATTTGACTTTAGGTGGTGGGCACACAGTGCAATATACAGATGATGTATCATAGAACTGTACACTTGGAACCTATATAATCTTATTACCCAATGTCACCCCAATAAATTTAATAAGTAAATAAATACAAATAAAAGAACCCCCCAAAAAGCTTTTGTTTTTAAATGAAATGAATGTTATTAAAAAATTCTGTTTTGCCCTAACCGGTGTGGCTCAGTGGATAGAGCGTAGGCCTGGGGACTGAAGGGTCCCGGGTTCGATTCCGGTCAAGGGCATGGACCTTGGTTGCAGGCACATCCCCAGTAGGGGGCATGCAGGAGGCAACTGATCGATGTGTCTCTCTCATCGATGTTTCTAACTCTCTATCTCCTTTCCTCTCTGTAAAATCAATAAAATACATTTTTTTTAAAAAAGTTCTGTTTTGAAAGAAAAAAAATAAAGGAAGACTAATATTCCTTTTTTTCAAAATTAAGATTTTCTAACTCTTTGTGTGTAGACTTCCACGTTGGGTTTTCTTAAAATGTGGTTGACATTTTAGGCTACACTTTGGTGCTGAAAACAAACTTCAGGTAATTTAAAAGAAAAGTTTTTAAAGAAGTCACCATCCTATATCAGTAAGAATTCTCTGTTGTAAATAATCAAAAATAACTCAAACTGCTTTAAGGAAAATGGGAATTCACTAAATGATAGATGTGTCACAGAATCACAAGTAGGGTTGAAGAACCAGTTCAGGATAATGAATCGGGTGAAAAAGAAGGCTCTCAGCGGGTAAATTACACATCCCTTTGTTAACTAGAGGCTGAGAGGAAGGGCAAAGATGCAAAGCCAGAAGGCAGAAATCCATTTTCTTCAGCTGCATTAGGTGCCTCCCTGAGCACTTAGAAGAGCAAACTACTTAATACGGCAAGCAGGCCGAGGAGCTAAGCCTTGTAAAAGCATGCGCAGGTTTCATTTCCATTCAGGTCTTCTTGCTTGGCTCTTTCGTTATATTTTTTTCTTCACAACAGGAAAAAAAAAATGCCGCCAAGCTTTGTTTTGAGTAAAAGCCGAATTTAAAGGTCTTAGGAAGAATTTGAGAGAGTTCTGGATCCAGCCACTAGAAATACCTGACACTCTCAGCTACAAGCAACCTTGACGGGCTAGGTAAAATAGAACAAATATGCTTTTAAATCATAGCTAAGGGCATGAGAACAAGGGAATTGCAGGAGCTAGAAATGAAAGGAAAACCCAAAAACCTGAGAAGTAAGCTTGCAGGGGCAGCGGGCAGTGCCAGTGTTGGTGACCAGAGCGGCTTTAGTGTCTATATGGGAAATGACAGCGATGCCCAGGGCTCATTTCAAACTGAGGATGTCCTTCCTACAACTCGGATTCTACGAGCTGCCCCTGAGCAAAAGCAGAAAGCAGTGCCCCTTCCAGCATAGCTGGGAACCACAGAGCTTGTCTGAGTTGTCCTGGTTCTCCGTGGGAATCTAATGCCACCCCAAGCCAAAGAATTAACCTCAAAAATGGCTCCAAGTTCCCTCTGACCTCTGGCTGGAGCACCCCCAAAACTGTTCCGGGGATTAGGCCTTCAACTTGGGCTGCATTTCAGTGACATATATGCGACATAAAGAGAGACTCTGAGTTTAGTAAATGGCAGTGACCCTCTTAACTAATGTCTGTGTTCAGAATTCACCTTGGCAGTCTACTTTAAGAGAAGAGTCCTAACAAGTACAGTGAAATCAGGTCTAGGGTATGATAAGTGCATATGTTTGCCTTGGAATGTTTTGCACTATTAATGAGTTTATTTATCAAAACATCCTTAAAGTGCTCTTTTCATATTCATTACTGACTTTTGTTACATATTTTATCTATAGATCCATGCTCAGTCATGCTAAATAGTTGAAGTTGTAACATAAAGCATTCAAAGAGTTTCATTTACTAAGATATTAACATGCATTAACCAGGACTCCACTCAGCCCTGAAATATTTATTAATACATGAGTGAATTATTTATTCCCTTGTTTTATTCATTGCTTAACATCTCAGCACTTTCGAACTTCAATTTCTTTAGGAAAAATAATCTCTAAGTGGATTTTGCCAGGTATACAGGGCTTAATGTCAAAAAACTTGTTCTCCAAAAGGTATGTGTTTTTAGGAAATCTCATTTAGCTAGAATGGCTGAGCTTTACCAAGTCTGCTCACAGATATACAGTCAGTGTGCAAAGATGTAGTGATGATGGGGAGAGGAGGGAAGAGGAAGAGAACAGACAAATGCAAATAGAATACAGATGGATGCTTAAGGATTAATAGTATGTGACTACGTTAGTTAATAAATGTAAGATGTTAAAAAAATAAATGTGGGCGGCTCATTTCCATTCAAACTCTAGATTGGTCTCATACCATCATTAATGACAGGGATTTTCTAAATCGACAGTTATGCATACCACACAGTCAGAGTCTGTTTTTTAATTAAATGAAGGCTGGCTGATCATTTCCTCATCTCAAAGGTTAAGGGCACTTGGTGTGTGAGATTCCTAGAGTTACATAAAGCATGAAGTAAATAATAAACTTTTTTGTTTTTATTCCTTGTCTATATAAATCATCGCTCTTTAAGCAATTGGTGGTAATAGCAATACTGTTTCATAGCCACTATTTGAAAGATTAGAGATGCAAAGGAAATGACTGGACAATTTAAAAGTCACAGCATCGGCCATGGCTGGTGTGGCTCAGTTGCTTGAGCATCGTCTCACCTACCTAGAGGTCACCTTTTCCATCCTGGGTTGTGGGCTCAGTCCCCAATATTGGGCATGCAGGAGGTAGCTAATTGATGTTTCACTCTCTCCCTCTCCCTCCCTCCCTCTCTCTCTAAATAATAATAATAATAATAATAATAATAATAATAAATAAAACATATTTTAAAAACATAAATAAAAGCCACACTGTTGGTTTTTCAAATTCTGCAACAAGTGTTTTTATTTTCCTGCTTACAAATGATTATCCAACCTTTTGTTTTTTCAAGCACAACATTTATTCAGAATAAATGGCTTTCAGAATAGACTCATTGCTTCAGTTAGCTTTGAAATTTGTTCAGGTCAAGTATATGAACCTGAGTCTCTTAACTCTTGATTCTATGAATAGACCTTCCCGGGCAGAATCCCGTGCCTTATGAGATGGGGCCTTTCAGTGAACACCTTGGTGTCCTCCAAACAGCTGAATTAAGCAGAAGGTGACTGGAAAAGGGAAAGTTTAGAAAGGATTCACTTTCTCCTTCACCTTACCTCTCTCTCCATGCCCTCACCTCTGCCTGGTAAGGCTCAGAATGTCCTTTTTCTTTTCTTCCTAGTAAACCCTACTCATCTTCAGATGCAATGTAGGCAGCCTTCTGTGACAACTCTGGTCGCAGCGATCTCTCCAGACCTCACCACGTCTGCCTGCGCTGCTCTCTCCTGATATTTAATCAAATGGGACCTGTTTTAATTTCCATACTTTGACAGCTGTCTTGTCTGTCCAATGACCTCAAGGACAGGCACAATCCATGTTCCATGTCATTTATATACATTCCTTCATTCTTTTCTTCTTTCCTCCCTTCCACAAACATTTACTAGCCAGCCACCTGTTTGTCAAGCACTTTGCTAGACACTGGAGAAAGACAAATTTGTATACGCCATAGTCCCTGCCCTAGGGTTCTTGTATGATTTCGCCCCTCCTTACCTTTCCTGCTTCACTGTAACACTTTCTTTGAGCTCTAGAAAGGTCGAAGGATACTCAGCCCTCTAAATAAACTCTGTCCTCTCTTTCCTCTGTGTCTGAGAATACTGACCCTCTCTGCTCCCATGACATCCTCCATCTGGTTTATATCTGACTAACACCTACTCGGTCCTTCTGGTCTCAGCTGAGATGATGCTAGTGCCAGGAAGCCCTCCCTGATCCCCAGAGTGAGGTGCCCTTACGCACTCCCTTGTACTCTGCCCAACACTGCACTTTCAAAACGGAGTTATAACTGCCTATTCACCTCTGTGTGTCATTGCAATCTATTATCTGTTAGTACAAATATGTGTTTCTTTTGTGTACTGGGTATGAGCCATGTATATATTTAGCTCCTGGTACCTCGTAGGCTTTTTAAAAATATATATTCAATGAATGAATAAATGCATGAATAGATGTCAAAAAGGTAAACAGGTCGCAATCCCTGCCCTTGAGGACATCACCATCTAGTGGGGGAGACAGAAATGTGGGTACGCTGTCATCAGGGTGCTAAGTTTTAGAACAGTTACATAGTAAAGAGCTAATTTTGCCTGGGAACGTCAGGTCCTTCACCAAGGAGGTGATGTTGGAGCTGAGTGCTGAAGGATTTCAAAGGCAGATGCTCAGTAATCAGTATTGTAGAATGTTCCCAGCGAACCTCTATAGGAGGACCAACGGGCACCCAGGCCTCTGCTTTTGTCAGAGTTCTCGGTGTTTGTCTGTTTCCCAGTGAGGCAGTATCTCTGGTGGGCTAGTCCTTCTCCCCTCTCTGAGCTCACCACAGCACCTCTCGTTCAATAAGCAGATGGTACTTAGCCTCCATGGGTGTTTGGCAAATAAAACTAGCTGTTTATGGACCTTGCTTCTGCTCACATTTCAATTCTGACGTCCAGGATGGCCC
Organism: Plecotus auritus; assembly: GCF_963455305.1. Lineage (NCBI taxonomy): Eukaryota > Metazoa > Chordata > Mammalia > Chiroptera > Vespertilionidae > Plecotus > Plecotus auritus. Next base: position 8,518,879 of record NC_137780.1, read on the forward strand.
GCAGCACAGTTATCATGTCAGCCTCTCATTTGATTCACTTGGAGATGCTCAGTGTCCTCAAGTTCACTCCTGCCCACCCAGCCTCTTCCTCAGGTGCCTACCTAGACCCCCCCCCCCACTCCCTTTTGAGCAACTCCAACTCCCAGACCTTTTCCTTCCCAGTGTCTTATCAAAACCTACACATTCCTGGGATGGACTTTAGAGTTCAATTTCTTCATTTTCTAGACCGAGACACTAAAGGTCCAGGAAGGGGACATGCATTGCCCAAGTTCATGGACTATCTTAGCGGCCTAGCTGAGACAGACCTTAGGTCTCCTGCCTCCATGTCCATTGCTCTTTCTCTCACACGCTGCTGTCCATCCTGGATCTGAACACCTTCTGCCTCCGGCTGCTGGTTAAGAGTGGCAAGGACCTACTGCTACTCATGCTGAGTAAGCATCTTTCTCTTAGCCACAGTGATCAGGGTCCTAACTCACAGGGAGAGGCGCTGGAGAGAGTTCATGTTAGCATCCTCTCGTGATTATGTTCGTCACACCACTTTAGTTAGCCCCCGAAATCACACTTCGGCAAGCGACCCTGTCTGGGCTGGGCTGTGTAAAGCCTGTACGTTTTCTGCAATGGGCTTTCTTAGGACTGGGCAGTGAGCGATATTCACTGTCTAATTCTATATTCAAAGCCTGCAGAAAAGGCACGCCTACCAGAAACCATGGCAGCAGAACTCCAGGGTCATCCCGGCAGCTTTACAACTTCCTGGGGGGAAGAGTGCAGTTCATGAATGTGCTGTAATTTCTGTGAAGGGTATCTAAAGTCCTTAAAAACATTCATGAATGAGCCTTTTCAATACAGCTTGGACGGAAGTCAGGAACTTCACCATCGAAACAGCAGTAATGAAACTCAATGGCCCCAGCACAGAGATATATGAATGCCTGAGGGCAGAACAAAGGCCAGCAGAATCGGCCAAGAGCAGTTACTTCCACAAAATGCATTTACCTGAATAGGAACTTGAATGGTTTCCAAGTAGTGACAAGTACGCTTCCAAAAAGTGTCATGTGTCCTTTATTCATCCTATAAAGCTAAGAGTCTAGATTTAAATTTTATTCTACTTTGGGGTTGTATTTTGGGGTTGAATCATCAGGACTGGGTGATCTGAGGAAGCACTGCTTTCTTTTTTTCCACATGGAAAAAAGGGAGCACTGAAGGCTTGCCTTTTCTGCAAGCCTTGAAGGTAGAATTACAGGTCTTACGGAACCTACAGCACATCTCATCCAGCCAGGTGTTTTATGGATGAAGAACTGCTCTCTGTCAACCTGATAACATAGGCATTATCTAGCCTGTTTTGTGAAATCCTCCGTCCTGCTCTAGACACAGGAATTAATGGAGGAGGAACCTGGCACTAAAGAGCAGTTATATTATCAGGACGAAGTGTGTAACAGCCCCGACAGAGATCAGTGTTCTGGACTTTACCTATGTGCCTTCAATTTATTTCCATCCCATTTTCTGTCATACAGAGTGGACAACCACTTTAGGTTTCTTTGGGGAAGCTTATGAGTATCTACAGTGCTTTGTGTTAACTTTAAAGTAATTCCTTCTTCAGTTTTTGCTTTTTAGAAAAATAATTGAAATGAACTTCAAGAGTCTGTTCAAAGACACTTACTTACATTTCTTCATTTAAAAATTAGGCTAAGACACACTTTCTAGATGACATTGTGACTACCCAATTGGACAATGTATAGAAAAGTACTTTAAAAAATATAAAGTGCTTTGTAAAGAAATGGCTCCTTTTGTTTACTTTATGTACACATTCTATTCCATTTATTCCTCCAGCAAATATTTGTTAAGCAGTATGTGCCGGGTCCTATGCTAGACACTGTGGACATAAAGTGGCATCAAATGAGGCCCCAACTCCAGGAGTTCACAACAAAGTCTGTACCTGAGCCTGGCAACCATCCACGCCCACCCCCAACAAAACAGCAAAAAACTAGGCAAGGTTCCCTGTTACGTTCTGTCACAGCACTGAGTAATTCTTTCTTTAGCATTATCAGTTAAATCGTGGGGGTTTTTTCCATTTCGGTTAAATAGTTAAGTAATGAATTGCTTACTACCTGAGCCAGTTGCTAGAATTTTAAATGGGAACAAGTACTTAATCTCTTTTATTCTCTGCTCTGTACTCCACGCCTCGCGTGTCTGGAATAGAAACGAGGAGCAATGCACAGTTGTTGAATGGGTGGATGGGTGAATGAATGGGAAATCCAATGCAGGTCCCAAGCGTAAGCGAGTAACAGTGTAACGCGTAGTACTGTATGGGGTGTGCATAGCACCCTGGGAATTTGAAGGAGGCGCATTTCAAGCTAGCTTTGACGGAAGAGAAATTAATCTTTGCAAACTCAGACGCTTGCATGCTACCGTCCCCCACTGGCCTGCCTCTGGTTTAACAGGGATTGTTCTCTGCACTGTCAGGATCTTGCCTATAGCAAGGCACCCATAAGATCGCTTCAATGACAGGGGTCCACACGGACAACAGCCAGAGATCACCTCCGGCTAAAAGCCAGAATGAATAAAGGGGTTCGTTCCCGGGAGGAGGCGCAGAACTGGCACTGGAGTCGGTCCCAGGCCCCCACGTCGGCGTGGGACCCCACGGCCGCCGCTGGTCACGTGACGCGGACAAGCCTGCCGGGCCGTTCTGCGCCTGCGCAGTGCTCGAGGGGCGGGAGAGCCGCGTGCGCTGACAGCTTCCGGTGTGGTGTCCCCGCCCCTGCGAGGCAGAAGCTCTCGGGCTCGGTGGCGGCCACCGTGGGGTGGCGGGGGGCAGGGCGTGGTCGGGTCAGGTGAGTGCCCGGCGGGGCTGCCGGGAGCCATGGCCTGCTCCGTGGTCCAGTTCTGCTACTTTCAGGACCTGCAGGCCGCCCGCGACTTCCTCTTCCCTCAGCTGCGGGAGGAGACCCCGCTCGGCGCCCTGCGGAGGGACCCCAGTAAGTGCCCCCCGCCTCGCCGCGCCCTGCCCCCGGGGCTCCCTCTTCCCCGTGCGCCTGCCCTCTTCTCCCCGCGGGGACCCCCTGCCCTGCGCGTCCGAAAGTCCCCTCCGCCCGGCAGCGTGGGTGTCGCCTGCCTCTCGCCTGGCTTTCTCCTGAACACCTCGTCGTCTGCCCTAAGCCTCGTCCTGCCTCCTCGGGTCTCCGTCCGTCCCAGCCCCCAGCCCCCACCCCTGGCTCTCTGCGCGAGTGTCCTCTCCATCTCCCCCGCCTGCCTTCCCACCCGGTGTTCCCCGTGCCTTGACAGCTGTCGGCGCTACAACCCGATACCGCCTTTCCCCCCGGCTCCTCCACCCTGGGGCCGGCTCCCCCCTCCCTGGGTCCCTGGCCTTCTGCTACCCCCCCCTTCCAGAAGTGTTTATCTTTGCCCTCGCGCCCTCTTCTCCCAGCACCCCCCCTTCAGATGTAGAGACCAAATGGCTGATTGACAAGTGAGTGACTCCTAAGGTGTGAGTAAGCGTCTCCTAAGTAAGGGTAATAACCTGTCAGGAAGGGAGCGAGAATCCATAGCAAGAACTAAAATTGCATGTAGCGTGACATTTACATGTAAGTTCATTGGGATGGGAGGCCTTCCACCAGTTATTATCATCAAAGAGTGCGCAGCCTTTGCCCACGTAGTGTAAGGTCCTAAGTCAGGTTTATTAGTCACCGCCTGGCTCCTCAGTGTCCTAGTGCCTCCTATGGAAAGGGCGTGTGTTTTGTTTTGTTTTCCTCACATTTCCAACCGGAATCACCTTAGGCTTTGTAGCACCGAGCTGTCACTTTGGGCTGTGCTGGGATGGTGATAAAAAGCCCACCAAATAAGCTCCACCCTGTTTGTTTGTTTTTTAAATTTCCAGGATATCAAATCAAAACTGTCTGAATATTTATTCTAGTGCTACAAATCAAACAAGGTTGGTGGTCTCTGCCCTCTTGGCACTTATAATTTACTGGGACAAATAAATTAGCAGCTACCATGCAGTGTGAGTGAGATATGTACATGTATGAATATATTTATAAATGCACATACACTGTATTTTTATGAGGCACTTGGGACACTTCCTGAGGTGGTACTATGTAAGCCTACCTTTGATGTAGTAGTTCGATGACTAAGGGAGAAGTAATAACATGTGCAGAGGAAGGATGGCTGAAATGACAGGGTATAGAGAACTAAGAAAACCCGAAAGAGGAGAATGTGAGGGACTGAGTGGGGGGTTTGGGGGGCTGTGAAGGTAACAGGGAGGGAGCTGGATCATGAGAAGCCTCGGGAAAGTAGTGGGATGCCTCCGAAAGGCTTTAAGCAGAGAAGCGACGTGGATGGTCAGATTTGAACTTAATGTAGTCAGTGACGTTTTTGAATCGCGATTACGTACTTCCGCAGCCACGGGCAGGAGAGGTAGGAAGCAGGTAAGTTGGTTGGGAGACTCTTCCAATAATCCATGCAAGAAGTGATGTGAGCTTGAACCAAAGCAGCCTGAGCTGGACTTGAGAGGAAGGGCTAGATTAGAGAGCATTGAGGAGGTAGAATCGGCAGGACCTGGTGATGGGGTTATAGCTGATGAGTGAGAGGGAGTTGAGGATGCCTCTGGGCTTTTGACTTGAGCCAGGGAGTATAATGAGAGAAGGAAGGAGATAAGTTTTGGACCTTTTGCATTTTAAATGTTGTGGTATGCCCAAGTAGGGAGTCCAGTCCAACACCAGATATAGAGGTCAAAAACTTAGTAAGGATTCCTGGGTCAGAGATGTTGAGAGTCATCAGTGTCCGATGAGTTTGAGGGATTATGCATACGGTCATGTCCCGTTAGGTGGCCGCGTCGTTGTGTGAACAGCATAGAGTGCACTTACACACACCTGGGTGGTCCAGCCTGCTGCTGTAACTGTATGTGCCATACTTTATAGGACTGGCAGCGCCGTAGGCTTGTTTACACCAGCACCACCACCAACACTGAGTAATGCGTTGTACTGTGAGGTTAAGATGGCCACAGAGTCACTAGACAGTGAGAATTCTTCAGCTCTGTTATAATCTTATAGGCCACCATCGTATATGCGGTCCATCATTGACGGAAACATCTTTTGCAGTGGGTGGCTGCATAGTTGACTTGAACTGAGTACTGAAGTTTGAGTCAGGTGGGGGTTAATTGGAAGAAGACTGAGCAAGAGTAAGAGAGAGGGAAAGTAGGTGAGCTGAATGTCCCAGCAGCTGATGGAGGAGAGAAATTGATGAGAAGTCAAAGTGGTCAGCTGTTGCAAATGCAGCAGAGGTGAGCTAAGGTAAGGATAGAGAAGTGCTTGTTGGTTTTGGGAAGGGGGAGGTGACTGGGGTTTAGGACAGTTTCGGTGGGAAGGTGGTGGCAGAAAGTATATTTGCAGGATAATGAGGAGTTAAAAAGGAAGTTGACTACTTCAAGAAGCCAGGGTGTGAAGGATAGTAGACACGGGACTATTGATGGGACGCAGAGAAAAAGAACACAGTCTCTGTATCTCACTCTCCTAGTCCACGCCACCATCTGCTCTCACCTGGGCAGTGGCACCTGTCTTCTACCAGATTTTCCTGCTTGCACTCTTGGTTTCTTGTAACTAGTTTCCAAAGGCGGTCAGAGTGAGTTCTTAGACATAGTTTAGATGGTCAAGTTCCCCTCTTTAGAAGTCTCTGTGCTTCCAATTGCACTTACATATAAAATCCAACATTCTTGCATGGCTTACAAGACCCCTGAGGCCCTGCCTCCTGCTACTTCCTGCGCCTCATGCTCCTCTCCCTTATTTCTTATGCTTCAAACATACTTTGTGTTGTTAAACCAGCCGAGCGCATTGGCCCCAGAGGCCTCTGCCCTTGCCCTTTTCTCTGCCTTGGATGCTCTGTGCAGGTCTTTGCATGCCAGCTGCATCTTGTCATGCAAGTCTCAGCTCAAATGTCAACATCTCCGTGAGGCCCTTTCCACCATTGAATCTAAAGTAGTCACTCCTGCTCCCTCGGTCTCATTTGCTGCTCTCAATCATGTCATCTTGTTTATTTTCATCACCATGTCTGCACTGTCGAGTGTGGCAGTCTCTAGCCACATCGGGCTGTTGAGCCTTTGAAACGTGGCACGTGCCACCAAGGAACTGAATTTTTAATTTAATTTCGTTTACATAGCCCCATGTGGCTGTTGGCTGCCATACTGCATGGCACAGTTATAGGTGCTAAAAGTTAGGCACATACAATTTGAATAGTGGTCCAAGGTCACACAGCGAAGGGTAGCCTTAAAACTCAATCCAGGTAGTTGGGGATATAATCATACCCCACACATCTAGGTTAATTTGCAATATGCCTATGAGTTTGAAGATATTTAATTTATTACCCTTTTAAATCAAATTCTTAGGTTTATGTTTGTTGGTATTATTATGGCTAACATCAGTTCAGGTAGAAAGTAAGTGGAGAAAGAACCTCTTACCCAGTGAGCCCCTTTGCGAAGACTATATTTTATAGTTTAAATGGTGCTTTAATTTACAAATGAAAATCAGGAAAATAGCTTGCCCTGCTGCGGGTAGTTTACTTGGAATTCTGGGAAAGGCTAGGGCCATGGATTGCAGTAATCCCTCCGAGCCATCGTTTGCAAAACATCAGGTTTTGTAAAGAGCTCTTTATGTAAAAAAAACTGAACCTAAATTTTTGTGAGGGTGAAATCTATAGAGTGAAAATGAAGTTAGTTGAGTGGGGTAAATAGTACCTGTCTTGCTCTGGCTGATTTGGCTCAGTGGATAGAGCGTCGGCCTGCGGAATGAAAGGTCCCGGGTTCGATTCCGGTCTGAGTTGCGGGCTCATTCCCCAAGATCGTGCAGGTGGCAGTCGATCAGTGATTCTCTCTCATCTTTGATGTTTCTCTCTATCCCTCTCCCTTCCTTTCTGAAATCAATAAAAAATACATTTTAAAAACATAGTATCTGCCTTAAATTGCTGATGGTGTTTGACTTTGCTTTTCTTCACTCTATTAGTGTTATAAATGATTACTTTATTGGGAAGCAGAAATCATGAGATTATTTCTTTTCCTAGCTCATATAGTTTTAATTTCTTATCCCAGCTAATGTCTAGAGTATACGGAAAACCAAAAGAAAGAAAACTTACTTGTCATGAACTATTTGTCCTAGATAAGTGATAATTTGGGAGGCTTATCAATTGGGTTAATAATTCTTTTATTTTAATGTGAGCAGCTGCCATAGACATAGCGCTAGCTGGTACCTGGGTATCTGAGTTGTCAGAGAATAGCAGCATGACTTGGTTACTTTTTATCTTCAGTTATAGAATGAGGCTGTCCTCTGTCACTTTAAAGGAGACATCGAACCCTACTGTTTCCCAGTGGTTTACATTAGTGATAACCCATCATAATTGCTTCTACTAAATCAAAATTTAATAGCTACTAAGCAGATAGTAAAATGTCTCAGACTTTGAAATTTCAGAGACGGGTGATGGTATGGGTCCCTGCTTCACCTACAGTGGCATGATTTCCAGTGAGGCTGGGTTTCTTGACCGGAGCTTTCTGATATTTGTAACTGAGTTGGGCAGTAAATAAATAAATAATACATTACATTAGAATAGTATTCTGTGGAGGAAATGGAGTGCAAAACAGAACTCAAGGAGAAATAAGGGCTTATAAAATTACTCTTAGAGAAGGTCATCATACTTTTTAAGGGATGTTGGTAAGTATCATTTCCCTATAGTATTTAGAATCCACTGAATAAGTTTAAAAGGATGATATAAATTTATATTAAAATTTAAGTGCCCATGTTTACAATATATCAGAAATTACACTTTTTGTGTGTGCAAAGGATACATACTAGGGAAAACTCTTAGGGACTATATATAAGCGAAGAGTGTGAAGACATTTTTTATAGGGCTCAGTCATTCCCAAACTTTTTCTTTTGCATCATAGCATGCATAAAAAATGAGACATGGACCCTGAAAAAGAAGAAAAATGTTGGGGATTCATATTTCCTGATTTCAGAACATATTATAAAGCTACAGTAATCAAACATGTATGGTGCTGGCATTAAAGACAGACGAGTAGAACGGTGCAGTAAATAGCCCAGAAATAAAGCCTTGCTTATGTGGTCAAATGATCTTTGACAGGGGCGCCAGACCACTCAATGGGGAAGGGACAGTCTTAGCAGCACATGTGTTGGGAAAACTGCATATCCATGTGCAAAGGAATGATCTTACAGCATGTACAAAAATTAACTCAAAATTGCATTCCTAACCTTGGCGAACAGAAGTGCCTCTTCACATACGTATTTGTCATCCTACTATGTTATCAATTTCTCTGACTTTTGCTCCTCTAACAAATGAAAAATGGTTCTCTTATGCACAATGGTATTAAGATCATTGTATATATTTTGTGTGTGTGTGTGTTTTAAAGCAGCAAGTAATAGCAAGATTAAGCTGGTATTGGAAGGATTTAAGGAAAGCTTTCTCATAGGGAAAGTAGTTGAATATTAGGATGAATTTAATAAGGAAGATGTCGAATTGGCTTCTTTCGAATATTCAGAATTAGCCTTAGCTGGCAGTATTCACACATCTTCAGCTACATTTCATAATGGCACACCCTCCCTCGCCTGAATTGCTGCTTCGGATGCAATAAATTAGTAACGTAAGTATGAACTTGTAGGAAACAATTATAAAAGATATGTAAGTTCTTTCTAACAAATTATTGCCCTTACTTTGAAAACCACACAATACAACAGAGAAGAGGGCATATTAAATTTCTTCAAGTCTCTTTTATTGTTTTTGTTAAGTTGGGTCAGAAGATTTCTTACGTTTTTGGTCAAAGGGAGCATTAATAAACCTCTTTCTGCCTAAAGATATTTTCAATTCTGTCACTTTGTGAATTGGCTATCAGAACATGTGCTCTTATGTGATGTAGGAGGTCACCTATTTGACAATATGAGTCATTAGAATTCTAGAACCGAAAGGGACCTTAAAGATCCAGTCTGATTTAATCATGGGATTTGAAAGCGCTAAACCCCTGCTGTTGAAAATGGGATGGCCTCCTCATTTTAGACTGCTGCACATTTTTCTGTGCTGAAAGAAAATGCTAATATGAAATTTAGTTTCCCATTTCCATCTCCCTAGAAATAGAAAAATAATAATTCGGAGGCATAGGCAATCCAGAAGCAGATTCTCCATGATTTAGTCTATTTTTTTTTAAAACTTTGTATTGCTACATGATACTTTCCTTGTCATGGCCTGGAAGGCCCAACTAAATTTTGTTGGATCCCCTGAATTATTTACAAGTCATAGCTTCTAGAGGTTCTTCCTCTTTATAGAAACAAGTGCATAATCTCTCTTTTTCTTGTCTCGGAAGAACGGAAATGAATTTGCTTCTGTGCTAATAAACTCTTTCATTAGGCCATAGGGATTAAATTAAATTTTTCTTTTCCTAACATTTAATGATTTCAGCGTCTCATTTAGTTCTTGATCTTGACATACTCATATTGGAAAAAGCAAATGCTGTCAAATTAATTGCCCACTTCTAGAATTCAATTTCCTTTCCAGCTTCAGGTTCTTATTATATGAAAAACATACAGGCAGTTTATGAGTTTTATGAGGACAGACTGTTCAGAAGCAAATCAGAATAATGTATTTTTGGAATTAAATAGCGCTATAGAAAGCAGAAGTTGAATTTCTCATTTAAGCTTTTGTTGGTAGAATAACTCATTCCTTGGAAATAACCCTAAAAAAGACATCTGTAATTTTTTTGATGGTTGATAAAATGTGTTTTCTCATTGGTGTGAAGGGTTCAGCGAGTATATCATCAAGTGAGAGACTGAACAGTTTTTTCATACTAGTATAATCTGATCTCCTCAGGGAAAAACTTCTCTCCAGCAGGAGTTGTAGTTACATTTTATATTTTGAAGTCATTGGTTTCATTTATCCAGGCAAAACATTTAACTTGATAAGGGTAAGAACAAGGGTTTATGCTTATGTTACCAATTATTCTAGTCTTCTTTAGTGCTGGGAATAAAAAAGTTAAGGACTGAAAAGTCAAGTTACTAGTCAGTGAGGAGGTAGTTAGTTGCTTTTTGTTAATTCTCTATATGAATTTTATTCAGAAAGAGAGCAAGTATGATTCAAGATGTGGTATAACATCAGAGAGAAGGGTATTCAGCAAAGGAGGTAGACTAACAAAATATTTTAAGCGGACAGTTAATACTTTAAATGAATCTTCAATACATCCTTGATTTTTGGTGAATTTTAAGGAAAGATGGCTAAGAATGTGAAAAGAATAGGTATGTGTGTGTATAAGTGTTGGCACACACACAGTATGCCCACTCCCTGCCCTCCAAGGCTTAATCATTAGTTGTATAGACAAAGGTATCTATATTTATGAAAAATCAGACAAGTTGACAATTCAACAGATGACCCACACAGTTTGTAATTAAGTTCTGAAATAAAATACAGCCAAATGCTGTGGTTTCACAAGAGAGAAAGATCATTGGTGGATGCAAGCAAACTTGCTAAAGGATTCCTCTGAGCCCTTGAGTAAAAGCTGAATCTGGAGAGGTAGAGACAGTGTGTGTGAGGCAGAGGCAGAGAGCAAGAAGGAGGAATTGAGGATGTTGTATTTGGAGAATGATAATTTTATCAGCACTTAAGGGTGTCTCCGTGCCAAGCACTGTTCTGAGTGCTTTGCATATGTTAACTATATATATATGAGTAGATAGAATTACTAACTCCGTTTTGCTAAAGAGGAAGCCAAGGCAGTACGAGATTAATTAAATGGCCCAAAGTCATATAACTCCTTAGGGCAGTGGTCGGCAAACTCATTAGTCAACAGAGCCAAATATCAACAATACAACGATTGAAATTTCTTTTGAGAGCCAAATTTTTTAAACTTAAACTTCTTTTAATGCCACTTCTTCAAAATAGACTCGCCTAGGCTGTGGAATTTTGTGGAAGAGCCACACTCAAGGGGCCAAAGAGCCGCATGTGGCTCGAGAGCTGCAGTTTGCTGGCCACTGCCTTAGGGGTGAAGGTGGTTATCCAAGCCAGGTAGCCAGAGACCTAATAGTTAACGTGATAAGGGTAAGAACTGGGGCTGTCTCACACTGTAGCCACCACCACTGTGCTGGCAAGCCCTTGAAATGTGACTAGCCCAAACTGAGGTGTGCTCTAAGTGTAAAATACACATCAGACTACGAAGCCTGAGTGTGGAAAACACAAAAAACACAATAAAATAATATCATGAGTCAGTGAACATAGATTGCATATTGAAACAGTAATACTTTGACTATTATGTTACATAAAATATGATTACAATTAATTTCACCTAGTTTTCAAATATAGCTGCTAGTAATTTTAAATTACTTGTGTGGCTCACGTGGTATTTTTCTTGGCTGGTGCTGCTACGCCTGCCTGCCCACCAGTGAGGGAAGAGTCCCACTGGAGAGAAAGAAAGAAGGGTGATGGATGGTAGGAAAAGGATGTTTAGGATCAGATTTTATTGGTATTCAAGTTTATCTTTGAAGCTAGTGATCTGCCTCAGATTTGTGGGTGGGTCCAACCCTCAAACTTCAGTCATCCCTAATTCATTACTTTAATCTCGTCCTTGCCGAGATTTTAGGGCTACCTGGAGAAGGAGGGGGATCAGCAGAAGAGACCAGCTCTGGCTATATGAAGGCAGTGAATGTGAATGCCATTTTCTTAATTTTCTGCTCAGCTCTGTTGATTTGGACTTCAGCAGCCTGCAAAACAGTGTCAAATGATCTTAACACAAGTCAGGAGGCTGCAGACATCCTTTCCCTGGCACTGCACAGAAATAGCCACAAAGGTAGTGCACAGTTTGCAGACGGTTGTTTTAAAATGTTTCCCATTGTTAAGACGACTAGAATTTGGAGTGCATTTTCTTATCGTATTATAAAGAGGCTTGGGATTCTAGACTAGCCTTCAAAAACATCTCTAAGCTGCCCGAGTAATAGCTTTGTTTCACCTTCCTTTAACCTCTGTTTGTACCGTGGCTTCCTTGGAAAATGTATTCCTGTGATAGTGGGAGATGCCTGATTAAATTCTTTCCCCCTTCTTAATAGAAACTCCCCTGTCAGGGGCATGGAGAACTGGCTAAGCTGTCATAAACACAGATAGCTTGTATAAAAGAAAGCATTTTTTCCAAGGTTTTCCTCTTCCTGGTTGTGTTGAATTGTGGCATATAGAGATACTGGGTCTCTGCAGGGGCAGGAAGTCCAAATTGCTGTCTTCTGTTTGATCGGATGAGTCATCTGTGAATTGAGTCAGGTACTTTTTATGCCAGGATGGAGGAGAAATAACACAATCTTCATGGTTTGGTTTTGTACATCATTCAACAGAGGTAATGTGCACAGACTAATCTGTTTGAAGGCTTATTTGCTTTTGTATCTCCAGCATTTAGCTCAGTGCTCAAGACAGAAAAGATGCTATGTTTCTTGGATGGATGAATGGATGGATGTATGGATGAATGAATGGCTAGCTGACCTTCATGAAGTGCTGTAAATTCTGCATGGTTTTCAAAGATTGTGGTAATTTGATAAATACATTATTTTTACAACAATTTAAAAATTGGATTTTAGAGAGATGAACTTTGCTAGTTACTTTGCTTTCTCATACCAGAGCCAGTGAGTTTTCTAAAACTGTGTAAATGGATGGCCTAGTTGCCACTAGCCCCACAATAAGGCAGTTGTTTTTGGTGCAATGGAAAAATTAGCAGAATAAAGAGATTACCTAACCGAATTAGGTTGCCAGAGAACAAACTGTAATTTTCCAAGGTACGCACAAAAAAACTCCAAATCTCAATCTCCAGGAAGTGTTTCTATATTAAAATAATAACCATTCTTACTTCCAACCTTAACTGTAAGCCCCACTGTTTCTTAATGGTATCCTTCTTCATAAGCCATAGGAGAATGAGTAGAGCAGAATACTTGCAGGCATGGGCTTTGGAACTCAGGCCACCTGGATTCAAACCCCAGTCCACCACGTAATCGCCTGTGATGTAGGTTAAGCTGTGTAAACTAAGTGATCTGTTTTTCTCATTGTAAAAGGGAGGGTGATACAGGATCCTTGTGGAGCTTTAAGTGAACTAGTGTCTAGAAAGCACTTAGGGACATAGAAACGCTGCACACGTGTCAGTTGTTACCTGATAACCCCTGTATGCGCGATGCATCAGCCTGTCTGTTTGCCTTTGCTCGTGCTGACCTTTTTCTCAAGTATATTTGCCAGGTTCCTGGCCACTTTCTAAGGACTTAGTTTAAGATGTTTTTTCATCTCTCTCACTGCCTCGTCTGAATTCCCATAGTAGTCAGTTACAATACTCAGCATGTATTATAATTATATGTTTGTCCCCTACACTAACGACACTACAAATTCTTTAAGGAGTATGTTTGTATTTGGCTCTGCTCCTGCTGCCCATGGTATTTAGCAGAACATTTGTTGACCTGTTTAATGAACATGTATTTGGAAACCTTTTGTAAATTGTATAGTGTTAATCAGAATATAGTGCTCCTTGAGGACTTAATATATACCTAGCAATGTGTATTCAGAACCAGTTACTTGGTATTTAAATCCCAGAGATTTAAGAGAATATTATTACCGTGAAGCTAATTGAACAATGATTCCAAATACTAGACTGTAACATTTTTTGCCATCTAGACCTAATCGATTTTAGCAACTTGTAAAACCTCATAGATGGGAAAGATCTATTTCCTTCCTACCGTAGGCATACTAGATATCAGGTTCAGTCCATCTTTTTTTATTGATTCTTCCCTTCAGATTCTTAAAGCTAGTTGGTTTAAATACAGTATTTTGTTCATATTTTATAGTGTTGTAATGGCTAAATCTTGAGGACTAACACTGCCAGCTTACATGTTGGGCATTGAGGACTTTAGTATGCGACCTGGTTTACATCATATAACAGCCCTACTAGATGTAGGTACTGTTATTTTCCAAGCTTTTGCTGTGAAAGAACTGAAGCTTATCGATGTGGGTAACTTGCTCTAGGTCACAGAACTGGCAAATGCTGGATCCAGGCTAAGAACCTAGGCAATCTGATTCTGGGGCCTAAACTTACAATTCATCTATTGTTTGACTCAGAGTAGATGATTAAAAAAATGATCGTTTTATTCCTTCTTTCTGATGGGATACCATAAGAGGTAAATTCAAAAATATTATATAAAAACATGTAACATGAACAATGTAAGGAATTATACTCTCCAAACCTATATGGGATTTTTAATTCCTTGTGACAGTGTTTGTTGAACATTTTATTTTAACCCACAAAAATGTTCTCATGTGTCAGAAATCACAGAATATCAGAAAAAGGTGGGAAATAGTAGATCTGTCATTTCAATGTTTAGTTTTCATTGATACCTTGTCTTATCAAAAAATAACTCACTTTTTAAGACATCTATGTAAAATTTTAGGTGTTTTTGTCACTGTGTATATTTAACTTGTCTAATGTCTTAAGTAACAAATGCTGTCATTTTGAGATTTTTTTTTTTTAAAGTCACCATTGCAGTTTGGTTTAAATGTGGAGAAACTTGACGTCCAGTATCTTAAGATCCAAATAACGTGCACAGTTATATTATGACATAGATTTGGAAATTTAGGACATATGTTTCCTGGTTATTATTACATAAGCAACATCCTGATATAATATAGTTTACCATTATTTTCTCCCCTAACGTCAGCATTATATTTATATACTGTACACCTATATAATGTTTACTGTATATCAGGGCTTGGCTTTATTATGTTTAGAGAAAATGTTTTAAAATACTTTAAGCTCTGTACTTCCTGTAAGTACTTTCCATCTGTTTTAAAATAGGTAGATCACCGAACTGGGAAGATGATGGGTGGGGAGCATGGGAGGAAGCAGAGCCCGCTCTTCAAGAACCCGTGAGTCTTTATCAGTGTGTGCATGCTCTTGGATAATGGCACTTTCCTTTTGTAATGATGGTGACACATTGCAGTGTTAGGTTGACATTTTAAAATCTTTGTCAAGAGCATTTTTGTGCTTAATAGTACGAAGTAGATACGTGTTATTTCCACTACTGTCTGTGACTATGAACCATTCCAAAGGCGTAGCCAGCTCCAAAGACAGAACGAGAATAAGAGCAAATTTTGGCCGATGTATGAAACGCAAAAGTATATGCTGTAGCCAAGATGTAGCCTCCTAATCAGAATGGAAACAGCAAACTCAACACCTACCTTCCCTGCATGTCTCGTTATTGACTTTAAGGGCTTATAAAGGTAGGCATTTTGCTATAGCTTTATGCTGGTTGAGTGACTGAATGAATGAGCAAACAGAATTCTGTTAAAATGGGATCATAGTATGCATACAATTTAAAAATAAATAATAATAGAATCGATCCTACTTGAATTGCCAATGGAAGTAAAACTGTAAGAGTTACTGAATTATCATTAACTTGCTTTAAAGTTAGGCAGAAAAGTTGTTTTAAAAATTGAAATTGTAGGTTTATGTGACTAATTTTGTTTGTAAATTTTGTTTGTTGGGTCACCTGTAATCAGGTTAGTAATGAAATTTAGAAAGAGCCTCTTGCCTTGCCCTACTTTAATTTTTGAAAAGACCTCAGACCTTGCATCTGAGAATTGTAGTTTCTAGCGTGGAAGATGGCCTAGACCAGGACTTGTCATACTTGTTAGAGCGCTAGAGCTCCACAGAGCTGCTGTATTGTCCTCAGCTCTGCTTTTATCTGTCTCATATATTAGTCTGTTGCATAGAATTTTGTGTGGGAATGAAAAGTCCTGCTACCTAAAACACCAACAACAAAAAAAACATGTTGAGATATATCGGACATTACATATGTTGATAGCGGACTGGGTGGGCGGGAGGAGACAAGCCTACTTATTTAGCATTATTTACTTTTTGTGTTGCAGTATTGCTGAAGCCCTTACATCTCTTGGTTTAGAAAGTGTAGACGACTATTTTATTTCTATGATTTAGATGGGAAACTGGTGCGAATTACAGGGAATCTGCTGACAGCCCCTTAATTATACTGGATTCTCCACTGCAGTATGCAAATGTCTGTGAAAGCACAGTGACAGTGACAATGTAAATTGCAAGTCGTGGACTCATTATACTAAAGTTGACAACTTTGAAAAACTATTTCAGCTACTTCAGTGGCAATCTCGTCATCCCCGCAGCTGAGGTACCAAAACCGTGTGCCAGTCTGTTTACAGAGGGGTAATTTACCAGCCCCGGTGTGGCTAGCTCTAATTGAAAGGCTGGTTAAATCACTGCAATTTTTACCATCTGCTTCATTGTGAAAAAATAATCACTTGACAAATTTGTGGGCTTAAAATCAAAAGATAGCCCTAGTTATTTAGAATGAATTCCTTCTTATAATCTATGTTTCATAATCCATATTTGCTCACATTAAGAAAAAAGTTTTACTGCTCTCAAGTCAAAGAAAAAAGGTCCTTGAAGTTTAGGCCACATTTAAATACAAGTATACATTCTCTCCCCAAGCCCCAACAGGAGTTATGCTTGTAGCCAATGGGAGCATTTAATGTTCACTTTAGTATTGGTAGGGGCTAGTCTTTGTGGAAAGCCAAGGTAGTCCTGGTTGGTCCTGTTTTTGTTTTGTTGTTTTTTTTTAATTTCATACTTCTCTTGGGAAATTAACTAGCTTGTCAAATGATGGTGTTGTTTTAGAATCAGTACCTTCCAGGGAGCAGTATTGATGACTATGGGTCCCATTACTATGGGGGAAGTTTTCAGAAAACATAATTGGTAGGCAGATACCTTGATGGTACACAACAAACCGATGAGCTTGCATCTTGGCGGTGCCCAGTGTGTGCTGGTACTCACCGAACATTCTCCTTAGGGCTTTCCAGCCCACTCTCCAGCCTAAGCTTTTCTGGCAAGTTGGAAATCCAGCTTTGTTGTTCATTATATAAGCAAATGAGTTCAACACTAGTTCACTGTGACCCGGACTGGCAAGGGGATTTCCTCATCTCTTCTGTTCCAGGACGTTGGTGGTGTTACTTGGACTTGGACTCGAAACATCTAAAACATCTGACGTGGGACAGACCCACACTCTTGTATTATTTATTAGTTAGCGTATTATTCGTCGTCTTCTGTAACCTACTTCTGTGAATGCCTGTATATACTGTGCTGCCATCTGTGTTAGAAAAAGGGGGAAAGGGTAGTAAATGTATTTACTTGCATGTGCAGAAAGCCTTCCTGGAAATACAACCTGAACTGATTGTGTGGGTTGTCTCCAGAGTGAGCAGGGCAGCTGGAGTACAGGAGTAGGAGAGAGACCTTCCAAAGCAGACCTTTTAAGATCTGGTGATTTTTTTCACTCTGGGAATTTACTTACGCATGAATAAATTCTCAGTTGAAAAAATGAAGAAACCTTTCAGGTCAAGTAAAAAGAAAAAAGTGTCATATGTAGCAAATAGTTCACAGATCCTACAGCCTTAATCATCAGACATTTCTTTTTGCTCTCTGGCTGCAGACTGCCTGGCTGTCTCTGGCATAGGATTATTATTGCATTTTCTAATCCTCAGTCATTTTCGGAGAGACCCCTACGTGAAATTCTTTTAATGTCTTGCTAGTTTATATTTGTTTACATTAAAAAATTTTTGATTTAAAAAAAAATTTTGCATTAATATTCAAAGCTGAGGTTTGTATGTAGTGGATATTTTGCTGGTTATCTTTAACATGTTTTGATAAGAATTATTACTGAGACTTTATAAAATAATTGGGAAGATTTCTTTCCCCTTTTTTCTTCCCCCTCGCCCTTCAAGGTGGACAAGCTAAGTTGAAATACTCCCGATATTTTTGCATATACAGTCTTGGCAATTTTACCCACAGGAAGAAGAAGGAAATACTTGCAAAACACAAAAAACTTCCTGGCTTCAAGATTGCATTTTATCCTTATCGCCAACCAATGATCTTATGGTGATAGCCCGGGAGCAGAAAGCTGTATTTCTAGTGCGTGAGTATCTGTTATTTCCCAGTGGCCTTAATTTCAATGCATAGACTAGAACAGAAGATGTATTAGAAACAAACGATGTTATTTCTATTGTGTGCATTATATGGTGGCATTCGAAAGTTTATGTTATATATTGTATAAAACTTTGTATTTCCTTTTTTGTATTTCTTTGTCTTTTTTCCTTTTCTGGTTTGTTTGTTTTTTTCCCCCTCTCAGTTTTCTTTCTTGGCAGCACACACTTTAGCCATCTCTCTGTGGCACTTCAGAGACATTGCTGGGCATTGCCCAGGCCTTGCAAGGGCAGCCAGGGTTCAGAGGGCCGCTGACCCTTTTCAGTAATAATGAGAGCGAGGAGATTGTCAACTGGAATTGAAAACTCACAGTACTGCATTTTCCTATTTGGGACATAAGTTTTCAGCTCATGATGTCTGCTGAAGGTTAAAATTATGGTTTGGGTATACAGAGCATAGGAAAATCTCACTGATCAAGATGAGATCCTATATTGAATGGCTGTGGGATGATCTTATAAAGCAGATTTACCCTCCAGTAGCATAAATCTAACAGGAAGTTTTCTTGTCATCTAAAGGTAAAAGTAGTTTTATACATAAAATAGTTTGGGGGTATATATGAATTAATAACTTTATTATAGATTTAATTGGAGGAAGGAGAGACGAAGGGTAGAGTTTTATAAATATCTTATTAAAATTTTTGAACATTCTCTTATATTTATGACCCAAATCTATTAATATAGAACTATTAAATTTTGTACTCATCCTTCTAAAGGGAAAGAATGAAATTTATAAATTACTGTTTTAGTATATTACAGTTATTTTATATGATAATTTTTTCAGCAAAATGGAAATATAGTGATAAAGGAAAGGAAGAAATGCAATTTGCTGTTGGTTGGAGTGGCTCTTTAAATGTCGAAGAAGGGTAGGTACCGGTTAATTTTTTGCCTCTATGTGTCTTAAATGCGTATATGAAATGGTTTGAATTGTAAGCTGATCTATTAAGAAGTTTCATTTTTGGAAAGTGTATGTTCATTCCAGCTTTGAGGTGGTAGAGCATGACTCAGTTAGCAAGTTTTAATTTGACTCATCAGGTGATCACTTAAAAACACACACAACTGTTTGGAGAGGATTTAAAGAAGAGGTCAGAGAAAATTTTATAACATCTTCTCTACATTTTGTCTTTTCCGCCGTCTTTCATTGCTAATTTTATTCAGCCAGAAAGTCAAGGGCAATAATTGTCTTCTCTGCTTTGCTGGCATTGGACTTGTACTTAAAGGGGACAGTGCTACAGTCATTCTTTTTTTTCTTTTCATTTCTGTTTTTATTTTTATTGAATTTATTGGGGTGACATTGGCTAATAAAGTTACATAGGTTTCAGGTGTGCAGTTCTGTAACATGCCATCTCTACATTGTTTTGTGTGCTCACCACCCCAGGGCTACATGAATTCTTAGAACTCACAAATACTTCAAAAAAGCAAGTTGGTGAATTCAAGGTTTCCTGCTGGCCCAGTAAGAGTCATACAACCAGATCTCTAACATGGTTACATGAAGGAGCTGCTAGCCTCAACCTGGAGCCAAAACGGTTTCTAATTACGTTTTTATGACCCAAAGCTCTCTGATCAGAATGACTACGATTTTTTAGACTTTGAATTCAGATGAAAGAAAACCAAGTGGAAGCCCATAGCACATGCCTGCACATTGTAGATACTCTTATCAAAAAATGAAAATACTTCTCCTTAAGTCATTTAGTCTAAAGCATTTTAAAGACACTTCAGTTCTGTCATGAGTGCAAAGCAAACATAATGGTTGAATTCCTTTAAAGACAACAAGCAAAAAGATTGATTTTGTTCAGTGATTCCCTGGTTTATGGGAATCTAGTTTCTCCTTACAGTCCTGGGGTTTGACTGGTTAAATAATAGTCAGTCAAGAAGTTATTTTAATTTTGAGGCTTGGTCTCCGAGCTCCTGACAAATTTTTCAAGCCTACGTGTCAGAAAAAAGAACCGTTAGGGGCCATCCCCCCTCACCTGTGCTGAGAGGTAGGTTATCAGGGCCAGTTTCTGCAAAACCCGAAAGCAGCAGCCCACTGCTTGGAGGACAGTAGGTCCCTGGAGCATGGGCTCTGCAGACCTGCACAACCGTGACCGACGGCTCCTCCCGCCCTCGCCCAAGTTCTCACCGATGCGGAGGAGAGGGCAGTGGGCTGAGGCGGCAGCCTGGTGAGCTTCGATACGGTCTCAGTTCTGTGTACGTAATCGGAGTGTGCCGACAGGTTTTGCTTTCTTTAATTTCATGCTTTTCATGACAATACAGAATGAAAAATACGGCTTTTAAATTAACCTCAAGTGAATGTGGCATTGCCTTTCATGGGAATGGATTCTGTGGTCCTACTTACAGTGGAGTTTTTTTGTTTTAAATATATTTTTATTGATTTCAGAGAGGAAGAGGGAGGGGAGAGAGAGAAAAAACATCAGTGATGACAGGGAATCATTGATCGGCTGCCTCCTGCACGCGCCACACTGTGGGGATGGAGCCCACAACCTGGGCATGTGCCCTTGGCCAGAATTGAACCTGGGACCCTTCAGTCTGCAGGCCAACGCTCTATCCACTGAGCCAAACCAGCCAGTGCTTACGGTGGAGTTTTACTGAGGCGCTGAATCAGACTGGTCCACAGAGCTCATTTCTCACCGCCCTTTAACGTCACATTAGAGAGAAGTAAAAGCAGTTCATCCAGGAGATAAGCTCATGCTGTTGTTTGTGTTCTCAGGGAGCATGTCACCAGTGCCCTGTGCATCCCACTGGCAAGCCAGAAGAGGTGAGGATGGGCAGGAGGGGTTTGTTTGCTTTGCTGTGATTGCTGGGCCGTTCCGGTCATGACTTTCGTTTGTGGCAGGAGCTCCACGGGCCGCCCTGACTGGACCTGCATCGTGCTGGGCTTCACTTCGGGTTCCGTGCGCTTCTACACGGAGGTGAGCCCCGGCCCACTGGCTGGAAACAGCAGTGACTGGACACCTAGCTGGGCACCACTGTACTCGTTTGTGACTCGTTCCTGCTGGTTGGTGCTTTATGGGGGTGGAGGCTGGGCAGGGGAGGGGCAGTGGTAGAAAGCGATACAGAAGAGAAGCTGTATTCTTCTGAGAAGCGAGGACCTGGTATCCGTGGAGAACTTGTTGGGGACAAGGTACTCCCTGCCAGGCTGCACCTGCTCAGGTATGTTGGTGAGAAATCAAGCCGGGCCCTTCTCTGTGCTTCCTTCTAGAACGGGGTGCTGTTGCTCGCACAGCTTCTGAATGAGGACCCTGTGCTGCAGCTTAAATGCAGGACTTATGAGATCCCACGACATCCGGGCGTGACTGAGCAGGTATGTGAGAGTTCATATTCAAGTACCAGTGGCTTTACCTGAAGTTGCGTCTTCCCTCTGTGTCAGGTGGGAGGTAAAGCTGTCTTTGTCTGGTGGCATGGTTAGCTGGACTGTCACATTCTTGAGATACAACCAATTTACAGCTGAGCAAAGAGAATACCAGCGGTGCTATTACTTACTTAATGAAGTTTTGCATGTTTGTTCTGCAGTAAAATAAAATACTTTAATTAGAGGCCAAGAAAGGTTTCTTATTTTTAGAATTTAATAGTGACTTAAAACAAAAATGTGATATTATATAACTTTATATAGTTTTAATTTGGGTTTAGGTATCAAAATATATGTGCAAGGTGTCCCCCAAAAAATGTATACACACTTTTTCCTGATAGCCCAGTTGATGTTTCTTTCTTTTCAGATTTAACCCATTGGAATTAATAATTATTCAAACTATGTATATAATTTTGGTGGACACCCCGTATATTCGATCCTTCTTTGTACCACCCTGTTTCCAAAAGATTTGAAGTTAACAGGTGTATATATTGTGTGCCTGTGGGGACTTCACTAGCATTATAGATGGACTAGGGTTATAAGGACTGGAGCAATAGAAGAAATAAATCTTATAAGAAAGACTAAATACCCATTAATTCCTGTGAAAGAGTTAATTAGTAATGTAAAGCAATGCCTAGTTAATTGCTGTATAGCCACAATGAAAAACTATTTGTTCACTTAGCAAAATGGAAAATCATTGACATATTATTGAGTAATTAAAACATGTTATGGGATAATATAGGTGGTATATCCTATCTAATAAAAGAGTAATATGCAAATTGACCATCACTCCAACACACAAGATGGCTGCCCCCATGTGGACACAAGATGGCCAGCAGGGGAGGGCAGTTGGGAGGGACCAGGCCTGCAAGGGAGGACAGTTAGGGGCGATCAAGCCTGCAGGGGAGGGCAGTTAGGGGTGACCAGGCCAGCAGAGGAGGGAAGTTGGGGGCAACCGGGCCTGCAGGGAAGGGCAGTTGCGGGGGAACCAGGCCTGCAGGGGAGGGCAGTTAGGGGTGACCAGGCCTGCAGGGGAGGGCAGTTAGGGGCAAACAGGCTGGCAGGGGAGCAGTTAGCCATCAATCAGGCTGGCAGGGGAGTGGTTAGCAGGGGTGGGCAAACTTTTTGACTCGAGGGCCACAATGGGTTCTTAAACTGGACCAGAGGGCCGGAACAAAAGCATGGATGGAGTGTTTGTGTGAACTAATATAAATTCAAAGTAAAGGAGCGGAGGGGAGAGCAAGAGAACCCTCCACTCTTTCGGCTCCACGGGCCCGATAGAACAGCTGAACGGGCCGGATCTGGCCCGCGGGCCGTAGTTTGCCCATGGCTGGGTTAGGGGGTGATCAGGCTGGCAGGCAGAAGCGGTTAGGGGCAATCAGGAAGGCAGGCAGGCGAACAGTTGGGAGCCAGTAGTCCTGGATTGTGAGAGGGATGTCCGACTGCCTGTTTAAACGGGCAGTCAGACATACCTCGAGGGGTCCCAGATTGGAGAGGGTACAGGCTGGGCTGAGGGACACACACCCCTGTGCACAAATTTTGTGCACCGGGCCTCTAGTTCTCACATAAAAGTGTATGATTATATGTGAGGATGTGTACTGAGACCTGTCAGGGATTTCAGGTGAGTTTTCCTTTTTTCTTTCTACTTTTATATAATGTTTGTATTTGCACAATGACTGTATTTTATTTTTATAAAACATATACCTTTTTTGTTAATCTCACCTTATATCCTGAAAGCATTATTCACCATGAACAAAAGTTTGTATTTGAGAAGAATCTTAATTCCTTGGCCAAAAACATCCTGAAATTAATTTTTCATTTATTTTTACTTTTTCCTCTCGTTATATTGTGTGTTTTTTTGTTTGTTTTTTGTGTTGGTTGGTTGACAGTTGTTGTCATAGTATTTTTTACTTTACATTAGTCATGACATTCAGCTCTAATAGGAAAATGGATACATTTATTTGGCAATGATGATTTATTATTTTCTTCTTTCTTTGTTAGAATGAAGAGCTGAGTATCTTATATCCTGCTGCCATTGTGACTATTGATGGATTTAGCCTTTTTCAGTCTCTTCGTGCTTGTCGAAATCAGGTAGCAAAAGGTAATTTTTGGCAAGAAATAGCTAACTTGTGGTGATGTTTGTCTAATTTCATTTAACCTATTTAACCTATCAGTTGCCAGAGGCGAGTGTGACCAGCACAGGAACAACGGGCTTGTTCACGGATTTGGTAAAATGTGCATCTCTAATAGACACGTTTTTCTACTAAGTCAGAATTCAGTTGAATTTTTATAGCTATTTCATAGTTTTTGAAATTTATCCCACTATAAACTTACTGTCTTGGGGACACTTAAAATGTCACTATAGCCCGACTGGCGTGGCTCAATGGTTGAGTGTCGACCTATGAACCAGGTCACAGTTTGATTCCCACAGGGCACATGTCCAGGTTGCAGGCTTGATCCCCTGTAGGGGGCGTGCAGGAGACATCTGATTTTCTCTCATCATTGATGCTTCTACCCCTCTCTCCCTCTACCTTCCCCTCTCTGAAATCAATAAAAACATAAAATGTTATTACTTTTTTTGTGATTTTAAAAAAATATAAAACTTCATGGTACTCATCACAGTGAAGTTTGGTTTGTCTAATTTTTGTCTTTGACAGCTGCAGCTTCAGGCAATGAGAACATACAGCCACCACCATTAGCTTATAAGAAATGGGGTCTACAAGATGTTGACACTATCGTTGATCATGCTAGTGTTGGTAAGCATTACTGGTTCAGTTCTTCAAAATTTACCTTTTATTCCTTTTGATTGCAGGATCTCATTGATTCGAACTGTAGATTTATTCTTATGTGAAAAGAAAATGCATTGCTTTTAGTGAGACACATGGAAGTTGGTTCAGACTTAGGGATTGTCATGGGCTTATGTCTTCCACAGTTTTAACCTCAGTGGTGGTACTGTGCAGTGTTGTCACAATTTGATTTAATTTTTCTGCAGACAAGTTTAATCTATATAATTCCCCTATAGATTAGTGTTTTAAAAATGTAACCTTTAAGCCAGCAGAATATAGAGAAAAGCAGATTTCTCCTTGAAACCAGTATTTGAAGGCTCACCGTGCTGGGCATCGGAATAGAGCCGAGAAGACACGATCACTGCTACCAGGAAGTGTGAGTGTAGTGGGCAGAAACCTGTGGAACAGGACCACAGCCTAACAGTCGTTGGAGTGGACAGTGGGCTGCTGCAGTGGAGCAGGGAGAGGCCCCGGCACTGAGGGAGTGGGGAGGAGGGGTGGACTTTAATCCGGGACTGGAAGAAGAAGGACTTGACACAGAGAACAGACCCAGAGAAGGTATTCTTGCCATGTAGGCATGAGGGTGGAAGTGCATTGTCTCCTGGAAAAACAGTTGGATGCCCAGGAGAACTGGCAAGAGCAAGGCCAAGTATAGAACCAGGAGTCAGGTTTTGAAGGGCCCGGTGTGCTATGCAAGAGGCACTTGGAGCTTTCCCACAGCCACACTGGGAGCCACTGAGGAACTGGGAGCAAGAGCACGACACTATGTCAGCCTGTTAGGACAGTCACTTCGGTGGTTCAGAGGCTGCGATGTAAGGGTCAAGACTAGAAAATGAGTACAGTAGGGAAGCTGTAATAATCTTGGTAAGAAGTAATGGGCTCCTGAATTAAGGTGGTAGAAATGGGGTGGAGATGAAGAAAATTCTATTAATATTTTTTTCTGTTTATCAATGTAATATTTGCTTGTTAAAAATTAAGTCATACATAAATATGATAAGAGAAAAGGAAAAAATATCCCCTTACGTTCTACCACCTAGAAATACTTATCATTGGCATTTTGGTAAACATTCGTTCAGAGTTGTATATGTACCATATGTATGTTATGTAGACAGGCTTTCAAAACTAGGATTATTCATACAAACTATTATAGCTCTTATCAACATATTATAAAGAGGCTTTCACATCAATTTTGCCAAATAAACATTTTATCAGAGTCCTAATAGAAGACAGATGACATCTTAAAATAAGGTCATTGAAAGGGGTTTATTTGCAGAGAAACTATAAAGTGTGGTCTGGGAGACCCACCCATTTGGGATAGGGTCTCGGGCTGGTTAACAGCACAGCTGTTACCCACTCCCAGGCCTAAGAGATGAGGGCCCAGAGCAGTGCCAGGACTTGGAGATGATGAGTTGGCTCAGCACCTGAGAGCAGGCTCTGTCTCGGGTGCAGGCAGGGGAGCTGGAGAGAGGTGAACAGAGTTGAGATGTATTTTGCCCTTGAGAAGGGATGGGCTTTTGTTCAGTGGTCACGGGAAGTAGGTATCCTGGCTTCATTCTCCTTACTTTCTTTGACCTGCTGATGGGGCGTCCCAGCTGTCTGACCCCAACTGCAAGTCCGCAGGATCTGCACACTGGCCCCGGGAGTGAGCAGGGAGATAGGGCAGGAGTGTGATCTAGAGGCCAAACAGTAGATATTGGACAGATGGTCTGCTTACTGTTGCATAGGGTTGTATGGAATCCTCTGTATTAACACCTTACTGGTAGACATTCAGTTTGTCTTGACTCTTTTGCTAACATACTAGTAAAATTGCTACAAAATTCCAAAGTGTTGAGTTCAGTTCAGGGTAGCGTCCCTGTGCTGTTAATTAAACTTTGGAACAGTGAAACGGGCTAGGAAAAATGAATGGGGAGAAAAATCTGACTCTATTCACTTATCTCCCAGCCTACAAAATGAAGAAAGAAAAGTGCAATGGACTTTATGCAAAGGTTTGATTAGTTCATTCAGCAAATAAATGAACAGGTGCCTGTTGTGTCCCAGCAGCTAATATTGGTGCTAGAAATAAAAGGCGGACGGGTGAAGTGTACATTCTGGTGATAAGGAGATAAACAGTAAACTTTTGAACCAATTTTTTAAATATGGTGACATCAGAGTTAGACGCATCATGAATAAATCATCAGAGTTGTGATCAAGGAAGAGGGTACTCCAGGGGGACCTGTGAGGAAAGGCCTGTCCAGGGAAGTGGCATTCAGACTGAGGCATGAGGGTGAGGAGGAGCCAGCTCCGGGAAGAGGCGCTGGGAGAGCATTCTCAGCAGAGGGAGCAGCGAAGAGATGGAATGTTTCATAGCTTAGAGGACTTATGGGTGCACTTTCAACCTTCCAAGTACATTACGATATTAATTTTGTAGCTTTTAAAAATGACTTTTATCTGTTAAATTGAGCGGTTAGTGTCTTGGAATGGAATTCAAGTAAACATTCAATGGCCTACACTGACTGTGTCCTTTCAGTGCACTCAGGTCATACCTTGTCACTTTATCATTAGGTATTATGACGCTGTCCCCTTTCGATCAAATGAAGACTGCCTCCAATATCGGTGGATTCAACGCGGCTATTAAGAACAGCCCACCTGCCATGTCTCAGTATATCACTGTGGGGTCCAATCCGTTCACTGGCTTCTTCTATGCTTTAGAGGTAAGAGCTTCCCCCCGATCATGGGGAAGGCTGCAGACTGAGTTTTCAACTTGTCTAAAAATGGATATGGTACCTGAGCCTTACAAAGGTTAAGCAGTGTACATTGCTAAGTTTCAGTCTAAGCTCATATGAATCTCAGCTCGCTTTCTTCTAAATTCTTTAAATTAACTGAAAGGTACTGAAGTCAGTGTGAAACAATTGAACTTTGTTTCTGATGGCCTGAGTTCGTGGACCCCGAGTTCCTGTGCGGTGGTCAGAAGCTCGGGGTGTGGACCAGCCCCCGCGGGTTTGCGTCAGTGAGGATTGTCAGGACAGAACTGGCTGCCCACTGTCATCATCCACGTGGTGAAAATGGCTCCTTAAAACGGGGGACAGTTAGATTTGGCAGCTCTTACTTCTCGCTTGAAAAGCAGCCTTCTCAGAATTGCCTAACCCAGTGGTCGGCAAACTCGTTAGTCAACAGAGCCAAATATCAACAGTACAACGATTGAAATCTCTTTTGAGAGCCAAATTTTTTAAACTTAAACTTCTTCTAACGCCACTTCTTCAAAATAGACTCGCCCAGGCCGTGGTATTTTGTGGAAGAGCCACACTCAAGGGGCCAAAGAGCCGCATGTGGCTCGCGAGCCGCAGTTTGCCGACCACGGGCCTAACCTATCTTTTTACTTTAGTAAAATACATATGTTTTTTAAAGTGGGCAAAGAGCCAGGTGTGTATGGTTGGGAAATCCACAGCCCTGCTACAGTAATGCCATCTTAATATCCTAGTTTAAGAATTTCAACTCAGTTACAATTTGAAGAGGGAGCTCCTGAAGATAAAATGCCAGTGGCTTTGACGTTGACACTGCACAGGTAACACTTCGGTGATACTGCGACCTCCCGGAATAAAGTTACTGTACTCCCCTCAAAGGGCTGCACAGGTTCTTGCTATCCAGGCTTTACAGCTTTTTCAAACTTTATAGCAGGCCTCGTTTAGAAAGGTTTAGGAAGCGTACCCTGTTCCTTGGTCAGCTGGCACGTGTTCTGTCTTCCAGGGAAGCACACAGCCGTTGCTCTCTCATGTTGCCCTCGCCGTTGCCAGCAAACTCACTTCTGCTCTGTTTAATGCCGCCAGGTAATTGCATACCAGTTAAATTAAGCCGTATCTACTTTGTCTAGCTTGGTTTGGGCTTCTAATGTGATCGTCTGCACGTGGACACTCTGCGAGCCCTGGTTTCATTCTCACACTCTCTCTTTCCAGTGGTTGGCTTGGTTGGAAAAGTAGGCATGAGGAAGAAGTTGTCCAAAAGCAAAAGCCGAAGGTGGAACCAGCCACCCCGTTAGCTGTAAGGCAAGTCGGCCATGCTCTTCTCAAATTGTGGTCGTTTTGGAAACGTTCTGTGGGATTTAGGGTCTTTCCATGAGCTTAGCTGATTGGTTAATCTCATGAGTCTTTGGAGCCTGTAAAAGTCACTGGTGTGGGATGATTTTTCAGTAGAATGTAAACTGCATGAGGACAGCGGTTCTTGCCTGTTTCATTCACTGCTGTCTCCCTGTGACATCACAGGGGCTCAATATGTATTTGTGTGTGTGTGGTGTTGTTGTTTTACAGACACCTATAAACTTAGCTTCTAAGTTGCAGGAACATCAACTTTGTGATAGCTGATGATCTTGTTAAAAATAGTTTGGTTTGTCAGTAAGCTGTAAAAATATATTTTTAAAAACTTAGTGATTTCTTTAAAAAAAAAAATGAAAACAGGAGCCCCCTGCATTCAGGCCCTCTTCAGAATGCCGGCTTCGGCTCCTTGCTTACCTCCATCCTTAGTGCTGTCAGGTTTGGGGAGGAGAAGAGGTGGTTTTTGCTCGATTTTTTTTAAAATTATTTTTTATTACCGAATATAAAGTACCACCATGAAGGGAATTAGAAACACTCCCTTCCCCCTTTTAGATATTCTTCACCTAAAGAGATGTAACTATGTTATCAAAACGTATTGAAGTTTATCTCCTAAGGTTTTTTTAATCTTATTTTACAATATGCCACATTTTTTAATTCATTCGGGAATCAGGACATAAACCAAATGGCCCTATGCATCCCTAACAGATGTAGCAAATCTGAGCCCTTTGTCTCAGGGACTGTCATCAGAGTGAGCTCGCCTGGTTCTTTCTCGGTACCTCTTTACTCTTATTGTACTCACAGCTCTAGTACGATTGGTTATAGACCAAGAGCAGTTTAGAGAGAAATGTTTAGAAGGGAAGTGCTCCCTTCAAGCTAATTAACATTGGTATCAGCAGGATGTGAGATCTAGCGAAGAGAAAACAGGTTAGGAATAAGAACTTAAATTAGACGGCAAATCCCTTTGTAGGAGCCAAGTTTTCTAGAATGGAGCTGGTTGTGAGGGTATGACACATCGCTTAATCAAGGAGAGATGGTTATGATGTACTTGATGTTCTCTGAAAAACAAGGTTGTGGGTATTTATATAGAAAACCTATAAAATAAGAAATAGATGTTTTTATTTTATAATGGAGGAAACTTCTTACAGGGCGAACTTTCCTATGTGGGTAATTATTAGTCCGTGCAAGGTTCATATTTCTTTATGTAAAAACAGGTTCATCCTATGTCCTTTACACATTTCATTATTGTGGTATATATTTCTAGATTGAAATGTGATTTGAGCTTTTTGTTTTCTTTTAAATATCAGATTTGGGCTTCCAGATTCTAGACGCCATGGTGAGAGCATTTGTCTGTCTCCCTGTAACACTCTGGCAGCAGTAACGGATGATTTTGGCAGAGTTATTTTATTGGATGTAGCCAGAGGAATTGCAATACGCATGTGGAAAGGTACTTCCTTACAAAAATTCAGGAAAAAAGCTTAATTTGTTTTTTACCCCAATAGTTGAGCAACCTTATCATTCTTTAGCTTCTGGTTGATAACACTGTTTAATCCTTTATGCTTTTTTTTTTTAAAACATGAACTCGGATCAGAACTTGTTCCAGAAATCCAGTTGATATGTCTTTAAGTTTGATGAACTCATAGGCCTGTTCTACCTCTTTTTTTATGTACTTTTCAATTCTCACTGTCATTGTCAATTCCTGAACTCAGGTTTTTTTTGCCCCTGCTACCAAGGCCATGTTTGAGTCAGATGTTCTCCCCAAATCTAGAATACTGAGTCTGTCAGATTTAAGATAGTAAAATCTAGCAAAATCCATCTTGGCTGACTTGATTTCTCTATCCATATGCTTGGGCCAGTTCACTTACTTTATTGGTAACTGTGTCAATTGGGAGTTGCATTTGGCTGCTAATATGAGACCCAAGTACAGGATTGGTATGAAGTCACCACAGTGTCCTCAGGAACCCAGTCTCCTTCCATGTAGCTTCCCCCCAAGGTTATCTCCTGGTGCAAAAGGCTGCTGGAGCGCCAGCCCTCCTGTCAGTACCCCCTGAAGGAAGAAGGGGAAAGGAGTCAGTCTACTTTGAAGATATTTCCTGAAGCCCCTCCAACCTTTTTCGATAAGACATTAGCCAGAAGCTAGTCACACGGTCTTACCTAACTGTTAGGAAGGCTTGAAAATATGAAGTTACATCGTCGACCCGAACAAAATAAAAAGTCTTTGACGAAGGAAGAAGTGGAGGCTGCATCACTGGGAATCACCCGGAATCATAGCCTGGGAGCACAGGTTGGAAACCACGGTTATGGTGCGATCCGGTCTGCACCTGGAATAATGGACTCGAGGACATTGAACTGCTCTGGACCAGGCTGAATCCGTTCTCACCTTGCCGACGACTTCCTGCAGTGCTCCCCTGCCACGTGCCTCAGTGCCTGCAGAGGTAGGGTTCAGTGCTGCAGACACATCATTCCTCCGTGGTGTTCGTCTTCCGAAGCAACATCAAGGCTGTGCTCTCAGCAAGACTTGCCCCGAACCTAGAAGGTGCCGGTGTGCCAGCCAGCCCAGATCCCTGGTGGCGGGCTTGTTGCTGGCCCTGCTGCTCACCTCTCGGCCGCCAGTGCCGTCAGTTCTCCTCCCTGTGCTGGGAAGAGAGGCATCGATTGCCTGTGAGAGCGGCTACCCACCCGAGGAAGGAAGATGCGCGGCGGCATCTTCTCACGCAGGCGCCTCCTCCCTTCGCTCTGCGGCCACACTTTCCCTCCATCTGCCCACCAGAAGGAACTTGAGTAACAGGAAATCAGTTTGATCTCTTCCTTAAAGTTTAAATGGACTTCCGTTTCAAAACCCAACCTGATCATCTCCCCAGAGTGTTTTAAAGGGAGGGAGAGAAGGGAATCAGGAAGCTCACGAGGCTTCAATGACACCTGTTTTCTTTTTAAAGAAAAAAGAGCGATCTGAAGCAAACTGAGCAAAATACAAGATTTACTACGACTTCATGGTTGATGCTATATTTATTATAATTATTAATAGTTTCTGTTTAAGATATTTCATAATTTAAAAATAACAAAGTTTTATAGCTTTTCTTAAATTCCTTCCCCACCCCCCAAAAAATCCCATAGTGCTTGAGAAGGCTACTGTTCAACTTACAGTAATTTACCAATTATCATCCCTTTCTCCTGTCTTCAGGGTATCGGGACGCCCAGGTTGGCTGGGTCCAGGTTGTAGAGGACCTCCACGAAAGAGTCCCAGAAAAGGGGGACGCCTCCCCCTTTGGGAGTCCCCAGGGCCCCAGTCGAGTGGCTCAGTTCCTGGTGATCTACGCGCCG
Source organism: Plecotus auritus (assembly GCF_963455305.1). Lineage (NCBI taxonomy): Eukaryota > Metazoa > Chordata > Mammalia > Chiroptera > Vespertilionidae > Plecotus > Plecotus auritus. The sequence goes on from NC_137780.1 coordinate 8,550,432, forward strand.
AGGAGGGGGATTTTGGAGGTGTGGAGCACGCAGCAGGGACCCAGAGTGGGCGCTTTCAACGTGGGGAAGCACTGCAGGTGAGCTGCAGGCCGCCTCTTCCTGGCGCAGCAGAGCCTCAGCCAAGTAAAGCTTTGATTCAATCTGCGTCTTCGTTTGCAAGTTGTTTGAGACCCGACATGTACTTTATCACGGTTTTTCCTGCAAGTATGTGATAACAAAGGAATCTTTTCAAAAAGGCCGTGATGTGCCACTGAAGGAGTTAGCTTTGGTGCTGCCTTCAGTCCCGTCCTTTCCTACACCGTGGAGGCTCCGGAGGGAAGATGCCTTCACATGTCAGATGTGGCGGATGCTTCGTTTGCCGTTGCAACACGGGCCTGTGTTCATTTCCTTTTCTAGCACATTTTTAAAAAATATGTCTGTGTTGGTTTTTAGAGAGAGAGGAAGGGAGAGGGATAGAGAGATTGAGATATAGTTGCGAGAGAAACATCCATTGGCTGCCTCCTGCACTCCCCCTACTGGGGGTCGAGCCTGCAGCTCCGGCATGTGCCCTGACCTGGAATCAAACCAGTGACCTCTTGGCTTGTTGGTCGATGCTCAACCACTGAGCCACACTGGCCGGGCTCTAGCACATTTTAACAGGCAGAACTCTGCCAATTGAGTCCCGCTTCACTTCCGTTTCGGTATTCGTTTGTATGATATGCCTTATTGATGATTCTGAATTGAGGATAATGTTGGGGTCCCAGGCTATAATAGAAGCCCCGAGTGGCATTCCTTTCTCTGATGTTGTGATTTCTTTATATATGCAGGCTCCTGTATCCTGGCTATAAAATAATGGGCTTAAATAATGTCACCAGCCAGAGTTGGCAGCCACAGACCTACCAGATCTGCCTCCTGGATCCCGTGTCTGCAGGTGTGAAAACGGTGACTGTTCCTTTCCACCTGGCGCTGAGGTGAGGCTGCTCAGGGGTCCCTCAGTGGCGCCCCGCTGCTAACTCGTCCCTCCCGCATCCTGCGAGTTGTTTTGCAGTTATTGTTTTCCTGTGTGTGTTTTTTCCTTATGAGACTGATACCTTTAAACTTAACACATTGCGGACGGATCACGAGAATTCTCACTTCATATTACACAGTGTTTTACAAAGTATCATACTTTAAAAAGATATTAGCTTATAAGAACATGTAATAAACAACTTCCAAATGCCATGGGTATTTAATTTTAAAGCGTGCCTTTAACATTTATGTAAACGTTTTTTCTACTCTTCAGTAGAGACTTACTGGCCACTGGGTAAAGCTAGCCATAAAACTACTGACCCGCAGTGTGTTAAGTAGGAAGAGTGTAAAGGATGGGGCACAGCTGGCGGGTCATAATTAGAAGGAAGCAATGTCACATTTGTAAGAACGTGTTGTGTTTACTGTTTCAGTGACAAGAAGAGTGAACGGGCCAAGGACATGCACTTAATGAAGAAATTAGCAGCCTTACTGAAAGCAAAATCTCCCAGTCTTGGTAGGTGTTTTGTAGTAAAAATACTAAAGCATACTCTGTTATTCCTTAAATTAATATTATTCTCTAAGTCGGGTGGGGCACGTGCGGCCCATGGGCCATATAAGGCCCGCAAAATCCTCTGGTCTGGCCTTCCCAAGGCATTAGGGGTGAGTTAGTTCAATGTTTGGCCAAATATAGCCGGCTAATTTTTAAGGTGATAATTTTGTGTGGCCCGCGAATGATGTGTAAATACCCATGTGGCCCCTGGCAGGGAAAGGGCTCCCCACCCTGATCTAAATGGGGCAGTTAGACACTGGACCGCGTTCATGAGCTGTGACAGCTGCTCTTCAGAAGGGGGTGAGGCGCGGGTGCTCACTGTGCTTTCCAGTGGCTTGCCCTCTCGGGTTCACATCTGTAACAGTGACCCAGAGACCAGGAACCCTTAAGCAGACGGGCAGTTCACATAGATGCCTTTTTCTTTCAGAATAAAATTTGCCTGCAATAAAAGAGGAAATACTACTTTGCCTAATTTTCTCTTTCTAGATTCGGTTGAAACAGAAATAAAGGAATTAATTCTCGATATAAAGTACCCTGCAACCAAAAAGCAGGTGAGTGTATATGTGAAGTTTCCTGCTGAATAGCTATTCCAGTTCCCTCCGGAGAAAATCCTTATTTTCTTTGTTCCCCTGCAAGCACGAAAGGCTAGGCTTCCTCTCGTGTTCTTATTCATGTTCATCCTTTTTTATATTCCCACACGGCGGTTCCTGCTATCCTTTTTTTCCTTTCTTTTTTGAAAAAGTCAGTAATTCTACCACACAGGCAAGTGCGTGTGTTTTACACACACACACACACACACACACACACACACACCCCTTAATACCATCCATTGAGATTAAAGAATAATAACATAAACCCACGTGCTGACCACCAGGAGCTCTGAGGAGCCCCCCCATGTCCCTCATCAACTACGTCCCCTCTCCCAACCCTCAGGTACCAGTGTTCAGAATGTTGCTTCTCTGTTGCTTTTCTTTCGAGTTACGTTATTTTTATGTGGCTCCTTTAAAGCATATGGATGCACGCTCTGCCTCTTCGACTGGGTATAAAAGGAGTCATGCCCCACGTCTTCTGTGACGTCACTCCTTCCCCATGTGTCTGGGCCTCCCCCACACTGACGCACGAGCTGCAGCGGACGGGCCCTGTGGTTCCACTGACTGCAGTTTAGTCACCTCCCGCCAGAGGACACTTAGGGCGTTTCCCGTGTCCTGCTGTTAGGAACCGTGCACTGTGACCTTCCTGCTGTGTGTGTGTGTCTCCTGGTGCCCGAGAGCAGGACTTGCTCTGTGGCATCGGACGTCTTGCTCCCTGGCATATGTCGTCAGCTTGACTCAAAGAGCTTTTCTAAAAATTCTCCAAAAAAAAAAAAAGAAGCGTTTCTCTAGCATCTATGCCCAAGGGGAACTGCTAGGCACGGAGCCTCTTCAGCTGCCCTGGTTGGTGGTCAATTGCTTCTGGAAATCCTGTCCTGACTCATGTCTCACTCGTACTGTGTAAGGGACCACGCTGCTCCCCAGCCTCCACGCCAGGGCTCTAATGTGGTGCCTCGTGATTTCTTGCACGACACTCCTGTCAGTCCCCTAGTAATGCCGCTCAGGTCTTAGCTCCACAGCCTTCCAGACGCTTCCGCCCGTGGATGCAGCGAGCTCCTCCTCCACTGCTCATCGAACCCAGTAGCTAATACTAGCCATGGCTCCCCACCTTTTCATCTGGCCCTGTGTGGAGCTCCTTCAATAGGGACCTCACTGTATGTGTCATTTCTGTGATCCAGTGTCTGATACGTGGGCAGATTCGATGACTACTGATTTCTTTTTGCCATTTTATTTTTTAAAACACGTTGTATTGTTTTACTGTATAATAGGCAAGTCCCTGTGGCTTTCAGTCGAGTTTTCCATCCCACTGACAGCTTGGCTCAAAAATCTCTGATAAAAATTCTCCAAAAAAAAGAACAAGAAGTAGAAGAAGCGTTCCTCTTGCATTTACTCCTAAGGGGGCTTGGTTGGCTCGGAGCCCGAGGGCTCTCCTTGCCTCAGGGCAGAGTCTCGGTTTTTAAGGATGACACTCTCATGACAAGGTGGGCATCTAGGCAGGCCGCTCAGGGAATCAGTAGCAGAAAGGGGGGGTCATAACCACACACGCCTTCTCGTCTTGACCCCATCATTCTTCTCTCACATCCTGGGAAACGTGAGCATAGTGCAAACTGTCATCTTGACTTGTTGTTGTTGTTGTTGTTACTATACTACTGAATTGTGAATGACGTTATGAATTTTATAAAAATGCCAGAAAACCTAATAGTGAAAGTTGCGTGTTGTTTTTGACACTAAGGGGAGAAAAGAAACTCGTTTTGACTTGGGAAGACTGAACAGCAGGGAAGAAAGCAAGCCAGCTGCCGGCTTGTGTCCGAGTAGACAGAGCAGATGCAGATGACATCTCCCGGGGTATTTGCCGCTGGTGGTCACTTTCTTTATAGCCTCCTGGTAGCTGTGTCATCATAGGCCAGGCCCGCCTCTCGAGCCACCTGCTAAGCCCGTTTCCCCCACAAACACACAGCTGGTGTTTGTCTCATGCCACTTCTCAGACTAACCTTCTGTACTCACCTCATCAATAAAAATCCAATTTAATGTGCTAATGTGAAATGATAGTATGAGCTGTAACTGCTGTGGCCAACCCATTGGGGATTCTGATGGTTGCCTCTTTAGGCATGAAGAGAGATTTGGGAACTGGTGCTAAAGGCTCTTACATTTCTACCAGGAGAAGGAAGGGGCAGGTGCAGTGAGGTGGGGGGAGTATATATACGGTACCCCAAAAACATGTATACACACTTTAACAGCTGATAACTCACTTAATTTTCACTCCTTTTCAGGTTTGACTGATTTGAAATATTGGGTGAAGCCAGGCTAAGCTTTGAACAAAGAAAATTTATCCACTAGACTTTTTAAAGGGGATACATACAAGATAAAGTTTATGGCACAAAACCATCAACAGCTGACGAATTGAGGGCCCACAAATACCCAATGAGATGATTCTTGATGTTTGCGATTCCATTGCTTCACTTTATCAGCAGAGCCTGGACTAGAACGGTCATCAATGTGAAAACACATTGACAAAAAAAATTATTCATTTCCGTAGGTTCTTTTAAATTTTGAGAATGAACTGTATGTTAATAAACACTAACTTTATAGTCATTCAAAGTGTGTATACATTTTTGGGGGACACCCTATATATCTAGATTGGCCTAGATTCAGTCAGCCCGCCCATATGCAGTAATTAAGCAGTAATTAAGTTGTCAGCTTTTGTTACAACAGCCTCTACTTTTCATTGATATTTACATAGTACAGACTTATTCAAACTCATCTTATTAGTGAGTAGCTTAACTCTCTAATTGGTCCTGGCTATTCTGTTAAACACCAGTCACTTTTGGTTATTTCATTCTCATCTGAACTTTTTGTCCTATCATGTTCAGCATGACAAGAAATTGATTACATATTACTTACGATGCACCCTCACTCACAGGTGTATATATACTAATGCAGCTTAAATGTGAGCTTCACTTTGAAATGTGGTGTAGTGAAAGTGGAGGCATCAATGTCAAATATAAACAAATAATTGCCTTCTGATGACTTGGATTGCTATCTTTCTTCTAGGCTTTGGAAAGCATTTTGGCAAATGAACGTCTACCATTTTCCTGCCTTAGAAACGTCACCCAAACTCTCATGGACACTTTGAAAAATCAAGGTAATCAGATTGTACTGATTGGTGGTTATGGTCTCACTTCATTCTATAACTGGTCGTAGAAGTAGAAAGCTATCCACGGCTTATGATGCTCTCCTATTACTTTAAGGTGGGAATGAAGTAGATAAGATAAAAGGAAACTTATTTCATACCTTTAGGATTTGGGGACTTTTTTATTCCCTGTTCTTTGTATGAGTTGCTCTTCATCTGAGCTTTCTTAATCTTAGAAAAAACCCTAATTGACAGGAATTCTACTTTTGGTCTCTTTGCCAACCTTTCTTGAGGATACATCTGGCACAATCCACAGTTTCTGGTTGAATCGTAATATCTGTGACCAACACGATAGCAGCTTTAATTTTGTTATCTTCAGTGAGTGAGCCTAATAGGCAGCTGATGAGTCATGGGCTGAGAAGAGGACATTTTCAAAGCTGTTTCCAGATCATTTATCTAAATTGGAATATTACACCAAGATATTTCTTCTTTCTTATTTCTTTTTACTATTAGAGGACCTTATTTCATTTAAAAATTTAAATATTTTGGCCATGATAGAAAAATTATTTTTGCCTTATCTTCTATAGTGCAATCTTCCCAGTACTTAATAAACTAGAGCAGGGAATTTTGTAATATTAAGAGACTTAATGAAGAAAAGCCTCTTATGAATCTGAAACGTCTCTTTAATGCATGTTGCCTTTTAGAGGTGGAGTCTGTTGACGAAGGGCTGCTCCAGTTCTGTGCCAGTAAGCTGAAGCTGCTCCATCTTTACGAGTCTGTCAGTCAGTTAAATGCCCTTGGTTCTCCTTCAGACACGTCCTTCTCTGATAACGTGAGTACTCCCATTCCCACTATACAAAATCGTCTCCTCGGTTATTTTCAGTTCTTCAAATTGGTAGGAAAGAAGCAGAAAATGGAAAGTTTTTATAAAGCATACAGGTGTGGTTTCTCTGCAAGACCCCCTGCTGGTTCTCTGTGCCTTGCTGCTAAGTTTATATTATTTATGCCAGAAAATTAAATTTTATTGTGAATTCATTTACACTACCCTGGAAGCTTCTAATTTTTCTGAATAATTTTTTTTTTAAATCCTCACTTGAGGATATTTTTTTCCTTTGCTTTCTAGAAAGAGTAGAAAGGCAGAACAAGAGGGAGAGAGAGAGAAACATCGATGTGAGAGACATCAATTGGTTGCCTGCTACACTTGCCCCTATCAGGGCTGGGAATTGAGCCTGCAACCCAGGTATGTGTCCTTGACTGGGAATCAAAACTGAGATCCTTCAGTCCACGGGCCGACACTCTACCCACGGAGCAAACCAGCCAGGGTCTGAACTCATTTTTTGGTGTACGGAGCAATGCTCTAACCAACAGAGCCACCCGGCCAGGGCTGAACTCATTTTTTAAGGTTACTACTTAAAATACAACTTCTGGACCAAAAAAAATAGTGTCAGTTTTCTGAAGTAGCCAAATGATTCTGCCAAACAGAGAGACCACATTTTCTGTGTTGTCAGCAAACTCATGCAGCTCATCTGTTGTGTACACATAAAGAAATGTATATTTAAAAGAGTCTATTGTGCATCCAAGTGTTTACGATAATTATAGTAAATGTTCTATGCTTTTATTCCATAAAACAAAAGTGACACCACCTGGTAATCTTTATTTATTACAGTGCAGTATCATTCATTTCTGAGGCGTATATATAAAATCCTTATGTTCCATACAGAGAAGTGAAGTTCCTTCAGTGAGGACTAGAGAGAAGTATGTCCCCTCTCCCACTCTGGTTTCTGTGTGACCGTGGCCAGCTGTCTGGTTTTACTGATGTCAGGTCACTGGTAGTTCCTTTAAGAAAATTATCTGGTGCATCTGAAATGTACTTGAAACATGCGTACATGAATAACAATTTCTTACACATAAAAATGAGAGAAGATTTTCTCTCTGTAATGGAAACAACCCCCACATTCTAGCATCTTTTTTATCTTTGGGATTATAGATGGATTTTACAAAGCATTTGAGCAGTAATATATTCATAGTATTCTCTAACTACCATTGCACATGGCAAAGCCATTTTCCAGGATCTTTTGTTTTGCTGCCTACTTCACCAATCATGTAAAATTATTTCACGCAACGGGAAGGTTCAGGTTGATTGAGTTATGTCCACAGGATTGCCTAGGCATTTCAGATTCTTCAGTGCCTCATGTTTTCATGAGCTCCCAGCTACCTGTCTCACGCCCTGCCAAAGGAAGTTACATAGATGGCTCTGCTAAGCTCTCAGCATGCGTTTCCACCTGATAGCCCAGCATAATATGCAAAGATAAAACAATTACAAATGTTTAAAAATTAGTTGTCAGGTTGTTCTTTTTCTATTTTTAAAGCACTTCTTAGGAATTAAAACCTTATTTGCTGTAGACTTGTTTAGATCCTTTACACAACATACACTCAGTCTCTAGGCTGACTGGCTAATTTTGTGCATACAGAACTGAAATTCAGGGCTGAATTAATTCATTTTGCTGCCTCTGGGACATGGGCCATAAGCTCGTTTTTAAACTCAGTATAGTATGGACTGCTGGCATGTGTTCGGTAGCACTTGGTGGTTTACTGCTTGTTTGTAGAAACAACAGCCTTAGTCAATAAATAGATAAAGCTGCTCTGGTTTAAGGATGCAGCCTTACGTCACATGGGGGTAGCGAGATGTGCTTGCTGTGGCACAAGTATGGTGTTTCAAGTGTGTGTGTGTACTTTTCCCTAATTTAGGAAAACAATCGGATCAGGAGATGTTCCTGCACATTGGTATAGAAGAGTGGTTCGAAAGGCTGCAGGCTGTATCAGGGACTTCCCATCTCCTTTCCCCCGAGAGCCACATGGAGAATTCATATGTAATACATTTGCCAGCGTTTATGCTGCTGAATATGAGGAGTCAGTTTCTTATTGAAGAGTTCCTTAGTTTCCTCAGAATCACAAGTGGCAGTTGACACCCTGTTAAATTTTTTTTTATTACACAGTAACACATTCATTAAAATCTGAAAGTTTTAGACAAGTATAATCTCAGGAAATGCTCTAAAAATGGTACTTTTAGTTTACTTTATTTAAATAACCTCCTCATGAATGTGGGTCAAGTTTTACGCAGAGTCATTTGAGAGTTAGGCTCTCAGCAGAGTTCACTGGAGCAGTCACATTAATTAAAAATCCATCTTTGGCTTGTGGTGCTGCATTTCACTGCAGGGCACGGGGTTGACACCCATGGCAGACTCAGAGCAACGTGGTCTGTTCAGAATTTTTTCCTCTTTTTAAGGACTTGGCTGTATTGCTAAGGCTTGATGAACAGGAACTCGTGAAGCTGCAGGCATTGATAGAGAAGTATAAGCAGGGGAACAGCAGGGCCGCTGTCCGCTTTTCCGAGGATCAGGATGGTGTGCTGCCTGTGAAAACCTTCCTGGAATATTTAGAGTATGAGAAAGACGTGATCAACGTCAAGAAGATGAGTGAAGAGGAGCACGTGGCTCTAGGTGGGTGGACTCGCCTACGTGAGAGGCACTGGCCCGAGGTGGGGGATCACAGAGCCCCGTTGGAATCCCGCCCGCTCTAGAAGGAAGCCTGGACGAGCTTGTAGCATCTGAGAGATTCGGTTCATTTCGAAATAACCGAAGCATTTGTCAGTTTACTAAAGATGCCCTGGGTGTGTAGGCACTGGGTCATAGCCGTTGTGTTGTATTACTGAGTGTACTTAAGAGACGGCGTTAGACGTGTAAGGAGGTGCCTTCTGCTCCACGAAGCCAAGCAGACTGAACCAGCAGTTTCCCCCTCGCATGTTATGTTGCTCTTTGGGGGTCAGGGTGCCGTTTAGGAAGCTTGTCCGAATGGGAAGCGGTCACTGGTTAATGCGTCTTGTTTCCGCCCACTAGGCAGCTTCTTCTTTTGGAGGTGTTTGCACGGAGAGAGCTCCACGGAGGACCTGTGCCACACGCTGGAGGCGGCAGGACTCAGCCCGCAGCTGCTGCTGGTGAGCCTTCTTGTTGCTGATGCTGTTCTCTCTTGCTCACGTCATCGGAACTGCCCATCTTTTTTTTTTTTTTTTTTTTTTTTAACCATTGTCTGAAGCAGCGATCGCCAACCACTGGTGGTCCGTGAAGTCCGAAAGGTTGGCGACCGTTGGTCTAAAGCATATCATAGAACATCCATGAAAACCTTCTAAAAATGGTCAAAAAATTTATAAGCCCCATATTTAGTTACAGTCTTTTCTTTTTCTCATTCCCTGTAGATTGTAACAGCATAGTCCATGGTTGGCCTAAAAGAAATTTATCATCTGACATGCATGCGTGCTTTCTCAGTGGACCGCGACCATCAGTAGCTGTGTTCATATCAGAATGAACTTCCTCCCAGCAATGCAGGATGATCAGGCATTCCCAAACAGAGTCTATGTTAGACCTTGGTCTCTGTGCTGTAGGAAATGTAGACAAAAGATTCATCCCGTGGATAAACGACAGCACTGACGTTTGCTCATTCTACAGAGCAAGGCAGTTACCCCACCGTCACAAGCTGTTCTCTTACCACCCCCATGCACATGGATGCACGCCCTGGCTCACAGTTCACAGCTGCGAATGGGAAGAGGGGAAACTTCTCTAAAAAACAAACCAAAAAAAAAAAAAACAGAGCCCAAGATTAAAATAAGAAATTGAATGTACAATAAGATGAGCTTTTAAAAAGAACCCTGCTTGGTCACGTCCATCAGGGGACATGGCAGCCGACCTGGCCCTTGCTGAGCCCTCTGGCTGAGGGAACCTACAGGGCGGGTCTGAGTGCCACGCGGTGAGCGTGCGTCCTGCTCACGTCTGGCTCGTTCCCAGAACAGCCAGTGCCCAAGCAAAGCAGAGGAGATGCCACAGCTTACCTCTTATGTGTGTGACTTAGCCATGGCTTTGTTACACATGGTCAGGTGCCAAGGGAACTTAACTCGTATGTGTGTGAGAGCCTACAGTACAGTTGGGGTTTTGTTACACATCATTTCTCTTAAAGTCGCAGGCCCTGGTGATGACATTAGCTGAGGACTTAGTGTGACATGCACCTCAACAGAGGCTCCAGCTGGAAGGCAGCGAGTGCGTGGACCAGAGAAGAGGGGGAGAGGTGGAATGTAGATCTCTCTCCACAGAGGACTAGGGATCCCTTGGGCAGACAGGGCACCTCGTTCTGTCCTTGTCACGTGATGTCCCAGCCCCCACTCATTTCCCGGAAACACTGGATCACGTGTACAAGTGTGAGAGTTTAAGTGGACTGTTGTCTAAACTGAAGAGAATCTACATCTCTTTCAGTCTCTGCTCCTGAGCGTGTGGCTTTCTAAGGAGAAGGACATCCTGGAGAGGCCGCAGTCTGTCCGCTGTCTGCACACCACGCTGACCCTCCTGAGCCGGATGAAAGGTAAAGTGCTGGGGCCTGGGCCGCGCGGCCGCGGGCTCGGCGGCCTGTGCTCTCGGAAGCCTCGTTTAGTGCTTGGAGTGCTAGAGAAGCCGCAGGGGGAGCGTCTGTCCTGACAGGAGACGGCAGCTGCCAAGTCTCGCTCCCTAGAGCCTCAGATCCAGAGAACGCGCCTCGTGCATTGCGAGGACGTGGCTTTGTGACAGTCGCATTTTGTGCTGTCACCAAAAACAGTGTTTTCTGAATGGTGCGTTTGCTTACCTCGAAGGTAAATCTCATGGTCTCTGCTGGAGGTTATTATTTTTCTTACTTTTGTTCTGCTGAGAACAATGATCTGTCATATTACACGTTCGATGGTGGGTTTCCGCAGTGATGAACTATTCCAAGCAGGGATTTAAAGTTGGTCCAGAAGCAAGGTGACCCACACAGCAAAAGTAAGTGGGATAGGCGTGTTCTGACTCAACTGGACTGTGGACCATTTTCCAGTTCATGCAGCAACAGGCAGGCTTGTCGCAGGGAGTTTAGCTCTAACACTGTGTTTAATCTGGAGGACCGGGCCCAGGACTGGGAGACTAAGCTTCCTTTCTGACGTTGGCTGCAGTGGCCCTCGACGACACGTGGGACTCCCAGTCGGTGTCCCCTTGGTGGCAGCAGATGCGCACGGCCTGCGTTCAGTCTGAGAACAATGGGGCTGCCCTGCTATCCGCGCACGTGGGGCACTCGGTCGCAGCGCAGATTTCGGACAGCGCCACCGAGAAGAGGGTAAGTGGCAGGGCGCAGCGTCCGTCTGTGCCGGTCCCATCTGCAGAGGGACCGCACGTCCTCGTGTGGTGCAGCATCGGGGGTCTAAGATGTGTGTCGGCATTCTTACTTGTCTTTCTTAGGGTCAGGAGGGGGTGAGGGTGCGGTGCTGCCCCGTCTGTGCATTAGACGGCACCCACATGTGAGCATAGCACACGTGGCCCGAGTGCTGCACGTGCTCTGGCTCTGCCAGTGGCTAGTGATCGGTGGTGAGTCCCTTAAAGATGAGTCCCGTGGCCTCCGTTTCCCATGTGAAAGAGGCCAGGGTTAGACAACGTGGCTCCCCCGGTTGGCTCCAGCTCCTGAAATGCAGTGCCTGTGTTCGACCTCCCTTGTATGAGCACAGGGTGTGTGGGGCACACAGCACCGAACGACTCAGAAGGTCCCTGCTGACCCTTTCCTGGGTGGCTTCTCCTCGCCTCTTGGAGACACTTTAAAAAACCGGGGAGGGTGTGTGTGTGGAGGGGGGGGACTAACATCCCATAGCTTGCGGTAGCTCAGATTATTTCTTCCGGCGGGAAGCCCCATTGACCTGGAGGAGATACTTAACTAGGTCTGCAGAGAGTCACTTACATCCTCAGGCTCGGTAGTTCATAGTGTCAATATCACCAGCTTGAGAGGTTTGCAATAATGAAGGAGACGTTTGAGACACGTTTTCTGTGTTGGTGAGTGCATTCTAAAGAGAGGTCAGGATCCTGGTGCTGACAGGAAAGCCGGGCCTTCTCCCGCGTGGCCCTGACAGCCCGAGGGAGAGGGGGCCACGCAGGTCTCTGTAAAGTCCACACTCCATCCTCCTCGCCCCGAGTCTCCCACCCACTCCTGACGCTCGTGTTTCATCCAGCTGAGTAATAACATCTGTGCGATGTACCCGGGCTGTCCATCAGCCCGCAGGTCCAAAGCTCATTCAAGTTCATGGTGATTCGGATCCCCACCAGGTCGTCACCGGGCATTGTCTGTTAGTTTTCCCAAACAGCTTTGGGTGCGGACGCGGAGGCCCTCATGGACTCCTGGGAGGCCCTGTCTCTGGACACCGAGTACTGGAAGCTGCTGCTGAAACAGCTGCAGGACTGCCTCATCCTGCAGACGCTGCTGCACAGCAGAGCGGACACGCGCCCCGCCAGGGCGCCCTCGCTGCCGGCCGAGCCGCTCCCCCGGCTCTCCGTCAGGAAGCTCCTGGAAGGAGGGAGAGGTAACGGGGTCTGTGGGACCATGTGTGTCTGCAGCTCTGTGGTGGTGGTGTAAGCGCTTGTTATGGAAATGACTGAAAGAATAAGGAAAGAGCAATACGCTCAGATTTTAAAAGAGATTAATAGCCCACCACACACTTCTTCTCAGAGTCTGATCCTGCCAATTCCCTGCTCAGGGACCCCACCCACACCCCCCAGCCTTCCAAAATAAGCAGCTGTTTTTAAAGAATGGTTGGGGGCCTCCAGCGTCCCCCCTTTTCCAACTCCATGCCTGGGTGCATCGCTTCCTTCCCCGAGCAGTTCACCCAGCACAGCGGAGCCCAGTGGGCGGGAGGAGAGCTCCTCAGAGACTCCAGACCGAGCCAGGCGGGAGAGAGATTTGCAAAATGTGGCACCACTCCTCCCTGGACATCCTGTTGGGCTTTGGGATTTATAGTCATTTTCATAAAATACTAACCTGCGGTGGGTTTATTTTTTCACTTTAAAATTAATTATAACAACATTTTTTACAATTTCTGCACTTTAATTTCTAATGCCATAGCTATTGATGCATATAAGCCACAAGCTCAAGTCTTTGGGCTGCCCATATGTGTAAGCGTTTAGGGACTAAGACTGAGCCTAAGAAGTTCAGAAGCCGCCGAACAAAGTGAACTCAGCAGCTGGCTCTCCAGGCACGGCTGACTGAATCCAGCCCCTTTCCACTTCCTGCTGGTCGCTAGGTTTCAGCGCCAGGGAAGCCCTGGGGTCCTGTCTCTGAGCCTGCACTCTTCCCTCCCCCTGCCTCCCCCTTTCTCATTCTTCTTCTCCTGGACCCTGAGTTCTACATCTTACTCAGCTCAAGTGCCACCTCCTCCCAGAAGCCTCTCATAAGATCAGAACTGCAGGTCTTCTCTTCTTCCTGCTAATTTCCACTGAATCCTGTACCTCTTTTCCGATACATGGGGTCCTGCCTCCTGGAGTCAGTCGGTCCCCGGCTTCCATCGCAGGACCATAAGCATTTACACCTTGGATGACCTTGATCATCCTCTTTTCTTCCCAGCAGCTCCGTCAGGCTTGTGATGCTGGGATGACTATGTCTGGGTTTATAAATATGCATGTATTTATAGATTTTTATTTAGTTAACCCATTTTCTCATTCCTTATAAGACTTGTGAATTTTTTAATTATAAATTCACAGCACCCCACGCTGCCACCTGGGGCAAGTGTGGGAACACCATTTTAATATTAACCGAAGCAGTATCATCAGGGCCTTGATTCCGGAAGGAAAATTTGCAAGTGATTTGGAAGCCAAACATGAAATTACATCGCCCAGCACACTGCTCTCCCATTTCCCTGATAATTGTAATTTTACTGTGAGGCATTCTTTTTGTGGAAAGGTGTACATTTGAATCAAAATAGAAGGAAAGACCGAGAAGACATTTCAGTAAATGACAGAAGATGTGTAATTTGTTTTGGGTAATAAACAGGACTCTTCATTGTGAATGTTTTGCAGTTTGCATTTATAAGTTTTTGGACCAAATTGATTGCAACATGGCATATAGCATCATGTTGTAGATTAACTATAGCTAAATTTTGCCCCTAATTATTCCATATAGGCAGTTAGTTGATGCTTAAAAGTAATATATTGCCCTAAGAAGCCTAGACCAGTATCGTGCTAATCCATGTTTTCACTTACATTTAATGAAAGTGTTTTTCCAAGATGTGTTCATCCCTTCGTCTCCGTCTGGTAAAGTATATTTTGAATTTGTGCATGTAGAAGGTATGCAGTATCCAGACATGTATGCATATGCATTTATATTTGCCTAATATTCTAGGTGAGTCTAAAAATGCCCTTAGATGGGGGGCAATGGTATGATATGTACACATATAATACCTTAATAAAAATTTGAAAAGAAAAAAAAAATAAATTAAAAAAAATAATAATAAAAAATAAAAAATAAAAATGCCCTTAGATAGCAAATGCCCTACCCTCACAGGCGGAGTGGTAGGCAGTAACTGCTGAGACTCTCCTGGGTTTGGGTCACTTTAGGCTGAAAACTAAGCATCGGCACTTAGACTCCTCGTGGTTGGCAACGCAGGTCCTGCCCGATGGCTCCCGTCCGCAGACGCTGTGCTGCAACGTTTCGTTTTCTTTCTTGTCTCCACATGGCAGGGGGCATCGCAGACAGTGTAGCCAAGTGGGTATTTAAACAGGACTTGAGCCCCGAAGTATTACAGCTGGTTAATGAAGAAAGAGATGCAGAAAACCCAGACGAACCCAAGGAAGGTATCAGCCGAGGTTTATCTGAGGTGTCAGAGGTGGACGTGGACTTGGGAGCCATACCAGGTAACACACAAATGCGGGGCAATCGGCGCCGGGAGCGGGGGCCCACCGGTGGCGGCAGTCACAGCCCCTGCCTCTGCCTTGCAGACCTGCTGCGTGCGGCCCGCGAGCAGTTCCCGTGCAGCCTGGAGCTGGACGTGCTGCACGCACACTGCTGCTGGGAGTACGTGGTGCAGTGGAACAAGGACCCGGAGGTGAGACGCGGCACCTCGGGGGCTGTCTTTCTGTGCTCACCCTGTGCGTGCTCAGGCTGTGTAGTTAAGGAACTGACAGGAACACGGAGTCTCCGCGCGGATGTCTGTGCTGGAGCTGGGCATTGTCCGCACGCCCACAGGAGCCGTGCAGGGCCGGCATTGCCATCAGCCTCACGCTACTCTTGGTCCACAGAGGCCGCGTTCCTTGCTAAGCACACACTGCCAAGCTGGGATTTAGCCTCGGGTCCTCTGTATCTAAAACCAGTGTGATTTGCCTAGTCCCTGTTAGATGTTGTAAGTAAACGTGTGTGTGTGTGTGTGTGTGTGTGTGTGTGTGTGTATTTTTTAATATTTTTATTGATTTCAGAGAGGAAGGGAGAGGGAGAGAGAGAAAGAAACATCAATGATGAGAGAGGATCATTGATCGGCCGCCTCCTGCTTGGCCCTTACTGGGGAATCAAGTCCGCAACCTGGGCATGTGCCCTGACTGGGGGTCGAACCGCTGACCTCCTGGTTCATGGGTCCCGGCTCAACCCCTGAGCCATGCCAGCCGGGAAATAAGTATATTTTTTATTTCCTTTTGCATTCCTGCATGCGATAGCACCTCCCTACCTGCATCTTCACACCGTGGTCACCGTGATAACAGTGAGTCGGAGCCGGATGCCCGCCCAGGGCTGACTCTGCAGATGCGTCTGCTTCCCCTCATCCTTCTGCGTTGGCCTCAGCAGGAGAGGCAGGACGGCCTCCCTGTGCACAGGGCGACTCGAGGCCACGTCGGCCTCGGCCTCAGCTCTCTCCGGGCGTCCACGGTCTGGAAGTGTAGGGAGAAGGGCCCCCCGCCTGGAGGCACTGCCTCTCTCAGCCCGTTGGTTCTCCCTCCGCCTTTTGTAATGATGGTGCCAGTCCTTCAGGACTGAAGCCAGGATAGAGCAAGATGTACAGATGCCGTGTTCGGCCCCCTTTGCTGGCACAGTCGTTCACGCAGGCCTCCCTCGTCGGTGCCCTGCTGCCTTCTGCCTCTCCCGCTAGAATTCTTTCCTTTACTGTCCTCATGTCGGTTGCACTTCTGAGTGAAAATCTCCCTGCTGAACTAAATCACACTAATATAATAATGATATTCTCCTTCCTCAAAAAGAGTCTAATATGTAATCACTCACATATTCAAGGAAGAGCTTTAAAATGTCAGTGCTCTCAACAAAGGCGTGGTCTGATCTGTTAAACTTTGACCAAGAAGAGATCAGGGACAGGGGACCTTCCAGAGCCCTCCAGTCACCCTCTCCAGGCTGAATGGTAATCCCATGTAGGCTCGCTACGGAAATGGGGTCCTTTTCCTACGTGGAAAGGGAATTCTAGGGCGAAACGGGCATCATAACTGCAAAAATCTGAGTCAGTTCCAGGTGCCAGGCCGAGAAAGTGATGTTTAAGAGACTCGCTGTTTTAAGCATTCACTTACAAACCAAAGGCAAGCAGCGCTGAGTCCAAGCCCCCGCCCCCTCCCCCCACCACCACCACTAGTTAACAGCTTTGGGAATGCTTCTGAGCTTTTGTCCTGTTTTCTCCTTAAAGCAAATGAGGGTCTAGCAGCAGCTGCCTCGGGGTCGTAGCGGTTTCTGGAGAAGATGCTCGCATGGTGCCTGACATTTTGACTAGTTTATCCTGGTCTATTGGAGCTGCTTACATCTGAAATGAGTGGCCGCTTTTCTTATTTGCTTGGGTTTTTTCCTGTTCAATAGTTATCTCCCTGCCCCATGCAGCCCATCCCAGGTCCATTTTGCGCACACAGCTTTGTTAGGCTCAGAACACTTGAAATTACCAAGGTGATGTGTTTGTTTAATCTTTGTACGGGCCACAAAATTACTCAGCAAGCATCTGGATAATTTCTGGGGAACATTTTACAAACTGTATTTGGGTTTTAAACTACCTTGATTAGAAAGAGTTGAATTTCAAGCATCCCCTCTAATAATTCCTGTTTCCCTTCGCTGCGTCAGTGCTTTCTCCTTGGCACTGATCACTCACATCCTGTGTAATTTATTTACGTATTTCATCTGGCCCCCTCACGAGAGTGCAACCTCCGCGAGGACAAGGATTTGGGTCTGTTTCGTTCACTACAGTGGTCCTGGTGCCTCACACAACCTGGTGCATAGTAGTTGCTCAACAAATATTTGTTGAATAATGAATGGATGATACTGCAAAGCAGGAAATGCACTGTTTTCATATCTGTGTGAAATGCAAGCATTTATTGGAGAATGCTGCTATGATGTACAGATCACAGTCTTGAACCCAGATATCAGCATCTATGACCTGGGGGTGTCTAGGAATCAATCATTATATAGGTGATGTGGATCTAAGAGAGCATGACATTATCTTAGGAGAAATTACTTCTTACCTAATACTTCCATGTTCTTACTGCAGCATTCTTATGTAGCTTTATGGGGAAGCTTATGTAAGAAGTCCCCATTTGTATGTGAAACACTTATTAAATTATATTCTTTTTTCTCTTCTTTCTCCCTTCATGTAAGGAAGCACGTTTTTTTGTGAGGTCAATAGAACACTTGAAGCACATCCTTAATGCACATGTTCAGAACGGTAAGTGAACAGGCGTAAAAACATACCTGACTCAAGAACAAGAATCTTTACATTCACATCCTGTTATGTTTCTGTTTGATGGTCTTACCACCTAAAGCTTCAGTGTGTATTGTTTATACAAAGTACTGGCTTTCTTAGAGGAATACGGTCCAGAAAAGGGAGGGGCTGGCAGCTGTAGAGAAATGGTAAACAGGTTGCTGGTTCCACTTAGGTGAGTTCCCAGAAGAGTTGAGGAGCTGAGCCTTGGCTAGTGGGTCACCGAAGGTCCGAGACGAGGTTTGGGGCTGGTAGGAGGAAGTATCGCTGCCGGTCCATGTGATCAAGTCTAGAGAAGCTGCTGCTTTCTCCTCCGGGACCACCTCCCTGTAGGTGGCATGAAGTCAAACTGCAGAAATTCCAAAGGCCTCGTTTTACATGAGGAGAGCTTGAAAATTAGTTCACTATTCACTATTAGTTTGAGGTCATACTTTCTTCCAAGAAACGAAAATAAGATTTAAAGTGACTCATCCGGGAATATGGTCCCCAGAGCCGTGTGTCCTCACTGATAAAACCGTTACCTGCTGACGTCAGGCTGTGTTTCTTCAGGTTAGGGCTCAGCACCCCATGCGCTCCCTGAGCCTCCTGGCTTCTCTCAGCCTGCGCAGGGCCTCACTGCTCCGCGCAGGAGCGGCTGTATGGGTGTAACTGCACATGACCGTCACGCTACGCTGACAGTTTCTGACAACTGTTTCATTAATTTTAATTTAAATGCCGTATTAAATATGCAAGTAGATTAAATATGCAAGTATATTAAATGTGCAAGTATAAAGCCCGGGTGTGTTTTTTTAACTGTATTTTCTGTATTTTGGTTTCTAATGTTTTTTACCTATCACTTTACTTGATGATTATATATGAGAACCATCAGTTGATGGACATTGGGTTTGTTTCCAGTGTTTGGCTGTATGAATGAAGCTATACTCATTCCTGCAGTGGAATCGCTGGGTCGTGTGGTAGACACGCTATTATTTAGCTTTAGTTCATAACTGCCAGTTGTCCAAGTGCTTTACCAATTTAACATCCCTCCCGCAAGGTATGAGCACTCATTCCAGTTGTCTCCACGTCCTTGCCAACACTCGGTATTGTCATTTTGAAGTCAGCCTTTCTGTTGGTTATGTGATATCGCTGTCCTTTTAGTTCATCTTTCTCTGATAACTAAAGATGTCTTTTCTTACAGTTATTGGCCATTTGGCTATCCTCTTCTGCAGCCCCATTCTGATTTTTATTAAGTGAAGGTTTTTATTAATTTTACACGTATTGCCTGAGGCATAAGAGCTGATATCTCAGCACACAGCCCGTGTAGTGGTAGAAGCTTCAGGAAGCCGAGTTCGTCCCATGTGATGGGAGAGGAAACCTGAACCTCCAATTCACTGCGTTTCCTCCGTTTGCTGCAGGCATCGCCCTGATGATGTGGAACACGTTCTTGGTGAAAAGGTTTTCTGCTGCCACATACTTGCTGGATAAGGTAACCCTAAATTTCACCTCCTGGCTTCTTGTTTATTGGTCCCCTGAGTGAGTTGCTATTAGAAAGATTATTCCATTGGCCTTGCTAGACTGTGTTTCATCGGACACTACATTTCACTCCTGCTCAGTGAGACGTAGTCCCATTGCTGGCATTCCGTGACTCGAGCAGGAGCCCACGTCCTGGAAAGTCCTCCACGGTGAAGGCTCTGGACCTCGTAGACCAGGACTGGCGGTCGGGGCTGGGAGGGTCTTGCTCTCTGCTTTAAGTGAAAGCCTACAGGTGCTCTCACTCAGCTTTGGATGCGGAGCCCAGGCATCTTCTTGGAATGGGGTCGATTGTAGTTCTTCGGTTTTCCTGCATAAACCTCACCCATAATGCATTGCCCATGAGTTCTAGGACCTGTTTCTGAAAGGTATGGTGCAGTCTGAGTGCAGAACCTTCAGAGTTTTAGAACTGAGCCCCAATCTTTGTAGTTGCTTCCTGTGTCTCTCCCAGTAGACCTAGGCGTCAGCTACCCTCCATCGGTCTTTTTAAAGCAGTCAACATCATATTCATAGGCACAGCTGCCTTGTTTTCATCGTTCACCTTTCATCAGTTGAATTCAGTTGGGTAATTGCAGTATGTGCAACCAGCGCAAGTAGATTTGGGGACGAACTAAACGTGCAAGCATGTCACGGGGCTAGGGGAGCGGAAGCTGTCAGCACTAGCGGGAGCCTCCTGGCCTCAGGCACAGCGGCGGGGGCCGGTCTGCGCGCTTCAGGAAGACTGGTGGTTAAGACGAGCTTGATCTGCAGCTGCTGGAGGCCGAGCTGCAGGCTGGTGTGGCTTTGGGATTTTCTAGTGATATGTGTCAGCCGCTTACCCTCCGGCCTGGCTGTGGGGTGAGGGCTCAGTGGGGGGCAGCTTTTCATTTATCTCGAAGACACTGGGGCAACTTGAAGCAGAGGAATGATACGTTTGGGTTTGCATTTTGGAAAATGATTCCGGCGACAGGGTGGGACATACTGGAGTTGGGTGGACTGAGCTCGCTTGTTCGAAAGCCATTGCTGTCACCTCAGCAGGAGCTAATGAGGCAGAGTCCTTTGTACTGGAGTCCCTTCTTCCACCGTCACTGCCTCCTGTGAGTGGTCCTGTCACGTAACGTTACCTGCCACTCACCACCCTGTGCACGCAGTGAACGGCAGTCTTATTATCCACTGTATCACGGAAGTCAGCTGGCTTTCCGAGCCAGAGTGGGGCTTCTGTCTGCTTTAGATTATCCCTCCTTTCCAGCCATTTAAAGTCATTGTGTCTTCATCAGCCAGCAGAATTCTTAGCTGCTCCTCGTTTGTAGCCTGGAGTTTGGTTCTGAGTCTCAAGGAAACCTAGTTATTTAATTATGCAAAGTAAGAACCAGCTTTTTAGAGTCTTCCTTATTTAGTACTTCAAAAATCTGTATTTTTGAAAAGGATTATTTGTGAGCCCAGAGTGATATTTTTTTCGTAATGTACTTTTACAGAATTCCACCACACAATTAATTGCATTGTGTTATGGTTGCCACATTTGTAAGTGTATCTGTACTTTTAGAATTTGGTTACTTTTTATTTCCCGCACCAGAGTGATGCCCTGTGTGTGTGTGTGTGTGTGATGCCTTTTTGTTGAAGTTACTAAATAAATACAGCATTCCTGTCCTTTGTTTTAGGTTGGAAAGGCACCCAAGGAGAGGCTATGCCGGAGGGTAAGTGAATCGCCCTGAGCTAGATGTGTAGTTGCTAATCCCGCACTTGAACTAGAACCCCCCTAACGCAGGGGTGAGCTCTGCCTTTCACCTGCTCATGGCATGTCGGGAGATGAGGAAATGGGAAGGTGGGACTGTGAGGGGAACTGCTCTGAGCTCTGGCCGGTCCCGATCTGCCTGTGCAGATGATGCTCAGATAGCGTGGGCCAGCCTGGCTTTCACGAGACGCCTGCAACTTTGCACTGTGGACAGGCGGGTAACAAGTTGCTGCTGCTGCATGTTTTTGCTGTCGTTCAAGTGAGAACTTGATCACAAAACATCGAACTTCAAATGGCAGTAGACCCGGGAGTAGCGGTTTGATCTACCTTCATGTAATAACTTGTACAGAGAGTTAGATAACACTCCTGCCCATGGGCACTGGCTTTTACTCAAACTTTGAAATATTATTGCACATAAAAGAAACATTGGGACAAACTCAGCTATTACAGACCCTCGGTCCCCAGAAATCACCATGGCTGAAGAATTCGGGTATGCACTCGAGCATCCCTGTGACTGTAGTTCATGGCACTTACTCTCTCTCTAAACATCTTAGGGATGTGCTGATTGCTGGTTTAATAAACAGCATGTGACTGCAGGGGCCCCTCGGCCAGGCCCTTTAAGGGCGTCAGCAGGAACGATCGTTGCACACGGCATCCTCAGGTATTTAGTTCACAGGCTTGAGGGTTTGGGTTTTGTTCAGAGGGTTCCGTTCAGTCCCTAAAAGGTGCTCTGAGGCCAGGCCAGGCTGTCTCCTCGGAACTGTCACGCAGGACCATAATGAAGTGGCTGTCGAATGGCTGTCCCCTGTGACTCTGGGACAGCGAGCACCAGTGGCCCGTCCATGGTGGCGGATGACACTGTGTCCGTACAGTGCACCCGGGACACCAGCTGCTAAAAATGAACCGTGGTGCCATCTTCTTTAAAGCCAGTGAACTCTAAGGAAGGAACTGAAATGTGCTGGTGCCGTCTGTTCACTGTGGAAGGTCGTTTTATTTCTCGGAGAGCAACTGGAGCAGTTTTGCTGCAGGAACTAAATCTGTTCCTTGTTGAAACCAGGATGTGGGGATGAGCGACACGGCGATGACCTCTTTCCTCGGCTCCTGCTTGGATCTCCTTCAGACTTTATTGGAGGTAAAAGGTGTATTTTCACTCTAAACTGTCTGAGCTGTTAATTATTTTGAAACTCACTGGACTTACAAAAGCACTAGAGAAATATTTTCGTTTATTCAAAGTTTTGACTTAAGAAATATCACTATTTTTAGGCTTATTAGAATTAGACTTGGGGAGTTTTAAAATTATAATTTTGGGGTGGGGAGAACTCGAGGTTTGCACTTTGCTACTGGTGAGCTCTTTAAATGAGGTATGTGCAAGCTCTGACTTCACCAATTCTGAATACGGTTCTCCATTCTCAAACAGGCAGATGTTGGCAGGGATGAAATGCAGGCGCCTGACCTGGAGACGGAGGATGTGTGGCTCGCTGTCGAAGGGCCCATCTCCATCGTGGAACTGGCCCTGGAGCAGAAGCCCATCCACTACCCGCTGGTGGAGCACCACTCGGTCCTGTGCTCCATCTTGTACGCGGTCATGCGGTTCTCTCTGAGGGCTGTGAAGCCGCTGTCGCTTTTCGACAGTAAGGCAAGTACCTCGGGACCAGAGCCGCCTGGGAGCTGGGGGAGCAGGTGTGAGCGGGACCGTGCCCGGTGGGTCCTCTCCTCCCATCAGACTCCCTGGGCAGAAGGGGTGGGCTGGGACAAGAGCCCGTGGCTGCCGGTTCAGCGGCCACTCTGCTCTGTTACATTTCCTTCCGAGGAACATGAACCCTGGATTCTGCTCTGGCTCTTCAGACACACATCTGCTCTCGAGCAAGGTGTTTTTAAAAGGATTCAGAGTACATACTATGTATTAGTTACCTATTATTGTGTGACAAATTATCCCAGAACCGAGTGGCTGAAAACCAGAGTTGATTACCATTTTTGTGAACCGAGAATCTGGGTTCTCCTATGTGGGTGTGTTTCTGGCTCAGAGTCTCTGAGTCTGCATTAGGCAGGCGGCCAGGGCTGGGGGGCTTCCAAGCTCACATGTAGGCAGGATTCAGTTCCTCCCCCCGGGCCTTTCACAGGCAGCTCGCTCACCTCGGAGCAGGTGAGGGACAGGAGCACGCACACCGAGGCCACAGTCCTTTTGTACCCTAACTTGGGAAGGGACACGCTGTCATGGCTGCCCAGTTACCTAGCAGCGAGTCACCAGCCACATGAGTGACTGCCAGGAGGAGGGATCCCTGGGCGCCGCCTACCAGATAAATGTTCTTGTTGGAGGAGGAAAGACATTAATCACAAGGTAGTCTTAAATGACTTTTAATCCATACTCATGTTTTCTTGGTCTCTTCTTTCTCTTTAGGGGAAAAATGCATTTTTCAAAGACCTAACTTCAATTCAGTTACTACCCAGTGGAGAAATGGATCCAAATTTCATATCTGTACGACAACAGGTAAATTAGTTATTGGGCTTTTTGTTTCTTGGGAAAAGGTAGTAAAACAGAAACCTAGCTGGCCTTTAAAGGCTGACCACTTTCGCAGCACTCTGGAGAGCTAGTTTACCTTTACATTGTGTCGCTTCTTGAGAAGTACACAGTTTCCATGGAAAAGCCCCTCACAGGTATGTTTCACGGGAACATACTAACAGGATACCACTGTGTCTCTGTCTCCCTTCAAGTTCTTGCTGAAGGTTGTC
This sequence comes from Plecotus auritus, assembly GCF_963455305.1. Classification (NCBI taxonomy): domain Eukaryota; kingdom Metazoa; phylum Chordata; class Mammalia; order Chiroptera; family Vespertilionidae; genus Plecotus; species Plecotus auritus. Next base: position 8,574,168 of record NC_137780.1, read on the forward strand.
AGTGCCGCTGTCCAGGCTCAGCATGCGGGCGCCAGGGAGAAGGACGGCTCAGACACGGCCCCAGCCACTCCTCCTGGGAAAGACCTGGAGTGGCCAGTGCTGGCCGTGGACTTGGCCCATCACCTTCAAGTTAGTGAAGACGTTGTGAGGAGGCATTACGTGGGGGAACTCTACAACTACGGAGTGGACCACTTAGGGGAAGAGGTAATAGACCCTCGGGGTGCTCACTGGGCTCAAGTGAGAAAGTGGATGGTTGGAGTCAAGAACCAGTCAAGTCTCCATAAAGCTTTTTGCTTATTCTTCTGTTAGAGCTTCTAGGCACCAAAACAGAACAGAAAATTAAAATATTACAACTCCTGCTGAATGTTGAGTGAAGTCCAGTGTATAGGCCTGCTCTCTGCACAGGCCTAGCAGTCAAGAAAACAGGCAGAAGCTTGAAAATGACTCTCACAAGTTGCAGTCGTACCAAATTGAAAAATGGAAATTTGGGTTGTAAATGCTACGTTTGACTTGGATGATATTTTGCTTGTACACCTGACCCTTGGACAACGTGGGGTTGAGGAGCTGGCCCCACACAGTTGAAAATCTGCGTCTACTTTTGACTCCCCAAAACTTAGCTACCAGTAGCCTAATGTTGACTTACCAACAACAGACAGCTGATGAACACATTCTGTATGTTACATGTATTACGTATTATGCTCTTACCATACAGTGAGCCAGAGTAGAGAATGTATTTCCCATGTTGTTCAAGGGTCAACTGTACACACGGCCACAGATCAGAACTGAGCAAGAGTCCTGCCAGCTCTTACCCTGGTTGTCCGTGTTCCCCTCCGCAGGCCATCCTGCAGGTTCATGACAAAGAGGTCCTTGCCTCTCAGCTGCTGGTGCTGACAGGGCAGAGGCTGGCTCACGCGCTCCTCCACACCCAGGCGAGGGAAGGCAGGGAGCTGCTGGCCCGGCTGTCACCCACTCTCTGCACCTGGCTGAAAGCGATGGTGAGTACACTCGGAAGGAGACCACCGGAAGGTCACTGCCTGCTTCCTTCAATACCAGCTCAGGAGAAAATCTTAATTACTAGTTGACTTCGCTCTGAAGAAAAGCATTTTTATTCAGGTGTGTATAACTGATGGGTTATTTTTGTGTCCTATTTGTAGGACCCCCAGGATCTTCAAAACACAGAAGTGCCAATTGCCACGACAGCTAAACTAGTGAATAAAGTCATTGAGCTTTTACCAGAGAACCACGGGCAGTACAGTCTCGCCTTACACCTCATCGAAGCTGTGGAAGCCATCGCCATTCCCTCTCTGTGACCCGCTGGCCTGTGTGACTGGACGTGAAGTAGTGCATGGTTATTTCATAGAGTCAGAGCGGGCATTTCATGGAGGGAGTCTTTTTTTTTTTTTTTTTTCTTTTGTAAAATAAATTTAAAAATATGTATATTACTTTTAAAAAATACAGTCCTGGCTCAGTTCCACTCCTTTGGTTAATACCGAAGGTAAAATATAAATAAATATCAATTATGGCAAAATATGAACAAATATCAAGGATACTCTTAACTACTCATACAGATGTTTTACTGTTTATATCTAATTCAAGCACTTAAGTAGCTTTATTGTTAAATTTTGCTATTTAAAATGGGTTATAATTTACAGATTATGTTCTTATTATAAGATTCTATATTTCATATGCAAATGTTATTGTTCTACGTAAATTCCAATGGTCATGTAAATATAGTCCCATCAGTAAAATTAGAGAAACGTCCCACTCACTCTCCTTTCACAACTGTTAGGAAGATGCTTTTGTTAACCTTAATCTGTCATGGGACTGCCACCCTGAGTTCTGGAAGCTGACAGGTTCCTTTCCCAGAGGACGGCGACCTTGCAAAAGTGTGATGCGTTCAAGGTCATCATATCCATCAGAAGAGACATTAGATAGAACCCCTGTTCTGGTACCAAAGGACCTGCCCGGACTTGCCAAAATTGAGAATCTGAGATGTGAGCCACACACCAAAATTAATTATAACACAAGGTAAGGCTTGCTTTCTGCCAAGATTCAAAAGCGTATCTGCATCAGGTAATTGTAAAAATGTATTATCTTATAAAACTTATGTTTAAAAAAAGGGGCAAAGATGCTAAAAATTTAAGTCTAACTTTATTTTTCTTACAAATGTTTAGAAATGTGTGCTGCTGGTAATGTTATCTGTTCTTGGGAACAGTAAGAAAATGCTTCGTGACATTACAGCTTTAGCAAACCTACCTCAGAGCTGGTTGAGAGGATAAAATACAACTAATCTTGTACCCTACAGTGCCTCGAGCAGTCCAAGTGCTGAATAGCTATTTGAGTAAAACCAAATTAACCCAAACTCTAAAAAGTGCTTTGAGCTCTACAGATACCGAGCGTTTACACTGGTGTGTCTTTGGAAAGTAGCCATATAGTGCAGTTAGTGGCACCTGTCACGGTCACTGTTATTCGGGGTAGCTCATAGTGATAGAGGTCAGTGCTTCCCTGCCTTGTAAGAAGCCGCTGGAGCAGCTGCCCAGGGCTGAGGAGTATGTGCCTCCGGGGCATGAAGAAAACCGTCTGATGTGAGGGCATCCCAGTGTAAATGCTCGTGAACCACAGATCACATCCCAATAGGAACGCCCCTGTCTAAAACTTAGCAACTACCACCCCATTGAAACCTTGGAAAAGAGCTGTGCAGGCTGTTGGGCATGGGTGTGGGCCTGTCAGCCTGAGGAGGCGCCGCTGCAGGGTGGCCCCGGGAGCTAGTCCAGCCTCTGCTTGGGTCTCCGCTGCCCCATCCAGACCACTCACATGGCTTCCTGTGAGCATAGGCAGCGTCAGTCACTGTTACGTTTAGTCTAAGACTGGTTCTCCCTGTGATTTTCCTACATATTCTGAAAGTAGTGATACATTTGGAAGCTGGTTAAAACTCTTGGAATTAGAGGCATTTTTAAAGATTCCATATCACTTTGGGGGGAAGACATACCTAATCAGCATTTAAGCTAATAAAACTGCTTAAGCTTATTCTGAGAAAGACACGCCATCATGTAGAACCATAACAAATCGAGTCTCTAGTTAGATGTGTAACCTAAAATCCGCACTCAGAATTGTAACGTTGAGTGCTGAGTTGTATGGTTAAGAAACAGTTACACAGTTTACTATTTCATCAAGGGCTTTTCAAATAAACCTGATAGGCAAAGGGATAGCTATGTGCAGGCAGGCCTGCCCTCCTGCACTTCACAGACCCCGAGTGTGTGCAGACTGACAGCAAGACCATCAGCAAATCGGTCACGAACCGCTTTACTGTCGCGGCCTGGACTGAACCCAGTGTCGCCGAGGTCTGCCTGCACACGCTCTGTAACAAGGAAGAGCCACAAGTCAAGGAGTGAGGTTTGATGTCGAGTGGCTGGTTCTGAAACCAAGGGCTTATTGCATTTACTGCAGTTACTGATGGAAGCCAATAACCAGCAATTTTCCTAGATACACGCCTGCCTTCCTCCCCCCCCGCCACAACGGCATGAAACAGGCCCATGTTAAGTCTCACTGTGATGCTGAAAGAACAAGCATTCACGTGATCACAGCATCTACATCACAGGCGTGTTTAGACGTAGACTCCCAAGAGCTGGGATCGTTGTAGATAAAGAGGAACAGCAAACATCAGGCTTCTAAATGCTTCCTTCCTTTGCACAAATAAAAAACAACAAACAGGCTCTTCTCCATTTCACCTTTGTTATAAAAATTCATCTTCGGTCAAAGTAAACACCGTTACGTTTAACTAGCTTTCTTTTTATAAAAAAAGACACGATTAACTGCAATTTAAAACCACAAAAATCTCAGATGTATAATACTAATAGGAATATGACAGACATCCAGTTAGAAATGGCTGTGATTCATGTGGCTGTTAAGAGAAATGTTTCTGAAGTGCTGACAGCAGCAGGGAAAGCCCCTCCGCCTGACAGGAGTGGATCTGCGGGACTTAGAAAAGTTAGATTTGGCTGAGTAGTTAGCCATCCTGGGAAGTGTGACCAGTGCCGAGTGGTGTGGGAGCCCTCTGGCCTGCGCCATGTGCTGTAAGTACTAGTATGTATATGCAGTTCTGTATATACCGCTGTTTCCTGTCCGCTCGTTGTTGTGAATTTATGTATGATAGTGAAATAAACTTCCAGCTTTCATGTTGTTTCCTCAGCATTCACAAACGTAAGTACGTACCGTTAAGGCTTTTCCCTCGTCTGTGAGAAGAACAGATTCACTGATGTTTCCGTCCCAATTCAGCCACACAAACCAGCTCCTCTAAGAGGTGAGCGTGCACTGGTGAGGCAGAACGCAGTGCCCTCAAACCACAGTGTGCACAGCACAAGTTCTGCACCAACACCACTCCTTTTCCAAAATGCCTTTATTTGTCGACATTGCAGAGCCTGAGTACTGAGTCAGGAAGATTTGTAAAATATAAAACATTTCCTGCTCAGCACACTTGAAGGTAAGTGGACTCAGTGCCCGTGTTCTGAGCGAGTCCACCGTGGATACCCCAGTACCCATCTGCACATAGGATTTCTGCAGGTATACACACTGTTTTTATCCAGTGATAGGAAAACCTTAGCTTTCTTACTCTGGCGCTCATCCTCCACTCGTTACCTAGCGTTTCTTCCCGGGGTTGTAAACAGTCCACCCGACCCGCAGCCGGTCCTGCCGGGTCGTGCTGGGAGCAGCTGTCCGCAGCAGCGCGAGGCACTACTTCCCCCCAACGACGTCGGCGCACCGGGGACAGAGTGTGTCCGAGGACTCGGCTGTGTACTTCCAGCAGCGAGGGCATTTTTCTTTGGTCGTGGGCGTGACGATTACTTTGTACTCGGACTCTTCTCGGATGTCGCCACCTGTGGAGGGAAACACGCGTGCTTGACGGGCCATTCACCTTGTTGGTTTTGCAGGTGCTCCTTTGTGGAGCTTTCTCCTTCCTGCCCTGGGAAAGCCTGTCACATGACATACGTATGTAGCCAAGACAGAATCACACAGCTGAAGGGAACAGGGGAGGTTAACTGAATGCTCCCCAGCTCGGCTCCGGGTTCCATACCGAATTCAGGCAGGCAGCCCTTTGGGCTCCCAATCTGGGGTCGTTCTGATGAATGCCGTGGCTGGAAAGGCAGTGAGTTTAAGAATCTTAAAGAGCCACATTAGAGACAGCTGCAGTGTCCCCACTTTTCGTGGTCTGGACGAAAGGACAGACACTGTCTCCACTAGGAATACCCTTAGACGTCAGACTGATAACTAAATTGTTTCCAGTCATCGCAAAGACGGACGTCGGGTTTTGAAAAGCAAGCTGAGCAGAGGGGTCACTGCGCGGTCAGTGCTGCCTGTAAGCCAGCACGTCCCGCGGGACCTGAGCCCTGAGGGGAGACACGGGCGGCACCGCCTTTCCCAGCACGTCTGCCCGTTCTCTGTGACGTCCGTCTCCACGTCCATCGGTGAGCAGGGGTGAGGCTGACAGACCCCGTGGGAGTGGGTTCCACAGAACTCCCTCACTCCTTCAGGACAGCTAAGCAGTGGTGTAATTTGGGGCTACCCCGCACATCTGAGAGTCAATGCTGGGAAGGGTGGGAAGGGCCGGCAGCACTCGGATTCCAGGTGTCACAGGACAGGGGGACACAGAAGCCAAACGGGAGTGAGGGTGCTGACAGCCACTGTGTCACAGGAAAGAAGGAACCCCCTTCCATCCCTGGCACTGCGTCCCCAAGCTCAGGGGCGGGACCCTTTCGAGAGCCGTTTAGGAACCTGCCGTTTCCATGGCAGCTGCCTTCAGAGCACAGGCACCACTGGCCGCCAGTCCGTGCTCCAGGTCACACGAGTTCCTCCCCCCTCCCTCCTCACCTTCCAGGTTGATGAGGAACGTCCCTTTCAGCTCAGTGGCATCGGCAGGCATGGCGGGCGGGTCCTGGGGGAGGAGCGTGGTCTGGGAGGCCATCATGAGCTCGTTCAGCTGGGAGGTGCTGGACGTCTCCTCCGCCTGCAGCATCTGGCAGTGAGCACGGGAGAGGCACTGTCTGAGCTCAGTGTCACCGTAAGCCGAGGACAGACACTGCGTGTGTTGATGAGAAACCCTCTGGTACCGTTGCCTCCTGACGCTACTCGACTAAAACACGTCAGTTCTTACTAGAGTGCAAGGTTTGACTGGACACGTCCAAACGGGGAAGCAGGCTCCACGAGTCCAGCTGCCCAGCGCTCAGCCCCTCGGGCGCCTCACCCTGCATCATGCTTCTGCCCATAGGCGCGGGGTTAGGGGTGGTCAGGGCCCCACCTGACACAGCACCGTCTGCCTACGAGGACACTAACGGGTGTATGATGCCACTTCACGTTTCCCACTGATTTTGATCTTCAAAATGCCTGTGAGCTAACAGACATTCCTTTTAAAAAGCTCATGAGAAAACAGGAGATTCAAAGAGATGAATTTGGTTTTAACAAATCATGCGGTTAGTAATTGACAGAACCAGGACGTCATCTGACAGCTACTTAGTGTAATTTCCAAGGGAAATATATTCACGTTTTTTTCCAATATAAATGATCCAAACCAGCTGTATTTTCAGCTTATTACTCAGAGCTACTGAATCAAAGGACGCGTGACACATAGGGACAAACCCAGTCCAGGCTGTGTGGCCTCGGCCGGGTCACAGCATCAGCGGCCCCATCTCCTCACTCGTAAAATGAAGGAGCCAGAACTTCCCAACCATAGAATGTGAGGATGTGGGTATATTCTCAATCCTCTTATCTTACTGACAGTCTCATCTACTAGCTACTTCAAGCCTCAGTTCCTGATCAAGTACAATTTTAAAAATTTAAACTGAGCTTACCAACCAAATGAGGTGGTCATTTTTTAGAAAATTTGACAGAACTTTGGAGATAAAAATAGGGTGAATACTCTGAGATCACATGACAATCTGCTGGAACAAATGATCTTTTTCCCAGAATTCAAGAAAAAAATGGAAATCATTTTGGATTTGTTTTGAATCTGATCCACATGGACAAAAATTCTCAGAAAACTACACCGTTAACACAAAACTCCCGATTTTTGTGTATTCTTATGCCACTGCCCTGGGTTTACATGTCATCTGTCATCTCAATAGCCCTGAGGGCTGCATTTCAAGTGAATCTTGATTATACCTTCCTTGTCCCAATACACAGATTTTTAAAAAACAAATTTCTAGTGAAACTGATACTAACCCCATTTCAAAAGCTACAAGTGACGGCTTACCTCGATTATCTCGAAAAGCAGCCCAGGCTCGATGACGATGGTCACCTGGTACTCGGCTGCGTTCTTGCCCGGGATGCTCCCGAGGAACGCGTCCCTCATGGCACACGCGCTCTCCATCGCTTCCTCCAGCCCCGGCTTCTTCCAGACAGAGCTGGTGGTGATCCACCCCGTGCGAAAAACGCTCTTGGGTTCTTAACAAACACACACTAATTTGCATCTATTCTAAACTATCTATAAAGCTCTAACCACTAAGTACTTACTATTCATGGGAAATAAGGACTGTTATTTAAGGTAACCATGGGAGGAAATATTATGGCGCTATCCTAAATGTTTACCAAACATTTATTTATATGCACATTTGGAGATCATGTTAAATCTAAATAAAGGATAAAATACATAGTGAGATCTCAAAGCAAAAAAGATGCCTAGAAGCAAAGAGAACTATCCCAATAGCAACAGTAGTTGTTCGGGAGGTAGTCAGATCCATAACTTCTGATTTTCTATAAGTTTAATCCAATCAGAGGAAAAAAGCTTAGAAAAAGCACTATACTTTGTGATAAAATTTAATGTGTTTCTGACCTTTATAAATATTTAAGGGAAAGTGATTTCTCAATGTCACTGAGCTGCTAACATTTCAGAAAGCATGTCCAGACCCCCCGAAGCCCCCCCGATCCCTCCCCAACAGGTGCCGAGAGACTAGGTGTGCCACCCCCCATCACTCACTTGGGGGGTCAGGGCCCTCAGATGAAGGGCCTACCATCAGCAGTCACACCCTCATCAGCACCTTTCTCAAGTAGGGAGCAAATCGCTGCCCTCACCTTTCATGTAAGGCACGTGCTGGAACACCTCTTCAGCCAGGTGAGGAAGAATGGGCGCAAAGGAGCGGACGATGACATCCAGGATTTCCGCCAGCGCAGTCTGGCAAGAGCGGCGTTTGGGATCACTCGCCTTTTCACAATAGAGCCTGCACAGGACAGCTTACTCGGCAGCTGCCCACACCGTGGCTGCCATCACGACCTGCCCCAGGTCCCGCTCATGCTTATAGCGGCTAATTCAAGGGTCTAATCACCTTCAAATTCAAGAGTAAGAGCCTCTGTCCTACATGTTTCCCCTAACATCCTCCACTGTGCTCTCCTCCTCCCAGTGTGCCCACCGCCTCAAAACCTCTCGGCAGCTCTGCCACCTCCAACTCCCTTTTCCAGGCGACAGAGCCTGGACTGCTGCGTTAAAGGACAACCGAACTAGTAAGTTACCTGGGATCTTTGAATGTGACCCCTACAAGGCTGCCTGTCCTTGTGCTTTACAAACCCCAAAGACGAGCATCGTGTTCCTGACCTCACAGCAGCAGCTACTGCTGAGCGCTGTATCCCACACAGTGCCGATAACCACGCCGAGGTGGCGTCAGCCGCCCCCTTTTAGATAAACAGATTCGGGGACAGGCTGCCCCAGATCACAACGCTAGGAAGAGGCAGCCCTCACTCTAGAACCCACCTTGGTAACTGCCCAGCTGCCCACCTGCTCACGCCGGGACGCCCAGCACTTGCCAAGCAGAACAGATGAGCGACGCTTGAGCACTTGACTGCTCAGCCGTACATACCTGTCTTTGATTATGCTGAAGTAAAAGTTAGAAAGTTCTCTGGTGTAAAAGGCTTGTAATAGCCGAATGACTTTTCCGAAATCGTACTGTTTATATGAGTCGGTGATCTAGGGAACAAAGGCAGAAACATTGGCAAGCTGGGATAAGCAAGTGGAAGTGCAAGTGGTCATTAGCAAAATGCGTTCCTTCTGGAAATGTGTTTCAGAGGCAGACAAATACAAAACGGGCGATATGCAGAAGCTCTTGGGGGGTGGGGGTGGGGGAGGATGAGGGTCTCCCAAGCATCACTTCTGGTTCAAACTCCACGGCTTCAGAAACACTGAGCAGTCTGTTCTGGAAATGACAGAACACTCAGCAAAGGGAAGGACCCGGTTTTAAATGGTGAGACCACTTAAAACAGCAGCGTGCAGTTACCATTGCTGCCCCATTTATGCCTGAAAGTGAAACTGGGCAAAAATCTGACCTCGGGGTGCATGGAGGCAGCCACATTTCCAGCTTCTGATTAAGCACAAACTATCTGTTTATATACAAATGATACGATATCTTATGAGACTCAGCAATATTCGTTTCAGTTATTTCTAGACTTTGAGGGGTGTATCTACAGGTAAATAGAGTGCAAGTCTATTCCTTCCTGTCATAGAAACGCTGATCTGGGGAGAAAATGTGGTTTGAGGAGATGCCTGGGCCTATTGGAAAGAAATTGTAAGACTTGCCAAAACTGGTTTGGCTCAGTGGATAGAGCGTCAGCCTGCGGACTGAAGGGTCCCGGGTTCGATTCCAGTCAAGGGCACGTAACTTGGTTGCGGGCACATCCCCAGTAGGAGGTGTGCAGGAGGCAGCTGATCGATGTTTCTCTCTCATCGATGTTTCTAACTCTCTATCCCTCTTCCTTCCTCTCTGTAAAAAATCAATAAAATATATTAAAAAAAAAAAAAGAAATTGTAAGACTTAAGACCATAGGTTCAAAATAACCCTAGGAGCGTGTGGGATTTATCAAGGGCAGCTGTTCTCAGGGCTGGAGCTACAATTTCTAGCCATTTCCTTGCATGTGCCTCGGATTTCAGCACGTAGCAGTGCTGGTGTTTCCACTTCCCAAACGCTCACCTTGCCGGCCAAGTCCTGCAGTAAGTGCAGCACGTACTGGTCTATGACGTACATCTTCTTCACGGGGATGGAATCTGTCTCCGGGTTGAAACCAGCCACATTTCCCAAAAGAAAGCGGAGTGTGTTCCTAAGCTATTGAAAACAATAAAAATGTCTGTGGCTTTTACATTCTTTTCTTTTACTGAAAAGTTCTTTTATTTCTATTTCTCTACAATTGGGTTTTATCCAACTCATGTTCCTTTCTCAATGGGATAGTTTTAGAAGACATTCCTAAATAAGACTACAAATGCAAAAAACATAAAACTCATTTTAAGAGCCCAGATACAGAAACCACCACGAAGGAACACTCAGCATAAACCTGTTAATTAAGGGGAAATAGTATCTTCAATGTCCAGACTAGAGTCTCCTTAGCGAAGCAATAAACGGCGCTGTGACCAGTGCCTGTGTAAGGCTATCTTACGTAACATGTGGGTTGTTTGCTGCAGGAATGGATTCTCTATGGGAGGGTTAGCATACTCGCTGCATTGTCTCGGCAGATTCTGTTTTTGTTTACAATGTTAACATGCCTGTTAGCAAACATGGGTGGAATTTCAAATAAAATGCAGCCTCCACAAAAAATATTAGCACAATTTCACATATTATGCTATATATTTAATAATAAAAGGACAGTGTATAAAATTATTACTGATTTTTTATTATATAGGATATTTGTAAATGCTCATTTGCAGTGCCACACAAAACGTGCCTGTTTTTAAAATAATGGTCTGGTAAACGTTTCATGGGGAAATAGGATGCACGCGCTCTGACCTTGGAGATGTTCTCTTGGGCGGCATTCAGTGCAGAGGGACCCAGTGTCACCTCAGTGAAGACATTGGACTCGGCGACCCACCAGCGAAGGACATCAGCACCGTAAGGAGGCTCTTTGCTCTGATCCTTTCCATTGAGGGAAAAACACACACAAACATAAACATGGCTTTCATTTCAGTTCCAAGCAGGCGAACAAACCTTCCTGGTATTCCTATGGTCTAAACACAGGTGAGCGTAGAGACCTGCACTGGAATGAAAGGAGGGCGTCAGGCTGCCCCTAAAACAACACAGGAAAGGGGGCGTGTCCCCTGCCACCCCATTCTCCACGCAGGTGCTGACACCACCGCTCCCTGGTCACGTTCACGGCTCACACATCTCCCTATCGCAGCCGCTGCCCAGGCATAGGGCCACGCCCGGATGTCTCCGCGAAGGGAGGGGGGGCTGCTGTCCCCCCCAACGTTCCCTAGCAACTCTGTACACAGGGAAATGACTCCTGCCATTAGGGGGGCAGTAAAAGGCCAAAGGAACAACAGTCAGTGATTTCTTTTATGCAAACAACTTCAAAATAAGCCAAATTATCAGCAACCCCAGATTTCAAGTTCATTAATGGTGTGCTTTAAAGTGTAGAATTTCCAAGAATAATGAAACATGCGTTGAGAAGTTGCAATTTCATTTCTTTTTTCTTACATCATTTCCATTTAAATGTAAAATTACAGTTCAGAGTTCAGACAATTAAAAAGGGGTAGCATGGTTCAGGACCTACCTAGAGATTCAGACCAGAAATGGGTCTAAAGGGCCGCAATGCCAGCCCTTCCCTTTTTCTTTAAAATCGTGTTATTTAAGAGTCTAGTTTTAAGACATGGTAAGGCATCTGCTATTCATATAAAAGATGGGTTTTTTTTTACCATTGAAGTGACTACATTAAGGGTTTTGGGCCTTAAAACCAATATAAAATGAATGTTGAAAAGCCACCTACTTGTCCTCCATTGATGACAACATCAGGATCAATGACATTCCCTAGAGACTTGGACATCTTCTCTCCCTTTTCTCCAAGGGTAAAGCCATGAACCACCACTGTCCTGAGAAGGCAGATCAGCTGTTATAATAACCAATACAACTATCACGATCATTTTGAAGATGACTTATCACTTTAAAAGAATATTTTAGTTTAACACAAAAATGGGGTTTTTCTTGACATTATGTAGGAGAGCTTTTCTTGAAAGTCTAATTTTAGCAGCTCATTTATCAGGATTGTTAAGTAGTAAGCTCTCTACTTATACACAGAAACGTCCTTGATGTTTACGTTCCCTAAATAAGCATTTCCTGAGCATCTACTATGTGCTGGTTTTGATCATTAAAACTAACAGGGAAAAAGTATGTTTAAAAAGAGCAGATTATCACCTCCAATTATCTTGAAACAGGCAATTTAAGAGAAAAATACCTGCTGTTCTACTGGCTTAGAAAAGCATGTTATACAAGAAGCAAACCTTTACATTTTCTGGAATGGTTTTCATAGTACGATAGCAAAAGTGTTACGCTCTTTAAGAATATTTCTGATTAGAACCTCTATACACACATTTGTACAAACAAAAGCAATTATCTATAACTATGAATCCCTAATTTAATAAACCGCACTAATGGGATTTTTCAGTGCAGTAGCCACTTCCGGAGATTACGAATGTAAGGACATCTGAGCCCAGGCTGCCTTCGATCGGCCTAGGACGCCCTTGTCTCCCCCTCTGAGTGGAGTCCTACCACATGGGAGGCCTCGCTCTCCGCAGGTTTCCCTCCTCTCCGGTCAGTGCCGGGTCCCGCATCGCTGCCAGACTTTTCTGCATTGTTACCTCCTTCCTCTCTTCCTTTCTCTCTCTCTCCCCTTCTCTCTCTCTCCCCCTTCAAACTCTGACTTCTCTCATTAGACTGGAGACTACAAGCCCATGAAAGGTGGTGTTTGGCCACATATTACAATTCAGCACAGGCTTCCCACCCTGGCAAGACCCAGCCGAAGCAAAGCATGCAGAGTGTTCAGTTCGGGTGTCATACTCACTTAAAAGGGGCTCTTTTCCTCGCTGCCACACTTGTTAACAAGGAAGACTGAAACCAACCGCCAAGCTGGTCTTTTCCTTCCAAGTATAAATCTGCTCTTTGGTCCGTACCTCAAAACAAGTATTGACAAGTACAGAAATGTAATTATAATGGGAAAACGAAAACGGATCTGTATCCAAGCACTGCAAGGACAGAGTGATCACACTGTTTATTTCATGTGCCATGCAGTAACCAATGGCTATTAGCCTCGCTGCCAATATTAATCCAGATGAAGAAAATAAACCTTGCCTATGAACTCCCAAACTACAGATAATTACCTTTATAGGTTAATTCATTTGATGTGCACGGTAACTTGGTAAGGCAGGCATTGCTATCATCCCCATTTTACAGATGAGGAGGGTGAGACCCTGAGAGGTTTTATTACTTGAACAAGGTCATGCAGATAAGCAGCAGCAACAGATAAGGGTCCTGAACCTAGACAATCTGGAGTACATGTGCTCAACCAAGAAATTTAATCAGATAAAAAAAAAAGAACTCTTGATAAATGGCATACTATTAACTTCTAATTTGACAATGGCCTGGTAAAAAGATGGGCAAACTATAAAAAAGCCACATGAACCAGGGGCTGGGGTAGGAGGTGGGGGGTGGGGAGTTGGGATGAATGGCAGAACACGGAGGATTTTTAGGGCAATGAAAATACTCTGTATGACCCTATCATGATGGACACGTATCATTACACATTTGTTCAAACCCCAGAATCTACATCGGCAAAGGTAACCCTGCTGTCACCCGTGGACTCTGGGTGGTGACGATGTGTAAATGTAGATCACACATGGTAACACGTGCCATCGGGTGGGGGATGTTGACGGGGCAGGAGGAGGAAGGGGGGACAAAGGGTACAGGACTCTGTGCTCTTCACTCCATCTTATGGTGAACCTGAACCTGCTCCAAAAAATTAGTCTACTTAAAATTTAAAAATAATTCATGGTGGATTTTTTAAAAAATCACTGCAATAATTAACGCATTTGGCAAATGTTTAAAGAATGTTTTAGAAATATAGGTATGATTTATTACCTATATATGATTCACTTAAAAATACTACTCCCTTTCAGGAAGTTTTCAAGTTTCCATTTCTTAAGTTCTATTGACCCTGAACTCACAATGAAACCCGCACTTGACCTGGTGTTAAAATTGATAAGCCAAATCTCTTTCACTGCTATAAAATCTGTCAGCGAAAGCAAAATCATATGCCATGTAATCACCAAATTTATCTCATTAAACATTAGCAGGTACTGACGAAGTCTGGTAGCTAAAATTTAGCTCAAAATCAGGCTGATTTTATTTTTCAATAATGTCCTCTCAAGGAAACATGCAGATATAGGCAATCAGTCATTTCACATTGGACTTGATACCAACCACTTGAGAATACCAACAAGCCTTCTCAGGAAAAGTAGGTGACTTCTTGTGGTTTTTTTTTAAGGCAAGTCACCTTCACTTTATGGCCTTTTGAAGTATGAATTCACCTAGTATCTTGAGTCCCACTTCATTTGTAATGCCTATCTCTTCAAGTTTTGGTTTTTGTTGTTTCTGGGGTTTTTTTGGTCATAAAAAAATAAAAGGGAAGAAAATAGGTAAAATATAAACCAATTAATCTAATTCTTATTAAGTAAATAAAATAATCTTATGAGATTACTAATTTTTTTTGAGGAGGAGGTAGAGGAGGAAGAATATAAGATCTGAGTGAAAAAGCAGAAAACTATAGTCTAAAATTAGACTTATGTATTATCATAAAGGTAGTTTATATTCTGGCATTCTCCTATGCATGCAACATACATCTTTAAATAAATTAATTTTCTTCCTTTGAATTAATTACCCAAATGTGACAGGGAAGGAAAATATGGTTTGCTAACCAGGTGCATTTTTACCACAAATTTCATTTAATAAAGTATTTCTGCCACTAATATTTGACTAAGAACAAAGTAGAAACAGAATGACTGAACACCATCAGCACCATGGACAGCGACACGGGGTTGGGGGTCTTAAGGGCGTCCCCACGCTCTGTAACCCAGGTGATGGCTCCAAGTGTAACTGGCATGCGCTGCGCTTGGTAATGTAATGTAAAACCACTTCAGAAATCGAAAAGCAACACTAGCAGCTGCAATTCTCGCCAAAGCCGAAGCAGTTAGTGAACTCTGAAATGCACTACATGAGCACTATGTCACATATTTTCTCTTAAATACAGTGGGAGAAACTTATGAAATGCTAATCCTGAAAATTCCTACATAAAAAATTATAAAACTGTATTAATATAACTTATACTTGGACATTTTACTCTATTTTAGCTATAATATAGAGTAAACATGAATTTACATGCGTTTTGCTTTTCAAATTTCCTAAGCTGAAAAGCCAAGTGACGGAATGGTTCCCCTACTGGGATCCATACTGCTGTCCGCCCCATTCTGAGGCCTCAGGGAAAACCTGAGGACAATCCCCGCCCATCCCTTGGACAACAGCCTCTGCACAGACAAGCCATTTCCCCGCACTCCCTTGCTCCCGAAAGCAAACAGGGCCTCTTGGGCCAAAGCCGGCCCTTCGGAGCAGTGCAAGCACCTGTCTGAGCTGCCACTGCTTCCTGGCACCTCATCCCGTCTCCTCCCTCACAGGGACGACCAGCCGCATACTTCGCTTTATCGCTAACTTTCCACTCAGTATCCCCAAGGACATTCCTCCCCCAGCAACTGAACACGTCCTCTGATGTGCACCTTCTCCTGCTCACCTAGTTCCTGCCCAATCGCTTTCCCTTTAGCCAGTGAGTCACAGACTCACCCTAACTAGGAGTAAGTGTAAAATCAGTCAGTTGTTCATATTGGCGGGGAGGAGGGGCACGTAGTAGAGAAGAAGGAGAACTGAAAACCAGGTACTGAGCCCAGAGCCTGACTCTAGACCAGGCGTCCTCAAACTACGGCCCGCGGGCCACATGCGGCCCGCCGAGGACATTGATCCGGCCCGCCGGGTCCCGCTGCCTGTCCTGCTTAGCAGCTGACTCGTCCTGGGCCGCGCAGTGCGCATAGGAATTTGTTCATAGTTTTTTTTAAACTATAGTCTGGCCCTCCAATGGTCTGAGGGACAGTGAACTGGCCCCCTGTTTAAAAAGTTTGAGGACCCCTGCTCTAGGCTATGTGACCAGCCCCTAACTGGCCTCTCATGCAGTCTCACTGCCTCTTCTGAAAAGCGGTGGTCAGACCGTTTCAGTGCTGTCCACACTTTCTTTTATAGAACTGGTGCCTTGGGGTTGCCAGGTGGGCTGGGGAGGCTAAAGGAGGGAGAAAACCCCCATTTTTCTCTCTCATTACTGAGGTTCTGTATAAAATTTCATTTGGAAGAACAAAAACGAAGTTTACAAATCCTCCGATTCAACGATCTCCAAGGGTCCTTCCGATCTCAGATTACATTAGAGCAGATCTTCCAAGTAAAGCAAGAGGGAACCTGGAGATAGATTTCGGCTAAGTAACGTCGGCATAGTCTCAACACTGCGTGAGTGGTGTGTAGACTACGATTTAAATCACCTGGAAGCACACAGGCCCAGGAGGTTCCACTGTCAAACCAGATGTCCAGGATGTCCCGGCCCGGCTCGTACTCCAAGGCGTCGGGACCACCAACCTGAGGAGAAAGGTAAGAGCACTTTCGTTTCACCGGGAATGCACACGACAAATCCCCCCAAAGTCCAAAGTACATGAAATGCTTGCAACTATTACACTCCCATTTTCAGATTAAATTTAAAACACTTAAAAATATTTCACAATTACGTACAACTCACTCATTTGCATGTTAAAATTGGTATGGCCACCTGATTTACACATTAATGCAAATATAAAACTGTTTGTAATTTTGCTTTTGTTTTTATTTTCTCAAGATTATCTTCCAATTCGGATATTTGGTGTATGATGCCACTGGCTACCCCTAATTCAGATCCTACAAAGTCCTGGTGTACCGATGTCAGGCCCTGTTCTCGCAATTATAGCTATTATAGCTGCTTAAGCAAGTCGGTTAAAACTTTGGCCCTCAATGAGATGACAAAAACCCTCACACTCTCAGCTATGTTAAATACCAAACTTCTATTTATAGTGAATACTCATTCACTTTACTTCAAGCATGTCAAACTCGTGGCTCGCCAGCAGCGTGTTTGACATGCTTGCTTTAAGTGATAATGTACCTCCTTTTTTAACTCCCAAGAATCTCTTCTGTGGTTGGAAAGTCATGCAATGCACACAGAGGCTGGGGACTGACAAGGGAACTTTACCTGCGATAAGACTTCCTTAGGAAGGAGCTGCTCAGGGGGCAGAGTCCACCAGACATCGCTGCCATGCTGCTCCACCAGCTCAGCAATGTGCTCAATGGTCTGGCTGTTTTACGGGCACAAGACAGAGTTGTTCCATTAACTACTGTGATTAATACCAACATTTTAAATGTTTTAAAAAGTAATATTTTTCCCTATTGCAGGATATTTTCCTATCCTTCCCCCAAACTTTAGTGGTATTCTCTTCAATTACTTGTTCACTCGGCTGCTGCTATCATTTTAAATTCAATATAAATAGTATCAATATATCTCAAAAATAATATTAAATCATATAGATCACTTAAAAGAAAAAAAGTCTCCTATTTCAGGAACTCATTTCCCTGTTTCTATCCATCTATTTCCTGTTCAACTACTTATATTCAAAACCTCTTAATTATCGCCCCCCCCCCCCAATTTCTGCCCCAAAGCAACACATCCCAACAGTCCTACCTTTGAAACATTGCTCCAACTTGTTCTTGATCTAATACTGAATTCGTCCAAGCTCACTGCCACGATTCTAGATGGATGCAATGGTCTGACTTCCCCCCAGTTCTCATCCCTTAAATGTCACGATACATCTCTGAGAGAACCACTCTCCTGAAACTGCCTCACCAATCCCCTCAGACACTTCCAGTGCCCGTCACAGCTCACAGGCCTGAGTCCAAGTCCATGTGCACGGGCAGCGCCACACCAGAACACCCCCAACACCAGAACGTCCCCTTGGACAACAGATACCCAGGCTGCTATCCTGACTCTGCCACTTTTTATAGAGACCATGCCCAAGTACTAACACACCTCTAAGTCCTGGTTGTCCTCTGTGTTACAAAATCTATTGAGCACCTCCAATGTCTTGGACAGTGTTCTGAGCAACCAGAGACAAAGCAGTTAAGGCAGGTAAGATCCCTGCCCTAATGACCTCACATTTCAGTGATCCTACATACTTCCTTAGGAAGACTGCACACTGACTGAGCTGAGCCATGGAACACCCAGCACAGTGCTTAACACCCAGCAGAAAGCCTGTAAGTGCAGATCAAATGGAAACTGAAATTGACCACATCTTTGGGGAGATACAGTTATAAATTATTTAAAAATGAAACTCGGGGAAATTTATACTAAATTTTCTCACAGGAACAACATATTTTTAATTTATTACCACAGCTTTATGGACTTTACAACTTCCTCTAGTTGCTTTCCACTGAGTCGCAGTATATAAATGGTCAAGAGCATGGACCCTGGACCCAGACAGCTTTGGTTTAATTCCTGGTTCTATCACTGTCTAGCATGTGACCCTGGGGAAAGCACTTAAAAGTTTCTGTACCTTGGTTTGTGAAATGCAAATAATAAGGGTATCATTAAGCAAGCTATTACAGATCTTAATCAAGCTTATATATAAAAATGCCTGGACCAATGTCTTGTACCCCTTAGTAAGAAGTAGAGAAGCTGTAGCTATTATTCAAACCGATTCTCTGAAAGTCGGGTAAATTTAGACAGTTCATTTTGTTACCAAAACACATACCCACATTAATAGTTAAATTAATTAAAATATAGACACTAAAGCCGACTTTTCTGTTATCCTTCTTTCTACCACAGTCCATCAACTAAGAATTAACTACAGGTGCACAAGAGTCAATGACAATGGAAAGAGTAGTGGGTAGGAATACTGTTTATGAATCATGACTGTGTGGCGCAAATCATTTCACCTCTCTGGGTCTGTTCATTCACCGACAGATGACATGTTTATTAAAAAATGTGGGAAGCAGCCCTAACTGGTTTGGCTCAGTGGATAGAGCATCAGCCTGCGGACTGAAGGGTCCCAGGTTGGATTCCGGTCAAGGGCATGTACCTTGGTTGCGGGCACATCCCCAGTAGGAGGTGTGCAGGAGGCAGCTGATCGATGTTTCTCTCTCATCGATGTTTCTAACTCTCTATCCCTCTCCCTTCCTCTCTGTAAAAAAAAAAAAAAATCAATAAAATATTTTTAAAAAAATGTGGGAAGCAAAAATCAAATGGATAGTATAAATTAAATACCTTATAATAGCAAAATATCACTATGAAGCAAAATATGCTATGAAGGGTTAAAAAGTATAAATGCTACCAGCATCTATTTTAAAGAAATTATAAAAAGCAATAATATTAAAATGGGCACAAGTCCATAAATCTAACACAGTAACACAATTTATTTTTTTAATATATTTTTTATTTATTTCAAAGAGGAAGAAAAATATAGAAACATCAATGATGAGAGAGAATCATTGATCAGCTGCTTCCTGCACGCTCCCTACTGGGAATCGAGCCTGCAACCCAGGCATGTGCCCCTGACCGGAATTGAACCTGGGACCCTTCAGTCCACAGGCTGACACTCTATCTACTGAGCCAAACCAGCTAGGGCAAGTCACACATTTTAGATGGACTTTAACAGTAAAGATAAACTTTTGTGATGAGACCATAAAACACTCTGCAATAACTAATTATATGACAATATTTAGTTACTTATTACTATTTTATGCAGTTTGCACAGAACATTTTATCAGTTAAGAAAATATGAATATACTATAATAAGAAAATTCGAATAAACCTAAATAAGAGAGAGACTGGAAAAAGTACACTTATTCTATACACAAGTACAGCAGATATGCTGTAAAAATCAGTTGCCATTTCAGGTAAACAGTAAAATAAAATAGAAAACCAGTCTTAAATGTTGGCAATACACAGATTAAATAAATATACAAAAAAAATAAAATAAAAATAAAAAAATACAAAAGTAAAAGCAAATGGTTCAAATTTCATATTCACTTAGAAAGTAGGGTTGAAATGTTGGGATCAATATATTAATCAAAATAAACATTTATGTGTCCACCATACACTATACTTGTCAAAGCCCCTTTTAAGCACTAATTGATTCACAAAAAACACATTATGTGTATGGTGGACACATAAATGTTTATTTTGATTAATATATTGATCCCAACATTTCAATCCTATTTTCTAAGTGAATATGAAATTTGAAACATTTGCTTTTACTTTTGTATTTTTTTATTTTTATTTTATTTGTTGTATATTTGTTTAATCTCTCAGGTTTGCTAAGCAGGGGCACAAGGACTAGCCATGAACCAGGTGAAGGAGGGGCACCAGGGCATCTTGGGAGATTAGTGACAGAACGAGCCCCGAGTCCAGTGACCAGAGTCCACCTGCGACTCGGTAGATCCTGACAGGAGTGCAGCATATTCCTCTCCTGAGCGCCAATCTCCATGACACTGGGAAAAGCAACTTACAACTACAGGTGACACTGACATGTCCCCTTTTTTTTGACATGTCCATTTTAGAATGCCAAAGTCAACGCTTTTTTACATCCCTAAACAGCAGGTAACTCAGTGAAGATTTAATATAAGTATTACTGAACTATGCTCAATTCCTCTACCTCGTCGGTAACTAGAAATACCAAACAACAAAGCAAGATTCTGAGTTTGTCGCTGGCATGTTACTAAGAGATTGTAAAAACCCACCCCGTCTAGATGAACTAAAAGTCATGGTTTAATTGCTACATTTTCTCCGTTCCATTTTGAGACCGTAGACAACTATTACTTACATTTTTAAAACAAAAATAAATTAAAGACAACTCTGGAGTTAGAGGATAAAAACTGAACCAAATTTCTGATACGTAAGAATGGAGATTTCAAAGAGAAAAACATCCTCGCATTCTAAACAAATCACAATTTAAGTGCACAGAATTGGTGTCACAAAGTGAAAATTTTCTCTTGTCTTGGACTCTGGCGGTCTGAATGATCCTAAGAAACTCTGGGAGAGAGTTTTAAGAACAAAACTTGCAATAAAAATAAACACACACATTCAACCTACAGACTTGAGGCTTGCTGGATTGCAAAATAAAAATAAATTTAATGTTCAAATAAAATCCAGTAAGATAATTTTGGGGAAAAAATACAAGCAAAGGCTGCACAACTGATCGAAAGACACTCAGAGATCTGCAGCAAACCCTAGAAACTGCCACATGCTGGATGGCTCCATTCATTTGGTTTTCACACACAGGGAACGAGGCACCCATTAAGAGCTGAGCTACCACTTTTAATGACTGCATTCAGTCTCTGAAATCGACTTAAGTTATCTCTTTCCTACACCATTATGTTCTCTTATAAATAACTACTGTATGGGACCTCCTTACATATACATCATTGCACAGGACATTGGTCCCCTTATGTCCCTCAGATAAATACTTAGAAGTGCAACTGTATTTCTAACGAAACTGAGATCATGCTTTAAAACATTTTGAAACGATTTGATAGGCATTTTTTAGTGATATCAAACATTCTTCAGAAAAAAATACAAGGAAGAAGTCAAAATTTATTTTTGGAAATTTAAGAATTCCCCCATTTTGTTAATAATAGCCTATATTTAACAGTTAACTTATAACCTGAAGATCAGTGTAAATTACTGTCGACAAGAGCGGGTGGAACCGCTTATCAGTACATAACCTATATGCTTTCATTTTAACGCTGTATTTCATAAAGCGATAAGTCCCTCATAAAACTTTGTACTTTACGCAAGAGCCTTATCTAAACACATGCACTACGTGCCCCGCAGGTTTCAATCAGCGAAAATGCCCTGGCAGTAAAAGCAACTACAGCACTAACCAATCCCCCTGGACTTTGACATCAACGAGGCTGGAAGCTTATTTAGCGTGTTATTGGAAATTAAGCAGCATTAGGATTACGAGGTAATGAAGAAACGGTTGCTGTCCCAGTGCTTCCTGCATTTTGTCTGCATAGAAGCAAAAAATACTAAAGACTACAAGAACTTTTCTTCTTCTGTAAGTTACCACATGAAGGTAAGAGGCTAAATATTTCCTATTTATGTACTAATTTTAATTCTAGAACACTGAAATTAGAGAAGGAAGCTATTTTTTAACTTAATGCTATGCTTATGTTTGCAAGGTGAAGGAAACATATTTGGAGAAATTTTTCTTTGTTTAATATACATTGTAATTTTTCACCAAATGGCCATGAACATGAGTAAAAATTTGAGGTAGCCAAAGCTTACACCCAACGTAAACTAGAAATTCCTTGCCTGTTTCTAGGAAATTTCTCATAATTTCCAGAAATGAGGAGCTACTAAGTTCCTTAAATGCATAGCTTAACTACTGCATTAATACTGTTCAATTAATTATAATCATCTGAAATTGTGAAAGGAATTTAACAACTTCTTTTTCTTCCTAGGTAGCAAGTGTTTCTATAGTTTATTTTTTTATGCTAAAAATACTTTATCTTTGTTAACTAGGAATAGATTTCCACCTGAATTATAATGGCATTAAATTACAGATTCAGAAAATGACTGATGATATTATAGACAGAAACGGAATTATTTGCGACTCTACAAATATGAATATAAAGTGCAGATGAGAACATTAATTCAAATCAAAATTAAACATCAGAGTTTCAAATATGCCAGCCTCTAAACTTATTTAGAATATGAATTCATGAAGATTTTCTTCTGTAAATTAAGTATACTTAAGAGATTATTTATAGACTTTCATCAAGAAAAGCTGATGGCACCTTTTGATACACATAATGGAGTTATCAAGTGTAACAGCAACTCCATGTGGACTGTGTACCAATTTCCAGTGGAGATGCTGTTACTTTTGATGGTTACCAACTCGCTACAATATAAAGGCACATCCAAGAAAGACAGCAGATCGCGGTCGCTGTGATACTTATCTCGGCTAAGTCCCCTGGCTCACAACCTGCCCCCTACCAATCTGGAGTGGGCTGCCTCTTCCTCCGGTCCCTCCCAACGCTCCGTGCATGGGGCCAAGCTGTGAACCAACAAATGGTGTACAGGAAAATGACCTATGAATTGACAGACAGTGTGGCTAAGTGTGTCTGTCATTTCTGTAGGCCAATATTCTGTACACTTTACTACTTCGGAATCAGAAACCAAGTGGGACCATGCAAACAACACACAAAAAAGAATCTGTAACAACCATGTAAACGTACTGACTATAAATAAAACATAAATGGTACCTGATGAATATCTGCTTGTGTTTTTCTGAGGAAGCTCACATTTATTTCACCCAGCTTACTGACCAATCAGCCTATGTACCATTAAACTGTCATGATTAAATCAGTTTGCTCTGCTTACTAATATATACACAGGGTCTACCTCAATCAATTCAAGAAAATTCCCTAAAAAACTTGTTCTGCACTGGCCGGGTCGCAGTTGGTTGAAGCATCATCCTGTGCACCCAAAGGTTTCGGGTTCGATCCCCAGTCGGGGCGGCATATGGGAGGCAATTGATCAATGTCTGTCTCTGTCTGTCTGTCTCTCTCTCACTTGTGTGCATTTATCTCAACTTTAATTCTTAATAGAGGTAATAAAGTATTAGTAGTTTATATCTGATCAAGCTCTCAATTAAAAAACAATAACAGCCCTGACCGGTTTGGCTCAGTGGATAGAGCGTTGGCCTGCGGACTGAAAGGTCCCAGGTTCAATTCCGGTCAAGGGCATGTACCTTGGTTGCGGGCACATCCCCAGTAGGAGATGCGCAGGAGGCAGCTGATCGATGTTTCTCTCTCATCGATGTTTCTAACTCTCTATCCCTCTCTCTTCCTCTCTGTAAAAAATCAATAAAAAATATTATTTAAAAAAAAAAACACAATAATTTAGGTCAAAGAGTCTTAGCTCCAAATTTTAATAAAATTATAATTGTAATAAAAAGCCTTATAATGACTTCCTGGTCTCCAGAATTTAGTTTCTTTTCCTAAAACATACTCTCACTCTTCATGCCTACTTGAAAGATTAAATTCCTTAACCTAGTGCTCAAGACTCACTACAATTTGCCCCAACCAATGTTTCCTAGAGATGATCTCTCTGAAATTCCCTCACACTCAGCACATTATGGCTCCTACACACCCGTTCTACTCCCCCCCCCAGCTCCTCGGCTCCTGCCCATCCCAATACTTCCCCAGATGTCCTAGCTCTGTGGTCGGCAAACTGCGGCTCGTGAGCCACATGCGGCTCTTTGGCCCCTTGAGTGTGGCTCTTCCACAAAATACCACGGCCTGGGCGAGTCTATTTTGAAGAAGTGGCGTTAGAAGAAGTTTAAGTTTAAAAAATTTGGCTCTCCAAAGAAATTTCAATCATTGTACTGTTGATATTTGGCTCATTGACTAATGAGTTTGCTGACCACTGGCCTAACTCATCCGCGAGGCCTACTCCAGCGCCACATCCTCTGTGAAAGAAGCAAATGAACAGGCATGTGGTTCAATATTTGCCCCAGGGGTAGCCTCTAGTGCTGCCTGGGCCATGCGGCCAGAGGTGTCAGACCCATGGTCAGCAAACTGCGGCTCGCGAGCCACATGCGGCTCTTTGGCCCCTTGAGTTTTTAGCAAAGGCCAGCTTAGGAGTACCCTAATTAAGTTAATAACAATGTACCTACCTATATAGTTTAAGTTTAAAAAATTTGGCTCTTAAAAGAAATTTCAATCGTACTGTTGATATTTGGCTCTGTTGACTAATGAGTTTGCCGACCACTGTGTCAGACCACTGTGAAGGAGCAACAGGTGAAGGAGCGACAAGCATATTTCAGATGGAAAAGGAACTTTCACACCTCATGTGTGGGCTATAAGTGATTAAAACAAAACAAAACAAAAAACCACTTTCATCAACATTTTAAAACTCTAAAACACATATTTTCATAAAAGCTCTACCTACAGATCTGCTGTTAATGTTGATGATAAAAAGGAGAACTTTCACAAAAACAATGACAAACCCAACGTAGGCCATTCCCCTCCGTCTGCAGGCTCCTGACTCCCCTCCACCTGACGGCCTCCATGCCTTCCAAGCCCCGCTCATCCTCACGAATGAAATGTGAAACGACTCCAAAATATGCTCACACTCTTTACTCGTCTTACAGAACAATATAGTAAAAAGTCCATAAGCCAACTTAAAACAAATTTACTCAAAACAAGTAAAAAGCTCTTCCTAAAGGGAGGGATCACTGTTCCCCTCCCCGCATGTGTGGATAACACAAGGCTGGAAGCCTCCCTACCTTCCTAGGAGGTAAACAGCTACCAGGCGTCCTCAAACTACGGCCCGCGGGCCACACACGGGTGCCACTGCCTGTCCTGCTTAGCAGCCGAGTCGTCCCGGGCCCGCAGTGCGCATAGGAATTTGTTCATAGTTTTTTTTTTAAACTATAGTCCGGCCCTCCAACGGCCTGAGGGACAGTGAACTGGCCCCCGGTTTAAAAAGTTTGAGGACCCCTAGACCATCATCTCATCTGAGCAGGGACCACGGGAGTCTTGTTCACTAACTCAAAGGGTCAAGTGTCTGGCCTGGGAAAACATCTCCTCTGCACTGAATAAGCTTTTCTGCTCCAAGCTGCTTACTATGTCCATGTGTTATCTTTCCAAATGAAAAAAAAACTTAAGAAAAAAATAAGATACAATTGGGAATGTAATCACCACACCAAATGTCATTTTATACATTGAACTGTATTATCGTTTCTTAAATTTTAAAGCATCTACACAATCACATGGCACTCTTCCCACTGAAAGGGAGGGCAGACTCAGTAGGAGAGTGACTCTAATTCATAAACAAAAATTACACACTGGGACTCCGCCACCAAACACTGTCCATCTCTGGATTCCCGACAGCTTGTTCTAGCACACGGCCTGGCACACAGGGACAATGAATTCTCATAGAAAAAGATATATGGGAGCCTCTGTTCCTATGTATAAACACTGAAAAACACAGCTGTTCCAATTTCAATCATATCGAAAGGATCCTGCTGAAATTTATATTTTATCCCCCCCAAAAAAGATAATTATTTTAGAATATTTTATTTAACATCTATTAGGAGTTCTCAATAATCCACTATTTTTCCATTTCTGAGGAAAATACAACTCACTTTAAAATATTGAAAATAGCCCTGACCGGTTTGGCTCAGTGGATAGAGCGTCGGCCTGCGGACTGAAGGGTCCCTGGTTCGATTCCGGTCAAGGGCATGTACCTTGGTTGCGGGCACATCCCCAGTGGGAGGTGTGCAGGAGGCAGCTGATCGATGTTTCTCTCCCATCGATGTTTCTAACTCTCTATCCCTCTCCCTTCCTCTCTGTAAAAAATCAATAAAATATATTAAAAATATATATATATTGAAAATATTTAGTAAGTCCTACCTGTTGATCAAGAATTCGTCTTTTGTCTTATGATGGAACACAGGAATCGGAACACCCCACACTCTTTGCCTGGAAATACACCAATATGGCCGCCTGTCCATCATTTCAAGCATGGCATTCTGGGCTGATCCAGGAATAAATTTCACCTTTTTTAACAATTCCTGCAATTGATTCACAAATCAAGTCCAGTGAGAGAAAGCAGAACAAGTTTTCTAAAACTGTCACTATTTACCCTAATACAGCTCTTTTCCTTAGATATTTATACTCATTCACATGTCCCCTGCCAACTCTATTTCCCCAAAAAACTAACTTAAACACTACACATTTCAGAGCAAATGTGGCAGTTGACCCAGGGCCACAAAGGACTACTAAAGAGCATTAAGAGCAGGCGGCAGCTTGAGTATGAAATAAAAGGTTTCATACCATTTCTAAGCACCAGACCAAAACTAGCAATAACAGGTAGCAGTAACAGTTTTAATAGAAGTATTATACTTCATTAAACTACAGTTAAAATCAATTCAAACTTGAATTCAATCATTTTTTAAATGCTTGAGAAAAACTGTCATAGGTTGACAAACAAGGATTGCAAACTAACCTAATTTACATATAGTATGGTTAAAACATAAAAACACGTTCTCAAAATAAGTGACTTCCCCTTTACTTACTATCTCTCATCTCTCAAGAACGCTCCCTCCTTGCCCCCTCACCCCACAACGCAAGAGCTGCAAATAACTAACATCTAATTACTAACATCTGATTTCATTTCATTTGTTAATTACTAAAAACACAAATTATATAGCAAAAATGTTTGGTAATAAGCTCAAACAAGGCCAAAGTGTGCTAACTGCATTTTAAAAATATCCCTACCCATGAATAAAAGCATTTTTATATTTTCAGTTTCATGTTTAGTTTCCTCACTAACCTGAACCGCCTTCTCCCCACAAAGCCGTTTGTAGCACCACCTACTGGCAGAATGACAAAACCCGCCATTCAATTTAACATCTGGTTTAAAAATCCAAGAAATGTGAATGCTGATATTTGATTTTGTTATAGAATAACTATTACTTATTTAAGGTGGTAATGATGCCACTGGAATTATGTTTTAAAGAGTCTTTATCTTTCAGATTCACATGCTGAAATGTTTATGGAAGAAAGAATGCCTGAAATTTGTTTCAAACAATCCAATGGATAGGGAGTAAAAAATGAGTGGTGAGCCCTGGCCGGTTTGGCTCAGTGGTTGGAGGGTCAGCCCACCCACCAAAGGGTTTTGGGTTTGGTTGCCTGTCTAGGGCATGTACCTCGGTTGCAGGGTCCATCCCTGGTCCCATTCAGGGCGCATGCGGGAGGCAACCAATCAATGTGTCTCTCTCACATCAATGGTTCTCTCTCTCTCTCTCTCTCTCTCTCTCTCTCTCTCTCTTTCTCTCCCACTCTTTTTCTCTGGCTCTTTCTCCTCCTTCCCTCCCTCCCTCCCTCCATTCCACTCTAAAAATCAATGGAGCAAATATCTTTGGGTGAGGATTAACAACAAAAAGTAAGTGGTGGGATAGGTTTAGGTAAAAACAAAATTGGTCATAAGCTGATTGTTGTTGAACTTGGGCGACAGAAGCATGGCAGTACATCACTCTATTCTATCTCTGCAAAGAGCTACTGAAAATTGTATGTAAGACATTTTTTAAAAACAGCTTCAGCATATTGCGTCAGACTAAGATGTTCTGTATCCAAAAGTCTGTG